>NC_066315.1:85080584-85712334 GCF_022539315.1 Serinus canaria
GGAGCAGACAGAAGTTTTGCATTTGTAGAACGGTTTCCTCGCATAATAGTTGCCAAGGATACAGCATCCAGTGAACAGAGCTCTGCCTAAAGCACAAAAACTTTGGAAGCTCTTGGTGCGCTGGGTCAATTCTGTTTTCATGTGCTCAGTCGTCCCCAATTCAGAGAGTGGTCCCATTGTTTTCATGGGAGGCTTTTTTTTTTTTTTGGAGTTAGAGCTAATTAAAAGAAAGGCAAGATGGATTCTGACACCTAATGAAGTGAATAAAGAGATAGTTTAAAATCTGGGTTTAGAGTTAATTCAGCTTCATTTTCAGAGATATTTCACTTTGTTATGTTTCGCTTTGGTTTGAATGCTTCCCTGACAATTTTTTATAAATTTTTATACTAACACCACCAGCAGCTTGGTTTAGCGTCTTAGGAGCCAGCCAAAATCCATGGCCACTTGTATATGCTTCACTCCTGCCCAGTTCTGTGTGCAGCATTTCTCAAGTTTAATTAATGCTTGGAAAGTGGACTTGCAGATTTGGGGTGAGAGGTGTCCTATGTCCCTAGAGGTGCTGTAAACCCGGCTATTGAAAGATAGCTGCTCTGCTAGAGGCAAGTCCTGGCCCAGTGAGTTGTTAATCTGAGGTTCTGGCTCTTCCAAATACTTTGTTTCCGTTGTGAGGGTGTAGGCAGGCTCATTGAAATCTGCTAACATGGTTACAGTTACTTTTGTGTTTGCAGAGCCACCTGTTTCTCCCTTAATTATGTCACTTGGCTATCTCTTGGCTCCTACAAGGTAAAAAAAAAGGGTTGGTTGATTAGCCTTGTTTACCTTTACTCATTATAATGAAAGCCTAGTTCCGTGTTTGCACTTGCAGTCAGGGCAGCATTTCTGTGTTTGGCATTACATCTTTGTATCTGAAATTCTGTAAAATAAACCGATTTGTGTTGCTTTCTTCTGTTGTTTATTTTTTTTTTTGGAGGTGGGCATATTCTTTCTGCAGCCTTTCCTCAAGACCATATTCACTGGTCAATAGAAGATCACCACATTATTTGACTAAGAAAAATTTTGCTCCATTTCACCTAGAGATCAGGGCAAATTCTGATCTCAGAGGAATGCAGCTGTCAAAGCAGAGCATAGGTTGAAATTCAGGTGTCGGTTCACATTGACACATCTGAGGTTTGATTGATTAATACTTTGAAAATTGCTGAGCTAATGGATTGAGGGTCCACTTAGTATCATCACGGTGACTAGAGCAAAATATCTTGAAACAGACCTAGGAGTTTCTAGTTCAAATGGTGTCCCTGCCCATGGCAGGAGAGTTGGAACTTAAAGGTCTCCTGCAACCCAAGCCTTTCTATGATGATCATGAAATGTGTAGGAACACCAATGTCTAAATAATTTCTGAAGTTTTATGAACTGGTGGCCTTTTTGCCAGCAGGTTTGGTTGATCAGCACTAGGCTTTTTTCCAGCGAGTTTTAAGTTGCCATCTCTTGACTTGGTCGAACCTTCACTTACTCTCTGAACAGAGCTGCTAGCTTCTTGCCTTCACACCACTGGATGATTTGCACATCTTTTAGATGATGTACTGCCGTGGGATGTTCTTGATAGTATGACAGTGTCAGGAATCCAACTCACTTCAGTGGGGTCAGATTTCGCCATTGCTGTCTTGAAATTTAAAATGATGACAGTGGTAGTGACGGTGGTATTTTTGTAGTTAGTAAGACAGCTTGTATACTGCAAGGCATTGTAAGTTAATCATGATAAACAATTATTAAGAAAACCATTTAAAAAGTAAACGAAAAATGCTTTGACATTCGGACCTGTCATAGTATGTCATTAGTAGCTTTTTTGTAACTAACAGATGTTCTTGCTTGATTCCAGAGAGCAGGATTTCTTCACTCTAGTTCTTTGAAAGTACAACTCAATTTTGCATGTTGGTTTTACTGCTTCTTTTCTTTAAGCTCACACTTTTACTTGAATTTGGATGCAAGTCTAGATCTACACGCTGTCTCCTGAGCAGCAATGTTTTTAGATCCTTATGCAGGTTCACTGGGAAGTTAAGAAACCGAGTTCTGAGAATAATGTTTGGGATGGTCTTTACAACCCAGAATAACGTGGAGCACTTAAGCTAGTTGATAGGAAAAACTGATAAGAAGAGTCTCTGCAATCTCTTTCACTTGGGATTGGGTGCCTAATTGTATCCTCCTCCCTCTTTTTTTCCCTGCTTCTCTCTATGCACATACTTTTCTCTATATCCATATCTCTGGATACAGCAGCTTGTTGTTCATTGGGTTGTGCTCAGTTCTGTCTGGCATGCACACTGAGCCTCATGGGGCAGGGCACTGCCATCAGGAATGCTTGTTTCAGCTATCCCCCCTGGTTATGAGTGATTTGGTCCTAGATGGTAACACACCATCCTAGTTGACAATGCTGTGAAGTACCATAAATTCTCTTACAGTATTTTTAGCCACATTTACAAATTCTTGCTGACCAACTATGCCACGTTGCAGAGTTTTTGTGGTTTGCCTATATTGATTTGGCTGCCTAAGGTGCCATTTTGAATTTGGCTTTTATTGTTCATGAGGATTTTAGGTCACTCTTACTGTCTGTTTTATGAAGTAGAACTGGATCTAGTTTGGACTCTGACTTCAGATGTCCCTTTTGCCCATTTCTGTGAACCTTGGGAAAATTCAGAACTGGGTCTAAATTTGTGGCTCAGGCCCTGTGCCAGTAATGCTCCTTGAATCTAATTCAGTACATTGGGTTTGTTGGTTTTGAATTGCTTTGAGTTACTTGATACTTATAACTTGCTGACATAGGGTCGCTCAGGAGAGTAGCTATATATACATGGCCAATGTCAAGTGGTGTGCTTTTTTTAGAGATCTTCTTCATTATAACTTATTCACATAATTACAGCATGCTGAGTATGTTGCCATAGTCTGTTTTCACATGCCACAGTAGTGTCCAGTGTTAGGACACCTCTGTAAGAAATACTTCTTTTCAGTAACCTAGGACATCGTGCTGCCCAATTTATCAACAAAACGTATTTGAAATACTTTGTGTAACAATGGAAAACAACAAAAAAATATTTCCATGCATATGGGGTAATGGTGGAGACAGTGTAAAGGAGAGTTATAATGCCATAAGGATAATTGTTTTGAGCTCCTATTCCCTTTGAGAAAAGTGGAGACAATTTCTGTATTTAAATGCCTTCCAAGAATTTGTAATTAAGACCAGTGTCATTCAGAAAACAGTGGTATAAGCAAATAAATCCAGTGAGTGCTAGAGGGAATCAGGAGTTTCATTCATAAAGAAGCCATCCACATTTCTGTCTTCAGCTGCTGTGATTTAGCCCCACATTTAAGCCAGGGCTCACTCTGAGGCATGGTGTGATGTAAACTGATAGCAGGAATAGTTCCACTGGTTGTGTCCTGGCATGGAGCTCAGCTCTGGCATTGAACTCAGTGCCAGGCTATACCCTGGCAGCAGCCTCAGGTTTTCTGAGAGCAGTAAGCCTACCAGCTGGCTCCTCTTCCCTGGGTTTCCTTGGCATTAAGTAATAATGCATTCGTCCACAGGGGCTAGGCAGAAAAAGGAGAAAGTGTGGTTTGAATCCTGGTCTAGGTATTGGTAAAGAACAGCTGAAGAGAGCATTTCTCTTCTCTGAAGAGAGCATTTTTGGGTTAGTCATTATGTTATTAATGGGAGCTGAAGAATAGAAGATGGAAACTGGAATATTGTCATTTTCCCAGGGAAAATAAACCCACACCTAAGGGAAACTGGCTGGTATCTTCTACAAGTGTTGCTGCTGAGGACTGGGAAATATTTTAGTTGAGGGCTGTCAAGATACCTAGGTCTTTCATATTCTGCCTGAGGCAGGTGGACATCAGCATTTTTCCATTCTTTGAGAGGAGAGGGGATTTAACACAAACGTTGTTTCCAAAATGTTTCCAAAGTGTTTTGACTCTAGTAAGTATTTCTGGAGCTGACGAATTCCCGTGCTTCAAGAGATTGACCCTGTAGCAGACATATGTGCTTGAATTTTATAGGGAATTATTTATGAGGGCAGAGCAGGGTAGGATACTGCTCTGTCTCCTGACTTGACAGCACAAGCTGCATCAGAGTCCCCTGTGAAGTGCACTTTTCTGGGGGTGTATAAACACCTGCCCTAAAGCACAACTGTGAAAAGCTTCTCAGTCTCCACCAGCTGACTGTCTTCTGTAGTGTGGGCCTTCAAAGGAGAAGAAATACCCATAGAACAGATACAAAGTAATTGTCAAATGCCTGGCTTTACCTCTGGCAGTTTAAGGTAAGAGGACTTTGAAGTTCTTGCAAGGTTCTTCTGACAAGTTACGGTTTGGACAAGTTGCAGTCCAGTTCAGTTGTTTTATCCAGGCTTAAAAGCTGTGTTTTAAAAGCAGGGGCACAAATCTATCTATCTATCCCAGAGATTCAGTTCCTGACTTTGACACCTCTCTTGTAGGTCACTGAGTTTGGCTGATCATAGCTCAAGAGCCTTCGGACAGCTCTGTGTCAAGAATGATAGGAGCGAGTGTACGGGTAGTTCTCAGGATTCCACTAAAGTTTTAGATCACAGATTGGTCAGATGCAGCCTCTGGAAACTCACATCACCCTGTGTTTCCTGGAGGTTCTTAGTCAAAGAAAGGAGATTAATGGGGAGAAGTCCGACCTTGATGTTATCCTATCACAAATCTTGTACTTGCGGTTCCAATTTTTGATGCTTGCTCTCAAAACCAGTTTGTAGATACATAATTTTATCCAAATTCTTCTTGTGTAAAGATTACTAGTGGATTAATCGAGCAAGAAACTAAGATGACTGCAGTTCATATCTGTGTTGGTAAAGGAATAGTCAGATATGTGGGACTTGGCCTGTTGCAATCTCCTCTTCTTCCTGTGTTGTTCCAAATAAGAAAAAAAGTTCTCACAAAAGTTCTCACAGAAGTTTTATAAGAGTTTTCACTTCCTAGAGCATCCACAGCCATCCTACCTTGCCAGTAATTAGGGTCTAAGTGAGAATCCCTTTTCTTTCTGTCTGATCTCACTCACTGGGTTGTGACGATGAGCGATGAGCATTACAGCCTTTGTGCAAATGTATGCAAGGCAGCCGGTCTGTAACTCACCCATCCATTACATTGTCGTTGATGACAACCCTACTTGGTTTTACAGTCCATTTCTCTGGCTGGAATTCAGCCAGGCTAGGTTGGTACCTCTACTCATTCAAAAAGGGTTTTGTATTTTTGAGTGATGCGAAGTGGTCTGGGCTGGGGCTATACAGCTTCTTTGGTAAATGCTGCTTCAGTAGGCTGAACCCATGTGCTAAGATATTACTTCATTACCAGCTCAGAGGAAAGAGTGCCAGCTACTTACACCTCTGTCATCACTTTCCACACAACCTGGATTGTGTTATATTAATATTAACTTTATATTGTATTACACTTACTAATAAGACAGCAAGGAATGTTGTTACATATTTTTAGCAGTGGAACAAGTTGGGACAATAGTAGCAGTGAGCTCTCTAATAAGCCCAGCTACCAAGAAACATCTGCAACTGTCTGGCATATGAAACTATTGAAGACTGTCCACGTCATCAGCTCAACACATATATACCACAAAAATGCATTGCAGTTTCCAATTTCTATGTTAAAAAGAAGTAATTCTATCATTCCCAGCATTTTAAGGATGCTTAAAAAATATAAAGGTTAGACCTTCTCCTTTACTTTCAGTATGACTTCTTGACTTTAGTAGTCATACTTCTCAACTAACCCTCTATTTTGTGAGAAGGATACTTATTTATTTTATTCCACGGAATCCTGGAAAATTGCTAATTTTGGTCCTGCATGCCTAGTTGCTATTGTTAAATAAGGGCAATGCATTATTAGTAATCTTTTGGTCATATTGGTCATCATTTTACATGGTAGTGATCATTAGGCTGAATAGAAAGGATTGGGGTGACTGGAAAAGCAGCTTTGTCTTCTTTTAGTTGTAGTTCTAGAAGGGTTTGTATGACAAAATATATATACTTGGAAAAATGAAGCAGACAGTGTAGTCTTGTGTCTACTAACAATTAAACTCTTAGTATTGGTAGGATAAGAAGAAGCTGCATAAATAAACAGGTTGTAATACAAAGTAAAAGTCAGGTACGTGTGATTACATGCAGTAGTGGAGGGTTGTATATGGCTTGAAGCTTTATATTCATCAGCCACAAAAGTAGTAAGCTGTACTTTGTGCAGTTGTATTGCTTTTACTCTAGTGATACAGATAAAGCAGTACACTTTTCCTCTTGTACACAGCATGCATGATTATATTGGAATAAAATGCACTTAAGATAGCATGTATTTCCCTATTTAGGAAAGAAAGAAGGTTTATTTTCATCTTGGTTTCTGTGCTTCTCCTCTAGAAGCCACAGAATATGCCAGTTAAAAGGATAGTTTTAAATAACTCTGATATTGGTTAAAAAATAAAGATGAGGAACATTTCAGTGCTGTTCCTTGAAGCTAGTTGCTTCAGGTTTACTAATTAGCCCTTCAACCTTTGTAAGTGAAATTGAGAAAATAAGTATTTTCTTTAGAATTGTAAATATACTATTGCAGCCACAAGTAGCAGCATTGGAGGTAAAGTAGCTGCTCCTGCTGCTGGTGAGGTGCCTGTGGATTTTGTGTTTAGTTTTTTGGGTTTTTCTTTTTGATGGCTTTGTTATTGACAAGGAGAAGATGAAGTCCCTGGACTCTGTCTGGTGGGCTTTCTCTGCGTGTTCACTGTGATCCACCTGGCATGATTTTGGGGCGGGCAGAAAAGGCACTTGTAGCTCTCACATCTGTGCCAGCCAGGTTGCTTATCTGAGTGTCATATGCCATGTAAAGCTCGTTGAAAAAGCACATTGTGTCTGCTTTCTTACTTCATTACTGCCGGGCTTGCAAGGGAAGAATGTAACAGTGGAGTGTGCAGTCAGGAAACCAACAGGAATCTCATCTGTGCTAGTGAAATGCCAAATGGGGTCTTGCGCCTGTTTTTTCTCAGTGTGGAATTAAAGTTCTGAGTTTTCTCCAAGTGCCAGTGATGAACCCATGCTAGCTATGGGGTAGACATTAATAGACTTCTGCTACTTGGAAAAACTTGGCATTTTACGGGTAGTGAAGAAATCGGAAAAAAACACATATCTATGCTCTGTTTATTCCCATACTGCAGCAGCTGGCCCTGGAGCATGACCTTTGACTCCACACACAAAAGGTTGTTATTTTCCCCTCAGCTTTAGCATTATGAGGGACTTGGCTTGTGAAAATCTTGAGTCCTCTGCCCTCTTTAAAGGAGGCCTTGGTGTCTCTTTTATGGGAGACCCTTCCAGGTTTGCCAGGCAGAGAATTAAGGGATACCTGTTTCAGATTCCTGAAATTGTAAGATTTTTCTGTGCTGCCCTGCCTCACAGGCAAGAAGGACCTCATTGTCTGATTATTGTCCATAAAAATTAAGTGAATTTGCAGGATTTTCTTTGTGTTTTGGTTTGGGTTTACTTTTTTTTGTTAAAGTTGGTCACCTTAAAAAAGGTGCAGGGACTGGGAAGCTTTATAGTGGTGAGTTCCAAGGAGATGCAGGTTCACGGATATCTTGTTATGGAACTGTGCCTGTCCTAAGGCTTTCTGAATTTCAGAAGCCCCCCTCATGAGACACATTTCATCGCACTTCTTCCTTTAGGTATCTTTATAGGAAATTGTAATGTGATTTGAAAATAGGTGTTTTGTAAAAAAAAAGGTGTTACTGAGGAAGAGAAGGTGCTGCTAAATTACACTGTTTGTGCTTTTCAGTCTCTACGTGTTATTTTAGTGTTTTCATCATTCTTTTTCAAGTACTCTACTATGCTACTAGTTGATTTGAGCTCCAGTTATAAATATGAGCGACCTGTAATCCCAGTGACTATGAGTAAGGCAGGCAGGCTTCATTCACAGGTGGAAAAGCAGTGTATTTTTATTTCAGACAGATGTGACTGATTTATCCTATATGAGCATTCTAAATGATTGATGTATTGCAGTGATCATTGCTGGTCACAACTGAAGGACTCTCATCTTACTGTGATTTTTTTTTGTTCTGGTTTAATTATAATACATGAGGTGTTTTTTTCTCTGACTACACAAGGTAGAAAGAAATACAGCTCTTCTGGGTGTAGTATGCACGGTTGTGTTTGCCTGTGACCTGAGCACTCCTGTAGTGTTTTATATGCAGCCTTCACTTTATACTGTAGTATTGCTCATTATTTTACTTGTTATGTCCCCTTTATTTTTGCACAGAAGTGAGCTTGAATAACCTCAAGCAGTGCACTTAGCTTTGTTATACTTGCCTTGTAGACAGTAATGTGTTCTTGTTTAGATGCTAATTTCAGTTGTTGCTTTTTTTAGCCTAATTAAAAAGTCAGTTTGTCTGCAGTATTGTTTCAGCTACTGTATGGTGGCATTACTGAATGTTATTCTGCCTTATGTGTGCATTACTGTTGTTACACTTCTTCTAGACTGAGCCTTGTTTGGGAAGAAAAATGAGTCATTTTTGTGACAAAGCTGAGAGTTTGGGGGAAGGTGGTGGAAGAAAATCCTCATCTTTTAGAAGTTAAAGGAGTGTAGTTTCTGAAGCTTAAGATGGGTGTCTCAGTTCAGATGCTGCTGAATTTTCTGAAACCTAAAATGCTTTTAGGTTTTCTGTCTTCTTAATGTGTGTTTTTTCTTTTTTTTTTTTTTTTTTTTGCTTCGTTTTGAAATGTGGATGAGAGAGCTACCAGTTATCAATGCGAATTTATGTTAAGCCTAGGGTGTGCCCGTATCTTTGAGTTCCTGAACTTATTGTTCAGAGACTGAATTATTGTTCTGAATCTGTTTTTTTTTTTGGTGCCTTCATTTCATCTTGCTAAAGAAAAGTGATCAGCACTCAAAAATGTGCCCTTTGGAGAAATGATCACCTGTAGTAAGTTTGAAATCTGGGAGCTTGTTATAATGGAGAGATTTATCTCAAGATACAGATTTCTTTCTTTGCTAATTAGATGTGCCCATAATTTATATAAGTGTTCAGCTTGAAACTTCTCAGGATATGTATGTGTTCCTTTTAGTATTTTTCTCTCTTTCATCAAGGGGTTTGAAGGAAGTGTTTCCTAGTGGTCATCTGTATAACGATGAAGAGGAATAGGATACTATTTAGGCTACTTTTCAGAGGCTGTATCATAAAAAAAATTATTGGTCCTGGGAAACTGGTAATGGAACACAGCCCTAAGCTTTCTCATGTCATTATTTAGTATTCAGTCATAGTTTTAGTGTGCAAAAGCCTCTACTGTTTGATGAATCATTTAACTAGGTCCTAGAGAATGTGATTGCATTGTGGCGTCACCTGTTTTTGTTTTGATAGTTTCAAAGCATTAAGTCCTATAGGTCTTAAGTCTGATCCTGTCCGTTACACAGTAAGGTTAATTTTAAAATTAAAAAAAAAAAATTAAAAAAAATCTGTATAGTTGGATGGGAAAAGCCTGAAGATAAAAAACACAGCAAGAGTGTCACATTTTTAATTAAGAGTTAGCACTTGAATATGTAAAAATATATTGGCTTGGAAAGCCTAATTTTTCTTTTTGGTGTTACAAAAGACAGCTATTTAAAAGTGTCCTTGCAATGTTGTAACTGCTACCTCAGCACAAGAGTTCAGGAGAGCCAGAATGTGGACAGAGTTGTCTGAACCTGGCAGTGAAAGTAGAAGGATATTGATTTTCAAGATTGCCAAAATGTTGTCTGTCTTTCATAAGTGGTAAATCATATTGAAAAGAATTGGGGTAAAACTGTCATTTGTCTTAACGTTTTCCTTTGCGGTATGTTAACAAGGATGGGTGAGATGGGAGCGTGGGCTCTGCCAGTATAGGCATCGGCTGCCGCGGAGCAGCTGCCTGTCTGGTGCGCCTCCTCCCAACATTGACTCCAGTTCGCCACCACGTTCCCTCAGCATGTTTCTACATGTAATTGCAATGGCCTATATACAGCAATGTGGCTGTCTTGGACTTTAATCCTTGCCATTGTAAGAGTGCTGATTGAATTGCAGACTAAAAATAGGCTGTACTCAGACATGCTGTGTGCTATCAGTTGCACTCTGCTTTGGCAGTCTGTTGGTAAAATGACATAATTAAAAGTTGACAAAGGCCATATAGGCAGGATGCTGTCCCATGATTTCTAGGATTTAATGCTTGAAGAAGGTATTTTCTTAACTTGATGAATTTGGCTCACGTGATTTTAGCTCAGATAAATGACCCACTATACTATTCTATAGTTCTGGTAGGCTGTTGAAAGAATGTCCTTGTCTTAAACCTATTCTTTAGATTGATGTTGCTTCTGTGGGAAAGCCACTGGTAACAGACCGTAGCATTTGGAAATCATTACAGTTAGGTGTGATTTGAGTGACAAAAAGGAGATTAGAAATATTTTTCAGTGCAGTGTAAGTTGAGCTATATTTACTTCCTATATGTTATTACAGTTTGTCACTGATATTCCAGCAAATATTTCCAAAAGATATACACAGCAGAGAAGAGGGAAATAGCTTACTATCTTGTGAGTAGTCATCAGCTAGTGTTATTTTAAGAAGTTTCAAGGGAGATTGATTAAAATTATTCTTCATCCAAAATTATGTTATTCATCCACCAAATTAGATTTCTTGAAATAAAAAGAATAATCTAAATGTCTGTGATAATTAAGCACCAATTCATAAATTATGGTTTGAAGAAATACTCAAAAAGAAAACAAATCAACCTTTTTCCTCACTAAATTCATCTGAAAGACCAACCATGGGATGAAGGCTGATAGGTACTCAGTCTCTGTTTAATTGCTAAAATCAGGGAAGGGAAAGTAAGCTACAAATAATTACTGTAAAAGATTACTTTCTTGGACATTTCTGTGTGCATGTAAATGCAATCAAAGTAATATTAATCCTACCTTTGTTTTTTCATGTTGATTATTTGTCCATTTCTTCAAAATAAGTCAAGGCTGAAGTGTGTTCTGTAGGTGAGTCATAGGAAGTTATTACTGAAGCCATGCCCCTGTGGTACTTTTTAACCAGCTGGATGTTTGACATTTTAAATAAAGTGACTGATTTCACGCTGTATTTCCCTGTGGCTATCATTAAATTGTATGGTTCAAATTATTTTTGAAGGCAGATTTTTGAGACAATCAAAGTCTGATGGAGTAGGGTGAGGGTACATGATAAGAAAGAAAAGAAAGTCTATAAAGCTTTCCTGGCCCAGAAACAAGAATACAATCATGAGCAGCTTGCCAGCCAAATTTAGTATCTCTTGTAGACTGCACTTTGTCACTTGTAACTTGTATAGGTGTTATGTCAAGATATTTTGTAGGAGAATCTGTTCTAGCAAACCAAACCTCTTGTTTATTTTTGGATATCTCTGTTAAATATTGATGGGATTTGTTGTGAGAAATTCTAATTAGCTGCTTGGGCCAGTCTGAGTGATTTGGCTTCAATGTTCTTACCATAGCCTGTAACAGCATAGTTGTGTGAACTTGTGCCTGTCCTACCAGGGAGTTTGACTGATGTTTGCTGTTGCAGTGGAACCTGTTTTGGCTTGACTGTAAAACTGTCACCACTGGGCACCTGAGTGGTGCTCATGTTAGTGTCTGCCTTTATGAGCTACTAATGGAAACGGAAAACCCTATTTACTTAATCAGATGCTATTGAAGCTAATTACTGTGTTTAGTTTGTTTGTCTTGTGGAGAAGGGAGGTGAGTGCAAATCCCCGACCACAGAATGTTTATATGAATACATAGAGGTGTTTGGGCAATTACAAAGGCCTGTGTTGCAAAGCAGGCTATGTGGTTTGTGCCATATCTCATTCTTCCTACCCATTCCCTTTCTGTTTTTCAATGTTGCAGTAAAGAAAAGGGTTATTTAAAAACCAGAAATAGCATTGCAATTGCTTGATTCTCAGACACAATTTCTGGAGGGCCATCTATGAAAGTGGTGTGGCTGTAATCTCCAGTGCTATCAAAAGGATAAGCAAGTAGGAAAATTGCATTTGGACTATGCAGTACAACGTAATATTCAAAGCCTTGTTGTACTCCTGCCCATATTCCTGATTTACATTTGGGAAATGCTTACTTCTAGTTGCAGACGTGCTTGCAGTGGGTCACATAAAGATGATTTGTTAATTTTTTGAGGCCACAGAGTGAAGAGCTTCTGTTTGAAGTAGAGAAGACGTGAAGCTTTGAAGCACATCAGTATAGAAGGGCAGAACTGGTAGAGCTGCTATGCTAGACCAAAAGGAAGAACCAAACAAAAGCCTTGTAATGCAGAGAAAGTCTACCACACCCCTGGATGCACATGTATGTTTGTGGTATAACAAAGAATGCAAAACAGATTTTCTTTCCTGTATCAACTCTTGGAAAATAGCCATTTCATCTTCCCAGAGAAACAAAAGGTTTTGAAGCATGGATCATTGTCTCTTTGAGTGCAGGAGTGAGTGGGGTGGTAGAGGGGAGCAGTGCCTGGGATTCCAGGAGAAGCATTTCAGCTGAATGGCTTCTAATGGAAAAATTGGCATGATGTTTGAATAGAACACTGCTGTTGCAGTTTATAGAGTTAATGTTTTGTTTATGCAGTTTTTCTTTGAGTGTTTTATTACAACCTTAGCATAGTCTTCTAAAGTACAAAATAAAGTACTAAACTGATAAGCAATCTTTTATCACACCTTGTTTTGTTCTGGTTCAGGAGAAAAAAGGTTTGTACATAATCTATTGTTTTATGATTTGGAGGCAGGGGAATTATTTTGTTGTCTTTAAATTCTTCAAACTTTTTTAAGTGAAAATAAGCTTAAGAAATATGTCTATTGCCAAGGAAAAAGATATGAAGTCTATCCAACTTCCTTGAACTAACTGGTGTACTTCAGCCAGCCCCTGAGAAAAGTTTTATAACTCATTTCACTTATGAGTTGGTATCCAGTTGTTTTATTTGTCCAGAGGAAAAATTATATTTACATCATGGTTTCATCAGCGTCAGAGCAGCAGATGTCTAAAGCTGCTGTGAGGAAAACTGGCTTTTTACTGTATATTGGGTGAAACATGTTTAGGCCATGGTTTTAATATGCTAGTCCAGTGTACTAAAAATGCCCAGTTAGTGCAATAAAACTGTATCTAGATGGACGGTTTTGTCGCAAGCGTAAACCTCATGTGTTCAAAAGTAGTTAGTTAAATGCTTGTTGGAGAAAGTTTTTGGGATGAAAAGTTTAGCAGAATTTGTCAGGATAGTCATGTCAGTACTTGCTTAAGCAGTTGATTTTTGAACAGGGCTCAACATTCAGTTTCCTTTGCCTGAAGGAATCTGTATCCATTTCTCATCTCTAAGGAGAGGGTTGTCACTGTTAAATGTGGACCATTCCACATTTGTATTAAAAATAGAAATCCATACAAGACAATGGTGATGTTTGAAAATATGACCCATGCTGCAATCTGCAATCACCCTAGTTTTGGCATGTTGAGTCCTATCATTCACACAGGAAAGGTGTTAATGAGATTTCCCTCGGGGATGTACTTCTTTTAATGGCCTAAGAGTCTTTAAACTGTCATGTTTCCTGTGAGAATATTACTGATATTTGAAATTATTATAATGAGTAAGAACTCTGTTTAAAAAGTAGTGTATATTTTTGCTATTCAATTCAAGTCATTTAAACTGAAGAAAGTAAAGAAGGAACATATAAATAGGAACCTAAATAAAAAGATAATATTAAACTTTTGATTTGATAACAAGATTTTTTGAGCTGCCTTCAGTTTTGGGAGACACATGGAAAATGAATGATGGGAAGATACTTGTTTGCAAAATACTTGCTGTTGAAGGAACACCCCATGTTGGCATATATGGTGAAAGGCTCTCCAGACATGTAAGGTCCTCTCTGCACAAATGTATTTTAATTAATTTTAATCCTATTTAACAGATTGTAGCAGGACAGTTCTCAAAGGTGGGGATATTTTCTTCATTGTCTTGATGACACAGTGCTGGCTAGAACTTTGATCCGGATCTTACATAAGTACTTTTGGTATTTTACTGTGTGTGTCTCCATAGCACAGTGGTGAATGACTGGTTCTTGAAAGCCATTTTCCTACTTACTTAGCTATCTCCACCAAGGTTTTCTACATATGGGTCAGAGGAGACATTTTTCTTTTATGTTTGAATCATCTTGAATTGGATGTGGTGGAGTAGTGGGTCATGAGTATGGCCTTAATATGCAGCTCAGATGGATTCTCAAATGTTATTTTTCCAAGAATTCTTTTTAGTGAAATAATGGCTTAAACAGTAAGTTTCTGTGCACTATCCTTGTGTAAACTACAGTAGTTGTTTTACTATCCAAACCCGAGGTACTTTTTTCAAATATATTGTAGATGCCATTTGGCTACTAAATGAACATTTAGTGCTGGTAGGCATTCTTTATTCTGCTTTTTTTTTTTTTTGTGATTATGTATTTTTGTTGTCTGTTACTCCTTTGTTAGTGTTTTTCATCATGTTGTCAAATTATTCAGTATTCATAATATAAGAATAAGCAGCTTCTGGTTTGTACTTGTCTCTTGAGCCTGATTGTTCTTCTTTTTCTTCTTTTTCCTGGAAAAAATAAATACCCTTATTTGGTATTACAGTTAGTGTTTTGTCACAAGCCATGATTTAGGATTCTAATAACAGTCATCCAAAAACTGCTATAGGCTTTACATGAAATCTGTTGCATTTTTTATATGTTTTGCATTTTATAAACAAATTGATTGCTACCAAAGAATACAGAAGTATGTGAAGCTGGACATGTTTAAGGGTAACTCAGCAGAGTGGTTTGCCAATCAAAAACCTTCCCAGCAGAAAATCAACCATAGCTAGTAATGCTCTTGGATTCCTTTCTCTTTGCATCCTGTTGAGATTTCAGCAACCACTATGTCTAATCAGGTCAGAGCACAGTCAGCTTGTCATCATGACACTGTTGTTTAGCAATCAGGGCTGATCTTTCTGGAATAGAAATTACTGAATGACTTGATTACACTCTTTGAAAGATGATCATAGTGTACCTGAAAGGTCTATGACCTGGGAAAAGAATCTCTTGAATATTTTATGTGAAATATACCAATGTTCTCAAATTGACTTGTGTCACCTGAAGCAAAATTTGAACCAAGGCTGTAGTGGAAGGGAAGCATGGGATAGCCTTTGGCATGGGTTAGCCTTGTCATGTAATGCATTTATATACATTTATATAAGAGGTTCTCTTATAAGCAGTTCTGCAATGGGACCCTCTGTACTGTAGAAGCCTTGTTGTTGTTTTATGGAATCAGTTTTCTGGTTTGGTGTCTCAAGGAACTGTATAACTTTAGAACTGTTTCTGTCACCTGTGCTTGAATGGTTGCCTTTGCTTAGCAGGGAGCCCTACTACCTAAACAGCTCACAGGGCCATTTACACATACAAGTATGAAAATGTTACTGTATATGCCCAACAGATTAAATTTTTAGTCCACTGTTTGTCAAACCTAATGAGGGGAGCCTAATGCTGGGATTGAGATATCCAACATAAGCCTAAATTGCTAAGTTTCTCTTGCAGGATTTCTGTCTGTCATGTATTTGCAGCATTCCTGGCTTTTTTTTTCAATTATGGACTTTGAGTTGTGGTTCCCCTCCAGCATAAGGACAAAGTTACCACTTACATAATAATTGCAAAGTATAGTAGAAATTGACTGCAGATCTATACCCTACGCTGTTTACAGCACCCCACCTCGATTATTTAATAAGTGGTTTCTAAAGAGGACTATTTATTTACTAGTAATCAATATTTTCATATGGTTCTGGAAGGGCAGTCAGGACAAATGACTTGTGTTTATTAGCTTTTCTGTTGGTTCATAGGGCTTGCAGTTACTCATCCAGTTACTCATCAGTGTAATTTCTTGTTATAAATGTAGTGCAATCTCATATCATAAACACTGTGTCCAGTTGGAGAAGAAGAGAGAGAAATCTCCCAGATTTAATTCTCTTACTAGATGTGTTTTGTGCCCCAGTGAATCAAGATTTAAAATTTTTTGCTAGTGCAGCTCAAGATACAACTTTGTACATTTGGTCTTATAAAAAACATAAATCAGTTAAATATGATCTTCTCTCTGTGTGTTCAGGAAAATCAGGTAACTAAGACAAGGAAAGACTGCCTTCAGAGCTCTAGCTCTGCAGATACTCTAAGCAAATCCTTGTGAACTGTGTTGCCAGAGCTTTCTGCTTTACTCTGAGAGTCAGGAGGTATCGAAGCTGATCCCATGAAGATTTATGGAAGAACTGTGCTTATGGTGTGAATGAGAAGTTAGTGTATAACCATGAGTATGATAGAGACCCCACTCCTGTTCCACTGAGGAGAACACTTTTTTGTTTGATCCTGAAAAATCAGGAACTTCATCTCTTCATGCTTGATATTTCTCAACATATTTTTGAGAAATATCAAGTGGCCATCTAAGAAATCTGAGTACAAAATCTGTCTGTTTCTACAGGTGGCCATGCAGAGTCCCAGTATCTTCTCTGGAATTGTGCCTGTATATCTATGAGGAGTAGGAGGTGCTGCAGCCAGAAAAATCCAACAAGAGTACATTAAATAAACCTGCAAACCTGGTCTTGCATAGTGCTTCCCAAGAAGACAGCTGACATATTTCCTGTTTAAAAAAAAAGCATGTGGTATTAATTTTTCTTCCCAGCCTTGCTTGTTTAGAATTCTTGTGCCACTGTCTCAGGAAAAAAAGACAAAGCTGCCAAGAGAAGTAGGGTTCTTTTCTTAGATGAGCCTTTTCTCAGGTCTGAAATAGAAGTAGGAACTCTGAGGCCTAAATGTCAGAGCACTCTGTGATAGATCTTGTTAACGTGACAAAAAATTGAGAGGGCAAACGGCTGATAACTGGGGTGCAGAGACAATGTTAGCAAAGGTGGGGAAAAATGGCAGTAGTTACTACCTGCAAGACATCCAAAAGTTACCTATCAATGAGGAAAAGCAGAGAGAGATAGGAATTTTGGCTACTGAAATAACATGATCCTCAAGGGTTCTGCATCTTGCTACCTAAAAGATGGGTCTACACATCATTAAAGCTACAAAACTGTCCAAGGTTGCAAAAATGAAAACCAGCCCTCATTTCAACCTACTTCATGTAATTATAAATAGAGATGATGTATTTTTTAATTAGATTGTTTCTGAAAATTTTGCTTGCCATAGTGTGCCAGACAAGGATACAGATATGCAAAACACTTCTGAGAGGAAGGTACTAGGAAGATCTAGTTGCTGCTCACTCTTTCAAATAATCCCACATCCATCTGGTGCAATCTGCACCTATAGCCT
The DNA here is from genome assembly GCF_022539315.1 of Serinus canaria. NCBI lineage: Eukaryota > Metazoa > Chordata > Aves > Passeriformes > Fringillidae > Serinus > Serinus canaria. Next base: position 85,097,936 of record NC_066315.1, read on the forward strand.
ATGGACACATTTATAATAATCTTATAAGCAGCTTGTTGGAAAGAACATATTTATGCCTCTCATGAAAAAAAAAAAAAGTTTTGACTTTTAGATATCTGAGACATCTGGAAGGGCTATGAATTTCCTGGTGGAAAACCTTCTCAGTGAAACATCTGGGGCTTATTTCTCTGTCTAAAACCAAATAACCTGAAAACTGTTTGAAGCATGTATTTAACATAATAACTACCAGGATGTTTGCTCTACCAGTGAAGAGCAATGAAATGCTTCAGAAAAAAAGGACTCAAAAAGCCCAACCTGAAATGCCTCTGCTGCAGAAATTGAAGTATCATTTTCAAAATAAAGAAAGAGTAGGAAGGTCTTGTGCTCACAGTTGCTTTTTCACTAAGCTGATACTTAGTGAAAATGTTTTCTGATTTTTTTTGGTTGGATTTTTTGCAGACTTTTTTTTCTTTGTTTTGTTTTTTTTATGGAGGGAAAACCTGTATTTCTAATTTCTTACTTTGAACCTTCTTCTTGCATAACAAAAAGGTTCATTCTTTTCCTGTTTTAGGATGACTGAGGTGTCTTTTTGTTGCCTGACCAAGCTGAGCAACCATAGCTGTTGTTTTCTTTTTAACTGGGCTTCACAATGCCTTTTGGATCATCAAAAACTTCCTGCTACTTAGGTTGTCAGCATTTTCCCAGTCTGTGGATCTTTGTTGGATTGTCCTTTGGACCATTTCCAGGGTGGGTTTTAGTCATCCAGGTACTTCAAGCAGGAGAAGAGTAAGTATCCATGGCCACAGGAATGCTCCTGGGTGCCTAGGCTTTCCATGGCCTTGCACCAACCAACTACAAAAACAAAGCACCTGTGGAGAATTTCAAAACTGTCTCCCCTTTCACAGTCTGCCTTTTGAATGCACCCCCAGTATTCAGTCCTTGTTTTGCCCCTTATAAATAGAGAAGGAGTAGTGCTTCAAGAGGGGACTGTGTGTGCACTGAAAAAATAATGGGTAAACTGTGTGGGTGGTCGAGTCCAGAGACTGATGGTGAATGGAGTTACAAACCACTTGGCAGCCAGTTACAAGTGGAGTTCCCCACAGCTCATTACTTGGGCAAGTCCTGCTTAACATCTTTATTGATGATAAATGGTCATCAATAAATAAATGATAATAAATAAGTGGTCAAGTGTACTCTAAGTAAGTTCAAAGACAACACCAAGTTGGGCAGGATTGTTGATCTGCTGGAGGCTAGAAAGGCTCTGTAGAGGGATCTGGACCAGCTGAATCAAGGGCCAAGGCTATCTGCATGAGGTTCAACAAGGCCAAGTGTTGGGTTCTGCCCTTGAGTCACAACAACCCCAGGCAGCACTACAGGCTGGGGACACAGTGCCTGGGAAAGTGTCCACTGGTAAAGGACCTATGGGTGCTGCTTGACAGCAGCTGGACATGAGCCAGCGTATGCCCAGGTGGCCAAGAATGCCAATGGCACCTGGCTTGTATCAGTAACAGTGTGGTCAGCAGGACCAGGGCAGTGATTGTCCCCCTGCACTAGGCTCTGGTGAAGCCACACTGACCTTCTGTGTCCAGTTCTGGGCCCATCACTGCAAGAAAGACATTGAGGTGCTGGAGGGTGTCCAGAGAAGGACAGTGGAGCTGGTGAAGGGTCTGGAGCACAAGAGGAGCAGCTGAGGGAGCTGGGGCTGTTTAGCCTGGAGAAAAGGAAGCTCAGAGGGGATCTAATCACTCTACACAGCTCCCTGAAAGGGAGCTGTAGTGAGGTGGGAATCAGTCTCTTTTCCCAGCTATTGGATATTGGCCACAAGTTGCATCAGGAAGGTTTAGATTGGATATTAGAAAAAAATTCTTTATGGAAAGGGTGGTCAGACACTGGAACAGAGTGCCCAGGGAAGTGGTAGAGTCATGATTCCTGGAGGTATTTGAAAGATGTGTAAATGTGGCATTTGGGACATGGTTTAGGGCTTCACTTGGCAGTGCTACAATTAATCGTTAGCTTGATTATCCTAAGGTCTTTTCCAACCTAAATGATTTTATTATTCTATGAAAGCCAAACAAAAGGAATGGGTCTTCTTGCTTATTGAAAGAACCAGTTTCTTATTTCACTTACAAGCTCTTGGAGAGGATGACATCATTCCTGCAGAGCTGATAAAGTTACACTGGTGTATACATTGTGAGTGTAGAATGGCACCAAAGGCTCTGATGCTTCGCAAACTGCAGTTGTTTATATGTTAATTTTAAAAATTATATAGGGGTTAGGCCTCTGTCTTTTCAGTGTGTAATCTAAGAGGGCAACTTATCCAAGCCATGCTTCTCTTCCCACTGTAAAAATCGCTTTCAAATTAATTGGCAAACAAAAACACCATGAATAAAACAGAGCTATGTGCTTCGTATTTCAGAGTTTTTGATTGTAGCTAGCTCCCACTACAGAGTGTGAGCTATGTGAGACATTTGCCTTTAGTGAATGAAGCTGAAAGGATGAATAGCAACAGCTCCAAGGTAAAGTTCTGTTACGTTATTGCAGTATAATAGTGGTTAAGCTCACTCTGAAAGTAAATTAGTTCTTGTTGTAATTAATAGTAAAATAAATTCTGAAGAGAGAAACTAATGGCTGTTGTTTTTTCTTTCCTGAATGTGTTGTTTGCTTGTTTTTGTGGTTTATTGCTATGCTGCTTCTTTTTTTTAAGTCAGTGAAAGGTATCAAAGGAATATAAGAAGTGAGAAGCAGGTATGTCTTTCTACTTGTTGCTCAAAATGAGTGCTTTTTTTATCAGAGGGGAGAATTTGTCATTTTACTTGAGCCAGATCCTTTTGTAATGAGGTTAAAGCAGCTTTATGGAAGGGAAACCTATTTTATTCATCATTACTAGTTAACATGATGCTTTTTTACTGCAAGGTAGTATAGAATTAATTCTCCTGTCAGAAGAAAGCCTATTTTCTTCAAAACAAAAAAACCTTTTGCTTTGAGAGTTTTGGGTCTCAAAACAAGTACCAAAAGGCCATGTTTGGGAAGAGGGGATAGGCTTGAGATGAATGCCTTGATCTAAGTCTTGGGAGAACATTTGCTCTTTCTGAATGTGCCAGAAGCTTGCTGTGTGTCTGTGGGTTAACCATCTTAGGGTTGCCTCTGCTGTGGGAAGTGTGATTCTTCCCACTGTTTTAAATTTGCTCCTAGCTTTGTTCCAAACTTCAAGCATTGGGCATGTTTCTCCATGTGAAAACATTAAAAGTCTTTTCAACTTTTAGTATTAAAGGTGTCTACATGCAGCCAAGTTCCCTTCATAAACTACATACACATTCCCATTTAACTCAAAGTCTTATATCGGGGTATTTAGTGTGCTTATTGAAGATTTTTTAAAATTTATTTCTCTCGGGTTTTTTTTCCTTTTTTTATTTTTTTACAAGAGAAGTCCTGCCCCACAAAGTTGGGAAGTCCCTACTTTTGTAAGGTGCAAGTATAGTGTTCCGGCACCTTCTGGGAAATATTAGAACAGATAATCCATACAGCCTCAGGGCATATTGTGTATGGTATGGGGTATTCCATGTTACTTTGTAACAGGCAACAGCAAGGGACATCTGAGCTCTAAACCACACGGGTATGAAGGTTTATTTGTGGTACAAAACATTACATAAATTAATTTGGGAATGGAGAACTGTGTGTGGTCTTGCCCAGCTTGTACGAGCGCACCCCTACAGACCAGATCTGCACAATAGCCCTAGACATCTGTGAAATAATTTTGACAGTTTAATATTCAAAATAGCATCTTCCCCTTCCTTGCTTGTTCTCAGCTCTCTAAGGGAGAGTTCTCACATGATGCATGGGTTTGGTTGCAAATCTCCATCAGACACTTCCAAACAGCTTGTCCAGGGCTATTTTGACAGCTTGATGCCCAATTGCATTGCAAGGAAACCCAACCATTTGTTGTGAGGTAGATTGTCAAAACGATCTATGTTACAAGTTGAGACTGCTGGGCAGGAGCTGGAGTACACACATGAGACTGTTTTCTCTGAAGCTGACAAAGTTCCACCTTGTCTGACGATGACACATAGTTACATAAAGGTGTCATGTACATATGTTGGTCTTGCGAAATGGTCTGCGACCATTTCCAGTATCTTTTTTGCAGGGAAATACAAGTCAAATCAATTAGACTTTCGTAAGTCCAGGCAAGTACTGCAGAAAGCTATGTGCAGTCTTAGTGGGTTTGACCCATTTTGCTTATCAGAATTGCTCTTTGTGCTTTATTTTGGTCATTCAGATTTGGTGGTTTGGTTTTTTTTAAAGGTTGGCAGCAAGCACTGAAAACAAGGGCCCCAAGTGGCTTGGTTTATAGGAACTGTTGTGCTTGTAGCAAAATACAGGTACTTAGTTGTTCTTTTGTGCATTAAAGGAAGTGATAACTGATGTCATTGATCTATAGTAGCTAATGCCAGGTGGTTTAGAGGGATTACTGAGGTGATGCAGGCATGTTCCACAGCAGAGTAAGAGATCACAGCATATATGGGGGTTTCTTGAGATGGGAAAATCCCAGGGAAGTGCCAAGACCTGCCAGGAACTGGCCACTTTCATGAGACATGGTGGTATGGGTCCTATGGCTAGAATGGATGGATACAGGCTCCTTGTGAAGGACAGGGAGAGGGGACACAAGGAGGGGATGTTGACCTCTAGTCAATGACAAGCTGGAGTGCAGGGAGCTCTGGGTAGGGGTGAGTTGAGGACACAACACAGAGTTCATGGGTCAAGATTAAAGTGAGGACATTGTAGTGCGGGTCTGGTACAGGCTGCCTAAGTGGGAAGACCAAGTAGGTGAGGCCCTCTGTAGACAGATAGGAGAAGCCTCATGTTCACAATCTCTGGTCCTCAGAGGGGAATTTGACCATCCCATTATCTGTTGGAGGGACAACACAATGGGGCAGAAGCTCTCCAGAAGGTTCCTGGAATATGTTGATGATAACTTCTTTCTCCAAGTGATGGAGGAGCCATTGAGGAGGAGTGCTATGATGAACTTAATTTTCACCAACAAGGAGGGGCTTGTGGGGAATGTGAAGCTCAAGGGCAGCCTCAGCTGCAGTGGTCAGGAACTGGTGGAGTTCAAGATCCTTGGGGGAGCCAGGGGGATGCACATCAAGCTCTCTGCCCTAGACTTCAGAAGAGCATTCTGGTCTATTCAAGGAGCTGCTTAGTAGACTGCCATGGAAGGAAGCCTTGGAGAAGAGAGGAGCCCAGAGAAGCTGGTTAATATTGAAAGTTCACCTTCTTCAAGATCAATATTGATGCGTCCCCAAAGAAATGACATCAGACAAAACCACCAGGAGGTCTTTATGGATGAACAAGAAGCTTCTGGACAAATTCAAACTCAAAAAAGAAGCATACAGAAGGTGGAAGAAAGGACAGGTAGATTAGGAGGAATACAAGGAAATCGTCCAAGCAGCCAGGAACTGGGTTAGGAATACTAAAAGCCCTGACAGAATTAAATCTGGCTGGGAATGTCAAGGACAGTAAAAGCTTCAGCAGGCATGTCAGTGATGAAAGAAGGATTAGGGAAATTTTGGCCTTCTATGGAAGGAAACAGGAGACCTGGAGACCCAAAATATGGAAAAGACTGAGGTACTCAATGGCTTTTTTACCTAGGTCTTAAATGACATATGCTCCAGCCATGCCACCCAGGATGCCGAAGGCAAAGGCAGGTACTGTGAGAATGAAGACCTGCTATTGTAGGAGATCAGGCTTGAGACCATTTAAAGAGCCAGAAAATGCACAAATTCATGGAACCTGATGAGATATATTCATGAGTCCTGATAGAACTGGCAGTGATGTTGCTAAACCACTATCCATTGTATCTGAGAAGCTGTGGCATTCTGGTGAAGGTTGACTGTTTGAATAAGGGGAAGCATAACCCAGGGAACTACATATCAGTCAGTCTTACCTTGGTGCCCAGCAAGGTCATGGAGCACATCCTCCTGGAAATAATGGGGAGGCACATGGAAAATCATGAGGGCATTGATGACAACCAGCATGGCTTCACTAAGGGCAAATAGTACCTGACAAATTTGGTAGCCTTCTGTGATGAGGTTCTGGTGTTGGTGGGTGAGGGAAGAGCAGCTGCCATCATCTACCCATAATTGTGCAAAGCATTCAACAGTCACATACAAAATCCTATTCTCAAAACTGGAGAGACATGGATTTGATGTGAAGGCCAGTTAGTGGATGAGAAATTGCCTGGGTTGCAGTCAATGGTTCAGTGCCCAAGTGGAGACCAGTGGTGAGTGGTGTTCCTCAGATGTTGGTGATGGGAACAGCGCTGTTCAGCATCTTTGTTGGTGGCATGGACAGTGGGATCGAGTGCACCCTCAGCAAGTTTGCTGATGACACCCAGCTGTGTCATATGGAGGGAAGGGGTGCTATCCAGAGAGACCCTGCTCCCGTGAGACTTCATTTGGAGTCCTGTGTTCAGCTCTGGGCCCACCAGCATAAGAAAGACATGGATGTGTGGGAGAGAATCTGGAGGAGGGCCACAAAGATGCTTAGAGGGCTGGAGCATCTTTCCTTTGTAGACAGGCCATGAGAGAGTCTACAGGTTGTTCAGGCTGGGGAAGAGAGGCCTGCAGGGAGACTGTACAGCACCTTCCAGTACTTATATGGGGTGTAAGAGACCTGGACAGGGACTTTCTCTGAGGTCCTGTAGTGATAGGAAGGCAGAATGGTTTTAAACTGAAAGAGAGTAAGTTTAGATTGGATATTAGGAAAAAATTCTATACAGTGAAGGTGGTGAAGCAGTGGGATAGTTTGCCAGAAAAGTTGTGGATATGCCATCCGTGGAAGTGTTTAAGGCCGGGTTGGATGGGGATTTGGGCAGCCTTGTGCAGTGGAAGGTGTCCCTGCCCATGGCACGGGGGTGGAACTAGGTGATGTTTAAGGTGCTTTTCAAGGCAAACCATTCTATGAGTCTATAACCTACACTGAGTACCACCCTAAAGAACCAACTTAAATAATAGGTGTTGGATGGCTGATGTCTTGAAATATATGTGTTCTATTTGCTCTTAAGTAAAAAAATTATTCTTCCTATTCCTAAAAGTATTTAACTAGATTTGTTATCTAAGCTTTGCTCTATTTATGAGTGTTATTTGCCCATTATGCAATGTTTTGAATGTTCACTTTTAAACAGTTTTGCATTTCTGTCAGGCTAAAAGCATAATTAGCTTTCTTTTTGTTGGTGTTCTTGAGTACCATGATCCTCACTTGCTATTTCCCCAAGATATTCCAGTCCTTTTTTTTTCCTCTTAAGGCATCAGCTAGTCCTCCATGGTATCTTTTAGAGTCTGTCTACTGTAAAGGAAAATAGATCAGGAATTTATTATTAAAGTAATTTTTTGTTCTACTTATTTTTCTGATGAACTGTGAAACAGGGGGATCAGAGCATAAGCAAGGAATGAGTATTGTTGAGATATGGCTGGAAGTGTTGCATTCATTCTTTATCCACAAACCTATTATTTTACTTGTAACTGCATTGAACAGTGTGGTTTTTTGTTTTAGTGTTATTCAGATGTTTTCCTAATGAATTCAGAGGGAGGGTTGTTTTTTTTTTTTTTTGTTTGCCTGCTCTAGTCCAGACAACTGTTTTAAAGCTGAGGGTTGAAACTTCTTGGCAGCTAATCAAACAAGGAAGAAATGACTGATTAAAAAAAAAAAAAAAAAAAAGAAGCACAAGTGCCAAATAAATCCTGCTTAAGGGTAGAAAATGTGACTTGAGATCCTTTGTGCTTTTCTAAAATCTTGAAGCTAAAAAGAGAGTCTTCAGGATACATGTATTTTCCCCATTTTTCAGTGTTCTTATATTGAGTTTCATTCTCATAAACTTTAATCTTGCTCTTTTAATGACATCTCAATTGATGTTTGGTTTAGAAACCACAAAGCCTTTAAGAGGTAGTCTAAGTATTAGGAAGAGTTGATGACTGTACTCATTATAATATTGTTAGCAGAGCAGATCTTTCATTTAAACCTCCAAGGTTCAGGCTATGTCTGAAAAATTATTCTGTTGACAAATGTGTGATGTTCTCTTTGATAGTGTTGCCATACTTTATCTTCATTTGTATTTCATGCAAACCCTTTGTGTGAATATGTTTAGTGTATTTTCTTCTATCTAAATCTATGGGTTTGTGCTAGTTTTTTAGTTTTTGTTGTTACTGTTGTTGGGTTTTTAGCTTTCAGACACCTGATCGGAAGCTTTTGAGCTGAGTCAAAGTTTGATTATAACAAGATACTTTATACCGGGCTTCTTATATCTTTTACTGGCTCAGTCTCTAACTCATTAACTCCCCATCTCTTTAGGCCCTCAAAGATTTGTGAATTTTACTAGAACTGCTGTTGTTCCAGAACTGTTCCCTACTCCTCTTTCTCTGAAGCTGTCTTCCTTCCCCAAGGACCTTCATGCTCTAGGTTTTCAAATGGCTGGGTATCTTGCCCCTACCTTTCTCAGTTTTCCTTAGTTTTGATTTTTCTTAGAGAAGAGCTCATGGATGCAAATAATCTCTTCTATCAAATACTGATTTTAAGTACATCTTATTGCAGGACTGACATTTTAGCTGCACCATTTTTAAAAGAGTACCGATGTGGTGTGGGTCATATAGATGGAAATGTCATCTACACACGGTGTTATTTCTTGTTTTGTTTTATCTTTTTTTTTTTTTTTTTTTGGTGGTATATTGTCTAGTAGGTGTTCAGTCAGTTATGGCAATGAAACCACCACAGCCGAAGATGGGTAATTGCTTACTGTGTGCATTCCTGCATATCTGTAAATTGTGTGGATGGTTCTGAAGTAGTCCAGTATTTTAGTTTTTTGATAGAATAGTGAGCTACCTGTGGTGTCCCAAATGCAGTTAGAATAGGAATGGTAAAATCCTTGTGTGCAAGATGGAGGATATCAATAGAAAGCTTTTACTCAGGGTTATGTGTTAAAAATAAGAGGCTGCAATTTATACATTCATTCTCCTACGTGACTACAAAAATCCTTTTTCAAATAGGAAACTTTTCAGTTTTCAGTTTAATAAGAGATGCACAAAAGACAGGTGGAATTATCATAAAGTAGTTATCATTTTTGCCTTCCTGGTCTACTACTTTTAAAATAATGATTTCTGAGATTTTAACTCAGTGCTTTTGCTACACACAGATACACACACTCTGAACAAAAGATTCCTCAGATGATAAACTTCATTGAACCTAATCCTTTCTCTCCTCCTCCTCTCATTTTTCTTGAACTATCTCCTTCTTTGAGATTATTTCCATTTCCTTGGATACCTTCACAGTAATTCCAGCCAAATGTTAATGAGAGCTTGTCAGCTGTAGGCATCCCCTGTGTATCAGCCAAAAAGCTGTATATACTTTCAAATAAAGAATCTTGGTTTTATGGCCTCTCCTTTCTGTTCAGCTGAAGATGTCCTAATCATGAAGGTGAGGAGAGCTAGCTCTTTGTCTTAGTTAGAAAAAGCTGAACACAGATGAGGAAAGTGATGTGAAAAATCTAGATGCCAAAAAGTTTGAATAGATGCAGAGGTTAAGTTATTCTCATGCTATAGGATTGTTATGTTAACTGTGAGAAAAATGTGGGTTTTTGAGTTAAAGAGATTTTGCTTTTTTGTCTAAATTTGACTTGGCTGAATTATGTTGCCTGTTTGGTTTGTGTGTCATCTCAAATTTAAGTAACTTAAAATGGTAAAATTAGGTGTGTTAGTTCCCCATCCCATATACTATTATCAGGGGTTTTTTTTATATATAGAAATGCAATTATTTAAATTTTTTTCAGTTACTTTTTTTTGTTAATAGTAAACATTGCACTAAACACTACATGAATTTGGCTATCTTGTTCCATGGCTATTGACATTTTGAACAATCATGTGCTTTCTAACAATGCCTATGTGGCTGCTGTTGGAAGCTGCAGTGTCACACTTGGACTCAGATACTGTAATAAATTCTAAATTACTCCCTGGGGAACACTGCATTAAAGGGAATCGCAAAGCAAAAGGCCTGAGAGTCAGTGACAAAGCTACCCAAGAATAGCGACAGGTAGGCATCCACTCATTACATGTTCGCTGGGGTGTTGTCTGTATTTGGCACCTCTGAAATAGCAGTTTCAGAATTTTGAACTTTGAACTTCCTTTTGTTATTCTTAAGTCAAACCCATAATATTAATATAACAGCTTTCTGTGTTTGTTTTCAATGTCTTTGTTATTTCAGCAGAATATTTTTATTGGCAGTGTATTTTTCCAGTGGCTCTTGAGGATCTAATGTGCCATTTAAGTTTCACTTCATGCCCTGTATTACCTGACCCCAGGAATATTTTGTGGCGTCTACCAGACCAGAGATAAAAGCTGCTGTTTCAGACTAGGAGTGTAGGCTATGTTCAAAATGCCACCATTTCCATATCAGAGTAGCAGTTCCTTTTAAAGTGATTGTGCTCCTGTGTCCCTACACCCAGTTGTGCAAACCTTTGGATTATCCTTTGTGTGGAGGCATTGCTCGGTCAATGCGACGGCACATAAGCTCTGCAAAGTGAGCGTAGTTTATGAAGTATTTTGACAATGGCAATTACTGTGCTAAAAATAAATCACATTAGCATTAGCATTAATAACTACTCCTACAAGATATGCTAATCACTCCTAAAGGGCTGAAAAATTTGGGGTACTGTTGTACATGCTGGATTACATCTTATAATGTAAAGTTTAAGATCTAGGAAGTTTTTAGGGGTCTTTCCATCAACCTCTAAATGAGTATGGAAGAGTGAGTTTGGTAGAGATCAGCAGACTTGTGAGCATGGATGACTGAATGTGGCACAGTTGCCATCACCAAAATGACCTTCTGTATAGCCCCAGTGCCTGACCTTTCTTTTAAAACTCTGACCTCACAGAAGTTTTGGTTTAGTTGGAATGTTAAAGGATAGGTCTTTGGGTTGTTCTTAGAAGATACTTTGAATTACAAAATTAGCTTTAAAAAGGAGAAAGGTATGGGGGAAGGAATATAGCTTTGTTTCACATAATTGCAGTGGAGCTGCTTGGCACACAGGGCTTTTAGATCAAGATAGTGATAGTCTGTCGGGTTGCTGTCAAAGTTGAAAATGAGAGTAGTTTTTAGTGTCCGTTAATTTTGGGCACTAACGTGGCTTGCCTACAGATTATTTGCTTTCCTTTTATTTCATGAATGTCAAGCTTTTTACTCAAGAAAGGTTGTGTGGCATCAGTCCTGGCCTAGGTGCTTTGTTCTTTCTCCATCATATTGCCCAAAATGATGGTGACATAACACAGACCAGGTAGCACCTACTCACATGAGAAGGGACAATCATGAGTGCAGTTGGTTGTAACTGAAGTCAGATGAATAATTTTTGCATTTGCTGTGATCTGTGGGATACAATTAGACCACTCCTATTTAGTCTTAGTCTGTGACAACTAACAGTGACAGCAGCCATGTTATGTTTTAAAGTGCCACCAAAGGACCACTGTATGCAGGTACAGAAAGCCTGAATCTGCTGATCTGCAATAAAATTTGAAAAACATTAAAATATGGCACATTCTCCTGTGAAGCTTGGTTTTAATGACACAGTATTAAATACTCATTTCTGCCAATCAATTTGTGCTACTTTGCTTAGAAATATTGAATACCTTTGTGCTGGTGAGTAGGAAAAGCTGTTTTTTCTGCTTTTTCCTGAGGAGTATTTGGTTTTATTAAAGAAGAGAGGATATGGGAATGCAAAGGGAAAACAGACTTGATGTCCCTGGTAACAGGATTCCCATTGTGTTGGAAACAGCTGAACCAAAAGGGAGAGTGTTTAAGAACTGCATAGCTCGAGTGTGTGAATGTGTCAGACTCGTGATGTGTAAAGCCAAACAAGGCTTTGGATTTAGAAAGGGAAAACTGAGAGTAAAGAAACTTGGCTTTTCATCAACCCTACTCTGCAGAACATGCTGGAGGTGAATAAGGAGTGCACCATCACTAATAAGAACAATTGTAACCCAGTCATGTTTAAATGAAAGATGAGCTAAGACATTTGAGTACGATAAGGATTTTCAGAGGCTGTGCCAAAGGCTAGAATTGAAAAGGGATTTTTATTTCCGCAGTTTGATACTGGATTACTCTAATCTCTCCCTCTCTAATTCCCTTTCTCTGTAAATTTTGGAAACAACCAAATGAACAAAGTAATCTGTCCAGTGGGTCTAGCTCAAATTACTGGAAATCTGGTGACAGCTGGCTGTGATTCCAGTGAGTGACCGCAAAGTTGAGTGGTTTGGGTGATTTGTACTAACACCAGTAAACAAGAGTACCCTCCTGTCATCTCATTCTGTAGGGGCCTTTGTCCTATGAATGGAATCCTTGATTACTGTTTGAATCCTTGATAAATGTTTGAGGTGTGCCTTGTTTTATTTTAAATAGAAAGTAATATAAGGGGAATACTTGGCTATTATCTAGGCACACACTGGCTACCAACTTGGTAACACTTTGTTCGCATTTATCATAGATCTGTGTGGGTTAGAAGGGATCTTAAAGATCATTTAGTTCTAACCCCTTGCCATAAGCAGCAATTTCACCCATTATATTAGATTGCTTAAGGCCATCCAACCTGGCCTTGAACATTTTGATTGATGGCACATCTACAGCTTCTCTGGGAAACTTGTTAGAGTGCCTTACTGCTCTGAGTAAAGAATTTCTTTCTGATATCTAATTTCAATCATTCCTTATGTTTAGAACTGTTTCCCCTTGTCCTTTTACTATCTACTAATAAAAAAAGCTGCTTTCCCTTTTATTTACAAGCACTCTTTAAGTACTGAGAGGCCTCAGTGAGGTCTCCCTGAAGCCTGCTCTTCTCCAGGCAGAACAAGTCCAGCTGTCTCAGCCTTTCTTCACAGGAGAGGTGCTTCAGCCCTCTGACCATCTTCATGGCCTTCCTCTGGAACCCTCTGATAGGTCCACATCTTAGGATGAGTACCACAGAACCAGATGCAGTACTTCAGCCGGGGTCTCAGGCAGAGGTGGAGAATCACCTCACTCAATCTACTGGTCATGCCATTTAGAGAGATTTGTTCAAAAGATGTTCCTCTGAATAGATTCTCAGGACAGGGACTTGGAGGTGAGAAAAGAGCATTTCTCATGATTGTTTGTCGAAAAAGTATCACTCTGTGGTCTTTGAATAAACAAGGAAGACGAGAATGGCTTGTGGGTTTGCTGTGCCTTTTTGAAACAGCAGTAGGATGCATCTGCCATTTCCCTGCCTTAACCTCTGCCAGCCTACTGCTGCCATGGGACAGGGACATTAAATCCAAGAAACATCCACTTGGATGTATACTGGTGTCTGTCAAAGCCTTCTGAAGGAAAACAGATTTGTGTGAGTTTCTTTTGGCATAGTAAAATATGTGCTGGCTTTGCACTGAATTATGTGCCCAGTGGGCTTCTGGAGTGAGGAGAGTGGTGTGTAAGTGGAGCCTTGCAAGGGAGTGTGAGGAGGAGCACGCAGCAGTCCTCAGTCTGTGTGTGGACATTGGAATTGCTCTGTTCTTCTCTCCTCACACCCCTTGTGCTTGGTTTCTTGGTATTTCTCTTGGATTGTAAGAAGCTGAACGAAGTACATGAAAACAATGACTGAATGCACGTTTATATTTTTTTTTAAATTTACTTTAATTTCTGTTACCTAACTAGTTTCTGAAAGTGGCAGCAGTCATTTATCAGCACCGGGTAACTGGTTGATTCAACACCTTTTCTTGCTGCTCTTATTTTTTCCCCTGCTATTTGCTCCTTTTGGTGATGTACTTCAACTATGAAATTAAAAAAAAAAAAAAAGCGCTTTCCTGTTGCATGTCAATAAGGACTTCCTTATGAAGAAAAATGGCTGTTAACTCTTTCTGTGAGTCAGTGCTTGAAATGAGAAAAAAAAATCACTGTTATACTACTATTGATCTATTTTGAGTCTTTTTAAGCTTGTTATTCTTGTTATATGAACTATCTTTGCCCCCCAGGAGGAGGAACTAACCACTACTAGCCAGATATGGTTACCTGAGACACAAGATAAACTGAGCTTCTGTCCTATGTTCTTGACTTGCTGGTAGCCTATAAGAAACACTTGCTTGAGTGGGTTGTTTAGGTTTTCTCCAACCTCTATGTGTTCAATTTTGCAGATGGATGTGTTGCTGCTGAGGGCTCTCCATGTGCTGGAGAGGTGGGGGTGACCCTTGATTTAGGGCCAGGATCAAGCTTCGCAGCTCTGACCTTGTTATGCTTGTTCCTGGCAGTGATTGAAGCCAGGATGTCCCTATCCTTTTGCGTACAGTTTCACTCCATAATTGGGGAAATGGCAAAATGTGAAGGAGTAGGAAGCTCTGCTTTTAAATATTCTCATATTTTAACTTTTTAATCAAATGTTTATTTGCTTTTGCATAATGAACTGTGCTCAACTAAATGAAACTTTAACCAGTGTAGGTATAAATATATTACAGTCTAAATATTGTTTATAATCTTATGATCTTTTTATGTTCTTCCTCTTCAGCAGTTTTAGATGTGTCTGTCAAATTTAGGCAATTGGTCTTTTTTTTTTTTTTTTAACTGCAGGGAAAACTTTCTAAAATACATGCATAATTTATATCTATGTGTATATATGGAACTGTTTGGATGATGGTGTTTAGCTTTGTGTGCGTTGTACTTTCGTGGTTTTCCATTTGTGCCAGTTTTGGTTGCAGCATAGGTACTGTAGTGTGTGAGTGGTATGGATCAGTTACCACTGTGTGGACACCAGATAGAGTCTGAAAAAGTTCAAACATCTCCCTGTTCTTCTTCTAGAACTTTTATTACAGAAAGAGTGGTTTAATTTAGTTGCTCTACTTACATGTCAGACTGTTGTACACAAGCATCTGGTTGTCTCACTGTTTCTATGTTTCTGGTCAGTTATGGAAAATCAGTGAGTTGGTAGTGAAGTCAGTGCTGCTTAAGAAGCCTTTTCCTGGTTCTCCTGTTGTTCAAAAAGACAGCTATAAATCGGTGAATCGGCACCTAAGCAACTACTACTTCTTGAAACTGATCTTGTCATGACAGAGTATAGATCTTACCGTTTCATTATGAAACTGAAGATGATAATTAGCACATCAGTTACATTTTTAATGAGGATGACCTGTGTACAGACAGTCTTAATTTCTTTGCTTCCTTCCTGTAAACCCAATGCACACATCTGAATATCCACAGCTGGTGAGTCTGACTAAAGCACTTATTTTGTTGGCTGTTACATGTGTTCTTGTTTCTTCATTTGTATGAAGAAACACACAAACTACCCACTCCTAGGTAGTCCCTCTCTTGGTAGGGATTTCAGAAATTTCCATAGGGATTCAAAAATATACCATAGATGTTTTCCAAAGAAATTGTTTATTTGCAAAGATGAAAATGTAATTGAAATGAACACATAGGTTTTTTTTAATGGCTTTTTGATACCATTTAATGCTTATACTAAAATCAAAATCTTGAAATCTTGAAGAAGACTGGTTATGGAGTAACCTTGTGTTTGACTCAGCGAAATAGCATTACTTTTGTCCCATTTGATGGTGCTTATTTCTGTTTATGGTTCCACAATACTGGTAGTATTCTTTTAATGTGATTATTAAGTTTGGAAAAGCCTACAGGATGAGTTCTATTTAAATGACTTGTATCAATCTTTTGGGTCTTCTTGGCAGTACAGGAAAGTGTCATGCAAAAGATGATAAACAATGTGAAGGGAGGGGTTAGAGATTTTTAGAACAAATGGTTTTGTAAGATTTTGAAAAGGTCTTGAAGAATCTCACCTCTTGACAGTAGTAGAAATCAATTATGCAGTTTAATAATAACAGAATGCTGATCAGAATTTTGAGACTAGTAAGGAATACTGAACGGTTAAAGAAAATTACGAATAAAAAGGTTAAATAAATTCCCAAGAGCTGAATAGAAGCCTCATTCATGATGATGTAAACCAGCTCAGTTAAGTATTCTTTAAAAGATTGTCTGTAAGAATTCTGGCTCTTGATTTTCCTAAAAGAAGATGTTTTTTAATAAGGATTTCAATGTGAATTATGATAAAGCATTGAGAAGCATGTAATGAATGAGCTAGATGGAGTTATTTGTGACTGTCTCCAGAGACAGGAGAAGTGATGTATAGCAGATAAACATGGGATTAAAGTTGAGCAGAGGGGAGGGACCAACATCCTGAATTGTTACTAATAAGCACTAATGAGAGAACATCAGCTATCCTTTGTGTTGAAAATGCAGGCAATTTACTAATTAAAAATAATTCATGAAGTGGCTTCTCTTTTTGTATTCTACCTGTAATATATGTGTGCAAGTGAAGCTGGAGGCAGAGTAGCAAAGTGATACTATATAAGGAAGATTTTAAGAGTTCATTGCCTTAATACTTACCTTAACTTTAAAGTGTTGTTTTGATCACTTCCATCTTTGACTAAAACATGCCCAACTTTTTGGCAAGACTCAGAATTAAGGGAAATAAAAGATATTGCCATTTCTCTCGTTACCGTAACTCATGTTAACAAATACAGCTTGCAGTGTACAATGCCTTAAAACCCAAATGAATATCATGTTCAGCTGAAACTATGGAAATGAGATTAACATAGGTACAATGTACTATTCTTACTTATTTTGTCCATGAAGGACTTCCTGTTCCCATAGTGCTTTTTGTACACTAAAGTCACAAGATATTAGTAAAGCACAGCTTCTTTTCTCTAATTATGCAGTATAAATGGAAATTGTGGGCAAATCTCCTAATCTCCATAGAGACAGCACAACATTTATCTAATTAGTAGTTTGCCTTTTGGCATTACTTTGAATAAATTAGCATTTCATTACATACCCTGAACTACTTGGAAAAAGTTTCCCAGAGTAGTATTTAGTCTTTCTTTTCTGAATACTGTATTTTGAATTAGCATAGGTTAATAATCTCCTTTGTAACTGGAAAGAGACAGAGTAGCACTGCTATCATATTTTAAATATCAGAGGGTTGCATTTACAGGTTCTTTGCTTTCTTTAATCTCTAGGAATCCAAGTAAAATCTTATGTCACCTTATTTAATGGCTTACTCCTTTACCAGGGAAAAATCCAAAAAAGAAAAGCAAAAAAAAAAAATGGAACAAGTTTGAAATGCAACCTCCTCTCTCTACCCTTTCTCCAGAGGCTGAACTTTTCTTTCAAATTACAAAAGTCGCACTCTATCACTAATTGTAAATGAGCTGTTCTACAGTATTTCCAACACAGCTAATCCAGAATACACTGTCTTCCTTTCTTGTATATAAATTAGTAGCAGGAAACAGAGTGACTAAGTTTAGGTATTGACTGCCAGATAACACAAGTGGCTGCTTAATATGCTTTTCCTGAACAGATACTGAGAATCAAAGCTTGGATGGGAAATTAAAAGAGGTAATTCATCAAGGATAGACTTTAATTTATTTTCTTTCTAAGTATTAAAAGAGCAGAAAGAAAATTCCACGGAAGTGAAAAGGGTGGTAACTTCCTTTCCTTGAGTCACTGGCTGTTTCAGATCCCTGCTTACTCCTTCAGAGAGTCATTGGCTGACACCTGTGGCAGAAGATGGGCATGAAGTATGGTGTTAAATATTTGACTCTTCTCAAAGTGGCCTTTGCAGCAGGGATGTATGGTTACACCACCATTGCCGTAGTTGCCTTTTGGTAGATGGAGGCATGCAAAGAATCTGTCAATTTGTTTTTGTAAAATCCAGAGGAATGAAACCATCTTCATTTTGGGTTCTTTGATTGCCTTGGTTTGAAAGACATGTGTCTGCTTGGGAAGGCAGGAGTCTCCCTTGGAATGGAGCATATGAACCCCCTTCCTCTGAATTATTATAATTTTGGAAATTAGGGGCTCTCGGGCAAAAAGGTATGGGAATAGGAATAACAGTTCTTTACTAGTGTGTATAATAAACAAACAACAACAACTATGGCATTAGTAACAAACAGAACCAGAAAACCCAGTCTTTTGGCTGCGGCAGTTTCCCCTTTGGTGCAGTTATAGCTTTAAACAAGATTTGGAGGGGTGAAGGGATAAAATCATGGTCACTGAAGACAGACCTGGAGGCAGCATGCCTCTGTTTGAGAGACAGTGTGCTAGTGAGGTCCTTTGGTCTGCTGTCTCGTTAGTGGTAGGGGGTGGAGATCCATGCAGCATCAAGAGTTACTGGTGTGCGAGAAACTGCAGAAGCACTTGGGAATGCTCATGCAGAAATTGGAGCTTCTTCCCATGAAAAGGCAGTGGGATTGATCACCCAAATGAAGCATATCTACACATACACATGCAGCATGGGCAGCCAGCAGAAGGAAGGGGAACCCATTGTGCAGCAGTAAAACTATGACATAAGGGGTTGGAAGTAGGTGATTAGGGTTCCTTCCAACCCAAACCATTCTATGATTCTGTGACAAGAGGAAATGGCCTCAAATTCTACCTGCAGAGGTTTAGATTGGATATTAGAAACAATTTCTTCACTGAAAGAATGGCCAGGTGTTGGAACACGCTCTCCAATGAAGTGGTGGAATTGCCATCCCTGCAGTGTTCAAAAGACATGTGGATGTGGCATGGAGGAACATGCTTTTTTGGTTAACATGTGCTGGGTAACAGTGAAACTCGCTGATCACAGAGGTCTTCTCCAGCCTTAATGGTTCTCTGTTCTGTTTGGCTGTCAGACTGGATTTTGTATGTGGTAGCACAACACATTTGGAGCTTACAATATTTGTGAGCTTGGAAGCAGATACAAAAGAGCCCCCAGTGCAGTGCTGCACATGGTGGTCCCAGCAGTGTGTTCAACTGGACACACTGATGTCCATTTTTATTCTTCTGGGCTGGATTCTCTGACCAGATGGTCACTTAAATCCCTAGTGGTGAGATAGGATAACCCTGTACATTCACTTGCCTCTTGGTAAATGTTGTCTTGTTCTCCTGCCCTGGGAAGGCTTTTTTCCTCATTATTTGTTATTTGACACTGAGTTATGTCATGGTGAGAGAGGGGCTCATGTTTCTTTCTAACTCTTCTCCCAGCTTCTTTAATTTTCCTTCTTGATCAGTAACTATTTTTTTTTCCTGGTCAATGAGTTAGCCAGAGTTTTGGGATGATTCATCCTAGGTCTTCTATTGTGATGAGCACCCTGCAAATAAAACCCCAGAAAATTTATTTTCTAAATTTGGTCAAATTTGCCTTTTTTTAACAGCTGGAACAATTAATGGAAAACTTGAAGATGAGGGGAAACAGAAAAGAAATAAAGACAGTTTATTGATTCCTCCTTCCCTCCCTCCCTAGAATCATTGTGGGCAGATTTCTGCTTTCAGGTCTGGTCCTTGATTACCTCAGTACCTTCGTAGGAAGCTGGCACAGCTTTCCAGTCCTCCCCCCACCCAGTGCTTAGGAATGTTGTTCCTGCACCCTCTGAGGCTGGTTAGTGCCTGGCCCTAAAAGCAGCCTGCCAGTAAAAATCTGTGACTTGGTTGACTGTACTTGCCCTTACTGTAGGACCCCAACTCATGGCTGCCACATTTTGCACTGTTTCTTGGCTATATCTGTCCTCACAGGGGCCATGCAGTGGCTCACAAAATAGCCCTTTGTTCCTTCTATCTTCATCCAGGGGCTCAGAAACTCTACTTACAACTGTACTGTAAGAACAGAGAATAGTAATTTATATCCTAAATGTACATTGAAATTAACTTCTCTTTCTGTATTACATTTTAAAGGCTCTGTGCTAAAGCCCTCTAAGCTTCTTCTCTATGTTCTAATAAGTTTCACTGTGTTAGTTGTGTTGGTATTGTGAGCAAGCATGGTCTAGGGAACATAGGTTTGGAATTTAGTAAATTGCCCAGAAATTTTTCTTACCTGCTCCCAACATATTGTTTGTTTTAGGGAGATCTTGTCTGGGAATGTGGAAAATGGGAAGGCAATGTTAGAGGTATGTTAGAGAGAAAGACTGCTCTGATCTAATGGTCTGAATTTTGTTCTACAGCTTGATGACTGCACCCTGCAATTGTCTCATAATGGTACCTATCTGGATCTAGAATCCACCCTAGCAGAGCAAAGAGATGAACTAGAAGGTTTCCAGGAGGACGCTGGGTAAGTAAACATTCACTAAATTTTTATAAATAAGCATGTGGCTAACTTCATGTGTTCAGGTCAGCATAGGAAGAGAAAATATAAAAATCTTTCCCTTGTATGCCCATACGTCTCTCCCTTTGTATGATGAAGAATTTTTTGACTCCTCTCTCTACGTTCAATTTTACAGTTCTCTAAAATATGACATAGTGTAAAGAAATCTATGAATATGAATATCTTGGTTAGTCTAGTAAGATTTTATAGTTCTTTGAACTTGAGAAATAAGGATGGTTTGTTTGGAGAACTCTTGAGATCTTTCTTATGATCTTAGTCATGTAGAGGATTATATTGGGGTGGTGTTCCTGAAGTTATAAACTCAATTTATTTTGTCTTGATAAACTGAGTTCTCAATTTATCTTTTTGAAGAAAAGACCTCTATTGGTTTCTTTTTTTACTCCTGGAATTGATTGAACCAGTCCAAGGGATGGGGGTACATGTTTCTTTTTAATATTCTCCTCTCTTGCTTTTTTTTCTTATTTAGTTATTGCTAGCACACATGGATTGCTATGACACAATTTCCATAATCATCTCTTTGAGAACTGAAAGAGAAAGCAGAAGTAAGCATCAGTGTGTGTTTGTGTAAATGCACATGGGAGATTTGCTTTTTTGAAGAATTTTCCTTTTATGAATCTTTCAGGTGATTGTCTTACTTAAGATGTAAAATGAACAGAAATTTTAAATCTATTTTTGTATTTCTGGTTACTATATTGGACTGGATAGTTGTGATTAATTTATGGGCATGTTTAACTGAATTCTGAATTGGTCAGAGTTTGTTAACAGTAGGAGATACATCCCTTTTGCTTTTACTCTTTCTCCACTTCTGGTAGCTGTCTTGCCTTTGATGAATATGCCTTATAAATCTGAATATGCCTTATAAGTCTGAACTGCGCCTCTGAAGATTATTTTATATAGAGAAGAATTTTAGATACTATTTTCCAGATATTCATGTGTGTGTATTTGTGTGTCTTATTTGCACCTACCAGTTTGGGGCATAACCACTACAAGATAAAAAACTGTTCTGTTAGAATCCAGTTAGAAGAGAGTCTGCTGATAGAGTAGCCAATACAAGCTGAACTGAGCCTCCTTTCCTATGCAATAAGAGTTTTGAATGTAGAAATTGATATAGTCTTCAGTTTTGTGCATAGATGATAAAAATCACTGCAAAGAACAGCAAATTTGTATTTCCAACTAACTTTATAATGAGCTGAAAGCAAGTAATTGAAAGGATTATTTTGGGGAGGTAGCAATACATTTTGAATTTGTCTCATTTTTTCATTTCCATTGGTGTCTCTGTGATAATTCTGATAATTTTAACTTCACCTCTTTTAACACTGCACAGTAGCATTTTGGCACTGCCAAGCAATCTGGCAAGTGAGAGACCATTTGGTGCTTTTCCTGCCAGACTTTGCTTTTGAAATGGCAAGCTATTGTCCACCTTGTTTTATTTTTCTGCTTCTTTTGGGCATGTAAAATCAATGATACATATTCTTCCTGAAACACAGTTATAATTTATTTTGTGATGGCTATCCTGGGGAAAAAAAAAACAACAAAAAAAACCAAACATGTAACTGGTGCTTGAAGGTGAAGATTCAGATGGATTTCTGCATTTCATTTTTGTCCATGTTCTGTGAGAGAAGAAAAGATAAACAAGAACCACCAGAGCTTTGGGAAGTGGAATAAACTTCTCTGTAGGACTTAACATTGTTCCTTCACGGTAAATGCAGCTTACGTGATGTTATTCATAAAACCAGAATATTCTAGATGTAGGGTAGCAAATGCAGTCAGTAGTGTCTTCCTTTGTCCTGTATTTCTAGCAAATTAAACTCCATTTTTGGGCCTCGCAGTTCTGAAACCAAAACACTGAGCTCTGGAGTGCTCCTGAGATGGACCTTCTGGCTGCAGGCCTTAGGAGCTTAACAGCAGATTGCTGTCTGGGAGGGACTGGCTTCAGAAACCATTTAGTCTCTCTCTGTTTCTGTCTGGGTCATTTCAAGGTCCTGCTCTTAATCTTCAAAGCTTTTAATTTTCTGAGATTAGGCTACCTCAGGACCTGCCTTTCTGCCATGCCAAAGCTGCTGTGCTCATCAAGGTCACTGAAGCTTGCTGAACTCAGAGTGAAGGCTTTAATAGCTGGATATTCATGACATTTTTAAAATTTCAGAACCTTAGCTGTGGAAACTCCTACTCAAAATGGCCAGAATGTCCTGTAATGTGGCTGTTTTCATCATCTTTTTGCCAAAAGTTCCTGTTCATCCATGGAAAAATGATGAAGATATTCTTTTTAAACACTTTTCAAATGAGACATGTAAATAAAACAAAGCAAGCAGAAAGCAAAGTCTTAAAAACTTCTATTGGTTTAAGAGGCTGTAGGTATTTGTTTCCTCTGTGAGGGATTGGATGAGCATAGTGGAAAACATGAAGGATTTTTCTTCAAAAGGAAAGAAGAGAATGGTGGCAGTTGCTGGAGGTTTATAATGTGTATCTGTAAATAACCTGGACAAGAATGCAATTTTAAATTAACGCTATTCTGTTACTGAATAAAGTGAAAAGAGGCTTTTAGTAGTTGCTGTACACTCCAGCAGAATGGAAACTTATATCTAGTGAAGGAGAAAAGCCAACATACTTGGCCTTGTACTGTGGAGGGTTAACTAAAACATGGGTGGGGATTGGACGGCTTTCAGGTCTCCACAGTTTCACCTGCTGCCATTTGCACCCTTGAGAATAGCTGTGCAATTCAGGAGATTCAGATTGTTTTTATATTGGGGCTGGTTTTGGAAGAGCCAGGGTGAACATCTGGCCAAGAAATGAAGCTGGCCCTGCAGAAGGTGTTGCAACCAGCAAAAGGGTCAGTAGGAGAATGTAGGAAAACAACCTTTCTTTTCAAGTCTGCATTGTGTTCATGGCTTTCTTGCTTGTTGAGTTGCTTACCTTTTTGGCTTTTTTCTCTTGTTTCCAACACAAGTTACTTGGTGGATGCTTCATTGTGTAGGGTAGTACACAATGGAGGTTGTTTAGGCCAGCGGGCTGCTTTAAGATGTTGGTGACAGGTAAAGCCCTTTCCTTGGCTTCCTTGAGGTTTAACAGAGAAAGCAAGAAATGTCAAGAAGCTGTTGTGTTTAAATTACCATATAATTGCTCAGGCTCTCTTTGTGGATATGTCTAACAGGCCATCATGGGAGCCCACAAGGTAACACTGTCCTAAAATGCAGAACAAGAGTTTCTTAAGGTGGTATACTATGAGCAGTGAAAAATTCTTCAGGGACTATGTTTTCAAGACTTCTGCTCTGCAGGGATTCTTTTCAAGTACTTCTGATAAATGGCTTCAGCACTGATGTTTTGGCATTACTTCTAGACACCCTATCTCAAGCCATTTTGGCTGGGTGAGTTCCATGACAGACCTTTTCCCTCTTGATGGTGCTGTTCATTCTGGTCTTGATTCAGATCTGTTGGAGACAGTGGAGTCTGCCAAGGATCTCTAACATTCTTTTCCTGCTAATGCACTGTATTTTTTTCCCACTTAGACTTTGCAAATAGCACAATTGTGAGAATGAAAACTGTTTGTCACTTGTTTACATAAGGATGGTGGGGATGCATTTGAAAGTTAATTTACTTTTTGTCTTAGAGAAATGGTATGGCTTATTTCTTGAAGCAGTACTGAAACCTAGCAGATTTTATGCTGATTTTGCTTTAGTTTAAATGGAATGTATTTGTGTTTGTTCATGGGTGGAAAATGCTCTCAGCTTCTGATAGCTTTCTCTCCATGTTTTGTCTTGATGTCATTTCTATGTTTCTCCATGCCAACAACAAGAAAAATAAGGGAGGTACCATGGAAAAATTGTCATTTTGTTGTTACAAACAGGAGACTGTGACTATTTATTGACATTATTTACTCATGTTGTCCACCCAAATATTTTGATTTCTGTGATATTTAGCTATTAGGTCTGATGAAATGCTCAATCTGAAAAATGCAGTTCATTGTCACAATTAACAGCATGCAACAAAGCAAGAAAAAACCCAACAAAAACACAAAAAAACCCAGCTCCCTAGAAACATCAAACTAAAAAGCCTGGGCTGAGAGGTTATGGTAATTTTTGGAAGGTGTAAGAATTTCTACAGGGCAGCAATATTCCATTTTAAAATCTATCAGATTGAGATGTTGAGCCACATTTTGATTGGATGTTTTTCTAAAGCTTTACTGTTGCAGAATAAATGGTGATACAGATGAGAATTTCACATTCCTAAAGAAGTACATTGGTTTTTATGGATCAGTAAGTTGATGCTGTTCTTAATTACCTCACAAAGATTGGGGACAATAACTATTACCACCTGCATTTCCAAAACTTTTTGCAGCTTTTTTGCTTCTTAATCCTGATACAATTTTGTTGCTTATATTAAAAAAAAAATAGGTAAAATATGGAAATTATTTTTTAGGTGGAACTGTAGTATCTCATTTTCATAGTTATCTTCCAATAACCATTGACAGCAAAATGAAATAAAATTACTGGTCCCATATGGTTTCCCTGTTTGGAACAATTGGCAAGGCATCTCTGAGCATTCCTGCTTCCAGAGTGTGTAATCAAAATAATTACACAAATGTGCATATATTTTGTAGGCCTGACAAAAGAGACATGTGACTTTGAGGGATGTGCTCTGAAAGCAGGATGGAGGCAATTAACAGTTGAAAGTTCCACCATGAAAATTATTCACCAGTTATGAGATTTCTTGTCAGTGGATCTCCTTGACACAGTGTCTTGTGAAGAAATGATTGACAAATTAGGGTTCCTACTAATAGTAAAATGCTACTACTTTTGTAGTTAAGAAATGAATACTGATTTATTAATAGAAATCAGTATTATCAAAATGATAACAACTTGAATAAATTTTACTGCAGGCCAAGGCTTATTTTATTATATAGTTTCAGCTTTAAAGCTAGCTTGATGGTATAAAAGTAAATCTCTTCTGCATATATTGAGGTCAGAGACTGCAAGCCACTTTGCTCGCACCAAAAGACATGAAATACAAAGTCTTTGCAGGCTTTTGAAAAGAACCTGTGATGCCCTGTTTCAGTGTGCGCTGTCTAGGAGAGATCTGGAGTGTGACAATAAGCACAGAAATTACAAGGATCGCAACTTACTGTGTGTAGCAGAAGTCTGGGGATGTCAGATGGGGGTGCAGTCTGTGCACCTTACACCTTCTTTCCAGTCTAGATGGAGAACCTTCAGGCAAGTAGCGTACAAAAAAAAAGTTGCAGTACTGGATAGTGTTAACTTTCACTGATGTGCTGAACATGTCCTTCAAAGGGAAGAAGAGTTGGTTTTGCTCTTCTCCAGGTGCCCCAGTCTTGGAAACTACTGCATCCTTCTGACTGTGAAGGAGCCAGCATCCCTAGTAGTGGCTCTCCTGGCTTGGACAAGGAGCCTTCATGTGCTCTCTACTCTCTGTGTGATTTTGGCTTGGAGGTTTTTTTGAGGGTGTTTAAATGTTGGGGTGTTTAAGAGCTTGACTCATTATTTCACAGCTTTTGTTTCTCAATACTGGAGCAGCTGTGTCTCTTTCTCTCCCACTTTGCCCCAGAGTATACTCAGTTGTAAAGGGAAAAAACTACATCTGTACCAAGGTACCTGTGGAAACATTTGAAGGTTTGCTGGTTTTGAATTTAGTGATTACTGCTGGCAAATGAATACAATAAGAGTGCTTTTATTGAAGAATAATTTCCACTGAAAATTGTATTGCAAAAATACTGTTGTGCTTAGCTCTCTCCCATTACAGCTCATTACATACCAAATAAAGTGCCAAACCAAAAAGCGTGTGAATAATTCTTACAGTTTTTGCTAGGACAACTTCTTTTAAATACAGCCTAATTTGGCATTCAGATTTGCATGTGAAAATAGCTGAGAAGTCCAGTATTTTTTGGTGGAAACTTAAATAAAAACAGCTTATGGAAACAGCTGATGCCAGATGTTCTATTTAAAACCATTTAATTTTATTAACATTGAAGCTGCTTAATGGCTGTGTTTGCACTCTGCCCTCCTCCTCGATGACGAGGCTGTAAGTTGAGTGGCTCTCGAGGCTTGGAAATGTGTTTCCCTTCAACTTGTGAGGAGGAAATCCCTTCCTCTCTCCATAAACAGATCATCTGTGGGGCTTCAGGTAGGGCTGCCAGAAAGTGCTGCAGGGCTGCTCTGAACTCCTGTTGTGAGTAGAACCACTGATTTGGAATCCAGACCTGGAACAGTACCAGCACTGCGGGCACTCATTGCCGGGGCAAACCAGTGTAGTATTGCCCAGAGTGTGTGGGTAGCCAAGGGAATTTGTGCTGGGTAATTAATAAAAGCTGTGAATTAGCTACACTTCCTATCCCATGGCAACTGTTCCTCTATGTGCTCCTACCCGGTGGTAAATGCAAAGGTTTGTGTAAGCAAGCTCATGCTTGCTTTTCTCCCATGGGAATCCATTTGTCTGTGTGCTTGGTGTGTGGTGTGTGTTTATTTGGTTTACCCCTGACTAAACTAAGGTGGTAATCTGCTTCTGATAAAAATAAGTGTCTCCAATTTAACCTCCAGTTGTGAGCTAACAGCTTAAACCGCTGCAAATCTGTGACTAGCCTGGGATCTCTGGTAATGAAGCCATGAAAATTAGTGAATACTGCCAGGGTTAAGACCACAGCAGAGCAGCAAAACAGTAGGTTTTTTTCACATTTACTGCTCAGTAATTCTGCTCACTAGCAAAAAAAAAAAAAAAGTATTGATGGCCCAGCAATAAGTATAAAGCCCATTTCCAAAGTGAAGTTAATATGGAGAAATAAGTGGCCTGAGAACACTGTTTTATATTTAAAAATTTGTATGGCAGGTTAGGAAGAAGCTCTTGTCAAATATGATGCTAATGGAAAACTTCCAAAAGAAGAAAGAGACACAAAGTAGTATGTTGATCAGTGCAAAAGAGACTTTATTTTTATGTACTTACATAATCGTATGTATGTTCTACTGCAAGGTAGGACAGCTTTGAAATAGTTCTTGCTGAGTCTGGTTAAATGGTCACATTTTAATAAAGCGTAAATGACCAATTAAGTGAGTAGGACATTACTTTGAAACGTGTTGTGCTGCTGTGGATAATATCTGCTTCACTTTGTTTAGTATCATCTATTAAATTGGAAAACCATACAAGATTAGGGTTTTTCCCTTAAGGTAGAAGAGAATGATTTCTAGTAAAAGGGAAATATTTATGAAAAGTTCTTAAAGCTATTTTTTACAAATTGAGTAAATTTCTCCCTTTTTTTTAATTATAAAAAAATTAGGTGCCTCTTTTGAAACTGTAAGTCAGATTAATGTCAGGTATTGGGGCCTTTGTAAGAAAAAATATATTAGTCAGGTGCTGTTTGGTTTTGCTCTGAAACTATGGAACTTCATTAGAAATTGGTCACAAAATCACCAAGTGGGTCAGGTTGGAAGGGACCACAGTGGGACTTCTGGTCCAGACTCCCAGCTCAAGCAGGGTCATCCGAGAGCCCATTGCACAGGATTGTGTCCATCTGGTTCGTGAATATCTTCAAGGAAGGAGATTCCACAACCTCTCCAGTACTGGAGCAACCTGTTCCAGTACTCAGTGACCTGCACAGTAAAGTTCTTTCTTATGTCCAGGTGGAATTTCCTGTGCATCAGTTTCTGCCCATTGCCTCTTGTCCTATTGCTTGGCACCACTGAGCAGAGCCTGGATCCACTCTCTTGACACCTTTCCTTCAGGTACTGACAGACACTGATGAGATCCTCTTGGTTGTCTCCTCTAGATGCTGAATAGGCCCATCACTCTCAGCCTTTCCCCATGAGATGCTTCAGTACCTTAATGATCTTTGTAGCCCTCTGTTCTGTGTGCTCCAGGAGCTCGGTGTCTCTCTTGTCCTGAGCAGCCCAGAACTGGACACAGCACTCCAGACGTGGCCTCACTAGGACTGAGTTGAAGTGCAGAATCACCTCCCTTGACCTGCTGCAATTCTCTTCCTAATGCGCCCAGACCACTTGCAGTCTTGTGGGTCCCATTGTGTGGCTGGGAGCACTGGAAGGACTCTGCCTGAAGATGTGGAAACATCAAGTGACTCAGCTGTTGGAGGTTAATTTATTTTACTTACCTCCTTGCCCTTGTTCTGTAGGTTTCCAGTTCTTCTAACATTTTTTTCCCCAAAATCCAAATATTTCAAAGGCATCTGTTTCTCCAAGTTTGAAGAGGTTTCAAACTAAAATCCTCATGTAACTTGAACTTCAAGTACAGGTGATAGCAAAACCATATGACCAGAAATTACCTGGTGTAAAGATTCCTAGGAGGAGTGTGCAGCCAGAGTTTGACAGTATCGACAGCAGTGGGAAATACATAACCTAAGAACTGGAAAGCATTGGCCAAGTGACATGTCATCTCTGAAGAAGAACATGATGCGAGGTTGACAGAAAATGTGGAAACAATGCTTTTGGTTTTGTGTTTTATCCAGAAACAATATTATTGTTAAAATAGCTCTTCTAATGCAATTCTCTTCACCCTTTTCCAACTCATGAAGTTTGTGTTTTCTTAATACAAAAATATAAGATGGAGATTTAATTGAAAATGCTATCAGACTTTCACAAGATGACAGGATAAATATCCCACTCAAAACAACTACATGAGTTGAACTTTTGGGTTGGGAAGGGACATAAGTTTTTTCATGAATGACAGCTCTTGAAAAATGGTTATTTTCTGACTATGAAGGCAGCAGTCAGCCCTCAAATATTTGAGGGGTTGTTGGAAAGTTTTTGTTGTAATGTGTAGAAATTGAGCCATTAACAACTGAGAAAGAGCCAACATGATGATCAGAAAGTACGGGGAGGAAGTGGGGAGGGAATTCTCACTTTCCAGCTTCTGAAGTTTGCTTGCACATGAACTACTAAAAAGGACAAATGGAACAAATGTTTCCCCCATTTCTAACCTATTGCCTTTTAGAGAGTGTAAAAGTGATTCATTGTCTTTGACAAAAATCGTTACCTTGTGAGGTATGCAGAAGACTGCACCTTTTACTGACACTAGTAAGAAACAATTTGGTGGTATTCACATGGATTATAATGCATACTTGGTGAATTCCTTGATTGTTTCACTCCACACTTTTGAGTTTCTCATTTTCTTCCCCCTTCTCCTTCTATCCCATTTTATTTCCATTTAAAAATAGGGGGAAATGAGAAGGAAAAATAAAAAGAAAAATGGCAAGCCTGCCTAGTAAATATACTTGTGAAGAGTTAGGGGGACGTAAAAACCCAGCACCTCATAGTGACAGCTGTAGGTAGTCCTTATGCGCACAGTTGTACAGACAGTGATGTGTCAGCCAGGATGCTCTTCCACTCACTGGAATTCAGATGGTAGTGGTTTACAGGTTTTAGTGGGAATGAGGCAGTTATTTGTTAAAATCATGTTGACCAACACAGAAGGCAGTATTAGTGTACTCTGCAGGGGAAAAAACATACAAATCTGAGCATGCTTTGATCTTTTGTATACTGTTTCTTGCTCTAATAATTGGCCAGATTTTGCCATCCCAGTTTTTGCTCAGGGAATATTCTGGCATTATTTCTACTTGGATTAGTAAAGTTGTAATTATTTTTATGTTTTGATTTTTGTTTTTTGCATTTTAAATGCAGACTGAACAGACAGGAATGGTAGCTGTCTGTTTACTTATTTTTGTCCACTCTTGTAAAATGATTGTTACTTCAGTAAATTTGTCACGATCCAGGAATGCTCTGATAAAACCACTCTGCAAAACAATTAGATGACTTGTGTGTGTATTAACGAACAGGATGCAGACACATTTTGACTTCACACTAATTTTTTAGATGGAAAAAATAAGGTAAGAGAGAAAAGCCCACTGACTTTCTGTAGGATGACTGTG
The DNA here is from genome assembly GCF_022539315.1 of Serinus canaria. NCBI lineage: Eukaryota > Metazoa > Chordata > Aves > Passeriformes > Fringillidae > Serinus > Serinus canaria. Next base: position 85,127,971 of record NC_066315.1, read on the forward strand.
TGTGTTTGCCTCATACAGCCTGTCATGTACCAGAAGAGGTTGCTAGTGCTGTCGGATGACAGGGTATTAGCATGAAGGGTATTAGCATGTAAAAGACTTCTTTTTAATTATTGGTATTATTTCCTGAGCTCCTCTTCTTCCATCATTCAATAGCAATAACATGACCTTGAACATAACAGTTGGATCTTTGGCTAATAATTACCTAAGAACTTCAAAAAGGTTACTTGTTTGGATAAGATTTTTGGATGAGTTTTGAGGAGATTCTTAATTCCACTCTTTGTGCACATGTGCACTTTCTCACTTTAAAAAGACTTGGCTTTTATGCAACTTTTTTTTTTGAAGTGTCAGAATTTTTTTTTCCATCTCTTGAATCTGCAGTTGACTGGAGAAGCATATCATAGTGAAATGGCAGTCAAGCTGTATCTTAACAGCTTTGAAATCAAAGCCCAGGGTTTATGCTGTCTGATTATTAGCAGGTTAAAAAACACTTTCCTTATTGTGTGTGTGTACTGGCTTGGAGATCTTTTTCAGGGAAAACCTGATAGACTCAAGTACTTGAACTCTGGCAAAAATTTCATCCTTTATGCATTCAACAAGGAACAGTTTGTTTTCCATTGCTGCTGTGGAGTACCTTAAACTGTGGTAGCAACTGTGAGGCAATACCCCATTGCAAAAGCATTTTCCACTCCCTAAAATGAGTGTGCAAGTGAAGATGGAAATGGATGGGAAAAAGCAGATGCCTTTGCAAAACTAATGCACTCTAGAGCATGTCTGTTGCCATGTGTTTGCTTCTGGTGGCATACTGTAGTCTAGGTTTCTTTTGTGGGAGTCAGTGATTCTTTGTTGAGCTCAGGAGTTGCTGGATGCTGTTCTCATTAAGCTACTTCTGTTGGAAAACATGGATGTGATTATTGGAGATGGTTAATGGCCCACGAAGAAACCTGAGTGCTATGAGAAGCTGTAACAAAATGTGAAGCATGTGTTGTGCATGTGTATTTTGAAGGCAGCATCTGTGCTAGATTGGTTTTCATAATGGTTAGATTGTTACATCAGGCAGAATTAGCTGCAGAATTGTTATAGGGTAAGTTGTCAGGTTAGCCTGATGTTAAATGCTGTCCAAGTCTGGAAATAGTTTCAGTGTTATCAGGTTGAAGTTAGTTTTCGTCCAACCTCTGCATTCTTTGGGATAAACAGGCAGCAGCTCATGGTGTTAGTTTAGCTGGGTTCAGTAACACATTGTGTTTGCTTTGGTAGTGGCTCTGAAGGATAATGAAAAAATCATCTGGTTATTTCAAGAGAGCCTTGGTGTCAGGTAAATGTGTGCCTGGCTTATCTGATTCCCTCTGGTTCAGAGTTAGCCCTTCTGTGAGTGATTGACTGATAGTGCACTTCATAGCAGTGTGAAAAGCTAAATATGGGGAGAGCTGGAGGCTAGGGGAGCAGCAAACCTTCCCATCTAATAACAAATAAGTAATGAAAATACAAGGTACCTATACTGTTTGCCAGTATATGATTTTATTTTCCTTGATATTCCTTGATTTGGTGACACTTAGCAGCGCAGACCTGTAGATTTTGTTTAGTTCACAAGTTAAAAGCAGGCTGCAGCTGGGAACCACTTGCTCTTTCTCTAAAGTAGGGTGAGGAAAGGCTTCTCCAGTCAACTGCAGATTCAAGAGATGGAAAAAAGTTTCTGACACTTCAAAAAACAAGATTCATTTATTACAAACAAAATCTAGACATGTAACAAAGTTTGTAATCTACTCCTAACTAAGGCATATAGTTTTATTGATATGACTTTTTTTTTTTATATGTTTCAGTGAGTGCAGCTGGCTACTGCTTATTGAAAAAAGATCCAGTAAGTATTTAACAGAGTTAATAGCTGAAATTTAGCAGTAGAAGAGTAGCTAAATTTCACATATTGTCCTGAAATAGCATTCTGTTGATCTGTGTTGAGATCAGAATCATTATTGCTATAAGATTAACTTCTAGTCTTTGGAGTTACCAAGACACAAAACTTTTTCTATATTCAATTTCTCTAATAAATTAAAGTAAATAAGCACATGCCAACAGCTCACTGAGTGCCTGTCTTATGGAATATAAATACTTTTTTTTGTCATTGTTTATGTACCACATTACAAATAGTTTCCCTCAATTATACATTTTCAAGTCTTGATTTAAATGACATTTTGAAAATAGTACCTCAATTGACTGTCTTAAACAGTTACTTGTTTTGAGGCAAAGCCTTTGTCTGAGCTAAGCAATCCCTTGACCAGAGGAAAAATACCAAGAATGTTGTTAGGGGTAAGAGGGGAAAAAGCATTAACAAACAAAATAATAATCATTTAACACCAAAACCACACATCAAAAGAAACCAACGCACAGTCTCTTCTTAATGATTCAAGGAAACTTTGAAAGGAAATTTTTAAGAGAGTTTATTTTATTAAGACGTGACATCCTTCTTCTCAGACCTACAACCTAAGACCTGCTGGTATCAAAAATGGGACTTTTATGTAAATATCTAATTGAGATTCATTAACATTATTAGTAAGACCGACCACAATCATTTTCTTGACAAAGCTCATCATTGTAAAATAGGAGAATGCATCACATTAACATACACATTTCTATTTCAATGTTTTCTTTCTTTCAGGAAGCAACTATTCAGAATTCCTAATATTCTTCCAAAGGGCTAGATATTTCAATTCAATAAATTTGGCTTCAAACAATTCCCTGATTCTGAAAACACATTATTATATCATTTAAACCCGAATTAGAAAATCACTTTTCTGACTTTCTTAATGATTCCTTAATAACTCAATAAAGAAAATTCTTTAGCTTAAAGGTGTTAATTCTACAAAAGGCCATGGTATGTCCTTCTGGGCTCCTCCTGTTCTGCTTTCTACACAATACTTGATAACCATGGAAAAAGCTACAATTGTATAGCACAGCAACTGACAAATTGCAGTGGTTTTAATAACACTCTATAGTCACATGGGCAAGTAAACTTACAATTCTTCATTGCATTTTCTCAAAAAATAAAATCTGTTGCAGACATCTAAATCGTGAAAAGGCCATCATAAGCAGAAGCTGAGTCCAAATGCTGTTAGAAACCAACAATTGGGATCTTTTCAGTTAATGTAGGTAAGAGAGTGTCTAAGCTCTGCTCTTATCCAGGATCCGTACACTCTTCTATTTCAGAAATATTAAAGTATATAAAAGAACATTACCCTGTGGATGCCATGGGACAGAGAGAGAGAAACAGTACGCGTTTCTTACAGCGGCTTGTGAGAAGTTTTAGGGAGTTGGAAAGATGTGATAACTTGTTGAGTAACAACAATTTGCAGGTGGTGTTTTTCTACTTTATTTTTCTGTTCTTCTGAAGGACAGTGTGTGAGGAAGATGTTTCTGTTAGTTAGCCAGTAGAACAGAACCTATCGTACCACTCTATAAAAACCGTGTGGTTCTTTTGAATATAGCCTTCTTTGCCTTTTCTATGATCCTGCCTCTCGTCTGTTCCTGCCTCAATCTCGGCGCAAGAGCGACATTACCCCATAAAGACAAACTTGGATTTTAATGCAGTGCTACACACATTCATACGGTAACACAGCAAATACGACTGATGCATCTTGTTCGGGTGATTCTCGTTTTTTGGGACTTTTTTATAATAGATAAATATATTATAATAGGCAACCATATCCTCCCCTCAGAGCAGTTTTCAAGTAGCATATTCCCATGACTCTCATTGTACTCTGTTCCAAGCAGGGATTTCATCCATTAAGATTAGTGTTATCAGTAGACAGAGATAATTCTTGAGGATAACTCACAGAGAAAAATCATTTGCTGTGCTAGAAAGTACAATTATGCAAAACCTTTGAAACCTACAAATTAGTTTGTATGTACACATAGAAGTGTGACTGTTTAAACTAAAGAATATCCTTTCCTTCATATCCCAGCCAGGATTGTGGAAATATAGCCTAGATGTGGTGGAAAATGAATACTAGAATTCAAACAGACAATAGCAGTAAAGGGATTGTAAGAATGCGGGTCCAGAAGATGGACCTTACCCTTACCCCTGCACTGGGCTAACAGCACAGTTGAGGCCCATTTTTGATACCAGCAGGTCTTAGGTTGTAGGTCTGAGAAGAAGGATGTCACGTCTTAATAAAATAAACTCTCTTAAAAATTTCCTTTCAAAGTTTCCTTGAATCATTAAGAAGAGACTGTGCGTTGGTTTCTTTTGATGTGTGGTTTTGGTGTTAAATGATTATTATTTTGTTTGTTAATGCTTTTTCCCCTCTTACCCCTAACAACATTCTTGGTATTTTTCCTCTGGTCAAGGGATTGCTTAGCTCAGACAAAGGCTTTGCCTCAAAACAAGTAACTGTTTAAGACAGTCAATTGAGGTACTATTTTCAAAATGTCATTTAAATCAAGACTTGAAAATGTATAATTGAGGGAAACTATTTGTAATGTGGTACATAAACAATGACAAAAAAAAGTATTTATATTCCATAAGACAGGCACTCAGTGAGCTGTTGGCATGTGCTTATTTACTTTACTTTATTAGAGAAATTGAATATAGAAAAAGTTTTGTGTCTTGGTAACTCCAAAGACTAGAAGTTAATCTTATAGCAATAATGATTCTGATCTCAACACAGATCAACAGAATGCTATTTCAGGACAATATGTGAAATTTAGCTACTCTTCTACTGCTAAATTTCAGCTATTAACTCTGTTAAATACTTACTGGATCTTTTTTCAATAAGCAGTAGCCAGCTGCACTCACTGAAACATATAAAAAAAAAAGTCATATCAATAAAACTATATGCCTTAGTTAGGAGTAGATTACAAACTTTGTTACATGTCTAGATTTTGTTTGTAATAAATGAATCTTGTTTGTTGGAAATAGTCTTTTCTTCTGTGTATTTGTGAACCTACTTTGTTTTTAACGCAAATGGCCTGTCTGTCCCGTGGTCCCCCCTTCCCTGTCCTGATATCATGGCAAGCTTGCCTACAGGCAGTTTTTTTTAATACTATTTGGCCAGTAGTTCATGAGTCAGTGAAATCATGGATGGATCTTAAATTACTCTTTTTTTTGAATTTATTATTGTAATATGCTTTCCTGAAAACTGGTATGTGTAGAATCACGGATGCAGTAATTTTCAGAGGTGATCTTCATTTTACAAAAGCGTTATTCATATTGTATGATAGTCAAAAGTATTCATCGGGAAATTGCATAATTTTTAATATTTTATATGTGACTGGCCTTATAATTAGCTGCAGTGTGGTGAATCTAGTATGCCTAAACCACATAAAATGCCTCTGTGGTGATGATCATGGTGTGGCCTGGGGGGAAGTGGGGGAAATGCAGCATCATAAGTGAGTCTTCATCTTTGTAGTTTCTGGGGCTTGAATCATATTGATTTTGGTAGGCTGGAAAAATTTCCAATACAACCAGTGGGAGATAAAAATTAATGTTTGTGTGTATGAGAGTTTTCTGTCCTGGGAGGTATTACAGTTGCAATGATAGTGTAGAACAGAGCCTGTAGAAGAGAGCTTGTTCTAGGTTTTGCTTTAAGTTTTCAGGGATCTTTGTAAGGAGGTCAGGTCGAGGAGCAAGTAGCATCACTGTTGAAGCCTGGAGAACTACCAAAAAAACCTGCCTTGTTTTTACAAGGAAACATTGTGCATTGGATTTTTAGAAAAGAAGAGAAAGCTCTATTAAATTGTAATGGGCCTGAATCTCTACAGGCCTTAAAATGGTGCTGATTTCTCAGGTCCTTGTGTTTAGTCGCTCTCTGATGGCTGGGCACCTGCTGTCTGTTCTTTCAGCAAATCACCACAGACCTGTAAATTTCAGCAGACTGCTGGTGAAGTCATTGTACCCTGTAGACTGCTAAAACACTAGAGAGTGCCAAGATAGAAATGTCCATTTCTTGTTAAAATAGCAGAGTCTTTTAGTTGATCAGTTTTTCAGGATCAGAAGAATAATATGTCTGATTATATAGTCTTCCTTTTTCTTTGCTAATTCTGGGCTATCCTTTTACAATTCTGAAATAAACAATCTTGACTCAATTCTTTCATTTTCTGATTTTATCTCAGAGCATTTGTTTATGTCAGGTGTATCAAGTCCATGAAGGAAGGGAGATCAAGAGAAGCAGTTTCTGTACAGAATCAGATGTTGTGAAGGGCAAGAGGTTTGGTCAGAAATTCTTCACTAACTTGGCAAATTCAATATTCCAGAGGAATCCTGGCACTTCTGTGGGGAGGGGCAGCCATTAAAAATCTGCAGAATATGAGTGCAGGCAAAGACTGTGTCCTGCCAAAACAACAGGAGGTGTTTAGGTCAACAGAGAGTCAGTCCTAAACCTGGAACTGCTCTAGGGAGTTTCACAGTGCAAACTACAGCCTGCTTTTGTGGGGGCAATAGCATGTGCTGCTTGGCACTTCAAGTTATTAAGAGAAGGGTGACGCTTTGCCCACTCAGGATGTCCAAGTGGATCCTTTAAAGAGTAATTTTGATTAAAAGTTTTTTTTTAAAGCCCTCTGTTTAACTTTTTTTATTTAATCTATGCAGAAGTAGATTACTCAAACTAAGTCCTCTATTAGCAGGCACACAGCTCAACATTAGCCACTTTTTTTCACGTCCTTACTTTTCTTTTTTTTCTGTTATATTTTCCTAAGGGCAATATTTTTCTGAAAATACCTGTCACTACTTCCCTTCCTTGCTTCCCCTGGAGATCCTTCTGAGAAGTAGTATAAAACATTTTGCTTAGTTTTTTCATGAAAATAATGCGAAATATTTTTGTCTTGCAAAATAACTGTGGACAGGAAAACAATAAGGTAGGGAGGAACTTCTGTTGTTACTAAAAAACTATTTTAAGTTACAGCCAGCATAAGATTCTTTTGGGTGTCTGTGTAAAGGGTTTGGGCCTGAAGCCTCTCAGCAAAGTTGCAAAATATGTAACTGAGAAAGGTTGTGCTGGTTTGTGCTCTAACTTGTATGTAGAAGTGGGTCTATGGTTTCTATGACACAAACTAAGCTGCATCCAGTTGTGTTCTACAATCAGTGTGCCCTCATGAGTGTTTTCCCACAATAAATTCACTGAATCACAGAATGGCTGAGTAAGAAGGGACCTCTGGAGGTCATCTGGGCTACCTAGAGCCACTTGCCTTTTTAGTTTCAGAAAAAAGAGGGAGAATACACTGCTGTACAAGCATAAAAGACATTTGGCTTTTCTTACCCTGCCGCCTTCGATCAGGTGAGCAGGTTTGGGTGCAGAGACAAGGTGTTGTCAGTGCCCTCATGCCAGTGTGCAGGTATTGCACCTGGAAATCAAGAACTGTGCTCTTGTCAAGGTTGAAGAAATGCAGCTAAAGGTAATTTGACTGAAAACCAAATGAGGTATTTAGCAGCTAATTAAAATAGTCATTCCATTTAAGCCCAATATGGAACTGAGAGTCAGAGTGGAAAAGGACATCAGTTTTGCCTCTTTGCATGAAAAACATAGCTACTTTTGTGCTTTAAAAACCCATTAGGCTACTTAGGCAGGCAGATCTGTGAAAGTGTCAATGACTTGTTTAACCTTGGATTTTCTTTTAATGCTTAATTATACCTAGCATTAAAGTATTTCTGTGAAAACTAAAATGTGCAGTCATCACTCCATTCTTCGCTAATACAGTTTTCATTGTGGTGGGCTGTCCTTGGCGAGTGTCCAGATGCCTACCCAGCTGCTCTCTTGGTCCCTGTCGTCAGCAAAAGGGAGGGAAAATAGGGTAAGAAAACTTGTTTGAGATAAAAGATGGAGAGATCACCTAACCATTGCTATCATAGTCAAAACAGTCTTGATGAGGAAAATTGATTAATTGCAAATTAAAATGGAAGTGGATTATGAGAAACAAAGACAAAATTTCTAGTGTCTTGCCTTCCTTCCCACCCTTTTTTTCCTAGGCTCAACTTGACTTGTTTACTTCCAGTTCCTCTTCTTCCTCACTATACCTTTATGTACTTTTCTTCTCTTTATAGGAGGGGCAAGAAGCACAGCATAATTCTGAGGACCCAGCTCTCAGTGAGAGTCCATGCCTGCATTGGTAAGTTAAGTTCCGCATGTCTGAAAGAGAAAAAAAACCAGAATTGATTTCCAGGAGGCAAATCTGGGGAGTATGAATCAGACTTGGCTGTGTTCCGAACTTACAGTAATAGTCAATAAATTGATTTTATCATTTTGTTTGTTGCATGCTGAAATTAGGTTGTATTAACCACACTACCCTTAAAGCATGTTAAATATCACAGGGAAGTATAGCATTTGACAGTGATGTCAGATGGTTGGGTGTCTTCGAAGAATCTTCAATTATCTGTCTGGTCACAGCCTTTGTGTGCACCTGAAAACGACTGTGTTCTGGATTGGGAATGGGATCTGAAGAATTGTTGGCTGACAACTATCTGCTATATTTTAATAGCATATAATGTTTACTACTTCACATTTTGCAGACCTTGGCTGCATATTTGTCATTATCACAGTGACAGTGTCTTAAAAACCCTGGTTAAAACAATGCTGTCACAAGGAAAAGTCTAATGAAAGTCATAAAAATGTGCATGTCAAAAGAGCTTTAAGGTTCCATGGAAGAAGGCTGGTGGTCTGGGATGGCATTAATATGTTCTCCAGCATTCTACAGACAGAATGTTTGAACGTCAGTGGCAAAGCTAGTGCTCATGTCCTGGTGACAGTATGACAGATTCTGTGGGCAGCTGGTTTAAAACAAAAAACTAAAAATCTTGTGTGTCTGTGCCACAGTCGTTTTCAGCTTGTCCATAGTAGATTCAACAGTGTGTTAAACAGTATGTTTAACTTGTTGGTCTTGCTTCAAGATATCATAGCTGAAGCCTTGAAATACAGGTATCTTCCTTAAAAGGAAGAAGAGAAAGTCAAAGTTTTGTGTCATTTCCTCAGTGACTTTTGGAGGATTCAGGCTTTGAATACGGCTAAACGTTTTCCCCTGCCCCCAGGATATGTTATGAAGTGGCATTTCTGAGAATTTGAGCTGAGTATAAGCAACCTACAGAATTCCACAAATACCTCTCATTGAGAACAATCTCTAGGCTGCCTTGTGCAGGAAGAGTTTTGCCTCTACTGCCATTAACTTGAGGAAGAACAGTAGAGCAAGCATACGTGTTAAGTGTTAGAGAAGGAACAGAGATGATGCAAAGTAAAACTGATTTTATAAATGTGAGTGAAATTAAGAACAGCTTGGAGAAGATTGTTCTTGTTAGGTCTGGAAATATATTTGGCAAAACAGACCAGTACAGCAAGACAAGATTTGATAAGTTTCCCGGATTGAGGTTTTATAAAAAGAATTTTCATGTAATTTTTTTTTTCTCCAGAGTGCAGCCATCGAGGAATTGGAGCACATAAGGTTCTGAGTGTCGACGTGTGGTTGCATTGTTGTTATCTGTTTTTATTTAAGCTTACTGTGGGCAATTAGCCATATTACTGTGCATGTATCTTAATTGTTCCTGTATGAAAGTGTAATCCCTTGTCAGGTGCTGTTGCTCTCTGGCGGCAGTGATGCATTCAGCAGTGAGTACAGAGGAAGCCAGGCTGCAAAACTTGAGTCCATATTTCAAACTCCTAGAGAAGAGGTGTGCTTGGATATGGGCTTTTGGCTTGGTTCTTTATAGTCAGAAAAGCCAAATGCAAGTTCTGGTTCCAATTTCCATCCCCCCTGCTGAAGTTTAGATTTTTGGGGTAAGTTTTTGTTTCAGCCCCTAGCTTGATGTAATGTAGTTTCTTTTCTCTTATTTTCTTTTTCATTTCTTTTAATATCAAGTTTGTCTTATTTTTTTGGTATGGGATAGTGTGAAAGAGTCAGGGAACATTCTGTGTTTCATAGTACGGTTTGCAGAGCTGTGCCTGGCAGTCAAACCTGTCACAGAATAAGAGGGCTATTTCACTGGCACAGTGGGTACTGTTGGTGTGTATGTGTGCACATCAGCTTCTTGTTAACATCTCTTTTGAAATGCAAGCATTAGGTTTAGATGTTAAAAGGTATGTTACATATTTGGAGTAGAAGCCAGAAGCTATAGGAATCTGAGATTGTGTTACGTGGAGTAAAACTGTCATGCTTTGGATGTTTTCTTTCAGTCTTCACAGTCTCCATGGAAAGCATTGTGGTTAGCAATGTTACTGACTCTGCAAAGTCCCCAACAGGTAGCTAGGGCTGCTTTCTGAGAAGGTGTGGTTTGTTATGTAGTGACCTTTCTGCAGAGCCTCCTGTCATCTTTGTATTCAGAGTTTTACTTTGTTCTTAAGACCTGATAGGTGTAAAGAAATAGCTCTCCTGCCATAAAATCTCCCATTTTAAAGCTGGATCACTATTTTTTTCCTTCTTCCAAACTCATTGTACTTCTAAATTGTGGGAAATAACAGAAGTGTTTATGTTCAGATGTCCAGATAAAGTTTTCCATCGTTAGTGACTTCAGTCTCTGGAGAATTCATTGGGCTTCAATGTTAGAGGATATATTGACTACATCTACTACTGCTGACATTTTTGAGACCTGGGATGACTTAGCAAGTCTCATGTCAAGTAGGGGTAGGGTTTTTGGTTTCAAGCAGAGCAGGGAAGGAATAATACTTAATAACTTGAGTGCAGAAGTTGTGGTATTTTCTACCCTTTTAAATACAAGTCCCTGTTAAGTACCTTAATTTTAATGCATTATTGCTTTCTCTTTTTTTTTTTTTTTAACTCTCAGTTTGAGTTCTTTTCTTATGTACATACTAAGGACTTTCAGCATGAAGGAATAAATTTACTTTTAAGTATTATTCTATTCTCTCATTTTGGCTTAATCCTGATTAAATTATCAGGATTAATTAATACTAATTAATTAGCAAATACTTTTAAGTGGTTTTAATACAAACTTCAGTATTTAGAATGTTTCTTTATATCAAAAGAACATTGCTGAAACCAGTTCTGTTCAGAGAATATAGCTAATTGAAAATTATAGAAGTATTTTTGAACTTGTTGATCTCCAAAGACCTTAGTAGAGTAATATAAAATCATAGAATAGAGAGGGTAGGATGGAACCTAAAAATAATTTAGTTCTAATCTAATGACTAAAAGTCATTTAGTTCTAACCCCCTGCCATGGGCAGTGATGCCATCCACTAGAACAGTTTGCTCAGGGCCTCATCCAAGCTGGCCTCCAACACTTCTAGTGATGGGGCATCTCCAGCTTCTGTGGGCATCCTGTTCCAGTCTCTCACCACTCTCACAGTAAAGAATTTCTTCCTAACTTCTAATTTAAATCTGCCCTCTCTCGGTCTCAAAATCTGCCTTTTGTCCTACCACTAGCCACCCATATATAAAGTTGCTCTTCTTTTTTAAAAGACCCTTTTGATTACTGCAAGGCTGCTATAAGGCCTCCTTGAAGCCTTTTCTTCTCCAGGCTGAAGAGTCCCAGTTCTCTCAGCCTTCACAGGAGAAGTGACCAGAGGGCTGGAGCATCTTTGTACCCTTCAGACCTGTTCTGCCAGGTCCATGTCCTTCCTGTGTTGCGGACCCCAGAGCTGCATGCAGAGCTCCAGTTGGGGTCTCAAAAGGACAGAACAGAGGGGCAGAAGCCCCTCACTCAGCCTTCTGGCCATACTTTTGATGCAGCCCAGAACATGATTGGCCTTCTGGGCTCTGAGTGCTCCTTAAATCAGATAGTGTCAACTGTAGGGTTTTTTTCCCACAAGCTTTCAAATTTGACCTTTTATTCAAATCACATTTATTATGAATTACTACCCTTGTGGGAAAAGTCTTTTTAGTATTTTTGGCAGCCATGTGACTTTGTATTTAGTTGTGTCTTAACATTATTTTAGTTTGTATATATTTAACAATTACAGGGCTCAGCTGAAGCCTCGATAAAGTCTAATGTAAATGAGAATGTAACTATAGAGGGTGAAGACCAACAATGTCAAAAGTTTTAGCCCCTGAAACTAAATGGAAGGCTGTAGTCAGAGCAACATTGTGACAGTTTTAAAGATCTTTTTAGCTCCACTTTTCCTGCAACTGAGGAGGAAAAGGACTCAGTTTAACCATTGGGTCCTTGGTTGGATCAGCTCTGTTTGCAGCTCCTGCTTCATTTGTTTGTTCATTGCTTCATGACTTTTTTCTCAAAATCGGGTGTGATCTCTGAGAGAAAAGGCACCATTTGCTCTCATATATCTGGATGCTGTACTTAGTCCAAGAGAGCCTCCTTCTATTGCTTATTCCTGTGATGTTAAATCAGGAGTGTTGCAATCAGTGCTGAGAATGATGTTTGGGCAGGGATCCATGACAGTGACTTAGAACGATTCTGCCAAAAGAAGTTTGGTGTAAGCTTCAGTTGTTAATACAATGTAATACAAGAAGAATGCAAGTAACAAAAGTTGATGTGATTTGAGTGAATGTATTGACCTGGGATTACTTAGAGTACTGTGGCTTGGAAGGTTAGCAAATGTTGCAAGGAGTATTTTAAATTTTACTACCTTTTTGTGTCAGTTTATTATTAAAAAATCCCCCAAAACCCCAAGCCAAATAAACAAACAAAACCAACCGAAACACACACCCAGGACCCCCAGTTGGTTATTCAAATGCTTTTGCTCTATAAAATTACATTTTTTGTATGGTTAGATCTCTCTCCTATATTTGTGCAAAGTTTTCTTTTATCTGCCAGTAGATTAAAAATAATTTGCATAGATATTTGTGTATATTGCATTTCATAGCTTGATCCAGTGAGGGCCCTAAACAGAGTGCAAGTATATTATTGCAAAAGTCTTGCAAAATGTATAATACAGCTTTGGTATAAGTTGTTATAACCATTTTAAAATCTTGTTCTATTGGCTCTTGCATGTGAGTAGATGCAGAGTTACCTCCACAGTGGATTGTTCCCTACTCTGGGACACCAGTGCTGCCACACTGCACAGTGGGTCTTTTAGCCCCTACTATCAGGGCATCTGTGTTAACCAGCAGTGTTAGCACCAATAACTCAGCCTTTCCACAGAGCTCTTGGGATTATCTGTTTGATATCCCCTTGCTCTTAATATAATTTATGAAATGTAGCCATAAATATTTTCTTGAGCTGTATTGTTCTGGGATACCTGAGGGAAGCTGTAAGCTGGTTGTAACCAGGGGGCTAGCAGAAGCCAGCTGTTTTTATTTGTCCTGTAATAGCTGAACTATGCACCTAGTCCTTTTTTCCATGTACAGTTTTCCCTTCTGTTATCCATTATGTGGACTTGTTTCACATGTTAGAGCAGATATGATTAGATTCTACAACTATTTCTGCATCTTTTGAACCTTCTGGTAGGACTTGCATCAAAAGCACGTGGAGGCATAATGTCCTCCCAAGTGGAACCACTGTGCTTTCATTAAGACAAAATCCCGTCTTGATTCTGTAATTTTACCTGGCCCTTTGTTGCAGAGAAGTTGGGATACATGGACTGATAAGGGGAAAAAACATGGTTTTTCCTTGTAAGAGCATTAAAGCATTGAAAAGTCAGCGTTGTTATGGTTAAAGAACATGTGAAACCATGATGCATTTCATTCTCTTAGAGCAAAGTTGAGCTTGAGCCTACAATCCATGTTCTTGGTACTGACTCACATGAGATGCTTCTCCCTGCAAATATCATTACTCCATTAAATCTTTCTGGAATTTCTGCATTTGCTGAGTGCTGGAGGAGCTTTTTCATGGTCATGGACAATGTGAAGTTCCTCTAGCTCACGCTTGAAAACCTTGGTGCTTTTTTTTTAAAGGGAATAACTTAATGGATTTTAAAATAAACAGCTTGCTTTTGATAAGGGAGTTTCTGAACACACTAAGTAAGAAAAGGAGTTCTACTTAAAAGCTTTACTAAAGGAAGCTTAATTGTAGGACTGTGAGCTGTTCATTTGTGCAAGTAGTGATACATTCCAAAGAAACAGAGGAACTTTGGGTTATTTGAAGGACATTTTACAGTTTTATGTTCAGTGCTAGGCATTCCTAATAGAAAACATTTTCAGTCTGAGAGAGGGAACATGTGGAGAGCATTAGCAGTTCAGTAAAACGTGCAACCAATTCGGATTTAATTTAAAGGGAACAAAAGAGGTGCCTTGAGAATTTGTCGGAAGCGCTGTGGTTTTGCCTTCTTTGCGCTGATGGTAACAGGAGAGAGAGAGAGAGGTGAGTTGAAATTGTTTTATCGAATATCTTCTTAGCATAATTGGGACCAAAAAGACTGTGATTAATGGATTTAATGGTGCTACACAGGGATCTTGCATGCATTATGGATTTGTAATCGTGATACGCTTCCTATGACTCTTGCTGTAACTTGGTTAAAGCCCTGACTTAAATGAAGATAATAAACAACATACTTATTAGATGTAAACTGACATCACACAAATTGAAAAAACCTGAAAAGGAATGCCAGAAATCGGGGGGAGTTTTTTAAGGGCTAGGCTTTTTTTTAATAGAATAATTTCAGTTCTAGTTAAAGCAGTGCACACAGTACTTACTGGGGCCTGCATCCAGATGTGATTTGAGATATCTGGTTCAGCTCTCTTTGAGTGAAATGTGAAATAGCTGCAAAGGCTGTGATAAAAATACCTTTTTCAGCTTTTAGGATTATTTAAATTTTCTTTCCTGAGAATGTGGAACACAGATGCTCTAAGTAAAATCCTCTGGTTCCCAGATCAGATTACTTTGTGAAAAATCTATCCATATAAATAACTTGTGGTTTTGCTTTAAAAATGTACACCTCTATAAATTGAAATGTTAGATTTTTGTTGTACTTCTTGTGCACGTGTTTGGTCAGCCTCTTTTGTGGGCAGGAACCATGGTACTTCCCCATAACCTGTGATTTACCTTCTGCTATCTCACTGAGAAAGCTCTGGGCAGTCCTGTAGGATCTCAGAAGTTGTTTGAGACAAGGGTAGATTTCCAAGATTTGCCCTGCATATTTGGTTTAAGTTACAATACTTAAATAGAGTTTATAGCAAGAAGAGCCAAGAGGCTTTAGAACAGGTAACGGCTCCATTAGCAGTGGCATTTTCATATTGAAGTGGTAAATTCTTGCATTAGATGGCCTTGTTCCAGATTTGAAGGGACATCTCTGGGGCATGATAGTGAGATGCTTTTCTTGTTTCAGGAGGCATTGTTTTAAAATGTAAAAGCATAGCTGTCTCAACTCACACTGTGAAGAGTTGCAGAAATTGAGTGAAATGTGTTTGAATTTCGATATCCTCTTTCTGATTTTTTTTGCCCTACAACTTTCCTATTTTTTGGGGGTTTGTTTTTGTTTGTTTTTGGTTTTGCCATACGTAAAAATCTGCAAGGAAGATGGAATCTATTTTTTCCTCTGAACAGTGAGATTTAAAACAAGTCCTATTTCTAATCAAAATAAACAACAACAAAACTTCCTCAGTCATCTTCAATGGTACTATAAAGGAAACCATCTCTTCATAAAGCCAGAATGGGAAATTAGTCTGATACTTTGCTTCCCACTGCCTAACAGAAGTCCGTTTAGACTTGTTTCAGATTTTTTTTTCTTAAAGTACTTATAAAGTATCATATTATTGATAAGGAAATTTTTGTAAGTGGATTTTTCTACTGCAATCTAAACATATCATCTTGAAGATTAAAAAAAAATCAGTACAAAAATTTAAACACTTTATAGCTGCTCATAATGGACTCCTTTGGAAAAAAAAAGGTAATAACAGTTGTATCTGTTTTAATGAGATCAGTGCTATTGATAGCACACCAATAGCTGTTGATAGTTTTCATATAGTTTCCCTTTTTGGCTATTTGCATTTCCCACATACATTATAGATATTTTTATTGACAGACAAGGCAGTTCTTCCTCATATGGTCTGTATTCAGACTTTTAACTAATTTTGCTGTAGACTGGAGTACAGCATGTTCAAGCCCTTAATTAGAGGGGGAAAAGGTTCATATGAAATATCTTCAAATAAATTAGCATTACACTTGGAAAAGAACAGAATTATTTGTTTCCTGCCTCCATGTAAACCTGCTCTATACATAAGATATAAACCAAACAAGTGAATTGGATTCACATTAGTTCTCTTGAAACAGTCCAGCACACTCTCATGTTTTCAGCTTTACCCTGTAGAAGAGTAAAACTGAATTAAGGGCATAAACTATGGAAGCAAAATTAGAAGCTGTTACTTAAAAGCTGTGGGTTTGGATAGGAAATGTTGGTATTTCCATGTGATGTTGTTTTCAGCCCAACTTCTGATCTAGCTTTGTTTGTAAGGAACCCTGAGGGTTGCTGATTTTGCTGAAGTGGAATTAGGCTAAATGTAGTTCCATCCTCTCTGAGGTGTTGCAAGATGCATGACCTGCACATGTAGTGTAATTAAAGGGAAGAAGGGTGTTAGTTCATAAAACAGGGAATCATGCTAGGAAGTAAGCTTCTCTTCTCTTCAAAATTAAGCATTACATGTAAGCTTTGGATGCCTTATGATAGTTTATTTCATATTAGCTTAAAAAAGAAAAAGGTGGGCATATGATTGAAATGCAGGGTCAGGAGATGCATGTGTGAACATTGTCGGACTGATTATGTTTGAAAATGGCATACTCAGAATGTGCAAACTGATGATCAAAGATGCTTCAAGCAAATGCCACTTGCCAGCTTTTTGAGAACTTGCTGCAAGTCCAGGTATATAAGTATTGTACTTTAGACCAGGGCTATGTTGTTTCACTTGTTATACTTACTGAAAGGAAGGTTAAGTTTTGTTAGCATTTGAAGATCTCGCTGTGGAAGATGATATAAAATGCATGTGGTTTCATAATGCTGTTCAACTGATTTTTCATATGGTTTAATAACTTTCTTTCCCACAATGATATGTAATGATAAATGCACTATCTCATAATTCAGCAGTCAAGAAATAGTTGCTCTCTGTTGTTGGTTTTCATTATGGCATTCAAGTAGTGTGTATTGTTCTTTCCTTGCCTTCAGCTATTCTATTCCTCTTTCATTTATATTCTTTTCATCTTTTTCATGTGCAGCTGCTTTTATTTCTGTAGAAATTAAGATGATTTAATTTGTAAATTGTGTGCTTCTCAGTTTATTTCTTTCATGGAAGAAATACTTGAAAGATTGAGGAGCTTTATTTAAATAGGTGGCAGAGCACCCTGATGTAATATATGTTGTTTTCTCTAAGACTCTCCAGTAAGATATGCCAAATCAACCCATTTTTAAGAATTAAGTGTTTACTATTCATGAAAAATATTGCGACAGTACCTCTGGAAGCATTTAGATGAAATTTTTATTTTGGTCTCAGAACATGCAATGGTCAGATGTGTTCATGAATGGTGGAAGAAGCACCACTCATTTTCAGAATGGTTTTTGTACTTGTACGAGCTTGATGAAATTCAGGAAATCATTGTATCTCTGTCTGGAAACGGGGAAGAGAGAGATGGCAGTATTTAATTTGGAATATTATGCAATGTGGAAAATTAGCTTTATTTCAGAACTTTTCATGTCTTCAAGTGTTTTTAAGTATGAGCTGTCCTTTTTGTGGGTGTGGGTGTTTTGTTTGTAGGGGAGGGGAGAGTTTGTTTGGTTTTGGTGTTGTTTTTGGTTGGCTGGTTAAATGGTTTCCTTGTGTTTTTCCTGTGCAGCATCTGTATTTTAATAATGATAACATCTTCTTTAAGGCTTTCTTTTCCTGCTTATGACTCAATAAGGCACATAAAAATTTAGGCTACGAAGAGGTAAAGTTACAACCTCCTTATTTAGAACCCCAGCAGTTACTGTGGCTGAACAGCATGCTATTGTAAGATGTAGGATGTCATAAGCTGTGTCAATTCATATTTAGCAGTTTGAGATAAGTCTGGTATGTATGAAGTTATATATCAGGTTTCTTTTAACCTTTCAGGCATTAAATATTTAGCTCTGGTCTTTCTATTAAAACATGAAGAGGAGTATGTTGGTAAACTCTTTACTTAATAAAACTCTTTACTTAAACTCTTTCTGCAGGTTTATTTCTCCCTGTGGCTATAAGGTTTATACATCAGCTTTAATGGCCAGAATGTCTAAAAACTGGAATATCCAGTCAACTTGTTTCTGTACTGGGGAGTGAAATATAAATGTTGGATGTCTTCCTTATTTCTTCCCATAATCCTAAATTGAGATTCAATGGACACTTAAAAGCCTGTTCAGAATCAAATGGCTGTGGAGACATTTGCTTTCTCCTTTGACTTTGTGTAAAATAAAGCTGAGAGTGTGGAAGGGTTCTCGTCAGGTTGGGCATGGGAGGAGTCTTGGGACTGATCTCACCTGTGCCCATGAGCTGGGGGCTTTCCTCAGCCCTTTCAACAGTAGGGCTTATTCTGCAATGGGTGGGGGCTGCATGAGCTGTTTTGGGCTGGGAGAGTGGTGGTGATGCTGGCAGGATGGCAGCCACCTGTGACTGCCTTTCTGCTTCTTGCTGCTCAGAGCATGCATGAGTGGTTCTTTGTAACTGCATCACAAATACATCAGGAGGCTTCCTTACCTTTTTTTCCCCCTGTCTTGTTACACTGAAATTCTTGGTGTTGCACTTAGGAAAAGCTTGCCATAGAAAGCATGGGTATGTTTGCATGAAAGGTCTAGCACCATAAGTAACTAACCAAAAAACCTGTTTCAAATCCCTCACAAGAAAGTTCTGCTGTGTTATTCTCTTCAACAGCAGTATATTACAGCTTAGTAATTTTTATTAGTACCAATATATTAAAACTCACAGTACATTTAAAATACTTTGGAACCAGAAAGAGTGGCTGAGTGAATAAAATCCACCCCTGTGTCTTTGCTGGAATAGCCAGGTACTACTGCAGTATTCTCAGGGGTGCTGTAACCTGGGAAAAGGGCACTACAGGGATACTCTGAACAGCTCCTTAAAGCCTTGGCTGTGAGCACATGCTGTGCTTTTGACACAAGGTGAGTACAGGTGATGAATAACAAGCACCTATAGCTACCCTAGACAACACACTCTGGAACCAGTGACTGACTGTCCTGGATTTTCACCCTGAGGTTAGTGATCTGCATGTTGCTGTCACCATGGTCTTCCTGTTTTATATTGTGTACTGCTGCTGTTGTGTGTGGTCTTCCCTTCTATACAGTGCATGTTTAAAGCTGACATTCTGTCATTTGCAGGTCTTTACTAGGACTTTGGGAGGAGTTTTTCTAACCCAACAGCTGTGATATTGAATCTTTTTGGTTTAAGCCACTAAAATGCATAAAATTTGGTACCAACTAGCAGGACCTAAAGGACCATCTTTGACTTGGCAGTACCTTGGGGTGCTGGGTACTGTTTCCAGCTGGCCCCTGGGGATGCTTATTCGGAAGGCAGGAAGTGGGAGCAGTTCAAATACAGAAATTCCCAGTTTCTAAATTTTTCAGTAGGAAAAGATAAAAAAAAGAAGCTAAACAAGAAAATCGCAGGTGTTATGCAGAAAAAGCATTTCTGTGATTGTATCTGTTTTGTGAAGACTGAGAACCTTTTGTCTTAGTCTTGAAAATAAAACCAAAAACCCATAAAAAATTATCACCCAGGCCTCAAGAGAACTGTCCAAATGCATCAAGGAAACAGCATGGATTTAGTTCTTCCCTCATTTCTTTGAATCAGGAAAGCAGTAAGACCTTTGCAAGCCTTTTTTCAGCTGCCAGGTTGCTTTAAGTTATCAGGCAGAGTTATTCTTTCTCATATTGCTTAAATTGGTTTTAACTATGTAGGAAAAACCTGTTTCTAGGTGAAGGTTTACTGCTGTTTCACTGTCAGGGTTTCTCTTGTTGTCAGCCTCCCAGTGATGCCAGGCATGCTGCTTGGCTGCTGCATCAGCCACTGGGCCTCCTCTGTTGTGGGGAGCAGACCCAGCCCAGAGAGCACACCAGAGCATCTCAGTTATGGTCCTGCCCTGAATTGCTCTTGCTCCATTGACCATAAAGGGAGCAGATCTGGGAGACGAATTGCCTGGTTGAGAGGAACGCATGTGGTCCATTGCCTATTTCTGGTTTCTGTCTTCTGAGTCCCTGATAGTCTCAAATGATCCCAGCTTTTTGCTGAAGTTTGGTTCCTTGCCAAGCTCTCAATATAGTTACACTGATTTCTTTTTCCTAGATCCTGTCAGAATCTAATACATAATTTGTGTATGTAAATTTGGAATAACTTGCTGGAATAACTCCTCCGAAGTTTCACTGGAAAGTAAGTAAGGGTAGGATTCAGAGATTCAGGCTGTGAGTTACCTCCATTGGCTCTAAGGCCCATTATATGAAATCAAGTGGAGGTGGAGTCTGCTCTGCATGTGTAGTGAAAGCTTGGCTAAGACTGAGACAGAAATTATCAACGTTGGTGCACAAGACTTTCTGGGCAAACCCTTGCCCCAAAAGGTGGTTTGGTGTTACAGTTGGTCCATTCTACCTTTATGAAAACCCCGTCTTGCACTCAAATGAGATGGTGCTTTTTGACAACTTGTACCAGCCAGTTTCTCAGGGATCAGATGTGCTGGTACCTGCCTTCCCAGGAGAAGGGGAAAGTTAAAGAGTTTTACTCTGGTCTTTCTGACATGACTGCCTTCCGAGGAAGCAAGGAACTTTCCATGTTGCAGAGCCTGCTTGTTATGTGCCAAGCTGTGAATGCTTAAAAAGGGAATTTCTTTTCATTTTGTGTCTCTCCTATTGCTGCCAAAGAGTAACTTCCTGGCGTTGCCTGCTCCTCTAATGTGCCTGATGCCCTGCAGCTGGCAGTTTCCGGAGGCGGCTGCCTGCCTGTGCGTCCTGCTGACAAATGGGTCGGTGCCAGGTGGTCAGGCAGCCCCAGCCTGCTGCCTGTCCTGCCTCTGAGGGTCAACTCAGCTGTACTTCGGCATTCAGCACCCAGCTGGAAAGATCTTTTTTGTGTTTCCAAAGAATAAAAAGGAGGAGAGAGTAATTTTGTGGGCTGTAGCTGTACCTGCCTTCTCCCCACTGAAAAAACAAGGGATCTGTTTTCAGGGCAGCTAAATGTCCTAGGCATCTAAATGAGATACCTTATCAGAGGTGGCTGTGGCACATGTCAGCATTCACCCTTTTTACCCTGTCTTGTTGGTAGATAGTGAAATTGTGACTTACACCTGTCAATTCTGCCTTCTTGATATGACAGCCAGCGTTATAGTGCCCTAACTACGTCCTGGTGACCTCTTCAAATCTGTCTGTACTGTTGCTGTTCATGTGCTTGCATATGCATGACAACATTGTTTCTAATTTTTTCTTTATTTCTTACCTCATTTATAGTACATGAAATGTGTTACAACCTCAGTACTTCTTATCAGGTTAGCTTGTTTTCTCCAGGAAGAAAAACAGTAGCACGGTTTGGCTGAAGAGCCCAAATTCCTATCTGCCTACCCTTTCTTTTCATGAATACTTTGGGGGTTTAAGTAACATCAGAATTATGCAGGGAACCTCTTATATTTACTTGCCTCAGCCTCTCATTTCAGAATAAAAGTAGCTGTTGTGGATGGAGCATTTGCTTGCAGATGTGTGTTTGTCATTTTGAGCACCATATCCAATTTGAAGTTGAGTGTTTTAGTGTTACGAGGAAGTTTCTTGGCTGGTGTAAATTCCTTCAGCATTCACCCCTGCCTTTGTCTGTCCAAAGCAGTGGCCTGAGCAGCTGGGTCCCTCTCTTTGTGTTGGTCTAGTGCTTTTTCAGTAATCCCATGGTCCTCAAGGGGAAGTGGGAAGTGTGTGTGCAACTGAGAACTTGGCATCTTCCCCTGAACCTGAGGCTCCCAAAGCACTTCCTCATGCTTGAAAAAGCAGGTTAGTTTGCTTGTGGCTTTCAGGGGTTTTAATCAGCCTGAACAAAACACACGCTGGGGACAAGGTGATGTTCATGTTCTGTAGATTTCTCACATGTGCCCAAGTGACTGGATTAGTTTTTCCCTTATGAAGTAATTGGGATTATGTTTCTCAGGCTCATTTCTTTGACAATCTTGGTCAAATATAAGGAGATAAAATTTCTTGAAAAAATGGGTTTTCCTGAGAATGGTAATTTCTTTTCAGTTTTGATTTGTGAGACTTTCATTAAAGATGTGTTAGTGAATAGCCCAGTTTTCTCCATCTTATGTTTATTGTTCCATGTTCTCTTGATTTTTGTAGCTGCCTGGTACTTTGGCTGCTCTGAACTGCACAAGTAGGAAGGCCATATTTTGCTTCTTATGTTCACAGAAAATGAATGAGCACCTCTGGACAGCTGCAAAACAAATGCTGGTTAGAAACACTTGGTTCTCTGCTTTCAGCTCTGGAAAATTCCAGCCTGGATTCTTTTGTTTTTTTTTTTTTTGGTGAAGCCTTTCTTTAAGTGTACTTTCTCTCTGATCATCTCCTGAAACCTGAATACTGTTTCCTTTTGTAGCTGAATCACATGTGCAGTAGGAAAAATTTTAGTGTCTCTTACTTGGGGACAGATGTGCAGATAGAAGACAAGTCTACAGGCAGGATCTGTGGGAGCAGTCCTTGTGAGGTAAAAGCATAAAACCTTATTCTGTTTTCTTAAGGGAAACCACTTTGTAATCCCTAGGAACCAAGTAGAAAGAATAATACCATATCCAGCCCTTGCAACACAGGTTTGCATATTTGGAAAACTAAGCAGGTAATAATGTTGTGGTAAATTACTCCAGCATCCTCAGGAAGCAGTTATTTGTAGGAAGGTTGTGAATGCATGGTCCTGCTGTTGTGCTTTGTAAAAATAAAATAGGCTTGCAAGCACATACTGTGAAGGTGATTGTTTTATTTTGTACACAATTATTTTACGACATTATTTGGATTATTCCCAATGGATAAATTCTGATTTATTTTCATCTTCCCTCTTAAAAAGGGTGGGCAAGCATTAAGTGATTTACAAAGGGGCTGTGTAAGAAAATGGCCTTTGCTGGATCAGATCAAAGCTTCATCTAGGCCAGTTCCCCAATCCTGCTTCTCTTTGCAACAGCTAGTTTGAGTTGTTGAAGTGAAGAATATAAAGAAGAGTGACGGTGTTTCACCAGACTGTTCTCCATCCTCTGGCAGTTTTGTGCTTCAGGGACTCAAAGGTGGTATTTTCAAGGTGCTGTCTATGAAGTTTGCCATCCTCTGTAGATTTTTCTTCTGGGAACCTTCTCAGCTACATTTGAGACATCCTTCATAGTTTTAGTGTATATACAATATCACAAGCATGAGGTCAAACAATTAAACTGCAGCTGGGTGAAAGAGAGATTTTTTCGTTTGAGGTTTTTTTTTGTTTGTTTTTTTCTTTCTTTTTTTTTTTTTGTTAGTTGATTAGTTGATTTTGTTGGGTTTTGTTCTGGTTCTCTGTTTGGTTTTTTTTTTTTGTTTTTTTTTTTTTTTTTTGTGGGTTTTTGGTTTTTTTTTTTTTTTTTTTTTTTTACTTGGAAGTTCCCTGTAGCTATATTGGAAAAGGAGTTTGCTAATCACCTTCAGCCTTCTGCTGAAAGCTTGGTAGCTATCTTGCTCAGTTATTTGTCCACACTCTCACCAGATCATCTCTTTAAGGAGTGGAAATCCCCATAAAGGATGGGAAAGGCCTGTAAAGTATTTAGGAATGGTCTGGGTGTCCAGTGCAATAGGCTCCAGTGCAAACGGGACTGTCTTTGCTGTGTTATGCTTCCCTAAAATATTTCAAGAGTTACTTACTGTGGCAAAGTTGACTAATAGCAAAACTGGAAGAGCCAGAGCAGTATGTATAATGTTCGAGACTAAGGATCTCGCTTGCAATTGCTATTGAAAATGTGAGTATACAATTTCTTTAAATGGTACTTTAATGATTCTTTCTTCTTTATGTTCCTTTTAAAATAATTCCAAAGATCATTTTGTTCTGGAGAAGCTAAAAAGCAATGTTGCTACAGAACTATATGATGTGAGCAGCTTCTTAGTGATAAAATTCAATTCAAGGCCATCACTATATATGGAGGGTTTGTATGATTTTAAAACCTCACTAAAATACCCACATAACCCCCAACCAAACAACCCAAAGTCAAAAAAACCCACACCAAATATGTAACACTGCTGTGCATTGAATTTCATCTGTCTCTTTTATTACCCAGTAAGAATTGGGTATTCCTTTATCATTTCTTCACAGCTGAAACTCTTACCTTCTTTGTTCATTCCACTCAAACGTTTCTCCCTTTCCATGTAATGTTTTTGTTCACGTTTTTTGTGATCATGGTAATCAGCACAGGGCCTGTTCATCAGATCGGTTCACTAGACCCTATATTAAAATTTTCTAAATATAAATGGGATATAATTTTAGCTCTGAAGTTTCTGAGGAGTTAACAAAGATCTGAGCTTGCCCTAATACATCTCTTCTGATGTGGAAATGGAGGTGTACCCTGATGCATGTTTATGTGTATTGATGGAGCTAGAACTAACCCTTGTGTTCATTGTTCCAGGATGGGCTTGTCTTGACTTGAATGTGATTAATCACCACACATCTGGTTTTCATTCTAATCAAAATGTATCTAATACCTCTTTTTGCTTGCTCATCACTGATTTTTCATGAGTCCATAACAAACTCAAGAAAAAGGTTTGCTGTGTTTGGCTGAAATTTAAGATCATTTGGGTAAAATTACTTGTATATCACCAGTAAATTTTAATTAATGTTTTTTAGTAAGAATAATGACTATATGTTGATGGAAGACAGGTCTTTGCTTTATGAGCTCATTACCTTATCAAAAATAACACCATTCCTCTATCACTGTAGCTTCCCCTCTACCTACTGAACTGCCAAAGATACAGTGCTAGTAGGGGTTTTTTTCTCTTCTCCCTCATGATGGTACTTTCATAAGGCTTGAATGCAAGAATTTTGTGCAGACATTTGCTGAGGAAGTTTTCATGTTTGGAAAGGTCCTGCAATTTGTTTAGCCTATTGATGACTTTTAATAATTGGGGTTTAAGAAGGGTCAGTGTGACCACTAATATCATGCCTTGTGCACACATGGGAAGCAAAATTAAATACAAGAATAGCTTTCTACCTCCTGGTCAGTTTGGTGATTTGGGGGAGCTGGAGGACCCTGTATGTATTGAGGATTAGCTAAATTCAGGTTGTGGTTTCCAAGCGGGACTTTTCTACCTCCTGCCCCTCCACCACATTTTGCCATCCTCTCAGTCCTACCAGTGCCTCTGCTAGACTGTGTTCCTTGCTGGATCCACCAGAATTGAGTGGGATTCCTGGGAATAATCACAGTCTGTGTCCTGGCACAAGAGGGGGATGGACTTCAAACACAGTGCTAAAAGATGTTTATACATTCCTCAATTTTAACCAAAAAATATGAGCATCCTGTTTAAAAAAACAGAATGTTTTTCAGGTAGGTGCTACATTTCAGAGGATTAAGAAAAAGCAGTCTGCATCACCTGTTCAAACTGGGAATGAATTATCCAAACCAGTAAAATGTTCTGTTGAGGAAACTTGCTCCTTCTCCTGCTTTATACCTAACATGTTTTAAATCTCCTGATCTCCTTGTCCTCCTGTTATCTTCACTGTCTGAACAGATTTTTCCCATTTCAAGCCAGAAACAGTTGCATTAATTTCTGCTGAAGCTCTGGGACATTACCTTATCTTGAAATCAGTCCCTGTATTTGTCAAGTACCCATTATTTGAAGATCTGTTTTGGGTTTTTTTTTTCTTCCCTTTCTGCTTTGCAGTGTCTTAGAGTTGTGCACTTCAGTCACTGGTGCTTGTTCACCAGCAAGAAATGTGCTGATGACTTCAGTTTTATTACTTGGTTGCTCAGTCATTGTGAATTCCCATTTGATATGGGTTAAAAATCCTAAAGCTTTGCAGTCTGTTTGCATGTGTAAATCTGACCCACAGTGGCAAAGTTAAGGGGTTCTGAGGGCAATTATTGCTGAGCAGGGAAGGCAGCTGATACACCCTGTGTACAGAGAAGATCAGTTTGCCACAGAAACTCAAAAAATGTCTGCAAATCTGCTATCTGTTTATCAGAAATTTAAAGCAGCTCATGAGGTAAAAGCATTGCTTTCCACAAGGAAAAAAGAATCCTCTGCTGCTTTAGTTTTTATGCACAAGAGTGTTTATGGATGTTAATTTGAAAATTTGTGCATGGTTTCAAAACTGTGTGCCATAAAGAATGTGCTTTGGGAAATCACTGCTTTTTTGCACTGATCTGTATTAAAGTTGGTTTACTACATCACATCTAGTAAAAATCACTTTAGACAAGTTTGGTTTTTTTTGCTAGTCTCTGTGAAAGGATTTAAGACTGGCAGAGGCATCCTCTGAGAGCAGTACTCTGCTATCCCACATTTCATAATCTCCTCTATAAAATTCCTTCTAAATATACAGACTTTGCAACAGCCACTCTTTTTGCTTTCAGTTTCATCTACAGAGTTCTACGTTCCCCCTGTAGATCTGGGATAAAAGTGAATTTCTCCTAGGCCTGCAGCCCAAGATATAATTACTGCTGATCTGACTTGGCATCCAAAGTTTGGGAATAGCTGAGTGTGCTGAATCAGATCTTCAGCCTGTGCAAACTAATTCTTTTGGTAGTCAGCTGAGAAGCCGGTACAGCCTGCATGTCATTTCTGTCATGTGTAGATGTGAAATACTTCTGCTGACCTTTGTTGTTGCTCTGTAGATTTTGGGTTCAAAGCAGCAAGGAGCTTCCAAGGTGGAATCTGAGAGTGGAATAAAATTAAGATAAACACAGTTGTGGTAGAGATCAGCAGTCAAAGATTAATTATGGTCTCCTGCTCAAATTTCAGATTGAACATTTCTGTACAGCAGCAGTTCTCCTTTAGGGATTCTGTAGAATTTGTTTTATGCTGAGTATATTTTCATTGCATTGATTTTAATTAATTTTAACAGAGTGTTGTATGTGGCATGTGTTCCTTGAATATTGACAACTTAGAAGTTCTGGACAAATGTCTAGAGTAGTGGGAAGGAAGAGACTAAGAGTATGTCCATGTGAGTCTTGAGTTTCTGAACCAAAGCAATTTCTCTTGAGCGAATTATGACACGGATTGGTGCTGGATGCTGCTGTGCTGCATACCCTGCAGGTTTTTAAAGGAGCAGCTGTGAAGGCAGTTAAATTCACTGAACTTTCTCTGGGATTGCCATAGGTAGTTTGCACAAAAAGGAAATTTGAGGATATAGAAATACTGTTGAGGCTACTAAGCTAACTCAAGGAGATAAAATGTGACCAACTCACCCTTTCCTCCCTTCCTAAGGGAATGCCATCTTCTGAGGATAAAGAATGTCCAAGTGGTGTGTATTTATGTTGCAGTGGTTTTGGTCACCTTCATATCCAAATGGAACACTTGAATTTCCTTACTGCTTTAGGAAAAAAATGATAGTGTTACTGAGGAAGTTTTCAGTGCTGCTGTGAACAGATACCTGGGTTCAAATGAAGCTGAGTTAATTCAATACAGGCTCACTCCTAGAGGATAGGTCAGTTGAGCAGAGGTACAATACTGCTGCAACAGACAGAGAGAACGGCTTGGGAAAGAGATTGAGACAGAGTAAGGTAATTAGAGCAGGTGACAAATGCATTGCATGACACTACATACATGACTAGGGCTAGAATCAACAGCAACCTTCCTTGGAGGTCTTTGGCTGTAACACCAAAAGGAAGGAGTATAAAAGTAGAAACAGAGCATTATTTCTATTATGATTTATTTTATACGCTTACATGCAAGGTACTTTCCAAATACTTGAAAAGGATAATCTCTGCTTCAAAGCATTCATTTTTTGACTACAGAAATGTAGAAAGGTATATGTAGTTTAAATGCCTAATTTCCCATCCAAAAAATACTTACAACAGTTAAGGTTAAGAGTTAAACTTTCAAAAGTTAGGAACTGCGAAATTTCAGTAGATTTCAAAGCTTTTATTATGAACTTTTTTATCTGAGTATCTTTTCTTGGCCATGCATACTGTAGAAGAAGAAAAGGCTGCTTATGGAGTTTAGCTTCTGCTACTTCAGACAACTGTGTGCATTAGATGTTGGGTGAGAAGGACCTTTGCATACCATAGGTCCTGGCACACTTCTCACCATTTTGCAGGCAATTAAAGGCAGAGTGAAGTACTGACAGATGTAATCACAGCCTAGAAGTGATGGTGGGCAGTGCATTTCCCAGATGTGATTTTTTCCTTAATT
Source organism: Serinus canaria (assembly GCF_022539315.1). Classification (NCBI taxonomy): domain Eukaryota; kingdom Metazoa; phylum Chordata; class Aves; order Passeriformes; family Fringillidae; genus Serinus; species Serinus canaria. The sequence goes on from NC_066315.1 coordinate 85,156,115, forward strand.
AAGCATGGCATAGAAGTCTTAGAGTTGTGTTCAGTTTGGAGAAAGGCTCTTGTCAAATTCTGCTGTGTGGCATTGAGGGCTGAGTGCCGGGTTTCTGGGGAGACTTAGGTGAATCTGTGTCGTGGACTTCTTGGCACAGCTGGAACTGCCCTAATGGATGGCATGGGAAGGTTGAGGTTTTCTGTGGGAACTCATATTTTGCCTGTGGTTTTCTCAGTTATTTGCAGGCATCAGAAATATGTTGACATTGAAAAACTCAAATTTAACTTGAGTTGCTGGAGGGAATATGTTTTAGAAACCACCAAGTTTTTCTGTTTCGGTAGTTAGATTTTCTAGCTACTGGTAGAGGAGAAAAGGAGCAGAGAAAAGTTTCTTTCTTCCATGACTGAACCGTTTTTCCCTTTCTTATCTTTCTTTGACTGCCTCTTTGCCTCCCAGGAGGGAGAGAAGAGGGGACAGGCAGCAGACCAGATGGCTAAAGTTTGGCAAAAAAAAAAAAATAAACAGTGAAAAGTAGGGTCTTAAAAAAACAAGCATTAGGCAATATTATCAAGTGGCAAAGCTTACCAGACTCACTTGTAGCTAACCTGCTGAAGATGTTCTGGGGCCGAAGTGTCACTCACAGGATGCTAAGGATGACTGATAAAACAGCTGCTTCTTCTATCAACATGTAGGTCTAGGGAGAAAATTCTCATAAAATAACAATTTAACAAGTGTAATTTTAACTTTCTTACATTTCTGTAACTGAAAAAAAGATGTCTTAAACAGTGCACTGTTGAACCCTTCCCCTCCTCTCCTTTTTTTTAGGACAGTAGTTACCAAAAGCTGTAAATTATCCCACTGAGTATAAAGACTGTGCAAGAAAACCTTTAGCACGAGCATACACTTTTGAGTTCTCTCTGAGTCAACCCCCAAGACCACATCCAACTGTTTGAATATCTTTCCAAAAGGAAGTTATTGCCAAGGAGGTCTTGTGGAGGTAAACCATGTGTGACTGCCAGTACCTCCAGCAGGAACCTAATTGCAGGAAAAGTGCCACGTCAAAACATAAGTCTCTTGGTTGCCAAGCATTGGATTGTGCACTTTCTTGTTCTGTTTGCAGCTCTAGGTGGCCATTGTATGGGTTAAGTGTTACCTCAGAGGTTCAATTCAGGTTAACCTCATTTATTTTCTTTTCCTTCTCCATTCCCTGTCACTTCTCCCCTGTTAAATTCACAGTTTACAGGATTATAGAAATCTGTTTCTTCTTTTTATTGATACACAAAAAATTGGCAGTCAAAATACTCTACAGTTCAATCAAAATAAACGAATAAATAAATAAATAAATGGCCTTCTTTTTGTACAGCAAACCAGACAGGAGTGGCAATTCAGTGTATTTCAAATATAATTTGTGTGTTTCTTAATTAGCTTTTCTAGACATGGCTACAACCTTGGGAAGGTGAGAGGCTTTATTATTATTTGAAATAAAAATGAGTGAAATTGTGTATGTGATCCCAGAATTAAATGCAAATGGATAATATTGCTAAGGATTTTGCAATCTAAATTTTATCTAGTTGTATCACTTCAATAATTTTTGTTGTATGATGACTTTGTGTATTCAGGTTTTAGCAGCTCACTGGATCATTGTATCTCATTGCATCTCTTCACTATTACCACTTTCCAAGAAATGTACGCAGCCATGTGTATCCTGTTTTAATTTGAAATGCCTTATAGAGCCTTTCAAAGAACTGTTTTCTGTGAAAGTCTTAAATAAGAGGCTGAGAGAATGCAAAGTAGTGCATTGCAAACTGATGGTTACAGGTGTTACACGGACCATTTACTCCTCCAAAGCTTGATTTTCCCTGTTAAGGCCAACTTTTTGTGGCTGTCCTGACAGTTCTGTGTTCTGCAGCCTCTTTATGCTGGCTCCTTGCTTCTGCTGTGGGCTGAATGGAAAATGCTCTGGAAGAGCAGTTATCCTCCAGGGGCTGGGGTGAGTAAAGATTTTTTAAAGAGCTGGACTGGAGCTTTGAAACGTTGCTGTGACCGGAGTGGCAATCTGTAGGAGGTTGGTTTTGTGTATGGCAGGTAGTGTGTGTCCTGCTGTGTGCTGAGCTGCCACTTCTCCTCCTCCTCCTTGGCGTCTGTATCCCAGAGGCAGAGTTTGTTATGCCACCTTACTACTCAGTGTCCTCTTGGACCACCAGGACAGCAGGAGTACAGTCAATCTGGCTGGCACACAAGTTTCTGCTGTTGTCTCCAAGCAGTTATGTTTCCTTGCCCCTGTTATTTCTGTCTTAACAGCTTAAAGAAAAACAAATAAAAATTCAAGCTCCACAGGACAGGGGATCCCCAAGCTCTATTTATAAAAGCTTCTTACTCAACTTCACAGTACTGTGCAGCAGCTGCATAGTGAAGCTGCTATGCTAAATACACTTTGACTACAGTATTATAAATTTAGTTCCTTTGGCTGCAGGATACAATGGTGTTGGATCATGTTTTGGGGATCAGATAGAAAATTCAAAGTCACTGAGGTAGTATTTTTGTTAATCCACCTTCAGGAAGGATTGTGATATTTAAAAAGAGATCACCTGTTAAAAAGAGAGACGTACACAGTTATGTGTACATCCGTGTTCAGCATTATGAAAAGTATTGTACTCCTGTTTTCAGAAGGGGACAGCAATGAAAGAAGTTAGTAAGTGAGGACATCAGTTAAATCTCAGTATTTGAAGGAGAACAGGTCATTGCCTCTTATTTTTTTGTCATTCTCTAGAAGCAAGGGACACTTGAGATTTTTCTCTTGAGATGAGCAAGTTCAGCTCCTTGAGAGATTCTTCTAGAAGAAAGAGGCAGTGACATTACTGTTTGATTTTATTGCTCTGTTTCTTTAGGTTATTTATTTTTAAAAGCTTAATGCGTATAAATTTTAAAAGACCTTTTTTTACCGTAAGAGAAACTGATAGCTAAAACTAAGAAATAAGTAACTTTGTTATAGAATCTGCATTGCTACCTATCAACTCATTATCTTGTACATCATATTTTATAAAATCTGTTGATTTGTTCATTTCATAACTCTGACAAACTTTATGATAGATCACTAGACCCTTACACCGGGTAAAGATTTCTCTACATTTTCTGAAATAGTTTGTTCTTTTCTAAAGAGACCAAAGAGCTTGCTACTCATTCAAAATCAACAAGTTTCTGAATTTGCAGTGGCTCTATACTGGTGTGCCACAGCAATGCAACAGTTCTGTAAATATTCAACAGGTAAATTCTCTAAAGTTTTGTGGAAATACTTTTTGTTGATCCACACATCAGGCACCCTAATTATCTGCTAATTCTGTTACTAAAGTTGAAGAGAGTCCTGTTATAGCTAAATTGCTTGTTCCCTTACTAGCTTTTCAGATTAGTGAAATACATCCTGGATTTGAGTGAGCAGAAGTAAATAGATAAATTTTTTTTTTTTTCCTTCAAAACCCTTTTAGTTTCTTTGTTTTTGGATAGCAAATGTAGGTGATCAGATTTCATTCCTTGCTGAAGCAGTTTGATGGGTACTAGTAGGCTGAGGTGTCTGTTGAAGGAAATCAAGATCTCTGAGTATATGGAGCCAAGTTAAGGTGGAGGAAAGTTCAATTACAGCTAAAGTTGGATGCAGCAGTGGTGTTGTCTTATATTTTCTTTTCTAACAGGCTTGTTCTTTGTCACCACTCACAAGCCTATACATAGAACAGCTGCCATGAGGGTTAGCAGATTGTTCAGGTGGTCAGCATACAAAAGAGAATTGTTTTCTTCTTTGCTGTTAACAGTTCCTGAAACCCACCAGGTACAACTTCTCTCAAAGCTCAAAAGGACATGGAATATCCAATAAGAGAGCTTCCACTTAGCAGTTTTAACAAAGAATTGAGGAAAGATAGAAAAAGATTTAAAACCCAGCATCAACATCTGTCCTTACATTCCTGACCTGAAGTTAGCACAGTGCTTCATTTGCAGGAGCAGAGCTCTGCACAAATTTCAATTTTGAATATCATGTCATCCTTTGGGGCAAAGAGACCTTCAAGTGTTGCCAGTGATGGATGAAGACAGACTGTGTGGTGGCTGAGATTGTGCATAGGCTATTGGGAGTGGTGGGGACAGTCTGCATCCCTAGATCTCCCTCTGTCCTGTGCCTCAGGCCACATGCAGGAGGTGTGCAGGCTGAAATCTCTCTGTGGGGGTGAAGTGAGGACAGTAGGTCTGAAGGGCTTTTTTCAAGTAGAAAGCAGGGATGATTCTTGTTTTCTGATGCACAGTGGGGTAGTGACAGGGAAAGGTCCCACTCCTGGTGAGTTGACAAGCACTTGTCTACCAGTATCTTCTGGCTGAGCACAGGAGGGATGCATGGGCAGCCCTCAGCAACAGAAGGGTTTTTCATTTCGTTTTCTTTCTTTAAGTCAATATGTTGGGCTGTGTCCTTCAGTTGTTAATTGTGTACTGAATTGTTGAGAATATTTATTTCCTGTAGCGTCAGCATTGCACTTAGTTACATTGCTTATTCCATAATACATATTTTGACTTTTGTCTTTAACATATTAGTAACTAAGTAGTAAAATGTAGCTTAAATTTTAAGCTATTACTGAATGCTAGAGTTTTGTCAGAGGGGTGGCATTGTCATTACAGCTCCCAGTAATACGTAGTACAAAATTGGCCTTGCTGAGATTTGTTCTTTCTGTAGCAGTGACTGATCTCTCTTGGATTGGGTCTCCTCTTGTTCCACTGGTGAAAATGGGAACAGGCATAGCATTCTGTGGTAAGGGGAAACATGTAGTCCGTGCTGCTTAACTTCTGAGTCCTAGAGAGGTTAGGGCAAAAAAAGGCATCTGTAGGCTTTCTGTAGTGCAGAAACTTTGTAAGCCCCTGTTGCTTAGAGATTCTTGAGCTTGTGCACATTATTTAAACATCTATATTTAAACACTAATACTATCCCTGATCATTGTTTGTAATGACTATTTCATCAGTTGCTAATTTTACTGTACAGGAAACTGTCCTATTCATAAAATGATAGCACAGTTTGAACAATGGATTTTTTTTATGCATACTGCAGTATAATTAGTTTTGATTTGTCATGTAACTGTTGTGAGAGTAGATTCTTTCATTGATTCTGATAGTACTAGTTTTTTGTTAGATTTATTTAAAATACTAATTCATGATTTTGTAAACTTTGAGGCAGTTTGGCCTACTCTATTTTGAGATGTGTCAATAATTCTGGAGAGTATCTAAGTGGGAGATTTTATTTACAGTATGTATGTGTTAAGATGTTCTTAAGATGTTCTTTTAAAAATCTGGATTTTTTTAGTCCTGACTCCTACTTGATCATAAATGTATCTCTAGAATCAAGATTCTAGTTACACGCAAATCAATATGTAATTTAGTGAGGTATGATCAGATGTTGACACTGATATGATTGGTGTTGGAGGCCTCTAATTCTTTACTATATGTACAACTCAGAGTCTTCAAATTGCATTTAGTTGGCCTTTGGACGCTCCCACTCTCGTATATGTGTCACTCACAGCTGTATAAAAGACCAGTCATTTATTTGGACTTTCACTTTATCCTTAAGAGTTAGAACATATTTGTTGTGTGTCTGGATCAAGACTTCTGGTTTAATTTATGTCCAAAAAAGGGAATATGTTAGCATACACCAAAACTGCTTTGTAAACCAAAGCAATGAATGATTAGTGGGAGCAAGGTGGAGTTTTTTTCTTTCAAAACAACTCCAGCTGCTATCAAAGGCAAATTTAGCTGTCAAGAGAGGTTCCAGAAAATCAACTGATGGAAATGCTTTGCTGTAGTTCTCCATCTAGCCTGTCACATCTAGCAATGCTGCTTATGCAGCAAATTAAAAAAAAAAATGCTGTTCAACAAAGTCCTGCCATTGATGTCTTTCCTTCTGGGGGTATGGTAATGATTTACCATGGGTCAGAAAATATTCTATTGCTGGTTTCAAGGTGGTACCATTGGTTCAATGAAATAGAGAAGTCTTGCTCATTTACATATCTGGCTATGTCCTTTGTCAGGCTTTGGGCCAAGGGGGGATCCTGCACCTTTCCATGTCAGGCTATTATTTCTAGTGAGTGTGGCAGTGGGCTGTGTTTGCTAGTTAGGCAGCATGACTGGAAACGCAAGTATATAACCTGGAGAGTTATTTCAGAACTAGTGTTTCCCAAATGTGTAGTGCGCTATGTAAAAAGCAGCATGGGTGTGTATAAGCACTCACCCTCTACAAGATTTTCAACCCCTTTTTTTTGTTAAATTTTCATGTATTTAATAGAGTGTGTGTGTGTGTGTGTGTGTATATATATATATATATATATATGCATGTAAAGCACCATATATTTTTCTGTATTAACATGAAAGTTGCAGCCAAAATCTCTCAAAATAGCACACTAAGTTTGTTTTATGTTTCGATTTTCACATCAACTTCATTAATAAAGCATTAAAAAATTGGAGGGCGATACAAGATATTTGTTTTCCGTTTAACGTCAGAAGACAAAAGTGGATGTTAGTTAATTATAGTGAACATGCCCAAAAGTTTCTGCATCCTAAGTGAACTAGTTGTCATCATTTCACTATATAATTACCAGAGAGATTGCAAGTGATCTGTGTTGTGAGTCTAATCCCCTGGGTGCTGGTGCATATAAATAACCCTAAGCGCATGAACAGACTTCAGCAGTTGTGCTCAGTGCACTCTTGTGCTGCAATTGCTGTTCTTTGGATGAGGGTCTCAGTGGAGTTGACATGCCACCAAACTGCAGTAATTTTGCACCTTTCAAGAGAGAATTGTTGCTTTGTAGGACTGAAAAATACCTAAACCTGAACAGTATATAGCATACTTCTTCATGCAGAAGAATGCAGTCTTCATAGTTCTCAATTTTCTTCCTTCTTCTGGAAGTAATTTGTGTGTGTTTATTAAATATTTCCAATATGTGCATGAGAATGCTTACTGTACTACCCATTCAACTCTTAATTATGCTGTGGCTCTTTGTCTTGAGAACCTTGAGAAAACAAAAGATTTGTTGATGCCATGGAATTTCTCTTTATGCAGTGTGCAACAATACAAACAGGTTTAGAGCTTTATTGAGTTAAGCATTCCTGTAATTTCAAGTGAGTATGTGTAATGTGAAGGTGGAGTCTGTCATATGGGAAAAACATGTACCAGCTATTTCACAACTACTGCGTCTTTTATGCTAAAAAATGCCACTATTGCATCTTTTCAGTGTCTTAATTTTTAGGTTGTGTGGTTTGCACTGTCTATAAATGTGCAACTGTAAATTGTATTGAAATGAATTAGATGATGTAACTCAAAGGATTACGCCCGTAAATTCTGGACCTGCTTTGTTCTTGCAACTTCAATTTTAATTTTACTGGGATGGGGTGGGTGGCTTGTTATTTTTTTCTGGATTGTATTTGAGATTTTTGGGTGACTAAAAATACAGAGTGAATTCAGATTCACATTGAGTATTCCTTTCAGGAATAGAAACAAACTGTGATGCCTAGGCAGAATGTCAGGGTCTTTGAATTTCTAATTTTTAGTAAGTTCACTTGAAGCTTTAAAATACTGCTTTTAAGTATTGCCTTTACAGTGCTAATATGATGACCAATTCTGGCAATCTAGAAGCTTTTGGAAAGCTGGAAACTGAAATGTGATGCAAAATAGATAAACAGAAAACCCTTAGCCAACCTACGTTTGCTTCATTCGAGCTGAATAAATGATACATAGTGGTCTTTTCAAAATCTTTGCTGAGGAAACTTATATATAATCCATGACAATGCCAAAATTCAGGGTGAGGGAAAAACAAACCACTTGAGCTTAAGACAGGAATCCTATGTGCATTCTTCTTACAACAATGTCTTGAGTTACTATCCATAACTATCATCTGGATTGCTAAAATTTCTTTGGGAAGATATCAAGCTGTTCACCAAATCAGTACAGATCCTTTTGTGATGTTGCAATAAGTATTTAGAAATGCAGACATGGAATGTGGTTTGTAATGAGGCAAGATTAGCTGGTAAGGGAGAATCTAGGCAAGCTACTTGTTAGCCATTTTCATGAGTGTTGTAAAGTAAAAATATTTGTTTTGTTCTTTGAATAATGTATTTCTTATGATGAGATCAGAAGCCATTGCATCAATTCTGTGATGAGGTTTTATCAATCACTTTATATCTAATTCTGTATATGTCTCTAATGTGTCAGATTCTCCTCAGCTCTCTACATATCTTTATTCTTACCAGTACCACTGAGATGAGGATAGCATTTTTTCTCTCAAGATGTGCAGGAAGCAAGGAAGAGATGGGTTCTTTGAAAGCTGTTCAGTGTTTGATCCCAAGAAAGTGATCACATTTTGTTTTGCCATCTGATTTTGACATTAATGTTACTTAGTAGCATGTCATGATCTGTTCAGTGACTGAAAAAGAATAAAGAGGATATGAAAGTAACAAATGAATTTAGTAACAAAAAAGTAACCAATTAAATAAGGCACATTAAAAAAAAATAGATATACTTTAAAGTGTGGAAAATGAGAAATCTCTTTTTCCGTTAGATACTATGGTAGGTAGGATCTGTTCACGCATGTTATTTCTGCTCCCACCATTCTTTCTCATTCATACTCATATTTTCCAAAAGTTTTTCCAACTTTCAGAGTTTAGTTAACTTAGATTCTTTCCTATGTATTTCTGTATTTCTGAAGGTAGTAGTAAATATAAAATTTAATAATCATTTAACATATTATTGTCATTATTTAGCAACCTAATTGGAAGAGTTTAATTTACAAACAAGCATCAGCTGGTGCTCTTCTGGTTAAAGTCATGGGAACATATTTCTGTATTTTGAGAGTGTCTGAAAATTACTCAAATTTATTGAGTTTTAATGGTTAAATTTTTAGCCTCCAGTTGGAAATAATTGGGTTTAGATAGTTGTATTAACCTGGAGGGGAAAAATGCATTTTGATTTTGGGTGTGTTTATAATAAAAGTGATATAATAATTGTTTGGGTTGAAGATAAGAGTAGAAACACTAAAAACCTTGTAAGCTACCTGTGAGATGACTTAGGAGTCTGTGAAGTTGCATAGCTTTCACAGCTTGATTTCCACTGAAACTGGCTGGAAAATACTAGCACATGAATCTGGACTGATACAAGAAGCAATAATAGCTTGAAATTCGGACGTGAATTTTACCATTTGTGTTGGGTCTCTAAATAAATGGAAATGATGGAATTATTGAATGTGGAATGGAAATGATTGAATTATAAAATGGAATTATCGTGTGCTTGCTTATAAGAATGTAAAAGTGAAGTTTTTAACATACTCTGTTATTATGCTTGAGGAGAAGAATTGTAGCCTGAAATACCTTTCTCTAATTCCCCTCAGTTGCTTCCTTTAAGTCCTTCACATAACCTGAAGGGTGATTTTATTGTGCACAGCAGTGCCAGCATCCTGAAGAGATGCAGGGATGCTGCTCTGGAAGCAGAGCTCCTCTGGGAACTGCTGCCTTTATCCTCCCTCCTTGAGGTGGGATTGAAAGATCTTTGATGCCATTTGCATGTCAAACGGCAGCTGGGAGTCCAAAGGCACCCCCTGAAAGGCCTTTGCCACCCCTGGCACAGGGAGCTGTGGGAAAGCAGCAAGAGCGGTCAGGGCTTTGTGCTTCTGGCTTTGTTCAAGCCCAAGCCCCATGAGCAGTCACCTAACTGCACAACGGACAAAAGGCAGCAACCTGAGAAATACTGCACTTGGATCAGCATGCAGGCTGCATTTCTGTCTGCTGAAGTTACACCATCACTGAAAACACGTGAATGTAATGTTGGTTGAAAGCAGAATAGTACGAATATTTCCTTGAAGTTTATATGGTTTATTAGTGGTGGATTTTATAACAATTTCTGTTTGCAAGTGGACTATTGCTCTTTTGTTAGTCTACCTGTGGATGTTGTAGAGATGAGCCCATTAATGCTTCAGTTATTTTGAAATGGAGACAGAAAAACCTCAGGCAATGAAATAATTTCATAAGTCTTCCTTGTTCATTGCTTTGGTGTTTAACACTGAACAAAAATTAATAAAGAACAACAAGTACTCACAACTCCGATAAAAGATTAGTAAGACGATATTTTCTTGGGAGTACAGTTCCTGTTGGTGGGCTATTAGGTTATTTTTGTCTAAAATTTTTGCATGAAGGAAGGGGATCAATGGTGTCATATTTACAGCTGTGTGTGGTGGGACAAAGTCCAAGTGTTACACCTCTTGATTTCTTTGGATGGAGGCAAAGACCAGTTTAGCCCGTTCCTTTTTAAACAGTATTTTTCTTAGCTGCAGGTGGAAAAGTCCTTAAGATGAATATTTCTGTAGGCTGCAGCAACTTAAATGAGGTTTTGGCAATACTGCTGTCATGTAATAATATATTTCTGACATGTTGCTTTTGACCATTTGATGCATAAGAGCATAGTTTGTAATTCTTCAGAAAAGGTTGAAGAAATTTAACTTTGTCAGTGGTTTCAAATATTGCCCTCTCTATGTTTTAAGACCTTACCTTGCCTTCGATTACTATGAGTTTTGGAAAGTACACTATTGAATTCTGCATAACTCTCTTTTAAATTAATATTTTTTGTGGGGGGGGTGGGATTCTATATTTTTTAAAGAAGTAATAGTAAGAGGAGATGTTTCCCAAGGGAAAAAAAGGAAAGGAGTAAAAGAAAAAAGAATATATTTCTGAATGTTTTAAAAGTCAACAGAAAGACATAACTGAGTACAAATTTTATCTTAAGATCTTCTTAGATTGTGTCATTTCGATCAGTGAGATTATACATGCATCTTATGGCATTTGTTGTATTTAATGAAAAATCTAATGAAGAATACCTCTTCCAGCTGCACAACCCAAGCCATAGTCTACTGAACTTAGTTGGAGTCTTTCCACTTGCTTCCCTGAGCACTGGATCAGCTCCTTGAAAATCAGCTTTGAGAGACTAAACCTGAGAAAGCTTTGAAATTCAAGAAGTTGCATTTCTGAGTCCTTTAAGAAATTGTCAAGGAGACCATGCTGTCAGAGGAGAAAGCTTTTTCTGAGCCCTTTGTCAGCAGTGGATCGAATCCAGCCCTGAGATGAGATCTCACATGGGACTGGAGTGCCCCTTGGATGCCCAGTGTAAGACTTCACAGTAAATTGTGTATAAAAAAGTACATAAGCCTGCTCAGCCATTTTTCACAGGAGCTGGACCATTGGTATTTTGGTGATCAGAAGTAGATAACACATCTTCAGTCTCCCCGCTTCAGGGATTGAGGTGATTTTATTGGTTTATTTTATTTCACTTAATTTAATTTATGACAGTAAAATTCATATGCATTTCTTGATTGCAGGAACTGGAACTTCATGGAAATAATATTGTCTCAAAAGTGAAGTACTGTTCAAATGGGTTGTAATGTGATGTTAGTTTTAGCTACATTGTGATCTTGCCTAAAGGCTGCAGCGGTTTGTATGGAAAAACTTACCTATTTTTGATTGCAAATTTTTTGGTTTTAGTAAACGTGGGTTCCCAACATATTTTTTTAATGCCTGTGTGTTATCTTATGCTAAACTCATACTTTTATTTTATTTCATAGTTAGTGTGTGTAGATATATATGTATATAGTCTAGTCTTAGCAGGATTGCTTGCAAAGCACATGACTTCATTGCTAATGAGGAATCAGCCATGCCACAAACCTGTGCACAGCGTTCACTCTCTGTGGATGCTGCAGAGCCCAGAGCAGCGGTCTGCACAATGACTTAAAGCTTTCAGTAGTCTTGCTTTTCTCAACTGCTGTTTGCGTACCCTTTTCAAATGGTCCATGGACCAAGGCTTGAAAATTGCCAGTGAAACGTAGGAAAGATGATAAAGAGCTTAATATTATACTATATATATATATATATATATAATCTCCACCTCAGAGCCCTTGCAGTGGGCAGTAGATACAAGGGAGTGTAGCAGAGCTGTGCTGACCCCGGCGAGCGCTTGCCGGAGCTGGGTGAGGTAGAGCCAGCATCGTGCAGTGTAATGTGGAGACGCGCTGCGGATGCTGGTGGTGACGAAGTTTGGTTTCTATTTATGGCTGCCTATTGTAGAGTCTGCATTCCTGCCCAAATCCCTCAGTTTCACTGGAGTGCTGCTCTTGGGTTGAAGTCATTAGAGAACTGCTTGAAGAGTTCACTTGCACATTCTCTATATAATTTTAGCAGCCTGCTCACAGGCTTAGTTATGCCAGGCATGATACTGAAGAGCATTTATTATCTTTGGAAACTGTTGACATGACAAAAGCACATGGGCTGGAAGTTGTTCTGTAAGCTCATATTGTAACCAGTTGAAGTCAGCTTTAGATAAAAATGTTCTCTCTGTTTTCTTAGTAGTCTTATTTCGTTGATAAGTATCATGACACATTCAGAGGGGAAAATGGAAGAAAATTAAATCACACATCCACTTCATTTCCATTAGATGATTAATTGGTAATTAAAAAGAAAAAAGAGTGGTTGCAACAGTTTGTAGGTGTTACCCCTGGAATATTACTTGCTGCTTTTAATTCCTGTTCTCTGCTGAACCTCATTTTGCAAAGATTCTCCCATTTGCCCTAAAGTTCAAGAACAATGAAAAACATTAATTGTTCTAAATGTTGCTGACCAATATTGGTCATTTAAGTTGACTTTGAAGCTGAAGTCGTGGTGATCCTAAAGGTAGAAATATTTGAAGCTGTATATCTTAGTCAGAAAGGAGTTAAATGTCTTTAGTTCCCAGAAAAAATAAAATTTCCTTAGGTGATTTCCAGCTGAAATCATGACCTTTTTGGATGCCAGTGTAAAATTAGTATCGGTCAGATAAGGGTGGGGATTGAAATGTTAGGTCATGAGCATTATTTGACTGAGTAGCAGGAGGTTTTATTTCACAGTTTGAGAAATCCCTGAATTCCCAGATCAGTCTGATACTCAGTTCAGTTCCTTTATTTGACAAACTTAAGTAGGATGTACAAAAAAAGGGAGGGATATGTGTATGGATGGATGTACTCATGTTTAATATGTGTATAAATCTGTTAAAGACAATGAAAAAGCCAGAGTCTTGGAAAGATTAAACATGTACTTCAGTGTAGTGTTGAAAGAAGAAGCTATTAGAATTACAACACCAAATGGGATTTGAAAATGCCTTTCTTGCCAGAAACAAGAATGAATTCCATTTTATTTTTCTGCTCTTATTCCAATAAGAAGGATTTCTTCTAATTCCTGTGGGAATGGTCACGCTTTTGAGCAGATTGGTCTCTTTTTAATAAAGATCTTGGACATACCACTAACCAAATTTTCCATGTAATAAATTCTTCTTACAAAAATGCTGATGCTGTTTTTGTGTTTTTATTTTACTGTGAGCTTTTGAGAGAAGGTTTCAGTGAAGACACAAGGTCAATGATGTAGCATAAGATGTAGTTTGTGTTCGTAGGATGGGAAAGGTATTGAAATAAGTAATTTTAGATCTGTTTCTGTATCTTGATTTAATTTATGTTTTCCCTTTCAGAAATGCATAATCAGGTTTGTGTCTTCAGAGCTTCTAGTCTTCTAAGGGGTTTTATATAAAGAAGTTTTGAAGTTACACAGGTGCTTTAAGGAAAAAAAAAAGCATCTTTTTTCATGGTTCCATTAGCTGGTAGAATGCAGACTGCATATTGCAGTAATTTTTCATGTATGACAAGCATCACTCAAGTCTCCGGTCCTATATGCAAAACCTTCATAGTATTTTTACAGAGGTCTTTTTATCTTCCTCTTATCATTCTTGCTTAGAAAAATCCAACAACAGTGACAAAAAAACCAGCCCAAACCTGGGCAGTTTTTTGTATAATAATGTGTAATAAACGTTAGTGGTAGGTATATTGGCCAAGGCTTGTACACAAGCTTGCGGTTTTGTTGCTGCTGACTTGTTCCAGTAACCCATGCAGCAGTGATTGTGTTGAGAAAAAGTGAAGTGTCTTTACCCTACTTGTCTGCTATGACAGCCATGGTATGTGAATTTCAGGTTGTCTCTAAGTAGCTTTCATTTGTTCCTGGTTTGCATAGGTTGGAGCCCTTTACAGAGCACGTTTGGCTTTTGGGTCAGCATCATGTGTGCATGTTTCTGCAAAATGATGACAGGAGTGATTCCAAGCAGACTTTATCAGGAATTAATTGTCCTTGGTAGTACTGCACATATAAGGCACTTCCACAGTAGAATCCTGCTTCAGAGGCTGGTCTACCTCCACGGTAATACAGTGCTTGCCAGGGTGAAACTTAATGTCTGAAATCTGTCTGACAGATGACAAACCTTTTCAGACAAACTTGGAGAAAAATCCATCTCCCCATTTTTCTTAGTGTTGGGTGAAGTCGTGTCCTGACAGAGGCCCATGGTTATATGTTTGTTACATTCTAGTAAATACATGGCTTGTCTGTTCGTTCCTTTACCTTTGACAATTATGTATCTCCTATAACCTTCTCTGTGTCCATGCCTTTAACATTTCTAAAGGTAAATTTTAAGTGGGTAATGAGTGTTTTGTCACACAGTTCCTATCCATGTTGCAACAGACCTTCAGTGTCCAGCCAGCCTAACCAGTAGGGTGTCCTGGTAGTGTTGTCCGAAGGTGTTAGCTATGATGCCAGGGGTAGGCTCCTGCAATGCCTCATGAGTTTCTATAAAGAGAAGTTCGCGAGCAGAGAACTGTCTTTACTTGCAGGAAGCTGCATTGTGTTAGCATCCTCTGGCACGTGCTATTTCCCAAGTGAGAATTGTTGCTGAGATTTTGCCGTGAACAGTGAACATAGCTCATCTTTCTTCACCTTGGAGCTGGTTCAAAGCTCTAACCCTTTTTTAAATTCAAGGATCACAGTGTTGTTTCAGAGAGCATCTCATGCCCAATTCCTCCTATTTATACATGTGCCTGACTTCACTTGGTCACCTTGGGAACTGGAGCCATAAACAGATTGTGACTGAGAAACCTCTTTCTGTGTGAGGTTTTTCTATGAATGCAACCCAACTTTGATCTAGTTTTCTGTAGTCTGAGCTTTTATGTTATTAAGAAGTTACAATAAAATGTTAATAATACTTTTGTGTTGGCTTGCATTTGGATTCCACCTCTTTTGGAGGGTATAAAATACTAAGTACATTAAGAATATTTGAATATAATAGAATATTTCAGTTGGAAGAGACTAGCCCTTTGTGAACCCATGTTGACTATGCCTCCTAATTGCATTATTCTCTAAATGCCTCTCAAAGATTTTCAAAATATATTTTAGAACATTTGCATGAAGGAGCAGAAGTTGTGCTGTCTTGAATATCCAGAAAGAGAATGTGACAATCTGGGTAAAGATTTTTGTCTCTTTGAAACACTGTTAGATGTATACCATCTCTCTTCCCAGTTATGTTCATTGCAATTAATGCAAGGTGTTGTAACAGCAGCTTTCTTTTGATATTCCTCAGGTCCATTCCAACTATCCACAGAGGATATTCAATGATTCTATGAACACTTAAAAACTCTCCTCCAAAATGCAGTTTAAAGTGTTCTGCAAGCTGGCAGTCTGTTGTTTGCTCTGTGTGTGTAATTATACCATCTGCAGGATAAACAAAAATTTGGGGAAGTGCTTGTCAAATCTTTGAATAGGCTGTGTAACCTTTTAGTAAGATAGCACATGGGACATTTAAGTGGCCTTTTCTTTTCCTGGTCTGTTTACAGGTAGCAAAGGATTGCTTAAAGGACTTCTGAAATGTGTGCTTAGGCTTACTTGTGCAAAGTGTTTTGGTGGAGTATTTTGTTTGCTTGTTTGTTTTCAGACTTAATTTTATTTATTCATTTATTTATTTAGTGTGAATGCCAGGAGCAGTTATTCTTTGGTTTACAAGAAGATTTCTGTGAAGATAATGAGAAGTTGCTGCTTCAGGTGTCCTTTTAGTTCTCCTACTTTAGTTGAAAGAGAAATAACCTTGGCCAATTTGTATTTTCTTTTGAATGTGTTGTTAGCTGCTAGGAATTATGTGGAAAGTACTGAAGCTTCATATTCCTGGGGAAAAATATCTTTTATTCTCAGTTGTTTGGCTTTATCTTCTATTCTTATTGGATATTTTGCTGCCTCCTATTTATCAGGAGGTCCCTTATGGGAGGCAAAATTCCAAGGGTGGTTAGAAGCAAAAACTAGTCAGTAATGATCCTGCAGTGGTCGTCGTGAACCTTCAATGGGCCTCAAGTGCATTTTTATCCACTTGGCTTCTCACATTTTATAAGTGCATTTTTGAAAAGAGGAAGGGGTTTATGTTTTAATAATAAAAAGTCAGTTTGTTCACATGCAGTGACTTAGTCAAAGCTTGGAAGACTTTCCTCCCTTTATTTCTTTGGTGCCAGAAACTTAGAATACCCACTTTGTTAGCTGATCGTGGCATCTTCCTGCGTGCAGTAATTCTGTGTGGGAACAGGAACAGTTTTAAGTGTGCTCATCCAACTGGATTTGTAGAAATTGCAGTGTCTGCTTGTCATGCAGAAAGAAAGATGCAAATCCTAACAAAGATAAAACAATAGGAACAATAGGGGTGTTTTACATTTTCAAGCAGTTCTGGAAAATGAAATAGTATGTGCCAGGATTTGACACATCATAACTCTGCCACTATTGTTCTCCCTCACTGGCAAGGAGAGGAATGAAATGGGGTAATGTGATTAACCTGCCATATCGCTGATGAGAAATACTGTGAAAGCAGAGAGAAGAAAAGGAATTTAGGAAAAGAGTTCAGCAACATTGCTGGTGTGTCCTTTTCCCTCTGCATGGCTGCATATAAAGGAGGTAGATGAGTGTTTGCACCTCTCTTTTCACTATAAAGAAAGGTATATTGAGAAATCCTACTTATGTTGAATCTGCTGCTGCTTTAGAAAAACTGATCAGAAAAAAAATTGTCCTCTGAAAAACCTGATGCATAGTTGGAGAATTTATAATCTATGACAGGTGAACCACTCCTGGAATTACATTTTTCAAACAGCAGCCCTGCTATACTGTAGTGCCCTAACATCTTTCTATAGACTAGAGGACAAAACAAAAGCACTAACTCATCGACAGATTTTTAGTGAGTAACTTGTGTTCTTCCCTAAAATGAGTACAAGAGAGAAAGAGAGGATGAGCTCTTGTCTGATATAGCATATGTTGCAGTGTACCTAAGAAACTGGGTAATATTTGGAGCTTCTTCCTAGTATTTCTCTAATAGCGGATAGTTACAAGGAGAAGGAAGGAGCTGCTGTACACAAGCTGGACATTCACTCATCCCCATTAGTGATGTGCTGGTGAGGAAGAATTTAGGTGGGCTGGCACAGTTCAGATCTGAACTTTGTGTGCAGACTGACTTGTCGCCATGATTAAGTGTTTTGAGAATCATGGGCTGACATCAATTTGACAGTAACTTGAAGTGAAGAGAATAATTCAATGAGCAAGTCATAATGCTTTCAAGACTTTGCCTTTGGACAAGCTCACCTTTCTTTCTGATGCAGTTGAAGCCACCCTTCCATGGGAAGCATGGGAATTTTTGCAAGATTAATTCTCTGTGGAATTTCTTTTCCAGGATCCTTTTTGTATTTCTTGAAAAAGTCTTTAACTATTGCACATCAGCCAACTTTGCTTCAACTTTCTGTGGATCAGGTGCTCCTGATGCAGCTGGCTTTCCAGTGGTCTGCAGAAATGTCCTTGCCATCTGCAACAAATCCTTTTGTCTTTCATATGTCTCCCTTTCACTAGAAGGACAGATAATCATGTTGGTTTTCCATGAGTCTGTCTGAGGTTGATAAAGGACCCCTTAGTCTGGCCCATACTTTGGTATCAGAGTGACACAGTGGGTCTACCAGGAGGTTCCCACTTGTGCCAGGTCTACATGCCCCTGCTGGACAGCCTGTCTGTACCTCTCCTTCCAAACATTTGTGTAGGGTCCTAAAGAAACATCTCTGCCATCCTTTGGCTGTGCTCGTGTTTATGGAAAGAGGCTTGGGGCCTAACCATGTATTTTGCTCTTGTTCTTTGTTATTTGAAACATGACTATAATTCAGTTTAAGACTTTGTGGTAGCACTTTCCATGCCTCTTATGCTAACATAAATGTACTGGTTTGAAACATGACTTTTGGATCTATATAAAACCAGGAAAGGCAAGGGGAAAGAGGGATGGGATTGAAAGGGAGGAAATGAGGCACAAAGCGAGCAGGTGGAATAAGTTTTTGTCTACTTTGTTAGATAACCTTGAAAAATAACAAGGGTTTTAGGAGGTTTATTGGCTGAGTGCCTGCTGTGAATAGAGATGTATTTCTATAACCTGAAGGTGAGTTATGTGCCTTGCCCCAAAGCTGTTCATCTTCCTAGGATAAGACTAGTATTTCTTTTCTCCTAATTGTTTCCTCCCTTCCCCTGATGCTTGCTTGAATTGAGGTGGTCTTACAGAGCCAGAATTTGCTTTTGTAAGGTGTTTTGTGCTTTACTATTGCTGTGATATACTGAGCCCTTTTTTTTGCTTCTTTTTCTTTTTTATACTGGGAGGAGAGAGAGAGAGAGATTTGGTTTGTTGATTTATGCTGGGTTGGGTTTTTTGGTTTTTTTTGGGGAGGGGTGTTTGGTGTGGGTTTTTTTTTTTGGGAGGGGGAGGTTATTTTTCCCTTGGGGACATTTATCTCTTCTGATTTCTCCCTCACTCGAGTGCCAAGACATTATGGGTAAACATAAAAAAGTTTTTCTGCTAAAATCAAACAGTAATACTATGAGGTAAAATTTGAACATTTGTGCAATGTTTTTTTAATATCATGGGTTTATAGCTTTGTCCAATTCACTGGTGATTTAAATTATTTTTAAGGGCCTTAAAATGACAAAACTGTGATACAGAGTTAGAAAGACAAGAACAAAACACAGAAGAACCAAAACAGCCCAAAACTTTTAAAATTTTCTTATTCTGTTGAGGGCACATTATTGCATGTGCCCTACTCAAAGCTACTTCAGCAGCATCATGAAAGAAAAATGGGAAGGTAGTGGGACTGTTTACTGAGATTAGTCTTTCTGCTTGGATCTTGCTTTTAACATAATACCCTGTGTTAGAATTCTGAATTAATTTTTCCTTGGTCTTCCTTACTTTGATGGGTACTGGACTCCATCACCATTTTAATTTCTTTAATTTTATCCTTTGCCAAAAAATTCCATGATTTTACAAAGGAGTTTAGCTACTCCAAAGTAAGGGTGAGGCTTCCAATGCTGGTGCTTAGCTATGCCTGAAGAACAGAGCAAAAAAAATCTAAACCAAATCCCTGGCCACCGATATATAATTCATTATTGTATCCATGGTGTTAATTTACAACAAAAAGAAAAAGCATGTTGGTCCATAACAAAAACTTTTAAATAAAAGAATTTGGGTTTTTTTTCTGTTTATCCTTTCTCTTTCCCTCCCTTTCAAAAAGACATTAAAACAACTTCTAAGAAATGAGTACAGAAATGCCTTTTTCTCTTTGTAACTTCACGCAGCAAAACCAGGACAGTGTGTGTCCCTGACTGACATTTTCTCCTGTAAGAGGCAGGAGAGCTTGTGCAGCTGGAATCTGACAAGGTAAAGCATTTGGCACAGGACAGCAGTGTAAATCAGATGCTTGCTGTATTAACTGCAAGAGAAACTTCTGTGATGGGTTAGTTTCATAGTGATAAATTCTCCTATATCATACTTGTTGAAATTTGTGCTTTCATGGAATTTTTAATGAGGTCTTTGAGAGTTTTAATTGTGAGTCTAAATGTCAAAATTTAAAAAAAAATTTTTAGTGCAGTATTGATGGATCATGTGCCACTTGGAGAAAAATTGAAAAATAAATTCTAACCTTTTTACCACTATAAAACGTAAGTAATTTTTCCTAAAGATTTTTTTTTTTAAGTACTTAGGCCAAATTTCTGAAAATAATTGCAGAATGGACACCTAGACCATGCTGTAACTTTGCTAAACACACCTATCTGTTAGTTTCTTTTGCATACAAACAGAAAAGGAGTATTTTAAGTGGCTGGTCTTTGAGTTTTCCCTGAGCTCAGCCTTGAAAGCAAGCAGGCAGTCTGTGATGTGTCTTCATCTGTGAGAATGATTTAACACCAAGAAATGTCAGTATTAGCAGAGGAGCAAGTGAATATAGAGCAAATGTATGCTAAATGCTTCCAGCAAAACTATTTGTGAGAATTCAATGGAATGTTCAGAATACTTAAATAAAGAAAATCTAAAGGAAGCTGGTTGTGTCAGCACTGTGATTTTGTCTGTTTTCTACCCTGCTCCCTCAAGTTTTAAGAAATCCAACTTTCTTGACTTTCAAAGTGAGATACTGTTCTGCTATATGTTTAGAAAAGCTCACTTTGGTTGTAAACCAGTAGCCTCTGGGCAGCCCTGACATGTGCAGCAAATAGCGTGAGCAAGTGTTAAAAGGACTTTTGTTTGCTGCTTCCTGTGTGCTATTGTATTTGTTTGCTGCTCAGTGAATAGTAGTAAGGCATAAAGAAGAAAAAGCTAAAGTAATGAACAGCAGAGACGTCCCAAAGAAATTGATTAACGTCTTAAGTGGCTGAATGGCTCAAAAAAATGCAGGCTTGCTATTGTCAGTTTTAATTTTCTCTGGGTGTATTTCACATGTTACTTGCATCAGTCATCATACAGAATAGGGTACTGGGTATGCCTTAATTCTTTGTGACAGTGCTATTTCTACTATTCTATTTATTCTATCTATTTCTACTATGCTATTTCTTTTTATTATTTGTACTTTCATTTATTTGTATTCTGAGGTCCAGGTAACAATGAAAGATGCCCAACTTCATCACAGTTTAAGAAATGTCATTATTCAGATCCTTTCTTTGCACTTTGTTTAAATTATTAGGGAACTTTTTACATGATCCAGATCCTATACTTTGGTTCTTCTTTGGTAGAATTTGCTGTGATGAGTTCCTTGGTGTTCAGTGATAAATACATAGACAGAGATGAAAGTCTGATAGCACAATTTTTTAAATTTTGACATTTAAATAAAGGTGTCCAAATTCTTGCATGCCTAAACAGTACCCAAATCCTGTTGCAGCTTTGTCCCGGCCTCTTTGGAGCTGGGCTGTAGTAATTTTCATAAGTAATGATGAACTTATCTCTGTATAATGAAACTTTGTGCTCCTCAGTCTTGTGTCTGAGGTCTGTTTCTGGCTGAGACTACTGAAAACCTGATGGTATGTCTTGAATCTTTGTACTTGAGGTAGTTTCAGATAGACACAAACCCCAGGAAATCATGGTATTTTGAGAAACAGAGAAGATGCAGTGGGAATGTTCACTCTCGATGTCAGTGCCGTCAGTGGTACTGGTATTGGTCTGGAATGGGAAGGGGCTTTCCCAAGTCTTCTGTTATAGGAGTTATTAGCAGGCAGCTAGTTTGAGTTGTAACATGGCTGAGCTGTTCACCTTGAAATGTTCTCTTTTTAATTAGCTGAACTTATGTCAAGTTTTTGTCTGGTTCAGGTCTGGGAGAAATACACATTCTGTAACTGATAATCAACAGTCTAAAGTTTAACAGTATCAACAAAACTTACCTGGGAATAACTGAGTTTTGATGTATTGAGAAAAACATACCGTAGAATAATGGAATTTTAAAAAAGTAGGAGTATAATTGTAAGAAATAAAACACATGGTAGAGGAACTTCTAGCTTACCATTAAAACACCAAGTGGTTAATTAGGTTTAATACCTTTATGCTACAGGCTGCTGTAGCTTCTGGTGGATAAAGGTGACTTCATGAGCCTGTAGCAGTGGATACACAGAACTTAAGACTCAAAAACTCACTGTGTACAACAAATGCAGAGAGTTTTATCAATATATCATGCATTTTATGCAGTTCATTATCTCTGTAAAGTCATTGCCGCATATTCTACTGACCACATTTAGCTAATTACTGTTGAAGCGATGAAGGGGATTTAAGACAGAATGTAGAGTGTAGTGTTAGGGACTCTTGCCTTGCTTTTAGTTCATCATTTAAAATGTTAAGCAGAAAGGTTTCTCATGAGAGGCTCAGTTTTTCCTTGTTTCTAGATATCTCCAGTGCCATCAAACTGCCGAGCATTATAAAGTAATTTTGCAATGTTGTTTATCAAATTAAACTTGAAGCAGTTACTCTCAAACTGTTTATCTTGGAAGTTTGTTACTTCTATTTTAGGCCTGAAAAAACATTTGAATTTCCTTTGTGTTTCCTTCCATCTCCTAATTGAGTCCATTGCTGTGCTATCATTCTCTATAAACTTTGGTTTGAACAATATACTCTATTTAAAGGAAAAGTAATAGCAAAGCCACTATAACTGAGTGCATCAGAAATGTCTCAGAATAATAGATATTTGATTTTAAGAAAATTTAAATATTTTGCTTTTGAAAGCTAGATTCCAGTGAGATTTGTCCTTAAAACTGAGCTGCCTAAAATTTCACTTGCTCTTCCATCTCTGTGAAGTCGAAAAAGCTTTAAGCAAAAAATAAATTACTTTTGTGCAAAGTGATAACCAGTCTAGCATTAGACATCCAAGTTGATTGCTCTCAACAACCTTCTGGATGAACCTGCCTTGCCCAGTATGTACGTAGGATACATCTATAAGGACGAATATTTAAGTCATATATTTAAAGACCCCCACAGTATCTTTGTGTAAGTGCCTAAGTGTGGTAAAACCTTGCCAAATGTTGCCACAGATTTATTGCAATAATGTCATCCTGTGCCAGTAATCACTCCTTACTGAAAAAGAATGAAGTAGACCAGCCTCAGTCTCTGTGGCACTAATGTGACTGTACCCATGGTGTGAGCTGTATCAAAAGAGCCTTTTACGGATTAAAGACAAAAACTGAAACAAGTAAATAGTCTAGGTACACCACCCATTCAAAAATAATGTCTTGAGAAATACATAGGATATAGGAATTTGAATTTCAGATGAAAGGCTTCAAATGTCATTCTAATCCACTGAATAATGGTTGAGCTTTAATTTTTGAGTAGCAAGAACCAAAGAAGCCAGAAGAATCCCTATGTGATATCTTAGAGTTTGGATCCAAATGACTGTCTTCATTGTCATCTAGCAGTTCAGTTTTCATTTCTCTGTGCTAATGAGTCCTCAACTCAGTTTTGAGCTAATTATTTTTTAGCTTTCATTGGTGCTGAACATGCTTTTCTGCCAGTGTTCTCTTAGTACACTAATAAATCTCGCAAGAATTTATTTAATAAGAAAACAGTTCACTCTGCAAGAAATCTGAAGTTTTTAAAATTGTATAAATCTTCAGTTATTTTCTGTGGGAAGGGTCTGCATAATTCTTGCAGGTAGTGCTTGTTCTCCAGCTTGTTTGTGAGAAATCTATTATGAAGAGCAGTATTTCAAATCCCAAGCTGTGTTGTTGACCTCTGTTATAAAGCCCATGGATTAGGTGGTACTCTGATCTGTTCCCCAAAGTAAGAGCAACAAGATTAAAGTGCATTTATAGTGTAAATATTTGTATTTGCTCTCAAAACTCTCCCTGTAGAAGCTCTCAAAATAAAAATTAATGTGCATTTTTTCAGAAAATCCCACCAAAATCTTCACTAGCAGCTCTGTGCAACAACTGATGAAAGAAAGCTCATCTTTCTTAAAATTGTCTGAATAAACCTCTTCTACCATAATCACTTAGGATTTTAAACTCAGCATACCTTTTTTTAGTATTTTTTTAAATGTTTGATGCATTGGTTCTGGGTTTAATCTTCATCTAAAGAACAGCTAATTAAAAAAAAAACAAAACCACCAGGCATTTTTACTTGTTGAAATCAAATTGCAGACTTTGAAAGATGGCTAAAACATGGGGAATTTTCCAATGTGGTGTTCATGGAACAGTTCAACAGAAGCTGTAGGAAGCATTCAGTGCAACTGCCCGGTCAATGACATCACCACTGTTATTTTAACTTAAGGCTACCCAAGATTTTGTCAAAGATAGCTTCGTTTACACAGGATTTACAAATGTCGCTAGAACAAGGAAATCATTCATTCAGTTTCCCTTTAACCACCTCCAGGCTAAAGATCAGGAGGGAAATAGTAGTTGACCTGCAGTCATCCTCCACCATAGATGCTGTTGGCATCCAACTTTCTCTTCTAAGAATATCTTGAACTGTGCTTTTCTTCCCCAAACAGATGATTCCTCATTGTTACAATAGATGAAAGCCTGAACATCAAAGAGAAGCAGATACCTAAGGAAGACTAAGGAAACCCAGCCATCTAAGGAACCCTGTGTGGATGAGCAGCAGCAAGCACAGATGCTTGGCTGAGAGTGAGCAGGCTTTGGTTTTGAGGGAGTGAAATGGCAGCAGAGCATCGCTGCCATTTATGTGTTAAGTGGAGGTCATGGCAGCAGGATGTGCTACAAGGCCAGCCCGAGACCAGGGCTGTGCAGTCTCTTTGGGCATCTGTGCAGGGGCACACATGTGCTTGCACTCAGCCCTGAGGAGTGTTCAAAACCAGATGGAAGGTCTGGGTAATGTTCACATCACCTCATAGCATTTCACATGTGGCTTCTTCAAAGCAGGCATTAGTAGCAGTGCAGTGCAGGCAAAACCCTTAGCTCAGCCACAGCCGTAGCTTTGATTATTACCTGAACTGGATGGTGCAGATGCCTTCTATCAGTATATACATGACAGTGACACACCATGTAGGATTTGCTGTATTTGCAACAGCAGTGCCACAAATGACTTACATACAACAAGTCTGAAAGACAAAGCAATATGGTGTCTATTTCTGCATGTGCAAAAAGGAGTAATTTTACCTACTACTGAAAATAAGGCTTAATTAAGACAATATTGGGGAGGGAGGGTGGGCAGGGAATATGGGCAAACTAGTTTAAGTCCTTTTCGGAGAACCTTCCAGTAGAGCCTTTTGTGTGTACATCAGCAGTTTAAGGGGAGACTAGCTTAACTAGTTGGCATACATAGCTGTACTTAAATCTGAATAGACCTTTTTTCTACCCTGCCAGCCACTGAGACCTGAGGAACCCTGGAATAACTGTTTCATTCCCAGAGTCTGGTTCCATTGTTGTGAGAAAATTCCTGGCATGGACTCGACATCAGCTGCAAGAGCCTGGCACAGAGTCTGAAAGCTGATTTTTCCTATTCTATGGGATGTACATTTAGTGGTATTTTGGAATTTGTTTTCAAATGGAGATTCTAGAAATCCCACCTGTTTTGAACCCACTGACTTCATGCATATGCGCACAGACACACATAACTGAAAATGCACATCTGGAAGACGGCTGTAAATGCCATTGGCTTTTCCAAATGGTAAAAAGATTGGATAATGTTTTATGTGAGCTTCTGATAATATCACTTCTAAGGAATATTATGCACATCTGAATCATCCATTTGTTTTCATGCTGTTCTATGTCACTACAGCTACTTCAGGACTTTCTCACATGATCTGCCAAAGATTAGTCACTGTCCTGGTGACATTGTGTACAACCTCCTCTTCTCCCAAGGGCCAAGGGTTTTATTCCAGCTGTATTGTGGTGGTAGTTTGGGTCAGTGCTTTTGTTGTGGCTCTTTGGAGATTGGTCTCTGATTTTGGCTGCTGTTTGCATTAGGAATTGTAAGGGTATGAAAAGATCCCGTTGTGGTAAAACAGCAGAAACATCTGCTGGAGAGTGGGAGGAGGAGGAGGCTGCTAACCAAATGCAGAAGCAGGGAGCTTGCAGTTCCTCCTCGTCTGCTCTCACCGCTAGATGTGAACCTGCTGTAATAAAAGGGCTGGCACCACAACACAGGCTCCAGGGGGAAACAGGTCTCAGGTCAGCCAGCTAGAGAAACCTCAAAAGAAAACATTAAAACTGAATAAACATTGTAAATCGTTTTGGTAGATTAATTCACTCCATTCTGTCCCTAATGCTGTTCGGAAGCTGTGTGTAAACTCCAGGAAAGGAGAAAGCAAGGCAAACTGGTGCAGTCCACTGCTTCTGAAAGTAATGACAGCCTTTGCACATCCACATCAAACTTTTGATTTTTATTGAAAAAGGAGAGAAATAGGTGGAAATCACATCACTACAGGCAGGTTTCAAATCATACTCTGCTGTAACCACTCTAAGCATGTGTACTTCTTGTTTGTTGCAAAAGAGTGTGTGCAGCCTGCCCTCTGTTTGGCTGGCTTGAGCAGTGAGAACAGCTTGCAGTTCTTTTATGTGCAGCATGCAGAATGTTTCATCATCCTCTCAAAAGCAAGCAGCTGATAAAATTTTTGATTTCTTTCTTTTATTAGGACCAGAAGGCAGAAAATTCTGGGAAGCAATAAAGATGATAGGGAGGTAGTTTTCTTATGAAATAGAGACAGAATTATAATATCAGGAGCGGTGGTTGTGAGTTTCCTAAGAGAACTAAACAAATACACTCTAAAAAGTTTGTAAGCAAATATTAGATCATCTTACTGAGAAGATGTGAAAAATTAGGTGAAAGCTTTAAGGTACTACCATCTAATTTAGAGGTCAAATTGTTGGCTTGTGTAGCTTTACCACATCCTTTCAACTTACTGATTTAATCAGTTTTCACACTGTCAGGACAAGGTGTGAAGAGCCTGCACAGAAATGAAATAGCAGTCTGTGTGTTTGATCTCTGCTCTGAAAAACATGTTTTCCCCTAGATATGGAGAGCTCTTTGCTTCAAATTTTTTCATGTAGGATTAAAAGAGAGCAGTTGTTCTACCCATCTCACCTGCTACTGCTCTGTGTTGGGAGCAGGGGAGTTGGGAGAAGTGGAGCAGTGTCAGGGCAGTGACTGTCATGTGCCTCAGGTGAGAGCAGCCCCTGTCCTATGGGATGTCTGGCTTAGAGGTGGCAACAGCTGCCCTTGCCCAATTATCCCCAGCCTGCAGGGGAAAGGTAAGGATTTTCAAATGGGTTTTCAAGCCATTTTTTATCTCTGCTTTCTGACTGCTGCTGCTACTGCTCAGGGATCAAGGATGATGGTGTTTGGCTCTGACACTCTGCTAAGCTTGGACATACCCAAGAGAGACTGCTTGCAGTGTTTATACACCAGCAGATACAGTGAGGTGTCTACCAAAGACATGTTTGTATTCTAAATCCATGTGGATAATACTCAAAATTGAAAATGCTGGTATTCTGGAGGGCTCCATAGAACAAACATCGGAGTGACTGATTTCTGCCTTTATTCAGAAAGCTAAGTCCTTCCATGTAGTCTTGATGCTGTCAAGCAAAGATGTGGCTGTGTCTTATGGGAAAAGCTGTTGTGAGGATCAATGTCTTATGTCTATGATATGTAATAAGATAAGCATTTGCAGTAGTGGGTAGTTACACTTTATTCTGGTCTTTAAGTTTTTATACAGCCCAATTATATACATTTTGTATCAAAAATGGCTTACAGTCTTTCATGCTGCCAGTCAAAATAGCACACCAGTTTATTTTAAGGATTCCCACACCAGATTGCTACCAGATATGGATTTGGTAAGTTTTATCCTTAAGTAATGCCAATAGGGAGCTTATAATTGAGTGATACCATGTTTCTTGGTAGCATCTCAGTAACTGGGCCCATGTTTGGAGCAAAGTAGAAAGCTGTAAGGCCTAAAAAGCATCCATACCTGTCATGCCTGGAGTTTTGTTGAACACTGCTATGCCTCAGCTTTGATGGACAGGAAAGAGAAGGGTCATCCTTTATCTCTGGTGATTCATTTATGTGCCAGAGGAGGGCAATGGGCATGTCAGCATTGCAGCCTTTTGGGTTTTTAGTTTATTAAAGGTAATGGGAAGAGGGTTTGTATGGAACTTCTCTTATTGTCACTCTTATTTCTTTGTAAAAGATCCTTGCTTTTTAGAGTAGAGGTGAATCCAGTCTGGATGGCAAAGGATCTCACTAGTCATATATGACATCCCATGTATCGATTGGCATTCTTTCTCTTTGCTTTAAAAAAACCAACTCACAAAACATGTGGTTTAACTTCACTTTTAAACCAGTTGAAATTACAGGTTATCTTTTGTTTATGAAGGCATTGTTCAGTTTGAAAAGGAAAGAATAGGAACAGTAATTTGTGACCTAGGTCAATCAAGCACTCTTGCATTTGAAATCTCAGTTCCTCTAATTTCCTGACAAGTTTGGTTGCAATTTTGCTTTGGGTGGGAGCGTAAGTTCATATATTGCTTTTTTTTTGTTTTTTTAAATAAGCAGCTTCAAGATTTGATCTGCCAAAACTGAGCAAGTATCTCAAAAAAACCCTGAAATAAACCACTGTGCTGCTTATGTAGTGTGAAAATTGTTTGTAATTCAGCTTGAATTTTAATGTGACGTTTGTTTCTTTTAACATACAGCCTTACTGATTTTTTAATTTTGTATGCAGACATAGGTGCTGACTCATGATATTTCCCCCAGTCATTATGAAATACAGTTCAGTACTTTCTGGAGCATCAGTCCTTCCTTTCTCATGTCATGTCATGAGGTAAAAGTCTGTTTCCTTTTGCAGACTTCTGGTGCCTGTACCCAAACCATTGGTGATAAATGTTCATCCACGAAGAATATTCTCCTCAAAGCTTTCTAGCAATAGAAACTAAACTTCTTTAGATGGCTGGCTGAAAATTCCATCTGAAGTCCAGCTGTCTCAGAAAATGTTGCACTTGTGAGTTAATGACACAGGATGTTTTCACATGGTTTGTCTTCATTTTTGGTTGTGTTTTGTACTGTGCTGGTGCTGCAGTGCAAGACCACTCTGTGCAGACTAGTGTGACGTGGATAATTTTTGATGGTGACTCAAAAGGGCAATTCAGCCTTTAACTGGTTCCTGGTCACTCAAACAGGAGATAATATAAAGAATGTGAGAACACGTTGGTAAAACACCAAGCTTTTTGTTTTGTTGTTTTCATGGTTTTGTGATAGCCTGTAAAGTCGAGGAACAAACTAATTCTCTGGAACTGAGCAACATTAGGTAAACTGGTTGTATTTAATCATTGTAAATGTATCTGGTGTTAAACAATGTTTTATTTTGCTAGCTGGTGGTCTTCTATGAACACACAGTGCTTTCGAAGTCCTGTCACCCCGCACCCGCCACCAGGCCTGTCAGCACTTTCATCTGAGCTGTCCTTAGTCTTTCCTGCTGTGAGAAAGGATGACAGCTCATTTTATCTGCCTTGCAAGCAAACACAAAGGCTGGATTTCCTGCATGTTTTTTAATTCTCCTCCATGGGGATGAAGGATTGTGTATGAAGAGACACTGGTTAATGCCAGCTGTTTGATTTGCAGCTGAGGACAGGTCCCAGCTGAAACACTAGAGACATTTGTCGCCAGGAGAGCCAGTACCCAGTTCAGAGACCTGAAACTGTTTCCCTTCAATAGGCTTTTCTAAGCACCTTAGACATTGAGATAGTAAATCTAGATCTTAATTTGAGACTTTGTTTTATGAATCTGTGTTATCTAACTTGTGTTCTGTACCTAATCTTTTTAAGGGCTATGAAGACATTATAACACTCAGTAGTAAACTGTTTGGTGAAGGTTTTGAAAAAAGGAAGGGCTATGCAGCTGGAGGTCTTAGAATATAGATGGTTGCTGAACAAGTGGCTGATACCAGATTTCTGATACAGGAGTTGAATGGAAGATTTTACTGGGGAATTTTGCACCAGGGCCATTTCCCCCTTCTGCTCCCCTTTATTTCTGCCCCTTGTCATTTTACTCCATCTCATTCCACTACTTCCTAAAAAGAATCTGTGACCAGTTTGTAAAAAAGGAACAAAATCTTGGCAGTAGAACTGATTTTTAAGAAACTATTATGAGCAGGCCATCTTTCTAGGCAAACCTGACATATCTTACATATCCTCTCCCAGAAGGGTAATGGACTCTGAAGAGTGCACTAAAAAATTGGTTTGTAAACTTGTTATTATGGGAAGGTCAGGATAGAGGAGGCAGATTAGGGGCAGGGGAAAGAGGAATAAATGTCCAACCAATATTTATATAATAGCAAAGCCTATCAAATCTAGATTGAACCTACTGGGATATATCTGTTAATGTGCCTTTCTTTGGGGGTTTTTCATAATTAGTATTCTAGAAGTTTTCATGGCATATGTATGTTGTTTGGAACATGAAATACTCTCTCCAGCCTTTCTGACAGGTAGTTATTGGTGTTTGCATGGGTTACTGCCTTGTGCTGTAGGCCAGAAACAGAGAACCAGATCCTTCTCAAGGGCTCAGTGAAGCCTTTTGGACGCCCTTCTGCAGGACACCATTCTTAGTATTAACACAAATCTATGTAGTACTTGGTGATAGCATACAGAAAATCAGCCATTGCTCATATGAAATTAAGCTGTAGACTGTTTGTATCCTAAGAAGTGTTGACTTCTGACTCCTGCTTTTTTAATTTATGTTTTGTCTTAATTTGGTTCAAAAGTTTTTACTCAGTGCTGTATGATTCTTATGGTACACTAAAATTTACAGTGCACTGTTTGTCCTTTCAGCCTGGTTCTGCACCATAAACAGCTTTCTACAAAGAATGAAAACATCTTCATGTTTGTATTGATTTCTGTGTTTCTGATTTAATTGAGGATGCTGGGTTGGAACTAGCAGGAGAGAGAACTGTAGTGTTAATTTGTGTCGTATGGGTTTGGTTCTCCACCTCCAGATGACTGCAATTGGCACTTTCTGAAGACCTGTCCATACTAAAAGCATGTGGATCATGTTCAGGTTGACATACTTTTTTTGAATATTATAATTGTTTTTGCTGTAACTTCAACTTTAGGCACTTTTATATGTTTCCTTCATTGAAAGAAAGAGTAGAGTCCCCTTTCATGTTTTGCTGTAACATTTGACATTCATGTGGCATGTATTTTGAATTCCACAAGATAATACTTCTTCTTGCAATGATACTTTTAACTTATTTTCATGAGAATCCCATGCTGCTCTTTCTGCTTTCCAATAGTTACTTGGCGAACTTCACAAAGAAGGAGTATCGTTAAGAAAAATGTATTTTGCAGCGTGGCAATTACAGCTGGCATGGAAGTGGCTCAGAATTATTGGTTGTATGGATAGCTTGTTTGGTCTGACTTTTTTTTCTTTTAAGAGGGACTCTGATTACTCTTTATTTTTACACATGATGTTTACTGTGATCTATAATTTTCTTTCATTCAGATGCTAAGCCAGCTGGAATCATGTTTCAAAACAAATTGCCGCCTCTTCTTATTTTAAAGCTTTTTTTAAATCCTGCTCTTTTTAGAAATCTTATTACTTGGCAGGCACTTCTGATTTAATAAATCTCTCTTTTTTCTGGGGGGTGTTGTGGCCATTTTTTTTCCTCCGTGCAAATAGAACACATTTTTAAAATTTTATTTTTCATTGTGTGCTTTTTTAAGCTGATGAATTTTGCCAAGTTTGTTTACTAGAGAACTTTCTCAAGGATGATCCTGTTGTGCAGGCAGCTGCATACTGTGCGCAACTACCTGTTTTTATGTTTCTCTTGGACATTGTTTGATTTTCTCTTGCATGTTCCTCTGTCAATCTGCTCTTATTTTCCCTTTCTGTATAAGTCCCTGTAGCCAGTTCGATAGCAGATGAAGATTTTTCAGTGATATTTTCTGCTTTCTGCTATAACATAGAACATTGCAGTTGAGGTGATCTATTTCTGTTTCATATAGAGCTTGTTCATGGCAGCCTCTGCAGAATGAGAATAGAGTTTTGGGCTGAGGAATGGTGACTTAGCTATCAAGAGCTGGGAAGGGTGCAATGTAGATGAGTACACAGTAGGTTTAGAGTGATTGATAAAACTTGAAAATATGTTCCTCTTTGAAAGCATAACTGAGCCTCTAAATCACTGATATCAGTGCGTGGTGGTTTTAGGGACTCAAGAAATCTTTAAATCAGAGTGTAAGGGGAGGGTGCTGAAGATTGTATGGATGAGGATGAGGTGAAACAAAGAACCACACAGCAGCTGTAAGAAGGACTGTGTGGTGATGGTCTGCCCATGTCAGGAAGCCAAAGCTGTTACCAGTTGGCTGCACACCTTGGTATGGCCTGGCTCTTGGTGCCTCTCAGGCACTTCCCTCAGTGCCTGGGCAGTGGCAGCAGCAGCAAGCTCCACAGCCAGGAGAGGATCAGGAATAGAGAAGGCAAGGGACAGCAAATAGAGAATAGGCAAAGAAAAAGCATTAGTAAATGCTAAAGCAGTGCATTGAGCAGATGTTGCTGAGTTGTCATGCATTTACACATGTTGATGTTGGCTTTTCTAGTTTGTTAGAAGGATCTGATACTGTTTGTAAAAGAATTTGAAGAGGAAAAATGAATTTCCTGAGATGTATTGATGCAATCATTCTAGGCAGAGCTCAAGGCAGGAGCAAATGAGGTGACTGCAATTGATTTGCTGCCTATGTTTACATAAACCAGCATCTCTGGCATATTTATGACTAAGAGGTCTTACAGTAATTTCACTCAAAGACCATTTTATCTGATCTTTTTTCTTTTAGTCATACTCAATTGAAATAACGTGCTTGTGTAAGTAATCTTCCCCAATAAAAGGGCAAAAAGAAATATCTGTTGTGTTCAATTTCTGTATTGCCTTTGGCAAAATGTAAGGTTAAGGCTGAAAATGGAAGAGATTGATCTGATGGACATTGGATCCAGACCTGCACAGCAGACTTTCTGAATTGCATATAAAATTGTAGCAATCAATAACTTTTAAGGTGCTATAGAATCCAAAAATACTTTTTGCTTAGTTTGGGAGAGTCACATGCTTTGAGACAAGAAACCACCATCTGGGGTGTGTTGCCAACCTGAAAAACACAGGTAGTTCAGGATTCTCTAAAGGAAAATAAGATATTCAGGTAAATACCTGAGAAAGAAAATAGCTAGATATTTAGATAAATCTATTCCAATGAATATTATGTGTTAATGATAATTGTTTTGCTCCATGAAGCAGAAATATAACTATTACTGTGTTTGCAAGGTAAGGCTGAGAAAGAAGCTTGATGCCCCCTCCCATCTGATTTTTTTTTGAGGGAAAGTTTTGTAAAATATCTGATTCAAGGTTTTTTTTCAGTTTCCATAAGTGATGACTGAGTGCTTGAAAAAATATGTCTCATTGCATAGATGTTGTTTTGGGTCCCTGTCTCTGCTCTGATCTTTGGTATCAGCTTTGGCAGTCCCTTGTGGGTCCCAGGAAGCACAGCCAGCTTCCTGGGACCCTTCCAGTCTGCCTTACAGCAGATTTATTTTGGAGAACATGTTTTTAGGGCAGTTGCCTCCAAAAGAAACGAATAGTCTTTAGTGTTCTTTGGTAAGTGTAAATGTTGGCCTGACTTAGGTTCCTTGAGGAAGAGGAAAGTTGAGTTCTGATTGGCATTGCAAAGTAGCATCTTTTGTGTGGGAGGCCTTTGGCGCCTCTGCAAGCTTCTTGTCTTTGGAGAGGCTCTGCGCAGTCAGTCAGAGGCTGCTGCCAGCCCAAATAGCTCCAGCAAGGAGTCAATGAGTGCTCTGTTGCCTTGCCTTTGTCTGGCCACATTTTAACAAAGCGCCTGTGTTGGCGGGGTGGTGGAAATGCCATGCCTTGCCACAATAACCTGAGTGGGGGCTACATGAAAAGTTTCCAATTTTAGCTTTTCTTAACATAATGAAAGGGATTGTCTGGGGCCATGTTGATATGAAAGGAAACTTTGAACTATTGAGTAAATAAAACCACCGAATGTATGTGATTTGAAATTTTGAAGAAGCTACTGTGAAATGGTCGACTTGTTCTTGTTTATAAGTGAAGCGAGAGGTGAAGTTGACTTGGAAAAAAAATCAGAACTTTTTTTAATCTTGTCTTTGAGATTAAAAAAAAGTATCCATCTGATGTTTAAGAACCAAAGCTTATGTAAGGGCAGCTAAGAAGATGCAGAGTAAGTACTTGGGAAGCTTTGCCTTCCAGGTGAACAACAGGCTCCAGGCTGCTGTGGCTCCCAAGCCCCTGGCCTCCAACCCTGCCTGGCTGGAGGCTCCAGTCACTTCCTGGGGCTCCCACCCTACAGCTGCTGCCTGTGCCACCTCCTTGCAGCTCTCCTGGGGTGACAGGCAGGGGGAGGTGAGCTCTCTGCAGCCCCTGGCTCCACTTGTGTCAAGGCAGC
This sequence comes from Serinus canaria, assembly GCF_022539315.1. Taxonomy (NCBI): domain Eukaryota; kingdom Metazoa; phylum Chordata; class Aves; order Passeriformes; family Fringillidae; genus Serinus; species Serinus canaria. The sequence goes on from NC_066315.1 coordinate 85,190,198, forward strand.
ACCTGTGCTCAGTGTATCCCTGAGGCAGGAACCTCCCAAGGGATGGGAAATGAGGGATGAGAAACCTTTAGTTGGCCTCAATTACTTTAATTTTTGGCAGATTTAGGCTGTTTATAGTAGCAATTTCCTGACATTACAAAATGTGGGAGCTTGGGAAATTTGCAACCTGGAAAAGGCTAATAAATATTTTATTTGATATTTCCTTGCAAAAGCTTTTTCTCTTCCTGGAATGAGCCAAGTATGTGTGTCAGAATGCCATTTAATGAAAATCCTCAACGTTTGTTGGTTGTTTTGGGATTTTTTAAGGTTATGGTTTTGTTTGTTTTTCTGGGGATTTTTAGTGTATATATAAAGCTATGATAGTGTACAAAAAGTTGTTTTTCTAGCAGAATTAACTTTTCTTTTAAATAATATAAAGCAGATATTTATTTGACCTTTTTTAAATTGTCTTTTTGCAGAGCTAATGTGCATTAAATTAGTATAGATTACAGAGAAATAACTGTGTTTGTATCATGTTGACTTCTAGTGGAATGCATTGACGTCTCAGCTAAAGCAGATAGATCAGTGGTTACCATTGGCCTGTTTCCCACTATGGCATGGAGGTCAGTAAGAAAGATTGGGAACAAAAGAAGCAAAGAGAACACAGTATATTTAAACCTGGGGAAAATTGCTTTTTCACTGAAGTCAGATAAATCTAGAATACTTTGGAGCCTTCATGAATATTTACTTGCGAGCATGTTCTATGATATTTATGGGCTTATTATTTTGTGGTATTTATGGGCTCCATGTCATCCAGCACAGTATCATTCCTGTCCTTTAACTTCCACTGTCTGCTGCTGACAGCCTTCTTGTCATATTCCCATTCCATTTGAGCATATTTGTTGTTTTCCTGTCATACGGAAAGATGTTTGAAGGAGAGCAAAATTACCACTTCTGAGCAGTGGCTGGTAGAGTCAGAAGCCCAGTGGCATCTGTCAATCAGGCTGTTAATCCACTTGGGAAGATTTTCCTTACATACGGCAATTTTACGGCTGCTGTGCATCAAAATATTGTGGTTTCTGTTCTGGGTTGTTGGCTTGGATTTCTTTGTTTTCTTTGTGTTGTGCATGTATATTCTTCACATATCGTGATTTGTTTTGGGATGTGTTGGAGGTTATTTTTGGCTGGGTGATAACTGGTTTTCACTGCTCGCTGTAGTGGGTAGCCTCTGCATCTCGACCAGCTGCTCAGCTGCTAAAGGTGGGTATTTCTGTGCTGTTGTTTAAAACTCAGTTTTGCATTTAGAAGTCTCTTATGTCATTGGCTAAGTAGTCAAGACAGCTAGAACAAGATTTGCTGCCATTTCTTCTGGAGTAATTAACCAGAATTTTCACTTACTTTATTCACACCAGACTTTCAAGGGAATGAGTGAAAGGTGAATCTATCTCGTCTTTTTCAACTTTCTAACTTTTCTGGAAATTCCAGTAAACAGAAGGAGTAACTTCACAGAGCTTATTTATTTAAACTCTGCAAAATAATATCATGATTATCTGACTTGGTTTTAGGAACTGTTCCTGGGTTGAAGTTTTATTGACAGAAGCAAATCAGAGTCCTTGCTTTGGTTCAAGAGCTTTCGTGTATAGCTGGGATTGGTCCCGTTCATTTGCCATGGTCCAGGAACAGGTGACAGAAGTCTCCAGCTTTGGGGAAGACAGGGAGCTGTGGTTGCACCATCACACTGAGTAGGGATTGCCCTTCAGTCCTTGGAATACAAGTAGCTTTATATAATACAGACTATGTAATGCTGATAGAAAGTACTTTCTGCTATAGATTATTTCTATCTCAGTAGCTTGGAAATGTGTTGAATAATATTTAATGTAATACATGGAAAATAAGACATTTGTCTGGGGCAACCAACTCACTTTTGGCAATTTTGCCCTTCTTCTGTTTCGCATTCTTTTTTTTAATAATTTTTTATTATTTTCTTCCCTCAGGCAGTGCCTTTTGGGGGAAGCTTATTGCTAAGGAACAAAAATGCTGCTAAAATATTGAAGAGCAGTGCAAAACTTAACACTAAAGCTGCTCAGCTAGTTGTGAAGTCTCAGGAGCATTCAGTACTTCAGTTAAATAAGCTCTTTCACACTTGATTGCAATTTCCTAAGAATTGTTGCCCTTTCACTAGTGGAAGTATTTTTAATGATCAATAAATTAGTTAAACTCCATACTTGAGGCCCTAAATCAACTGGTTGTGCACTCAAACCGAGAGGAAGAGCTGGTGGGTAGAATCACAAGTGTTGCACGACTGCCACAGACCTTGCCCCTTGCCCTCTGGAGCTGCTGCTGCTCCCGACCTGAGGTAGTGTGGGAGACCAGGCATGCCTGGGATCTGGCTGACACCTGAATCCTTTCATTATTTTACAAAATCAGTCTCACAAGCAAATTGGTTGGGGGAAAGTTTGGGGTAAATTTTTATTAGAAGAAAATCTTTGACTTCAGTCTTGGAAAGTCATGGGAAATTATTTGTGTATGTCTCCTAAAACTTGTAATTAAATGAGAAATAAAATAATCCCAAATTTAATAATTTTAAGAAGATTCGATCTTTAAAAAAAAAAAAAACTTAAGATTTCTAACCAGCGGAGTTTGACAGCAATGGGCACTGACAAGATTTGAAAATGGCAAATACTTTCTCTGTCATGTATTTGTAAGAGTAAGAGGCTGCAGCCCATGGTGGGTCTCAGAGCACAGAACCAGAGAGAAAGCAGGGTCTGCTTATGTGGCAGTGTTCTTCTGACAATTTGGTGTTGTGTGGTTGAGCCACAGCAAAGCCAGATCTAGCAGCAGCTTTATTAATCTGTGATAAATCTTACACTCCCTTGAGTCTAGACAAGCAGAAAGCTCTGAACTGTATAGTGTAGGTTTGGGGCAGCATTATTCTTCTGCTGAAGTTCATCACTCACTGCTGCAGCTGTTGGTGTTGCTCAGCATTTGATGTTCATGAAGATAAAGATGGAAAAGGGAGGAGTGTTTTTTGTCACTCTCAGATTTATGTTATGATTTTGTCAGACGCTTTTCTTCTGCTGTTGCAATCTAGGACCAAATTAAAGTGAATCTGTTATTTCTCATATTTCAAAGCAGAAAATTTGATTCAACTTTCAGGGGTCAAATCAATCCCTACTATTTCTTTCTCACTACATTTCAAGTTGTCTTTTTTTCCCCCCATGACTGAGATCCAGCCAAGAGAGGCTCTTCTTCATTTTTTCCATTCAACATCCTATTGAATTTTGACTGCAATAAAACTAAAATTTATCTCTGAGTTTGCCTTCAAGCCTGTTTCTTAGTTCAGTTTCATTTGTGTCCAGATATTGTCTTCTGAAACTAATATGCTTGAATTGCTTAAGTGGCAGAAATACTGTTAAATGATGCATGTTTGCTCTTGGACTTGCTGCTTTTTGGGATTTAATTAGCCTTAGAAAACAAGGAAGACAACCATATCAAAGGCTCATATAGATGCCAGAAAGTATAAAAAAAATCCCATATCTGTTTAGTATTGAAAATATTTCCAATTCACTAAGAGTATTTTCTGTTGATTTATGTAGGATGCTCAACATTTCCACCAAGTCTCCTGAGGCAGGAGCAAGTGAAGAAGTGCAGGGACTGGTGTTGCCACTTGGCAATCAAAAACCAACTGGTTTTGCAATCCAACAGCATATAAAGGAAAATGCAGTTAAGAAATCAAAAGAAAATGAAAAAATAAAGCCCTGTAAAACTGGTGAATTATAAGGGTCTGATGATGGTATAAAGTAACTGCCAGTTCCCCTCAGAAATTTCATGCAACTCCACTTCTGAGTCAGAGGAATAAAAAAACCCAAAAATCCAGTTCCCTTTTAGGTATGGGGGGACAAAGTAGCTGGCAGGAATAGAAAATGGAAGGAAAAAGATATTTTAAATTAAGACTTAATCTTTGAGAAGTGTACAGGCAGACCAGGTGAGCAGTCCAAGAGAGTCTGAGGTTGTTGGCAATGTGCCAGAAGGCCACCAGGCATTTTGGAGGGGGCCAGGAGAGTGACAGGAGACAGAAGGAAATATTGGAGGTCTGTGAGTTTGGGGAAACCTTAGAGGGGTCTCAGATTAGTTTTCATTTTTATTTTTTTTTAAATCAGCCTAGGACTGAATCCAAGTTTCTAGTCAAGTGTCAAACCTGCAGATAAAGACCTACTCAGAAACCTGGCTTGTAGCTGCTCTTTCCATTTGAGCATGTATAGGTGACATGCTTCAGCCATTTCATTGACCTTTTCTGGTCTAGACCTGAAAAACTAACACTGCAAATCTCCTAAATGTTTCTGTGTATGTTAAAAGAGCAAAAGTAAAGCCAAACACAGGGGTTGGGCTGGGTGGAAAGCACTGATCCTCCAACTCAGCAGCTGCAGCCATGGGGGCTGTGAAAGATGACCTTTATCCCAGGCATCACAAGTTAATTTTTGTCTTAGTTAATGTAAGTGGCAAGAAATTTAGGTTGTTCTAACATCACTGAGTGTCAGGTCTAGACCAAATTTTTGTTAGTGGTATTCCAGCAGCCAAAACCATATTGATTCCCCCATGTCTGCTGGGTTTGCAGAGTAGGAAAATATTATGGAGCTAACCAGACTTATCCAGGAGTCACCGCTGTCACTGATATCACAAGATTGACCTTGACCATTGATTCTTCTCAGACCAAGGATCCTTTACACCTTTGCTGTAAAACACAGAAGCCAGAGAAATATTTTTTCTTAACCATGTGAGGGCCGAGGTGACTGAGATATTTGTCCAATAGTGGTAACAAAAGTTTACATAATGCAGAGTGGATGGTCTGCAATTTCCTTAATCCACATTCCTCAGTTTTCTCCTGACCACAACCAACCACATACCAGTGCCACAGTAACACACTCTGAATATGGTAGTGCACCTGTGCTGGGTAGGTTTCCTAGCCAACTTTTTGTTAGTATTTTCCACTGATTTTATCTTTAGACTGTAATGATTTTATTCTTTGCAAAGATTTTCAAGCAAGTTAGCAGGTTTCTTTTGGAAAATTACTTTATCTACATCTATTCAAAGCTAGTCTCTTTTAAAAATATTTTGCTGTTAGTCAGTTTAAGTCCCTCCTAAAAAGTTTGATTAGGTAGAGAAAGATGTCTGGAAATAACAGTACTTTCAATTTTCATGGTTGTAGTATTATCATTTAGAAATAATAAAGGAAACAGAATTGCCAAACAAACTAAGAAGTTATCAAAATGTGTGCTGGTGTTCTGACCACAAACCACCCATTCTGGTGCTTGAATGCATTTTATGTTGTGAGGACTTTGAAAATACAAGCAGTAAAAGAAAGCACATTTTATTGAAATATATATGTAAGGTCTTCTAAAAATAAAACCAAATCCTTACTTCTGGAATTGCAGTGGAGATGGATGTAATATCTTGTGTCTTAATAAAGGAATAACATGTATGTTGGCAAATAATAAATGTGAAATGATTCTTGTTCACCTTTTTCTTTATGCTTTATATGAATGTCTGTGTTTTAAATTATAAGTATGCTTGCAGAAACTGGTGTAGATTTCATTCATTTTGTTAATCATTACAGCTTTCCACTTCAGTTCCTTCTGAGTGAACTCAGTTCTTGAGTGGAGCCAAACTGTTCTTACTTGTCATTGATTTTTAATGTATGGTGGCCTAAGGGTCTGGTAGCAGATGAATAAGCTTTTTAAGAGTAGTTGGAGTAAATGGTCTGATACTACACAAGAGCTTTTACTATTTTATTTGACTTTCATTTGGTAAACAGATGTATTTAATTTTGCTGCTACTCTGCAAATAATTATACTACAACACAAAGCCAAACTTAGGAATTGTTTGGCAAAAACAACAAAAAAAATCAATTAATTCCCATGAATGTTTGAGTCCTTCTGAAGTGGAGCCCACACCTGGTTTCAGGCTACAGTAGATGCTGCTTGCACAGGTCTTTCTGCAGTACACATACCTGCTGTGTTTGGCATGTGAAGACTACTTTCTTCTTGTAATGCTACCTGCCTTGTAGAGAGTCAAGCAAACACCATTTTTTTCCATGCATAGTGCAGTAGTTAATTCAGAAAATACAGTTTCTTATGTCTGTCACTTGTGGGCAGTCTGGTGTTGTTGGTTCACTTTGTTTTCGTCAAGTTTTCTGGTTTTAATTTTCTGATAGGGATCTAGGAGTTACACTCTACAGATTCACAGAACTACAGAATCACTAGGTTGGAAGAGACCTTCAAGATCATCGAGTCCAACCCAGCCCTAATGCCTCATATAAACCATGGCACTGAGTGCCACATCCAGTCTTCTTTTAAACACGTCCAGAGATGATTTAAAAACCACCACCCTCATTCCAGTTTTTTATCACTCTTTCTGTAAAAAACTTTTTCCTAATATCCAACCTTTTTTTCCCTTGGCCCAGCTTAAGACTGTGTCCTCTGGTTCTGCCATTCACTGCCTGGTGAAAGAGACCAACCCCCACCTGTCAACAGTCACCTTCCAGGAAGTTGTAGAGAGTGATAAGGTTACCCCTGAGTCTCCTTTCCTCCAGGCTAAACACCCCCAGCTCTTTCAGTCGTTCCTCACAGGGCTCATATTCCAAGCCCCTCACCAGCCTTGTTGCCTCCTCTGGACACGCTTCATTTTTGTTCTTGTGGAGTCTTCTTGTGTTTGACCTTTCTTCACACTTTCTCTACACTTAAAAATTATGGATATTAATTTTTGTGAGCAATAGATTTCTACGTGTAGATTAAGCCTGAAGTACCACACAAATCAGAAATTCTGGCTAAAACTGAGAGAACTGGCCTGTGTTGTGCCACCACAAGCTCCAAAAATGATCTCCTCATTGAATGAGAAACATTGAATTTTACTGCCTGTGGAAATCCCCCAAAGCACAGTTAGCCTGGCTAATTATTTATGTATTGATATTTAAATGTTGTAAGCAAGTGTAGTCACATGCTCAGTCTTTACCAAAATCTGAATCCTGCTTACTACCCTAGGCATTTAAAAAAAATAAAAAAAATCAAAACATGATTCATTAACTCCAGTATATGGAAAAAAAATAAATTTGACTTAAAGGCTAGAGAATAAGATGCAGCTTAAACAGAGATCACCGACTCACAGAGCAAAGATTTCTTTTGCAGGAATAGCAAAATTATAGTATAACATTTTATATATTATAAAAATAATATTATATAATAATAGCAATATTGTGGGAAGCCATCAAAATGTGCTTTAAAGCTATACAGATGTACAGGTTGGTGTGAAAAAGATGAGTAACATCAATTATGTCTTTAGGCCATCATAAACTTTTACTGCATTCAATAAATTTCTCAGAAAGAGATACTGAAATTAATGCCATAATGTGATATATTACGAGACCTGCAAAATAAGGACTTTCCTTAAGATAGTGTTTGAAATATTGTGACATATTTTCATCTTTTGTTTCATGTTTGACCAGGAGATACAGTTTTTATAAATTCTGGATTTTTTTTCCCCATTTTGTTATGGGCTGGTAAGATCATCTTCATCTTTCTTGTTCACAGATTTACATAGATGTACATAGTATTCTTAGATCACCGTTCTGCTTCTTAGACATCATGCTTACAGTTCAGGAAAAAAAACCCCAAAACCAGTAAAATATGAGTAGTGGGCAAATTCCAGTAGAAATGATATTTGCCTTAAAGCACTTCAGCTGAGAAGAAGACAGAGTTTATGTCCCATTAGGGAATCTCATTTTGTTTGTGTGGTTAAGTTCAGTATATATTATACAGAGTTTTTAGAGATCACTTGTTATATTGCGAAAGGATTCACTGGTGTGGTGTTTTATGTGGTTTATTCTGTATGAGGTATTTCATTCCTGGGTATTCCCATCATGACTATGTGCAATATGCTGCTATCTTTTTTAAAAATCAGAAGCAACCAACCAAATCCCTTGAAAAACATCAAACCAGCATCCCCTCTGACACACACATTTAAATTTCTTTTACTCTAAAATATGTATGATTTATACACGATCCTAACAAAATGTGTGTGCATGCACATATATACTGAGTCGACCACACCCTACATAAGTGCATATACATGTGCACAGAAGCATGTGCATTTCACATGAAGAAATTGCACTCAGGTAAATCTTGTATACAGATTATGTTTCACTAGCAGCCACTCTGTTTGTGTCTGATTTCTGGAGCTGTTTGTTAGGTATCACTGAAGAGTCTATCACTTGGTAAGTGAAACTATCATTATTTATAACACAAATATACACTCTTACCTTTGTGGTCTTTTGGCCTGTGTTACTTGGAAGATTGAACTTGTGGATAGGAGATGGCTCAAATAAAACCATTTCTGTAACACCTTTTAAATTTTAACCTTACGTCGTTCTCAGAGCTTGGTAAATGTTGAGTTTATAATCTTTTATTACTGAGTAGGAGCCCAAAAATGAGGATTTGTGTATTTTAGAGCATTGTTATGTATTTTGCAATGTAAAAATCTAATGACCCTCTGGAAAGTTGGTATTAATAAAACTTTCTAGAGTGGAGGACCATTTGGATAGAAGTAAAATGTATTTGTAAATCGTATGGGATGTGAGCTATACGTAATTTTTCTGTCTTCCTCCAGCCAGTCTCTTCTGAGTCCCTTACTTTTGTGTCACTAAATTCTTAACTTTCAATTTTTTGTATACTGCTCTCATGTATTTTTTGTATAGTGCTCTCATGATCTTGGTGAGGATTCAGTGGAAGTAACTACTAAAACTTGAGTGTCAAATATTTATTTATACCATGTTTATGTGCATTGAATGAGTTCATAAAGGGAACTATATTTGATCATCTGACTCTTATGGGATCTGACTCTTATGGCAGCTGACAGAAGATTTCTAGCAGTGTAAATGCTATGAGCTGAAACATCAGCACATAGCACTGCAGAAAAGAGATGCAGACCTGGGACACTGGCCTTGGTGGTGTTAGGAAAAGACCTTGGTAGGAATTCAGCCGTTAATTACTAATTCAGGGAACCATTAAGTTCTTTCATTGTCATCCTCTAACATAAATGGTGGGGAGGGGGTTGATGATGATAAGGGTGCAATGCGTAATCTCTGGAGCTATTGTCTTTTTTAAACATATGAAAATATCTAGGATGATAATCATAACATGTTTAGGAAAGGGATTTATTTTTTATCTCTTTGGACTGATATATGTAACTTGTAGATAGCATTTCAGACTTGGAGAAAGAACTACATATTGCTTGTCTCCAGGAGGACCAAATGCATAAAAGATAAGTAGCATGCTGTTGAGACTTTCATTTTGTGCATCGACTGAATTGCCTTCCTTAAGTCTGGTACTGCGGCCAAAATTGGGATGTTTAATTTTTGTATTTAGGATGGCTGAAGAAATCCTGCAGATCCTTTTAGGTAGAGAAAAAGAAGCTTCATTTTGCAGTAGGTTATCTTTCAATGGCTTCAGTATGACAATTCACTTGATTTTCTGCACTTATTTAGTAGCCTGAATAAAATAACTCTGTATATGAAAATTAATTTTTGCTCCAGTGCTTTGTCCCAGACTGGGGGAACAAGGGAACTGCATTTGGCTTATTCCTATCCTAAGAGTCACCAAAATAAATTTGACTAAACAGTTGAAATTCAGACCAGTAATATGCTGAATCACTGGAGACAAAGCTTTTTTCACAGATGAATGGTACACCTGGGTTATTCAGATTTCTTTATCCAGCAACAGTCATGTTTTCTGAACTGACCTGAGGAAGACCATACAGCTCTGTTTTGGAAGAGAGAGTTGGTAGTAAAATGTTTATGTGCAAAACCCACAAACCAACCAACAAAAAAATACAATCAACCAAAACAACTTATGTGATTTAGTCCCATTCAGTGCATTTCCTGTGATGTTTGAAGGCAGAATTATAGCTGTCAAGTTTTATTTCATCAAACCAAATTTTGCTTTTTCCCGTAGGACCCCTTAAAGAAGATAGTGAATTTGCAGTAAAACAGCTCTAAATAGCTCTGACTTAGGAATTTCAGAAGATTGTCAGTTAAATTGAAGGGCCATTACAGTTAGCATATCATTTAAGAAATTCCTATTTATTTTATAGAATTATGGTTTACTTTGATAGTATATTTGTTAATTTTGAACTCTAGAAAAGACTCTAATGCACTTCAGTGTTTTGAAATAAATCACTATATGTCTGTTTGCTAAGATAATGATTGGATACCTAGGTGAAAAGAGAAGCTCAGCTTTGTCCAGGAATTAAAAAACATTGGAAAGTCTTTTTTTTTTTTTTTTTTGTCACTCGATATTTTCTAAAAAAGCTAAAAGCCCTAAAGAAGAGCCACAAATTTCTTAGAGATTTACTGATAGTTATCACAAAATGGTAAAGGTCTGCTTGTATCATGACTACCCTTTTATTTGATGTTGATGCTTATTGGCATAGACCCCAGATACTGACTGAAACTCTGCATGTGAAACCAAATAATTACTCCTGATAGGGATAATATATCAGCATTAGGACACTGATAGTGGTAATTTTCCATGTCATTTAGATAGTAGATAACAGCACCACAGTGACTAAAAATGATTAGCTTAAGTCACGAAATGAGGCCCCATGTGTGTTTTCCTAGTTAGGTATGTGAGAATTGCATTTAATTTTTATTTATGCAGACGTGTAATGTAGACAATGATTTCAGATAATGGATTAAGCAAGACAGGAGGAGAAGAATGTTTTTTTTCAGCTCAATCCTGAGACACCCTTCATTTTCTTTCAGTTTTTCAGAGCATGTATAGAAAAGAGGAAAACTGTATAGGTCCTACAGGTATCTCCCAGAGTAAAATAGTAGTGCATACTCTCTCCTTAATCTGTAGTGAATTTCCAGACATCCTCATATTCATAGGATGCCTTCTCCTCTTATGCTCCATCTAGATCTGAATTGAAGGGGAGGGGGAAGGAAGTGCCTGACTTTTCTTTGTGCTTTTGCTAAGCTTTTGGACATACTAATATACCAAAGGAATGGGATTAGAGCTCTCCCATGTCTGTGAATCCTCCTCAATTGCCTGTAAATCTGTGTCTGGTTACTGTTCATGAAGATATAGTAAACCATTATCTGTCATAATCCAATTTCTTATCTGTTGGAGATCAAGATGTGCCTCAGGATGCTGGCTGATTATCCCACATCTGTCTGTGATGGAGGTCTTACAGCTGTCTCTCGAGCAGCTGGGCTGTACAGCTGTCAAGCACCAGTGCCTCCACTCTGATTTAATATGGCAATTCCTGTCTTCCTCTGTTTCAGTTTTGACTTCTGTTGTGAATTGATTTTCACTTTTTTTTCTGAAATGATGAGCAAAATCATGTATAAAATATTCATCATGCTTTCTTTACTGCAGCCAGATGCAATTACTTAATGAAAACAATCAGGCAGACATAATAAATTTGTTAACAAAATAGAAAATAGGTCTTTCACCACACAAATTACCTACTTGCCATGCACTTTGAGCATGGAAGCTAAATATTTTGAATGCCTTTTTCTATCTGTTAAATTACTTGTTTTGCTGATAGTCTCTGATTTTTTGCTGTGAATTTGAATGAGTTTCTATGAAGAGAGTGGTAAAAAGCACGTGATATAAGTTGGAGTTGAGCCATGAATATATGTTGTTAAAAATGTTGAATATATGTTGTTAAATATATTGTTTAAAAGGTTATGAAGGTAAAAACAGGTTTTTACCTTCATACCACATTTTGATAGATATTTTGTTCTAAAGTCTGGCTGGTCAGGCTTTAGCAGTGCAGTCTGAAAGTCTGTCCTAGTTTGATGAAAAACAGAATATCCTGTAAGATGTACAAATATTGCAATGAAAGAAGCAATGTGGAGGGAAAAGCAGATTCAAACAATTCTTTCAGCCACCCACACTGTCACAACAATACTTCTGAAGGGAAAGATGTTCTGGATTGAATGCAGTTTTGCTCAGAACACGGAAAAAACATACAGGTTATATTTTAAGGGCTGTATAGATGCCTGTGGGCCCAACAGTGATTGCCTTACCTGCGCAGAGTGGTTCCTTTTTCTCCCCTTAAATTACTGGAACTGCTTCAGTAGTGCAGCACACCTGAATGCATTCATGAGTATTAAAGTCATAATTTTGGCTGCAGAGGTGGTTTTGGCAGACATACTGCTTTTTGAACAATTAGGGGAGAGACGTGTAAAAAATGGTGCGCTTAGTCCCAGACACCCAAAAGTGTTGTTAGAGCCGAAGCAGAGAAGAGCAGTCAGAATAGACTCTATGATCCCTCCTTACATTTCTTTTGGCTGCTGGAAATGTAATCTGTCGCCATAAATCCTGTTTTATATAAAGATAGTAAGTAGAACTCATTACAGCTTTTTGGCTGTTTATGTTTCGCTGCTGGCCATCGATACGTGACAAGGCAATATTAATCTTGTCTCTCTGGGAGCCAGAAGAAGCAGACTGCACATGGGCATCCAGAGGCTGCAGAGGAAGCACAGAAATACACACACTGGAAAAGGTGGAAAGGTCAAGTTTAGCATTCAATCCCTGCTCATGACTAACTTAAAATATTACCCTTCAGCTGCAGCAAGACTGGATTTCAGCAGCAAATTTGACCAGACAGACCACACAATGAAGTCATCAGTGCTGAGACCCACCAGCTTGAAAAAACAACAACCCCTGGTGTTAAGACAAATGCTTTGAAGAGTGGATGATATTAATCAGGTGGTGCTACTGGTTTGGAGTTCTTAGTCATTCTGTATGAAAAAAAATGCTGATAAAGGACACTGTAACAGTGCAGAGCCAAGGCAATTTTGTAACACAAGAAGCCACAGATCTGAAATCTACTTAAAGAGAGTTGGTTAGGGTCCATTTCAAAATTCCTTAAGCCAAACTCATCTCTGGGCTAACTGCTTTGAAGTCACTGGGGTTACACAAGGAATTAATTTGGCCCTTCGGCTCTGTACATTAGCAGTGATCCTGCTCACCGTGTTGGAGGTTTACTGTTTCAGTGTGGTTTCCTCAGAGGAACTTCTAAGACAACCCATTGTGTTCTCACTGTGGGCAGCCCTCATTCTCCCCACTCTTTCTTCCCATCTGTTTCTTACTTTCTATAGCAGTTGAACAGTATTTTAATTTTTTAATTATCATGTACTATGAAAATACCTTTTTTTGCATCAAATATTTGCTTACAATTGTATCTGGTTACCTGAAACCAATTTCTAGTATGCCAGAACTGGATATGGCCTTGTTTCACTCAGAGAAGTTAAAATTTGGTGTGCCTGGCTGTGCTTGAACTGCAGTCACAACTGAATCCTGGTAATTGGGGGTTGGATCCAGAATCGCTTCAGTGTAATAGAAATGCAGTGTGTGTCTCTGTCCTCATCCTCCTCCCAGCAAGCAGTATTTGTCCAGCTACATGGTGAGCTAGACCAGGGAACCAAGTTGATTGAAAATTAATCCAGAAGATCCACATTCAGCTAAACCTGTTACCGGCCCCTCAGCAGAAGATGTGAGAGCAGAAGTGGATGGCTCAGAATTGACTAGAGGGGACTGACTGTGCTAAGTCCCACTTTGGGGATCTCTATCCCTTAAGCAGCATTAGACCAATAGATGTCCAGAGTACACGTCCGTGCTCACGGATCTGTGCACAGCGCTCATCCCTGCCAAGGCTCGCCAGCTGCATGAATGTACCTGAGCCCATGTCCCCTCTAAAGTGTTAGCAGAGCTGAAGTCTAGCACCCTTCTCCCTTGGAGATGGGTGAGATGTCTGTGATGAGCAAGTGTCTTTAATCATCTACAGGATTTTTCTCTTTGTGAGGAAGAGAGATGTGAACTGGAAAGAGTATAGTACCAGTATGTAGCATTCCTATTCAAATCCTCCTAGAGATTCCAAAGATGCAAAATATGTAATAGCATAATTTTTCTTCTGCTGAATGTTGCATACAATCACAGGGAAAAAATAAAATGTTTAATGTAGGTGTATTTTGAAAATGAGGATAAGCATTTATGAGTACTGGATTACATAAATTTTCATCTTTTTACTCTCTAGCTCTCTCTCTTTCCCGTCTTCTCTTTTGTGGAGAAGGTTGTCACTCAGTGCCCAGGTCAGTGAGTCTGACATCCCTCTGCTGAGGGACTGCTTTTGTAAAACTAGACCTAAAGTCTAGCCTGCAAATTACTCCCATATTTAATATGACAGGCTGGGTGGTTGGGTTGTCTGAGAGTATGATAATATGATACTTTGAGGAGCTGAAATATCCACAGCATTGCAAGTTAAAAGTTGGAGGTTCGTTGTTTTGTTGTGGCTTTTTTTTCTTGTAGCAGAACATTTTAAAATATTACAGACTGCTACACAAATATTATTTCTCAAAATATCTTTTGTTATGTTACACTTGCTTCTGAAAAAGGATACTTTGCATTACAGTCTTGGTGCTGTGTGAGGCTGCCCCTGAGAAGTCTGTGTGTTTTCCCTTGAAGGAAATATGACCAGGTTTTTCAGGACAGCAAGCAATGATGCTTAAAATGTAACTTCTCTTCTTAACAAACAAGCTGACAAGAGCTGTGCATAGCATCACAGTGAATTATGGAATGAAGGTCCACTCTTCAATCAAAAATTCATAGTAAAAATTTTAATATCTTATTTCAGGTATAAATTTGATTTCAATCTGGTTTTCATTGGACTATGGCAAGTGGATACCTGCTTTGAATTCTTTTTTTTTAAGATGTATTAATGTGTATCATTCAAATAAAATCAGTGATAAAAATATGAAGCTGATAAAGTGAACTCCATCAGGCCTTTCTGGAACAAATAACATAACCTGGTCCTATTATTGAATCAACAGATCCCTTCTTTCCATTTCTTGTTTTCCTCCAGAAGAAGTTGGGCCCAATCACTTGGTGTGGATGTATTGATAACAGGAAGGCATGCTTTCACTTGCATACTGTAGCTCAGTGGAATAAAAGACACAACCTGGTTTGTGAGTGTTGAAGGGACAAGGCAGTGTGATTAGGAGATGGTCAATTTAGGTTGCTTTCACACTGACAGTCTGAATTTTCCCACAATGAACTTGCTCCTCAATCCCTGAGGCCCCTCATGGAAGAAGCTGCTTGCTGCCCTGCCTGACAGCAGCTGGCACACTGCAGGCCATCTCCTCTGTAGGACAGCTCTAGTCCCATGCCTGGAAATGCTGACCTTCTGGCTTGGTGTCCTAAAATTAAAGTTTAATTCATGCACCTGCATCCTAAATTTTCATGTTCTAATCTTCCAGCTTCACTGTATATGCAATATGCTTGACACAAAGCTGAAAAACATTTTCAACCCCACTGCTGCCCAATCATTACTGCTCAGTCATTGCTTTCAGCATTTCTACCATATTGCAGAGGACAGCAGGTAGCTGACTCTTCCAGGTTTTAGAATTCAGATAATGTGGGCTTTTTTAAAGCAGAGAACACTTCTAGAATGTCTAAATAGTATGGCAGATGTTATTGGAGTATTTTGAAAGTAAAGAACTGCCACTAAAAGTTGAGATAAAATGCCTGTTTTCCAGAGTGTCTCAGGATAATAGCTCAGTTGTCACAGTTGACGAATGGCTTCTTGGAGCACCTGGCTCTTGGAGATTGTTCTTCCAGTACTGCTCAGAGCCTGGACCACATTGATGCCTTGTCAAAGGAGCTGAGCTGGCTCTGGTTCAGTGACTGCTGCCCACTGGATTCAGAGCACTTGAAACCACAGCCTTTATTGACTGCATCAGTATTTGCTGAAGTTTCAGTGTGTCTCAGGGTCAAAAATTTATATACATGCCAGAGCATGGGCTCTGCAGACTTTGCTTTCCAGGTAGGAGCTGGTGTCCCCCCCATTCATACGTAAACTATGCAGACAGTAGCATTCCTTGCATTGTATCAGGCATTAGTGCACTCTGTCTTACAGCTCCGGGATAAATACATACCCCAGATTCAAGTTGCAGCAGGTATTAAAAAAAAATCAAGTAAGGTCCCAGAAATCATAATTATTAAGCCCATTTGCACATAGTCTTTAGAAGAGCATATGAAAGTTAAATTGAAGACTCCCATCCTCAGGTTTTTTTTAAGAAGAAAAGACAAAGGAGAGTGAAAATTAGTCTTACATTGCCATCTTTGATTTTAGTGTTCCTAGTGTGTTTTGTCAAGTTTTGTGTGGAAATTACACTAAGTTGTTTTCTTTTGCATCCATGTTCTGCAGAATATTTTTTAATTTATATTTTATTAGACAAATGATGGAAGGAACTTGTATGTAAAACAAACATACATACATTATTATAACTTCCACCAGAGCAGAGTAATGGTGAAGAGAAAATCATTGTTGTTACCTCAGATAGACAGGCATAGAAGTGTAATTTAGTGGAACTGATATATGCAAACCTGTGGATATTGGGCTGAGACTCAGTGGACCTGGATTAACATTCATGAAATACTTTCCTCACTGGGTCTCATTTCAGACTGTACAGGAACAATGTCTTTGCCTGAGAAGTGTTTTAATATATGCTGCTTTCCTTCCTGGGTAACAGTTATTTTTCTTAGTTGCCAGTCAGAATTTGTACTTGAGAAAACAGAAGCAGTCAAAGCAATAACAGCTGAATTAACAAATGATTACTTACTTTTCCATAGAAGCCAAAGTTGGAGATGCCCAGGCGAATGCACCTGTGTGCACTCCCTGCCAGGATGCCGTGTCAGCGTATGAAACTCTATTAGCAGAATTGCAAGGTTAAATCCAGTTTTCAAAATCTTATTTATGTATGGTGTCTTGATGCAAAAGCATCTTCAAATGTGTAGTGTTCCATTTTTCTGAAATCACCCTTTGTTCATGAAACATTTAGAAACTGATTTAGCAAAGCATTTTGCCCATATCCTGCTCTTGCCTTAGATGGCTCTTTTGCAACTATGTGCTAGATTGAAATCTGAGACTAAGCTTTGGTTGTAACCAAAAAGCAATAGCTTCTTATCTTTTCTGGAAATGACATTCTGTTCTGTAGCTTATTATGTAGTTTTTTGGAGAAGCTGTTAATCTTTCTCTGCTCTTTTTATTTTTTCTCCACACTTGCACAGTGGCTTTTCCTGGTCCCAGTCTCAAGTTCAGATGCTGACGCACAATCCCTGCCTTCTTCAGTGAGAGTTTTTCAAGCCCAAAGAGGGTGTTAAACATTAAAAGCTCTTTGTTTCTTTGCTGTTGTTTTTTACAGGGTTTTTACAGTCATTTTCTTACTGTAGAACTGAGAAACTTTTTCTTATAATTTATTTTTATGCTTTAATAAAATTTTTAACTGTCTGACGCAAGCCAAATCTTGAAGAAGGATGGTAAGAAATGTCTTTCAAGAGGATAGTAGTTTCAGAACTATGCTATAGCATAGTATGCTCTATAATATATTAATATATTACAGTATGCTATAGCACAGTATATTTCCTTCAGTTGTGAAAACCTAATGCTAATGCATAGTAAATGGCATACTAACCCTTGTAGCAATTAAGAAACAGGAGAAAACATGCTGAAGTAATCAGCTGATTTTGCAACCCTCTGTGCTAGAATGACCAGGTTTTGTATTCAGGAGATAATTTGATTAGATTATCATTCCTAAATAATTCTAGCTGGGTGGTTCAGGTCCTGTTTTGGTGATTTAAGCATATACTCTAAATGAGGATGACATTTAAGATGCAGCTAAATCTTGTCACATGTTTTAATAATTTTTTTTCAAGTTCCTGTTATCATTAGGCTTATCTACTGAAAGATAAAATTTCAAAAGATTTAATTTTCTGTCAATATGAGATAAAACCTTGTGCAACTTTAACTTACCTGAATGGGAGACACTTCCATCCCAGCTGGGGTCCTAAAAAAAAGTTTATTTTTGCAAATTCTGAGTGCAGCTTGTCCCTCCTAAATAAGATTTTTTTTTTCTTTTCCATATGGTACTACCCTTTTCCCCACTTTTATTTTCTTCCCCTCTTCATTAGAATATGAAATTCTTCCTGAGGGTTGTTGCCACAGTAATTTTGAAGTAATTTCATTCAAGGTGGCTTTTTCCCCTGCCAAAATCTTCTAACAAAACTTGATGTTTTAATTTCTATGCCTTCTGCAGCCCATGTATATATTGTCAGTAGGTATCCACCATCTTCCATTGTCTTTTTCCATTGGCTCCAGACCGTGGCCAAATTGGCCAAATTTGTCCTTGTACTAAAAGAATAAACAAGAAAACTAACAAACAAAAAGCCAACGCAAAACTCCTTTGATGTAAAGACAAATGTTAGAAAGACAGAAATAATTTTGGTGTTCCAAGATGTTCCTATCTCAGTTGCCTTCTATCCTTCCCACATGGCAACAGATGCATGGAATACAGCCACATGAAGCATGAGAACTGGGTGCCAAGCAGATGCTCCTGTGAGAGACAACTCCAGTGCTGCCAGTTGCTCCTCAATTTCTTTGGTGATTTAAGGAATGGGCTCTGGCACTGTTTATCTTTCCTTACCCTTTGTCATTTACATGCTTTCATGTCAGCTTGCTGAGGATCCCTGCTGGAAACAGTGTGCTGCCCATCAATTGGAGGGAAATAAGGAAGGAGTGTGTAGGAGGCTAGGCTTGGTGGGTTGGGTTCATCCCCAGTCAGCCCCGCAGTTAGCTGATCTGTCAGATGGATGCTGGTGTGGGGTCAGGACCTGGGGACATGCCAGCTTCCCCTGCCCCTGCCTCTGTGTCACTGCATCCATTGTGGGTGTTTTCATCTGGCGCTGGTTTTGTCTCAAGAGGAAAGCAAATGCTTACAAGAAAGACTGTCTAGGGCCACGACAGAAAACCACTCATTTCCTTTCACATCAGGCTGAAAAAAGTAGGAGCCTGAAGTATCTTTTAGTTTTCTGAAAATGAATGTGTTCCACAGGTGTTACAGAACCCCTTCCTCCTGAGCATTTGCAGAAGCCAATGCCTTGGCCCTGATTAACTGGACCCAGTCCACAGTCTTCATGTCACTTGGCTGTATTAAATGTTTATATACGTCTGTGAAAACTCCCCATATTAATTCCTCATTCTATCCATCATCTGAAGTATTTCAGACAGAACAAATAATAAATGAAGCTGAGGAACCAGTACTGACTAACGAGATAAGGATTAGATTGCCTCTGCTTGGTGATGAGTGAATTACAATTCACAGAATGGTGTGGCTGGCTAGATGGTGAAAAATGAAATTACTGCTAAGTGAAGAAAAAAACCTTTAAAAGACTCTTGTAATCAGTGACCGAACAACTTTCACCATGTGTAAAGATTTTCTCTTATTATCATGCTGCAAAACGAGATCTATATAAATATCTGTATTTGGCCAGAATGAGTTTAGAGAAGAAAAACTCACTCAGTAGAGCAGAAAATAAGTTCAATGAACTCTCAAATGATAGTTTTTCTTTTCAATTACCTTCCAGTGCTAACAGTTGGTCCTCTCAAAACTGAATCCCACCCCTGCCTGGTGGTTCTCACACCCAAATGCGTGCATTTTGAACATTCACCTCAAATTGGTTAATTACCTATGTTGCTCTCTAGTCTCTTTTAAATATAAGTGGTAGTCTTTTACATTTAAGACGTATCAGTGTGACATAAACCTTAGAGCTTCATGCATTTTCTTTATTTGGCCACATTTATACAAGGTTCTGTATTTTTTTGTTGCCAAAGTATTGAAGGTTTTTGAAGACTGAGATTATGGGTGAAGTTGAATATTTTCAGCTTTACAGAAGGTGGAGATTTCTCTTTATTTGGAAAAAAAAAGATATTTTTAGTGGGCACAAACAGATACTTTGCTTTTTTTTACATTTTATTTACAAAGTCACAAAGTTCTAGTTTGTATTCCCATTTTGCCTCAGAGGAAAGTGTGGGCAACTCATACTTCAAAAAAGTTTGCACGTTTCTCTCTTGGGTATCTAAATGCCCATTAGCTGTGTTTCAGCTGTGACTATGCCAGACATCCCAATGCATTCTTTTTTGGTTTTCCCTGTGGGAGGAGAGGATCAGGAGGAGGTACTCAACACAAGGATTTCTGTTTTCAAAAATAGAACTAAGGTGACTGTGAGAGGAACTGAAAAAAAAAAACAAACCTCCCTGTGATTGTGGAATGTGCTCACTGCATTCTGTATAACTTTAGTGTACAAGGTCATTTGTATCTATATGCTTTATTGAAAATTTCTGTATGTTGGAGTGGGGATCAGAAAGAAACAAAACTGTTCTCTGGAGAAACGCTTGTTAAATCCTGAATAAAATGAGTGTATAATTTTGTGGTGCCTCTGTTCACACTTTTGCAACTCCAGTTGTGAAAGTAGTGGCCAGCTGAAATGATGGCTCCAGTGTGGGTCTGAGTGCAGCCTTCTCCAAGGTGCAGCCTGCATGAGTCAGGTCCAGAGCCCAGTGTCAGGCACCATGATATTTTCTGTCTCTCTCTGTGCCTTTTAAAAATTTCTTCTCTGTAGCAAGTACTCAGAAGCTTCTTGCAAGATAAATGAACTGTGATGGTGAAGGGAAGCTGAATGCTTTCCAGGATTTTAGAAGATAATAGTATTTCAGATTTAAACAACACTTTCTGAGAGGGAAAAAAGTGTCTGTTTTGAAAGCTTGTTGAGTAAAAGACTTCATGTGTGTTGGTGCTATATTGCCTAAAGTGCAGTTAGAAGGTTTTTGTTTAATTTGCAGAGGAAACCAGCAGTGTTTTAATGTGGAACTCTGCAGAGGCAGAGTTTGCAGTATACAGCCTAGAGTGATAGGTCAACAGAGGTTATTTGAAGGATGGGAACAACCAGATAGATCAATTAAAAATGTTTGCTAACTCTGTAATATTGAGTGACAGGGTGGAAAAATCCCATTGGCCCTCATTTGGAAAGCACCACTTAAAAAGTCTGCTCGCTATCTGGTGGTGGTGGTAAAACCCATGCCCTTGGAAATGCATCCCTCAATGTCCTCAGGCTTTTCTCTGTGATCTGTAACTGCTGCACTCCTGACTATGATGATGTCCTTCTGGTGCTTTGCCAACTTGCAAAATTCTTTGCTTCCTGTGATTTGCAAAAGAACCTGAGTTCTGATATTGTGCTGATGTAGTGTTTTTTCTCAAAATTTACTGCAAGAGCACAGCAAGCCAAACAGGACAGCATCCAGGTTACCTTGTGCTGCTTCCAAAAGCAATGCTATTATAAAAGCTGAGGGAAGCAATCTCTGTGAACTGGAAAAGGACAGTGGGAATGTGAAAAAATTTAGTAAATCCAAAAATAAGAATGTATTGCAAAAATTTGCATTGTTTATTTTTAGCACACATCATAGCACACAGTCTTTATACTCAAAGCAGCAGCAGAATAGACAGTGACCCTTAAGCTGAATGATTTCTTTCTGGCTTTCTTTGCCCCCCTCAAAGGCAAAGCATCTGACAAAATGGGGAGCCAAAACGGAGGGTTGACGCCTGTTCTACCTAAATCACCATCTCCCTTTTCTCAAATCTGCTCCCTGCCCCATCCCACCCTCCTGATACCTACTTGCTTGCATTAAGGTAGGTGATGCTGCATCTCACTTCTTTGTGTGAGCTGTTGTTAGACTCTGTGGCTGGTGCATGGGTACTGATTTAGGCAATTGTTTTAGCAGAAGCAGCTTTAATCATCTGGCTGGCTTTCATTTAGAAGTCCTTAATTCAATCATCAGGAATTTTGCTGTCAGAAAAATAAAGTCTAGCTGACCGTGGCAAAACAGAAGTCTGATTCTGCCAGATCTCTTTGGGAAAGCAGAAAGGAGGGCAGCGAGCACTGTTAGCCTCAGGGAATTGCTGATTCATTAGAAGGATGAAAAGGGATACACTGGATTCATTAAACTGGTGCTGAATTAACTATTTTTCCTTTTCCTAGTACTTTAAAAAGTATCGTTTGAAATTATCATGTTAATTAAAAAATTTTGGTAGTTTTAGTGTGTGCAGATAAAATATGAGACCTTCAACAAATTATTTTCTGCAATATGAGGGACCTGAGAGCATAAAAATGAGACTAGAACTGTTAGATCATGTTTATTTGGAATTTCACAATAGCATTCCTTTGTTTCTACTTACCATTTTATGTCATTGAATGTTTGAGGTTTTGTTTTTTGTTTTTTGTGGGGTTTTTTTGTTTGTTTTTTTGGGTTTTTTTGGTTTTTTTTATTGTAAACTTCAAAAAATTGGAAGAAGCAAGCTAACAAAGACAAGACAAACAATTAATAACCCAAAACCAGTGAAGTGAATTTCCATTGTGTGACAGAGGTTCACTGATTACCCAGAATAAGAGACTGTGAATGCCAACAGATTGTTACTGCAAATAGTAATATGCAGCATATGTTTGTGGTTACCAGAATGGCCTAGATGCCATGGGAGGTTGTGGAAAATGTTTACTCTAAAGAAGGCAATCATTGCTAGTGTGGACATAAAATTTCTGACCAGATCAGAAACTTTCTAAATGCTAAACTTACAAACCCAAGATAACACTTGGGAGAATTCACTTTTACGTCTGGTCTAAAATGGATAAGGATGTTCTTTCATTTTTCACATCCTTATCTGCACATTGGAGAGACATAGATTTGAAGGGTGGATTACTTAGTTCATAAGGACTTGGCTGGATGGACACAGCTGGACAGCTGTGGTCAGTGGCTCTGTGTCCAGGCTGAGGCCAGCGCTAGTGATGCGTGTTGTCCCTCAGGGCTCTGTCTTCAGACCATTGTTCTTCAGTATCATTATCAATGACATAGACAGGTGAGTGCACTGTCAGCAAGATTGCAGATGGCAGGAAGCTGAGTGGGGCAGTTGGCACAACACAAGGATGGCATGCCATCCAGAGGGACCTGGGCAAACATTATAAGGGGGCCCACAGGAACCTTATGAGGTTCAACAAGTCTAAAGGCAAGGTGCTGCACCTGGGTCAGGGTAATCCCTAACATGAGCACAGACTGGGGGAAGAACTCATTGACAGTCCTTCCCTGGGAGGAAGGACTTGGGTGTTCTTGTGGATGCAGAGCTGGTCATGAGCCAGCAATATGCACTGACAACCCAGAAAGCCAAAAGTATTCTAGGCTCCATCCAAAGCAGGATGAGGGAGGGGATTCTGCCCCTCTGCTCCGCTCTGGTAAGACCCCACTGCAGTGCTGCATCCAGCTCTGGGGTCCCCAGCACAGAAAGGACACTGACCTGTCGGAGCAGGTGCAGAGGAGGGACACCAAGGTGGTCAGAGGGCTGGAGCACCTCTCCTGTGAAGACAGGCTGAGAGAGCTGGGGTTCAGCCAGGAGAAGAGATGGCTCTGGGGAGATCTCATTGAAGCCTTCCAGTCCCTAAAGGAGTTTATAAATAAGAAGCAGAGTGAGTTTTTACTCAGGCAGATAATGGTAGAGCAGAAGGGAATGGTTTTAAACTAAAAGAGGTGAGGTTTAGATTGCATGTTAAGAAGAAATTCTTTAGTGGGAGGGTAGTGGGTACTAGAGGCACTAGAACAGGTTGTCCAGAGAAGTTGTGGATGCCCCCTCCCTTGAAGTATTGAAGGGCAGGTTGAATGGCATTCTGAACAATCTGGTCTAGTGGAAGGTGTCCCTGCTCATGGTGGAGGAGGGATTGGAACTGGATGATCTTTATGGTCCCATTGTAGGATTCCATTATTCCATTATTTAGCTAGAAATCTTCTAACCTGATGAGCCATCTCATGATACTCTGTGATTGTTTCATGATTTCACCTCCTAAGTGTGGCCATCCTTTATTAGCTTTTATTGTATGTTGTTCAGACAAAAGATGGTGGCACATGTCACATCATGGTGAACTTTGTGTGTTCTTGGCCATGAAAAACCATCTTCCCATTCTTGACTGTTTCTTGCTCCTACTACAGAGATAATGGAAGCTGAATCTGTTTACTATGAGATAAATTCTCTATTCATTCCTTGGAAATATGAAATAATTTTAATCGTTAGTAGGTTTTGAGAATTTTTTTTTGCAAGCAGCTGCTGAACAGATGGTAGAATATTAATATATTTTAGCATGGAGTTATCTTCTCTGGGTTTTTGTTCAGAACTTTTCAGGTACTTTTGTTTAAAGGATTATATTGACTTCCAGTCTGACAACTTTCATAATGCTAGTGTTTGTTAAATGATGCACTAATTGTTTTCTTATAAGCTTTTTGTTCATGTGACTTAATCTGTTTTTAAAAGAAAAAATATACTGGGTTTAATGCTTTAGATGTAGTAATCATGAAGCCTCAAAAATATCTTACCAAATCAGGAGTTTGCATTGTAGTATCATAGGAAAAAGTTTTAAAAATCTCTCTTCTTAATCAACTCATTGTAAGATACAGTCCTGTGTTCAGGAAAATAGATGCCTTATTGTGTGCTGCTGACAAAGGGCAGGCAAAGAAGTTTCAAGATGTGGTTTTGGTGTTTTGTGAGCAACAAATGTTTTGTTGCACATGACAGCATTCTGACAACATTCTTAGTGTGCAGCAACTTTCTTAAATGCGTTGGAAAACTTCAAAGCCATTGCAACTCCAGTAGAATAACATCTGCATTTAACCATGGCTCTCTGCGTAAGCCCAGTCTTGGACGATGATGTCTTGATGTCTGTCCATGGCTCAGAAAAGCTGTGTTTTGGGATCTCCATTACTGTCTGAACTGCATCTGTTCCAAATAGTTCAATGTTTTTGCTGGAGAATGAGAAATCATGGTGGAAACCACAGAGCTGGTTGGGATACAAGAAGTAGGATGTGTCAAGTTTTGGAATTTAGTTTCCTCTGAGTCAGTCTTTTGAGGTTAATAAGCATTCATACTGCTTTCTGTGGGATAGTTTCTAATCCTTCCTTCTGTACTATTTGTTGACCACAGGGAAACATTGCCTGGAAATAAAGGGAAAAAGGAATTTTATTATTAGCTAATTGTAGACTTAGAATACAGCTAAGGATACAATAAGTGGTTATGTTGATACTATTTTCATAATTGATAGGTTATTTTTTCATTATTAATTTATTTATCTAAGAATGATACTAAGTAGTCTGGGTTTTTTATTATTAGACTGTGGTGTAATTTTCACAAATGTTTCAAATTCAGAGATTTGCACTTATATGGGCATAAAATGTATATATTCATAAAGATGAGTACAGAATATTGTTATATTAGAGGAATGATTTAACCATTTTAAAAAGGGACTGTTTAAGCATTTTTCTGAGTGGTACTCTAGGAATTAGAGAGACCTATCTCTTTTAGCAAAAAATGGCTTTAAAAAGCCAACATTGCAGAAAACAAATTAAAATCAAGGACAATTTTAACATCAAAACCAATTCTCATCTTTTGGTAATTTGACATTGGCAGAATAGAAATGCATTCAGAAAGGACGATGGCTCTTTTTGCTTCTAAAATTGCTCTCACTGAACTTCTCTGGTTTTGGCTGTGTGATAAATTTGCTGATCATCAGAATCTGTCACAGGACAGCTGCCACACCACTTTTTTGATTAGATTTATGTTAGTATATTACATTAGGAAGATGAGAAAACTAAAAGTCATTGTGAGGTCTTTCGAAGACATATTCAGGAAGCAAGGTGCAGTTTTGCACCTTAAATGCACATGAAGAGGAAAAGCTAATACAGATTAAGACTTCCTAAAAGAGAAGACACTTGAGAAGTTGCAGAAGGCATGGCCAAGTCTGACGTATGGGCAGTAGGATTAGATTTATAGACCACAAGGAAGCAGTAATAGATGTTCATGTTTAAATTGGAATTTGAGATTTTTCTGCTTATTTTCTTTAGGGTGCTGGCAAAATAAGTATTTTACACAAATACTTGGCTCAAATTGTTTTACTTACTCTCCTGTGGGGCTCAGAGTATATACTTGAATTGAGCAAACTATTTGGCCCCTAAAGCTATTGTATGACAGACTGCTAACATATCTGCTAATCTGAAATACAGTAAGCATGTAACTAAAGTGTTTATTGCCATTACAAATATGGTCTTGAATCCTTTTTTGGAAAGAATGACCCTTGAGTGATTGCAGTCTTTGTTTCTTTAAGGTTTTTGCTTTGCTTTTCTCTTCTGTTCGCCCTTCCCTCATGATACATTACAGCAAGGAAAAGAAAGAACCTGAGTTCTTTCTTTGGTAGTGACCTGCCAGTGGTTCATCTTCACAGAATTGTACAGACACAGCAAAAAATCATTCAACTCCTGCTGAGAAGGTTTGCATGAAAACTTTTGATCCTGGATTGCTCTTGAACCCCCTTAGAGGAGATGACAGCATGTCTTGCACAGGGCCAGGGGTTGGACTCAATGGTCCTAATGGGTCCCTTCCAACTCAGCATATTCTGTGATTCTGTGTGCTGTGTGTCATGGGTGGGAGCCTCACTGTGCTGAAGCCTCGGCCTCACTGCTGCCCACAGACTTTGGGGAATTTACCTGATACAGCATGTGCAACAGGGTTTGCAGCTGAGAGAGCATTATGCCTCAACTTCCTAAGGTAACTGGTGTCTTGGCTGGTTGGGACATTGTTTCTGTGTTGAGCTTTTGGTCACCTTGGGGGTTGGATCCTTCAGCTCTTCATTAATGGACTGTGGCTGGTCAGCTGCCGAGCCCTGCAGCTCTGTGTTGCATCAACAAGCTGTGCTTTGGCTCAGTGATTCCTGTCCTGTATTTCTTGGTGGTTGAAATAGAAGTGCCCAACAAGCATCTTTTACAGCACAAGAGGATGGTTTGTGTGCCAGGTTTTTGCAGTAAGTGTATATTTATACAAGTTTTGTGGTGTGCTTTTAGTAAGCCTTATAAACTCAAACTTTCAGAATTTCTCATTACTCTACTCATGTCTCAGCCCCCACTCACCACTTGGTCTGTCGGCCTTGCATCAGCCAGTTCGTAGCTGGAGTTCCCTTAGTCTGAATCACAGTATTAATTTTTATACATTTTAGGTCATTTTTTTTTCCTGTTTCACAAAGTCTGCCTTATATCCTCTTTCACACGAGAACAACTGTGGTCTATTACATTAATTTTTACATTGTAAGGGAATTATATTAACTCTTTCACTTTGGCCTGGGCCCCAGTCCAAGCTTGAGAAATGAAGCCTTGTACCAAAGTATCAGTGCTTGCTTCTGTTTTCATCCATGTATTCACAGTCTAGGTCTTAGATTGGAATTACACTCAGTGACTGCATTTCTGGTGCTGTCTTCATCTGCCATTTTCTTAATTTTGGCAGGAAGCTAACCATCAATGTGTCTGGAAAGATATAGAATATACAGAGAAATGCAAGTGATAGAATTACAAAATGGGTGAGATTACAGAATTGGAAAGGACCACTGTAGGTCACCTGGTCTCACCCCTTGCTTAAACAGGGAAACCTAGAGCCTGTTCTCCAGGATTCTGTCCAAATGGCCTATGAGCATCCAGGGATGGGGACACCATAGCCTTTCTGGGCAATCTGTGCCAGTGCTTGGTCACACTCAGATGTTCCCGATGTTCAGATCATCCTGATGTTCAGATGGAGCCTCCTTTGTTTCCATTTGTGCCCATTGCCTCTTGTCCTGTCACTGAAAAAAGCCTGGCTGAAGGAGACTAATTATTCTTCATGTATTCCATGACTCTCTTGAATTTCTTTCCATCATTCTTCCAAATGCTATGCAGTTATCAGCTTCTTCCTGTTACAGCTAAAAATGCTGTTTTCTGTCTTTACAGTCCTGGGTCACATAAGGGTTCAGCTTTTTTTTTAGTTTTCCTGTGTGGTATCAGTGCCGAAGCCACCCTTAAATATGACAAGTATTCAGAGGTGTATCTGGAAAATGCTGGTGTCAGCATAGCTACCCCTCCATCAGAACCTGAGCAATCAAGCCATGACTATGTAATGAAAAGTGGGCAATACAAAGAGCTTCATGCCCATCTCCTTTTGTTGGCTGAAATAGATTTAAGAGAGAACATTTGCCAAGCGTGGCCTGCAAAAGTGCCATCATGAGCTCTGCTGCTGTAAGTCAGCTTAGTCTTGATTAAAATATCACATAACTTTCATCTGAGGCATTTAATCAGCTGTTGAAATATAAAAGAAACATTGATGTTATGGTTTTGTCCCACACTAAGGTCTGTGAGTCTGTCTGATATGTGTCTCAAAGCAAGTATGACAACACTGTATAACAGGGAAAAGAGATTTTTACTATGTTCATCTCTAAAGAGAAGTATTACTAATGATAGTATTTCTGTTAATGTGAAGCAACAGTGGAGAAAGGAGGTGAGGAAATGAACTCCCTGTTCTTTTTTACTAAAAGACTTTATTGAATACTGTGGAAAAAGAAAATCCTGACAGTGGACAACATACCAAAATAAGACTATCATCCTAGGCTTAATTTTCTTTTTAATTGAGAATTTCCCACTCTGTAAGGTGAAGACCTGAGTTCAGATCAAGAGATGTCACCCTTACTGCTCCTGTTTGCAAGTCAGTCAGTATTCTAGCAGAGTAGAAGAATCTGATTTGTAAGCTGGGGAGCATTCCTTGAATAAGTTCAGTTCTCCACAATTTTCTGTAAGTATTGTTTTTCTTTAAAGATTCAAGTGACATAAAATTAGTTTAACAATAGCTGAAAGGCAAATAGAAAATACGCAGTCATGTTCTTCACCTCTTTACTTCCTTGTATGGTCTTTTTGCAGAATATCTGTGTTCATATTACTTGACATGGAAGTAAAATGATTTTTTAGTTTTTAGCACTAGATGTAAGTCAGTGGGCTGAGTCTTTCTAAGGAATATTGGAAACCAATGTTTTGTGAGTTCCAGAGGTAGAAATTACAGATATATCCCATACTCTCTGTTTTCTCATTGTTATTGATGTTTGTTTCACAAAATACTGTTTTTCACGCAGCTTAGATTATCTTCTTATTTTCAATCACAAAATCTTCAGGTTCTTGTATTTACATGTATTGCAGCCATGTCTGGTTTTTTTTCATAGTATGAGTTTTTTTCAAGTGTTGATGCTGTTAGAAAATAATTTGCTAACTGGAATTAACTACATGTGCAATCTCCTCAAGCTGGTGTTTCCCTTGGGAATGGAGCAGCCCAGGTCTTCATCTCAAGCTAAGGTCTGGGAAGTCCTGTCTCTTAGCTGAGGGGCTGCTGCTCCAGCAACCCAGTGTATGAGCGTGTGTGTTTGTGTGTAGAGTGAAAAGATGAGATGTACCAACCATTTTTAAGGATCGTTATTCATATCTCGACTTCGGAAGGACATATTTTCTTGAATTTTGAAGTGCAGGAGTTTGAACCACATTCCTTGTTTTCTTCAGTGTTTGTTTGAAAACTACCTTGACTACCTTGTCTTGTTAGATACAAATGAGAAAAAGAGATAAACCTTCTTATTCAAGCATATTATGATATTACTCAGTAGTCTTTGAGGCTATATGTTCACATCACTTTAGTGAAACTGGATCATAAGTGCAATGCATAACTGAAACTATTTATGATTATTTTAGTTAAAATTATAAACATGCCCTCATATTAGAATGTTGTGTGTTATATTTTGGGAAGCTTTTTTGGGGTTTTTTTTTGGTCATTTCCACTTTTCGTATAGTAGTAACCTGTATAAACTGCATTTTTTTCTGTATGGAATCCCTTTTTTTTGCCCCTGATTGCAATGTGCCTTTCTATTTTCACCCTGAGTCTTTTATATGGACCTTTATAGCTTCCGGGTAGGGCTGTGGCTACCATGTCTGTCTTCTTACTAATCTGGTGTAAATATTTGGATTTTCTGTTTTTTGATTGTTGATTGTTTTCTCTCCATCTGTGCTGCATAATTGCCTGTGGAATTTAATGCATATATGTTTCAGATAAACTCCTTGGAAAACTTGGTTATTGTTTGTTTCAACTGCATAGTGTAACTGAAGAAGCACTTTCTAAACCCGGAACGCACAGGAGCGTGAGTTTGGAAAGCATACCATCAAATCACGGGGCCTGATAGTGTCTGATGGTGTCTCTGGAGCACAGCATGATTGTCTGGGGGTCTTATGTCCAGCAGGAGAGAGTATGGAAGTGTATTCCAGGGCCTGGGTCCAGATTCAGGGGTGCCTAATTTGAGCAAGGGATGTGTGGAACGTACGTGCCTTTCTCTCGCCTCTGACAACTCAATCAGAGCGTCAATGAATTTGTGACAGATTCCTGTCTGAAAGCAGTAAAGTTCC
This sequence comes from Serinus canaria, assembly GCF_022539315.1. NCBI lineage: Eukaryota > Metazoa > Chordata > Aves > Passeriformes > Fringillidae > Serinus > Serinus canaria. Next base: position 85,220,378 of record NC_066315.1, read on the forward strand.
ATGAATGCAAGGAAAGTCTCCAGTTCCCCTTGCAGACATGCCCAAAGCTGTTATCCCCAAGCTGGGCATGGGCAGTGGTGCATGGGTAGATCTTGCATGGCTCAGCAGGTCCAGCTCTGCCCTAGGAGCAGGAGCGCGTAGCACTTGGAGAGAGGCGTCAGCTCCAGGAACTGACTCAGCTTCTGCTGAGTTCCTATCAGCAGGCTCTGCCACTGGCTTGGAAAAGAAAAATTACCTCTTTCATAATGCCATTTAAGCATTTATGATCCGTATCCTAGATCACTTTTTCAGAATTTGACCCTGGCTGTTAAGTCACTTCACTGCTTTTGAAAGTTGTCCTAAAGCCTACAGCCAGTTTTTATTATACCACTTGGCTTTGGTAAATCCTGAAAATTATGGGTCCATATAAGTTTTGCTTCTGTTATGTGAGAGAAACAAGTAGGAGTTTGAAAAGTACATGGTTAAGACATTTATACCTGTTTGAGCTTTTTACTCATTGAAAAAAACTGGTCAGTGTATAGGAAATTTATAAAGGAAAATATGTTTGAAAATTGGAGTCGCTTGTAGTATTCATGGATTTGTTGGCTCAAGTGAATGAAGTGCTTGTCCCCAGAATATTGATTGTCTCATGTCAGGGGGAATCAAGATTCCCCAGGACATCTTGGCAGCAGGATTCAATGGCCAGCTTTCAGCTCAAGAGGTGACTGCTGGCCCTTGGTGTAGGGCTTCTAATGCTCCATGGGCACTGCAACTTCTTTTACCTGTGCTCTGAGAGCACTAACCAGGTGGGTCCTTCTTGTCACTTGTGGCAATTATTTGGTTGGTTACGTGTTAGATCTGTAAAATGGTCTGTCCCCCTCAGCCCCTCCCTCCAGTCTGTGCTGGAGTTGCACAGATAACTCTTCTACCTTGTGGCCTTCTGGATAACACAACTCCTGGTTCTTTTTGATGAAGTTTAGCTCAATGTAGTGTTAATCTTAGAGCTGAAAAAGGTGTAGGAATGTTGAGTTGAAAATATTTGTATTTTTCTAAATCCCTCCCACCCTCAGACCCTGCCTTGGCTGTGTTCTCGCTTTACATTTTTACAACACTGGAGGAGCTGGAGGAACAACACTTCAACTAACAGTTTGAGGTGTTTTCTCAGGCTGTGCAAAACCTCTTTTCATGATTTATAGCCTTGAGGTAAAACTTTTCAGTGTATTCTCATATATTACTTAATAAGACAGATGCCTGGTTTTTATTTCCATACCTGGAGAACACAGGAATTTGATCACATGGATCATATCTTGTAATACCTAGCCACTTCACTGGTGTGCATATTTCCATGAATGTTTCATGCTGATGGCTTTTGCCCTTTTTCAGATGTTATGTTTTAGTGGTGGCTGGAAGATGGGTTTCTCCCAACAGAGAGCCAATTGTAAGAGCAGCTTTCCCCAGGCCCTCTTCCAGGAAAGGCAGCTGAACTGTGCATGGGTTTTGTTCTGCTGTGGGCAGTGGAGAAGACAAAAGGTTGTGTATAACTGAGGGCTGAAAGGAACAAGTCAGGAATAAGGGGAAGATTGATGATCTTCCAGTAGAGTTTTGTGCCTGGGTAGTTCCCCAGTATTTTTTTGTCAGTCTTTTGCATCTGAGACCCCATTTCAGACCCTTTTTCAAGCCTAAGGCCACTTACAGATACATGGTGATTTTAAAGAAGACTGAATGTAAAAACTGGATCTGATGCAACAGGTATCTCTAGCAGCTTAAAAGGTCAGGAGAACAAATGTTATGCTTAGCCTTGCTGCTGCGGAATTTCTCTTAATATTGAATAAGCCAAGATGAAAGAATTAACACAAAAATGTTTGCTGCAATTTCATATTGAGTCTTCAGGCTGCAATTCTAGATCAAACTATTAAAAAATAAAAAAAAAAATTAAATTCTGTCGTGGATATTTGCCCAAAAAGATAGCATTACACCCACAATATATTTTGCCTGTTTGGACAGAATAGTACATGTAGAAAAGATCGGTTTGTGATCAGAAGTAACATTTATGAGACATAGAAAGTGCTGCCAACTGCTAAGCTATTTGTGGTGCTGTGTTATGGCTAGCAGAGGAGAGCAGGTTTGCATTAAGGCTCTCAACAGTCCTAAAAATATGTCACTGGGGTGTGTGCCGAATGCTGACCGGCAGAGCTTCAGGCGTGAAAACTGCACACAGCCTTGCTCACATACACACACAGTTACTCAGAGATCAGCAGAAACGCAGGGGGCAGATGCAATGGGTGCCTCAGCATGGTAGACAAGGGATGAACTACGTGAAATTTCTGTATGACATGCACAGTTTGCTAAAGAGATGCATTTTATCTCCCCAACTATAAGATGCCCATGATGCAGCAGCATCTCTGGGGTTTCCAAGGCAAGAATTGGGGCAGGGAGGAAGTTTAAGCATTTTTGATCACTTGGGTTTGAGGAGCTACATCTTTCAATCTGAATCATTGATCTAATTGCTGAGACTTTTGAAGACATTTTTCCAAATGGCTTCTAATGTATTAACTGTGTATTTATCATTGCTGTGGAAGCTGAAAGAACTCTGGACAGCATGGGAGAAGGTGAAATAATTCAAATGTGCTGGATAGAGAGTTCAACTATAAGAAAAAAACAAAGTCTTCTGTAGTTATAGGATTTTATGCAGGATTAGAAAATGTATTAAACAGCTTCAACTATTGAGTGTGCACAAGCAATTTCAGAGTTGGGAAAGTTGTAATCCCAAATTGTGTTGCAATTATGGCCATAATAGGGCAATAATTTAAATTTTACATTAAGAACTGGAATCAAAAGTGTTGTCATGGTAAGCCATTGTATATTAATCTTGATTACTCACTTACTGGAATATTTTATTTACATATTTGAATAAGAAAAAATTCCTTTGAAGGATTTCAGATTCTCAGGAAACTCGAGAATTTCACAGACAATTTTTTATCAATGGAGTTGTTTAACAGGTATATATCAGTTTGTCTTTGTAAAAGCTTGATTATGGATAAGTTCTGATGTGAGATCAGAATTATTGTCATAAAATAATGTTATTTTATGACATTAAATCTTAACTGCTTTAATAGAAAAGATGTCATAAATGTAACAGGTAATGATGTTTGCAAGGTTTTAAACTCAAATATTTTACTTCAGCATGACTTTTGAGTATTTTTTTTAACCTTTAACATGGATCCAGACAATCCTACCCAGAGAGTTTCTCAGAGGAATCGAAAATTTTCTTCATGGATTACTCTCAGTTAAATGACATCCTTCCTTACTGAAAAGGGGAAGTATCAGCTGCGTGATGGGACTGATGGTTATTTATAAAAATCTAACTGCAGACAGTCACATTTCTTCTCTTGTCTGTCCAAACTGCAACCTCATGGTGAGACACCTGATCTCCTTGTATGCCCTGAGGAGACCTTTTAGAAGTGGCCATTTCAAATGCATGACATTTTAAACAATACCTAAATAGCAGCATTCTGTTTCAGTGCTTAATTATGGCTGAATGTACACTTTCACCAAAGGTGTTGCTGAAGTATTTGTGGTTTCTCTTCATCTGTTGGTGCTGAGGTTCCAATGTGATGTGATAACATTCACTGTTTCATTCTCTGCACGATCCCTGGGTTATTTTTGCTGCACTGGCAGCTGTTTGATGGGGCTAAATCTGAGTGGCCAGAGGCTTATTTTCTGTAAGGAATTGCACAATTGGCATTTTGGACTTATGTGTGAAATATCCTGCCCTTTTGGCTGGAGACCACAGGGTTCATAAGCAGAACAGCTGGACGTGGGCATTTCTGTTTTGGTTCCAGCCCATGTAATCTCTGGTTGAAAGGCACCCTCCAGCCCTTCATGCCATGATGTATTCCCTTTAGCTGAAGGTCTGTTGCTTCGTTACAGCAAACACTTGAATGATGAGAAAGATATCAGAAAATAAGTCTAGGCTGTGGGAGAGTACAGAACTAGTGTAATTACACAGTTTGACTGAGGGATACCTTAGGAAAGCAGCTGTGCTGGGAAATGGCAAAGTGCGGTTGGTGTGAAAAGCAACATGTATAGATTAATGTCTTTAAAGCTGTTTTGACATCAAAGAAGCCGTCTGCTTAATGCATGAATTGGCATTACAGTAATGAAATAACTACCAAGGTTCAGGGAGAACTCAAATAGTTTTAGAGGACCCAGAGAGGAAAACTCTAAGGCAAAAAAAGTGTTTTAAGCAAAGCAGAGAAGCAGACCAGTAAAGGAACCAGCTATTCCTGGCCACATGCAACCTCTTGGAGCAAACATGGAGGTATCTATTGCTTTTTAGTAAAAGTAGGATTATATCACTTGTTCTGCCATTTGCTCACACATGACATGTTTTCAGAATGCCTTCATGGAGAGTTTCAAATGTGAATTGAATAAACTTTGCAAAGTGTTGGAGATACTCACTTGACATACCAATGTGAGCAAGTCCCTGAGGTCCCTACCTTTTATATTTAGTACTGAGAAGCGCTGCCATTTTTAACTTATGCAGTGAGAGAGACAGAGAGATGGGATGAAGGTAATTTATCTTTAAAGCACCCCTGTCTTTCAAAATTTATTCAAATGCTTTCAAAGTCTGAAAACTAGAAAATTACAATCATTACTAATATTTTGTTCTTTTTTCTTCTTTTTTTTTTTCCCCCCACACACTGTCTACATTAATTTTCTCATTTGCAAAAATTTATTTCTAATTCCATTCTGGTCAGCTCTCTTTTTCAGCTCAAGTGTATGTATTTTTTTATCTCTCATGTTTAAATTCGGGCTCCCTTTTAACCACCCTGTAGAGTCTCACCCTTTGCTTCTGAGTAGCCAGACAGCTATTTCAGTGTAGGAGCCTAAGCAGTTTTAACAGCTGCAGATTCTTAGATGTAACTGATGTCTTTGGTTAGAAAAAACAGCCGTTTAAATGATATGTCCCTTTGCATTTGAGAGCATTCAGTGGAAGAAGGCAGATCTGATTGTTTTCTTTAGGACAATGGTGACTTCACAACTACATGTAGCCAACTATGGTACCACTAAAGGGAAAGCTGGAACTGGGTGTCTTGACATTTTCTGGTTTTATTGCATGCAGTGCAGCATGTAGCTCATACCTAGGTTTTTGCAGCCCTGCTTTGGGTGGGTGGTTGGACCACCGAGTCCTTGACTTTACTTGCAGCCTGAATTATTTCTGACTCTGTAACTTTATACTTTTTTTTTTGCCGAGTTTGTTTTAGAAGCATGTTTGTGCCTTGATTGCTGTTAGCAGGTATGGCAGATTGAAACCATGGCACTTTGGAATTCAGGTAGTTCAAGATTTCCACCAAGGGCAGGCGATTCCATGATGATGGTGAAAGGAGCCCTTGGTTGACAGAGTCAACAGTCAGTTGATCTGTTATTATGAGAGAAAGCCTACTTCTCTCTTTGCAGCATAAGTGGAAATCTGCTGCTCCCATGTTTTCCTTTGCCCTTCAGCAGGACTGGCTGCTTTTGCATCTGCAGCAGCAGAGGAACAAATGCAAGACAGACCTCTGTGAAGGACTGAGTTCTGGTTTCTTGGCTCTCAGTGCAGGTAGCCAGCTTAAAGTCATCTTGTGACATATACAAACCCAGATGTATGTCAGAGCTCTTTTAATTCAATGTTCTTTGTGCTGTGTATTCATGGGCTAACATGAGAGTAGATTCTCCAAACTAATACCTGAGCATCCTGCACAGCAATGTAGCCAGTGTTGCTCTTAATTAGTTTGCAGCAGGGCTGGATCAAGGATCAAGAATCTTCCTTTTATACACCAAGTACAGTTTTTTGCACATCTGAGTTCCACACCACCTATGTGGGTACTGTGAATTTGGGGGCTGTAAGGCTCTGTTTGGGGGACACAGCTGCAGCAGTGAAGCCTTGGGAAAATCTGGGAAATCTGAATTGTTTTGATTCATTGATTGAAAAATTAATTCCTTTATGCTTTCTCCTTTCCAGGGATTGTACCCTGTAGATACATATAGCACATTATTTGAGGACTTGCTTATTCTCATTTGTATGTTAGGCTTCCTCTATTTTTCTGTGGCTGTGGAGCAGAACACTGGCTATTTGTAAGCGTGTTTTACACAACATGAGTTTACTGCTGTCAAGAGTTGTAAGGTTAGTAATAAATAAAAACTATGTTTTGGTAGGATTGACCCCCATCACTACCAAAACAAGAAAAATAAGCTGCTGGTGAATTTAAGTTAAGGAAAAAAATTCATCAGAGAACAAGTGAATGAGTGACAAGGTGGATGCTCTCAAGAACTGATTTAGAAAGCTGTTACTTTATTTAAAATCAGTCTGCTTCAACCATCTTTTACAAATAAAGACTGCTGCTTTATATGAATCTGTTTCCACAAAACTAAACAATGAACATAAGGCTTTAAATTGCATGCATTTTCAAACAGACCTAGAAGAAAAAAAAAAAAAAAAAAGGATTGTGTATCCTGCCATCCACTCACAACTTCCATTGATTTAAAAAAAAGTTGTCCCACTTAGGGTGATTAGGCAGCATGGCCCATCCTCCAGTTAAATACAGCACAGTAACCAGTTGTGGCTAGAGCAAGCTCTGGCGCTGCTTTTTGTTTGCAGTACCTTTTTATTGAGCTATCTGGCCCTTTCAGTTGTCAAGAAGGTAGGTCCCTCCATATTTGGAAGCTTCCTGGAGATGCTTTGTACTTATTTAGGTATCTGAATAAGTCTAAAAATCTGACCTCTGCCTATAAATATTTATTGTGGAAAAAAATCACCTTGGGTTTGTTATAAGGAAACTAACCAGATTGTATTACCACCTGGAGATCCCTGCATTGTCTCTGTGCAGGCTGGCTTCAGTTAAGTGGGATGAGTATTCAGCACCACACATTGCTGTCTTTTCTTGCCACCTTGACACTGAACACAGTGGTGACTGCAGCACAAAGCTTGTCTGAGTTTGACTCTCTGAGATAGAACTTGGAAAGCAGCAACATTAGCCATACTTGTTCTTTAACAAGAAAATCAGCATCTCCTTCATTCTGCACTAGGAGAACTAAAGGAGAGTTGGCTCCAGCAAAATGGGCTAATTAAACCCAAACTCCCAAATTTTGAGCTCTAAAATCCACACCCCCCCAAACCTATATACTAATAATGTTTGTGTTTAGTGCATGTGATTTCCATCTGATGTGTACTCTTAAATTTTTTTTTTAATGGTGTCTGAAATTTTGCAGTTTGTGGATTTGAAAGGGGGGGGTTGTTTTCAGTTAAAGTTTGGGGAAAGAAATACTGCAGAATCACTGTGACGATGCCTGGTTTTGATGGAAGACAGGGTTTGATAAAGAAGAGTAGTTGATCAGTCATCAGTAATTTTTATTATGCGTTATGGGAGACATTTATCCAAGAGTTAATGAGACATTCCAAGGTATATGATACACTAAAGACCAGACAAAAGACTTGTGATATCCTCCTGAACATCTCTTCCTCTCTTAAAGATATTCTGGTAGTGCCCACAGGAGAGCAGTGTTCTCTTCACTGGTATTTGTAACCAGTCCAGGCTCAGAGTGCTTATGCTCCCAGAAGATAAATGATGGGAGAAAACTGAAAAGATTATTAAAAAAATCCTTATTCAGTCAAAACATGTTGTTCAGAATGTAACCTCCAAACCTGGACAGTATTAGTGAGCTAACTATTTTAGGCACCATAGCACAGTAGGGTTTTGGTGAGAGCGTCATTCCTTAGCTAGAAATATAATATAAGTCTTTAAAGAATTTCTAGTCTGAGTAACAAAATGAGATACATTTTCGTCACAGAGGGACACAAGGTGAAAAGTTCAGGTCTGGATCCACTTTGGGTTTGGTCTATTTGTATGGATAAATCTGATAAAATGCAGCTGCGAGCTTCAGATTCGTGTTTTTCGAATGTTTTGGAGAACTTGGAGTCAGTTGGGTTTTGCACCTTCTGCTGTTTCCAAGCGTCTGCTGCTAGGGAAGGAGCGGTGCCACTGAACAGCAGAGCTTGACTTCTCATGCTGGACTTATGTGGGAATCATGCTGTTTCAAAAGCAGATTGAAATCCTAGATCATAGCCATCAGAGCTAAAGCATCTTGACAACTCCCCCTGCACCACCCTTGCTACTCTAAAATTATTTTCAAGTCTAAAATCTGCTGAGTAATAAAGCAAAATGCCATTCAGGTCTCTGATGAGGGTCTGAGCAGCGAGCAAATTGCTGACCCTGCAGCTAAGTGAAGTTCCAAATGCAACAAAATTTATGAAGGCATTTGGCTCCACTGCCCAGCTATTTGAAAACCCAGGTGTAAGAGATGCATAGCAGCAAATCTCATACCTCTTGGGCTTGAAATTGGCATTTTACCTAGCTGTGTGTGATGTGTTAGCTTTGCCTCTGCTCCCTTTAAATAAGAATCATCTGTTCTGAATGTAACAAATGTTTGGTGCCATCCTGCATTCATTAAGAAATCTATTTATGTTTGATTCATCCTTACAAATAAATCTGTTGTGAAACAACTTAAAGCAGCCTGCTCCAAAGGCACATCTGAATTTCTGTTAAGTATAAAAATACTATTCTGCCCATTTTAAATATGAGAAAATAAGCAAAAACTAGCTAAGAAAAGACTAATGCTTGATCTTTGCACAGAAATGGTATTTTTTGCTTTGGGGATTCACTCACAATTACAAGTGCTGAGGAATTTAGTAGTCAAGGCATAGCCTGCTCGCAGGGGTATGACTTTGCTGGGGTTGTCTAAGTGTACCTCAGTCCTTCACCTCCCAGATCACCTTCTTTGTAATTAATTCTGGTCAAGGGGAAAGGATTGTGAAGATGCTTGTGGTATAAATGTAAGAGCCAGAGAGGCAGTAGCTGATATGTAAGGAGAAATGTGTGTGTGCAGCCAGATGCATCTCCTTCTCTCACTTGAGAGCTGAAGCAAGGGTTTACCTCAATGGGATTAGCTTGCAGCTGGCAGAATCTATCAGCTGGAATACTTAATAGGAAGGTGCCAATGAGACTTAACAAGCTCTTTAGTGTGAAATTAAAACTTATCCAGAGTTCACTGACATGCTTGAGAGTGGGCACAGCCACAGTTGCCGACTTTCATGCAGCATTATTTTGTCATGAGAAGTACAAATTGCACCAGAAAGGAGAAAAATGTTCCCAAATGTAAATGCTCTATTCTCCCATCTTTCCAGCACAAGGAGTGCTCTAGGGAGCTGTGATTAAATTTACTACCAGTACGATGATATGAAACACAGCATTGAGCTGTTGTAGCCCCAATAGCTCTTTGCATGAGATGCTGAGAAGGGGGTACTGGAGGAGATAGACCTTTGAAGCTGCTTGTCAGTCTAAGGGCAGTCAGTGCCAGTGAATTTACCCTACCAAAAATCTTGAGTTGCCCCTAAAGTCATTCAACATTCATCTTCAGAAAAGTTCACATCTTCTGAGGAAGATGCTAGGAAAGAGTTATCCCTATTCATAGTTATTTGCAAAGTTGCCTTTTCTTGTCCATTTGGGCTGGGGAGGGCAGGAACAGAAGGTGGAGAGGTGTCCCTGTGTGTTACCTGTTACCCTGTGCCAGGGGGACTTGGAGACTTTACACGGGTGTTTTCTCTCACCAGATTCCCAGTGTTCTGCAGAGCCTCCTGGAGCCATGCCAGCATGCAGATCCCAAACACCCTAATCTTTAGGGGTGGCTGAGCAGGAACTGTCATGTTTGTGTCTCACATTTGATAGCACTTGGATCCCAAGCACATGGGCAGGAGACCCAACCGGCTGTGCATGCTGCAGTACAGTAAAATGAACCAGGCTGTCTAGTTTGTTACCTAGTGTTTAATAAAAAAACCCACAGCTTTTTTATCTGATTTTGTAACACCTTAGTTATTTGTAGGAAAGATTAGGGATTTTATCTGATACTTTTATCTACTTTTATTGTTCCTTATGAATATACTGCAGTAGGCCATGCCGAGCATGAAATCAGCCTTGTAAAGAAAACAGCTTGTTCCCATTATGACAGTATATGAACACTAAAAATGGGCTTCGCTAGTTACAACAGCTGAATCCCAGCATCCCCTGAAGTTATATTCAGTTAATAATACAAGACTTCAGATTTCTGCTTGGCATAAGAAATAAATGTGCAATTGGAAGTCAGCACCGCAAAGCTTGCAGTAATAGGTGATGTTTATAAAATGTATTTTCTTGGAAGTAATCTCCTCAGGATTTTGTTGTAACAATGCCAGATCCTAGACACCATCATATACTAAGCCTTCTTTGTAAATTTCATCACAAGTTTCATGTGTGGTACTCATCCTCATCTGATAGATGAAATCTGTGCGTCCATCAGCATGGAATAATCAGATTCTAATGTGCATGGATGTCCAATACAAGTTTATTGAGGGTGTCTTGGTCTCAGCTGATGAGTAATTCTGTTCCAGTTAATGCACTGATGTTTGTGTGAGTTACTAATTTAAAGCTTTACTTGCAATTTCAGGGAAATGGTTGGTCTGTAAATTGTACCCATAATTTTCCAATGACCTAACATTTATACTGGCACTAACAGGCTTTGGTTGTAATAACGATTATGGATGGAGCTGATAGAAGATCAGATACACCATCATTGGGTTCAGCATATATGAAAGCAAAACTGATGGTCAGAATGAAGGGGTTTGGTGTCAGTGAAAGGCAGTCAGTGAATCCGACCAATAATCTGTACTAAACCAGAGGAAAACAAACAAAACTAAGTAGATGGCAGGAAGCAATTCACAGGTTGAGTTTCGCCAGCTGGGGCCAGTTAGCAATGATCTGAATATATCAGTGAGTCATTTTCAGGATATTGTTTCTTCTTTCAGAAGCCCTTTTCTAACTATATAGAGTAATCTACTAAGGTTGTCAGTTGTGTTGAATGACAGAGGTATTTACAGTGTCTCCAGAAATGTTCAAAAGAAAAGAAAAAATCTGCTTTCTAAAATATATAAAAAATAGTAAAATTCTTTGAAGGCTTCATCTTAGATCCTGCAATTGCATTGAGTGCTAAGAATGCCTCATATTTGTTTCTCAGAAAGATATATAACCATCCACTCACTTTTCAGTTGAAGAAATGAGAATCCTGAAAAAAGCCAATGTTTTAGAGAATAATTTTTATGACCACCATATGGGGAAGGAGTCTACATTTTAATATTTGTGTACATCTAATCCCACCACTGTCAATGGGATTTAAAATGCCTGCTAATCAATGTGATACATATGGTAGATGTCATGGAGTGATTAATGCAGTGTAATACAGTAGCCACTGTATACAGGGAAGCCTCCCATGTGGCTGTAAACATCTGCTTTTGTTATCAATGGCTCTGGAATCATCATAGTTGGCAAAGGGGAAAAACAAAACAAAGAGAAGTTTGCAAAAGAGACTTTCAGCTTTCCTCTGTGTGGGGGCCCTTGAAGTGAAGGGCCTTTTTGGGAGCAAATGGAGCTGTGGATGTCCTCTCTCTCTGGATATGTCCTCTCTCTGTTGGAGATGCCTCTGCCAACACCAAATGGTTATTCTTAGTTGAAGGGTCCCAGCTTTGACACAGAAATCATTTTGTTGAACAGATGATGAGAATAGCAAGTTTTTGTGCATGTGTGTGAGAGAGAGGGGAGAAATTTACAATACAAAGGTATACTGGTTTGCTTTGAACTAATGCTTCTGCCCCTTCTGATGATGTTCTTTATTGCTGGCCCACAACACAGCTCCCTTAGGCTGTGGAGAGTGGTGAGTATGTGTGGTGTGGAGCACCAAGATTCCAGCTCCAAGGGAGAGGCTTCTAATGTTGTTTGACACATTGCAGCGTAACTCAGAGCACTGACTTTTCCAAGAGGGAGGTGTCAGGGTATTGATTTCAGCATCACATGGGTGTGTGTCTTTACAGTTCTCACTTCTCATCTCAAATCTGCAATGCCTGTGTCCCAAAGGTGAATCAGCTTGCCTCTGAGAATTGATGAAAGTCCATTTTCAAGCACAATGTGTGTACTGTGGCACCATGGTGGCCTTTCCAAAACATCAGGTGACATTTTCATCAGTTTTCATTTGCAAATTGAGTCTTTCAGAGGTAAGGTGGCTCTGTGCAGCTGTGTTGTATTGTCCCATGCTGTCCCAGGAGGGAAGGACAGAAATGAGCCCAAGTTGATTTACTTCCTGATAGCATTTTAGTTGGGACAGGCATAGGAAGACACCACTGCTGTGTGTGAACACACTGGCTTCAGCGTTTGGACAAGTAAGAAGAGAGAATCTAGGCTCTGGGAACTTAACAGCTCCCAGTGCCTGGATGCCTGTCAAATGTTTTAAACTGATGCTGCAGTCAAAATGTTCACCAACTCCATTGGCAAACTCAGGCACAGGCACAATTGTAGCAATGATTTGCCCCTGTAATCTTCATCTGCTTCACTTCTGTTTAAAATTAGGCTTTCTATTATTTTGATAATACATGCTGACAAGAATTTTGTGGGTGTGATTTTTTAATGTTTGCTGCTTCCCATTGTTTAAACAGCAAAATCACTCTGAATCCATTGCAATGGAGTACAGAGATTAAAAGAATGATCTAAACCTTAACCACTTCATCAACATTTTGATTCACTTACCCTATGGATTTTGTTATTCCAAGTTAGTTTATAGATGCATGGGATACCTCATTTGAATACAGACCCTTGTTGAGTGTTTTGCCTCATTACTAGCTCAAGTAACTCTTCTCATTTTTATGATACTGCACTGATAGTATAATGCAGTCAGAAAGCTCTTTAAAAAATACTTCCCATGGTTACAGCTGCAAATGGATACAACATTCTTCAATATCTTTTTGTGGTTTGTTTTTAATTTTTAATTGCACGATTACCCTTTTCCCCCTGCTTCCCCTGAACATGTGTGCATGCATGTCCTCTTCCTCATCTTCATTTCTGTTGGATGTAATTCTTTCCGGGTAAATCCTGTCTCCTGTGAGCTTTTTTTGATATATAGACTCTTTGTTTTAAGGCAGCTGTAGTGTCAGGCCCACCCACACTGTGCTGTCCCCATTGCTTTGAAGCCAATATTTCACACATAAAATAGCCGTCAAGTCTTTGCTTTGGTTCCGCTTGCTGGGGATGGCATGAAAACAAAAGTTTTTGTGTTTTGAGCTTTCATGTAAGTGAGCCAAATGAGTAAAAGTTTCAAGGATTTCAACCAAGGACTTGTCATGAAAGTTGCTTTTGACTAAAGCTAAAAAGTTTATCAAAAGGGAGGAAAGTGCAAACCAAATATGTGCCTACCACATCTCTGTAGCTTTCTGGTGATTTTTTTGTGCTTGTCTTGTAGGAGAAAAAAAGAAGTTCATTTTTGCTGTCACTTAATCTCTTCTGATTTAGGTAGAACTGTGTCTGTGGATTCTGCAGGTTTGGTCTATTGTGGGGGAGAGCAGTTTGTCTCCAGACAGAACAAACTGGTGTGACTTGGTTTGTGCTGCTGGACCAGCACTGTCCTACCTCATCAGAGTGGTATGGAAATGCTGCTTTGTGGAGTCATTCCCATGCCAAAACACTTACACTAATCTGTTCACAGTCTTGTGCTTTGTCCTTCAGAAAGCAGTCTGAGAGAAAACAAAAACATGACCAAGGGACACACCAACATATTTATCTAGTGGCAAAAGTCTTTGGTGGGTAGGTAGTGCAGTGATGTATTGAAGGCTGTAGCCTGCAAAGTCATTTCCATCCACCTGCAAAAGATTTCTTTTAGTTAGGATTATCACAGGACAATATCTCAAAAAGACAAGGAAAAGGAAACTTACCTGGCAGTGTACTTATTCAATGAAGTTTAGTGCTAAGGAAGTAACTGCCAGGGAAACTTGAAGGCAGATTCTAGGCATTTAGGATTCCCAACTGATTTAACCTCCCTCCAACAGCATGTGCAGCATGGCTAGAGTGCTCCAGCTTCAGGAATGTTGATTTCTTTAGGCAAATCCGGATGTAATGATAGAAAAATGATGCCTAATTTTATTTGCATGATAAAGTCTCATTTGTTTTGATAGTCTTTACAGAGAGAACACTTGCCACGTTCAGGATGATCTATGAATACAGGGCTTAGGGAGTAACTGATTCTGAAGTTCAGATCCTAGATTCCTTCTCACAAGAACTTTGATTGATTGATTGATTTTCATTACTGTTTTTTAGTGTCAGATATTTTGAAGAAAGATGGTTTTCTGATTGCCTATAGTTGGTGATCTTATTTATCCAGGGAACTTTACTTACAATCTGTAAACTGTAATCTGTCTGTTGTCACAGTTCATGATGCAGGGAAGGCCAACATGCCAAATCAAAAGCAGTTGTGGCGGGTATTGCTTCATTTCTTTCAGGGCATATAATTTTTCAGTGAAATGTATCTTTTGGTATTCAAGTATTGACTAAATAGTATTGGTAGAGGAAAACAATGGTGTATTTTGATCAAAAGTGTGATTAAAAAAAGGTACCAAAAAATGCAAATGGCAAAATATACTTTGATTATATGGGTGTGTTTGTATGTGTGCATATATTTCTTGCTAATTCATCTTATATTACTGCTTAGTATTGATGATGGATATGATATAATATAGAGGACAAATCAAGCTAGTTTCCGGCTATCCATAGCATTTGATGTCTTGAGGACTTCTGTAAGGTGTGTTAATATCCTTGAAAGAAAGGGGATGTATGGAATTATTTAAAAATCTGACTACCTTTGTCAGTGTAAGCACTGTAACTAATCCAGCCCCACAGCAACTAAAAGATCTGTATAAAAACACCCAGCTGGGGTGTGGAAGTGACCTCTTAGGAATGTCATCTGTAATTCTGCTTCTTGTCCTTCATTAATTTCTAGGTTCGATCTGCTCTGCTCTCCTTGGAGCAGGGTTTGTTTCTGGTTTTGCTTTGTTGCATGTCTCGTCACAAGCAAGCTTTGCTGAGGATTGATAAGGCACCCCAGAAACCCCAGAATGATTAGTATCTAACAAATCGAGTAGCAGACATTTTTATGGATAGTACCTCCCAAGCCAGTCCCTTTCCCTCTGAGTTCCTGCCTGGATCAGTTGCAAGTCATATGTGTTTCTCAGTGGAAGAAATGTGTGTTTTGTAAAGAGCAAGTTCCCGGAGCCCCCCATGGGCAGCAGGGCACGTGAGGGGTGAAGGCAGGAGGAGGGGAGGCCTCTCAGACAGGATTGCATCCTCTCTGAAATACCTGCCTCTTTGTGGAGGGTACTGAAGTGTCTGCCCATGGCTGATGTCTTGCTTTGCAAACAGAGCCAGAAAAACAAGCAACTTTTGCAGGACTTCATACATGTGAACTGTTGGGGGATTGTTCTGATCAAAATGAAAACTGCCTTATTGCTGCTTGTAAGATGGGGAGAGACCTGCTAACTCTCATCTCAGTTGTTTCTCCTAGAAAAATTTCCTGGATGCTGTTATGCCACAGGAAAAAGGCAGTTTCTCTGTTTGATTTGTTTAATTTGATTAGCTGTTATCTCTGTTAATTAGCTGTGAAATACTACAAGACCAGTGCTTTCTGACCCTCCAAGACATGTATGACAAAGTGAAAGGAAAAATAGCTGTCCTGTACTGACTCATGGTCTCTGAAAGAATAGAGGAGAAGACAGATACGCTTTTATAAAGACAGAAGTCAGAGTAAGCCAAAGTTGCCTCCCATATTTTTCTTTAACCGTGTTATAGGAAATGGTTTTGAATTGTTTTATTTCCTAATAGTCACATCCTTATTAGCCTTGTGTTTTTCCTTCCCTTACCCCTCCTGTGAAGTGTGTTGTACGTGGGAATTTCTAGCCTGTAAAACTTTAAAACCCATGATAAAAAGATAGTTTATAATTTACAGAATTGTTAGTCTGTGTTCTTGCCCGCTCGTCTACGTGCACATGCTGAAGTATCCCATGTTTTACTGTTGATGTGGACATCATTAGGATTATGCAAGCTTTTTAGCTGGCTATTTATGATTTTATTGGTCTTCATAAATTAAATGTCGCTTTTATTTTAGGAAGGACATGTCAAAATGGCAGAATGAAGGGATTGAGGGGGAAACTCCGTTGTTCCCTTCAAATGCAAATTCTTTTCTTGCTCTTTCTCCTCTGCACTTCATGGGGTGGTGATTGGTATAGCACAGCTTGCCTAAAGCTTGAGCTCCCCGGTTGCAGGGAACCCTGTGACATTAACTTTGTACTTAAATGTGCAAATTCCTTGTTTTTCTTTTTGCTGTTTTTAGAAACCAGTGTAATCATAGCTGATTTTTCTCACTTGAACCCTGGTTTAAGTTTTGGAAAAAGACCTCTACTGCCTTTTTTTTTTTTTTCTTTCTTTCTCCACAACTGTATACATTTCCAGTTAAAAGCTATCATCTGTGTGCATTCAGAGGTTATTTGTATTCGTTTTGTTTTCCCATTTTTATTGGTTTGATTCCCTAAATGTTATCAGTGAGTTAGAGCTGAGCTCTTTTAATTCAAATGGCATAATGCCCAATCCTCTGAGATTAGCTGGCAAGTGATTCTGGGCATGGTGCCACCTGGCATTTGTCAGAAAGGGGCTGCTAATGAAACACCGGAAAAAAATAAGATTGTTCCAGACATGCAAAACCCTGAAGTTGCAGGGAGTGAGGAGTGACAGAGCTTTCACAAACACACCCAATATTCTGTGGCACGACTCGGAAACTACTCAGGAAATACCATCCTAATACCTCTGCATAAAATTGATATTGAAGTGAACAAGTCTGAGTACAAATGAATTTTTCTTTTCTGAAGTTTGTGACTGATTTTTGGCACCTAGGCTCAGGACTGGGCTCTCTGGGTTGTCTGCAGTACAGCTTTTTAGGACCTGCAATTTAGTTCTCCTCTGATTTGCCTCATCATGGTGCAGCACGATTGTTTCCCACAGCACCAATCTTAAGGCTGAAGATCATGTCCTTCCTGGGTCCTCAGTTACATTGAATATAGGCAGACTTCTTTTGGGTCCTGTCTTGGATCTAAAGAAAGTCTGTTGGCTGCCAGAGACTTTGAATGCAGTGTTTCCAATTTAGTGACTGACATTTTCTGATTACAACTTTTGTTTCATCTGAAAACCTCCAAAAAAGCTCAGTGCCTGGATAAATAGGTCCCAAGACATTTAGGGCTTTATAGGTCTAGACTAACATCTTAAAACTAGCAGGCTGCCCAAGCAGATTATGCATCATGGATTTAATATGCTCATGAACTAAAGTGCCACTTAACAAACAAGTTGCCAAATTCTACATTGCCTGAGTTTTCTGTACACACTTGAGAAGTTGTCATATATACAGCATATGACAGTAGGCTGTAGGGCACTTATTTGCATAAAAAGCCTTGCCAAGAGCAATGAAAAAAAAAGTATACAGTAAGAAAGCATTCCTCAGTCAAAAGAATAAGGATATTGTTGGGTTTTTTCTTTAGTCTTTTGCCCCTTCAGCTTCATTGCCTGCTTTCTGTATGAAAGATTAGTAGTGATTGCAGACCAGGAACATCATCACTGAGGCAACCTTGAGCAACTGGTTATTTCTTCATGGTTTTCCTTCTCTAGCTGACAGTAATAATATATCCTGCATTTCTTCTAAGAAGCCACATTTTCCTGTTTTCTGAATGTAATAGAATATAATCAGATGTGCAAACCCTATTGTTTTCTTGCTAGAGCTATCTTCTGTACTCATCCCTTGTCATTATTGTTATTTTCCAGTGTCTCTGCATAGGCTTTAGAAATAATAATAGGGTGGGAATTGAGGGAGAAAAAGGGGTCAGATCCATACTAGCCCTTAGAACATAGTGATTCTCAAAGGCAATGGCACAGCACCATTGACTTAAGAGAAACAGAGATTTTTCATTCTCAGTTTACTGTCCCAGTTTTATCTTGGCCTCACACTCCCAGGACACATCTGATTCCTGAAGTGAGAAAGGACAGGGACTTACTTATTTACTCTGATGTCTGCACTCACCAGCCTGTGCTGTCTCGTGAAAGTGTGATGATGTGGTTCATAATGGTTTTTTATACAGTTTTCCAAAGGAGGAAAAAAGTAACATATGAGACAGCCAAACCATGGAGCAAACAGTTGAGGGTTCGTCAGGAACAGCGAATAGATCTTGAATTCCTGCAGCACATATGACACTTTTTGAACCATATTTTTTTGAATCTAGGAAGCCTAGACAGAAGACAGGATTTGGTCCTTTTTAATGTTCTTGCAGGTCTTAGCTGTTAACTTGCTTCTAGTTTCATAGTTACAGACTTGTGTCAGTGTGATTAATGAGCAATGGAAAGTATGCAAAAAAAAAAGAAAAAAGAGGAACAGTGAAAGATCTTCCTTCTGCAAGAGACAAGAAGTAAAAAGGCAATAAATGCAGCACATGTGCTCAGTAATCACAGAAAGAACTGTTTTTACATTCCTGTTTCAGGATCTGATTCAAAGCTTCATTGACTTTGTGTGCTTATACTTAGTGAATTTGTGAATTCATGGATTTTATGCTACTATATTTTTCCTAAAACTGGGAATTAAAAAAATTCACATTAAGTAGCTGAATGTGTTTAATGTGTGCTGTAGTGTATGCATTTTTCATGGGGAAAGCACTCTGCACAGCAGCTGTCTGTGTTTATGATACAAATGACAATTCAATCCATGTAGCAATTAAGCTTTTCTTATCACATGGAGCCTCTTAAAAAGAAGCTATTGTATTTATATGTGTAGAATATGTTTATGGTATATGTGGGTATACATTATGTATGTTAATATATATCATATACATGTGTATATAGATATTCTTCTGATTAATCAGACAAGTAGAGAGAGAGAGGTAGAGCTCTTTACAGCCAGTGACTGAGTTAATAACAAACAGAGAAAGATTTAGTATAGCTGAATGCTTTCGTGTGGCTTTGGTCAAATTACTTAGAGGTGGAAATAATCAGCAGTTGAATTAAGCGAGGGGCCTGATGCACACTGGAAAACCTCCATCATCTGTCAGATGTTTTACAACTGTGATGAATGAGTTTGGATAAATAATGCAAACATGTGTTAAACAAGTTCAGGCCGGGTTCCACATGTATGGTAAACAGAAATTGTGCTTGAGGAATGTTTGAAAATGTTAATGTCTGGTAAGGTGGTATGGTTGGAGCACTGTGAGGATAGGCTTTCTTTTTATGCTGCAAACTTGCAAACTTGCCTGGAAGCTGCCCTGATCCAGCAGAGGATGGGGCCATATGGAAAGGACCCCCACAGCCTGAGTGACTTTTCATTTAAATTATTTGTTGTTAATCCTGTTGATGTGGAGATGTTAAGGGGGAAACTTAGGCAGGAAATCATTCCAAGTGAGGCTAGGAGTGCTCCAAGGTCTCTCTTACCTCTGTCTCTGCAGACAGAGAGAGAGGTGAAGAGCTGATGCCCCAATGGGCAGCACACTATTGCTTGGAGAGGAATCAGCCAGTTCTTGTTTCAAAAGGGAAAATGTGATGCCAGAGCAGTGGGTGGATTTATATACCAGCTTCTCTCTGGCTGCAAATGCACTTAACTTAACTGAACACACTGATTTTCAAACAGAACTCAGAGCAGCATCTGGCACAGAGGTGTATAGTTGTTGTGTTTGTTAATGGGGGTGAAATGATTGTTCTGATATTGGTTTTGTATTCCCTCTCAAAGATCCAGTCATACTGTTCTGGACCCTACAAGCATCGTGCATCTTGTTTCTAGAAAATCTAGGAAATTTTTCAGCCATGAAAATGGGGGAGAATTTCAAAAAGGGAAATTTCTACCTGATGAACACAGTCTCTTATCATACCTCATTTTAATACATATAGCTTTGGACACCTCTCTTCACCTTAATCATGGAACTTGGAAATGGTATTTGGAGTACCCTACTTTTACAGAATTTTTATAGGGATGTGAAACACCAAAGTACTTCTGCTGTTAAATCTTTGCAGTCTGATGTACGGGTCCTTAAGAGAATACAAAGTTATCTCCACTTCTGAAAAAGCCTTTGTATTCCCAACAGCCTGAATGATAACAGAAGATAGTAACTAAAGGACAAAAAGATTGCTCTGGAGTACAGGACAGCAGCAGATCTCTCTTGCAAGGCTGCTGTGTGCAGCATGTGAAGCTTGAGACTCTTGGCTGCCCCAGGGTGTCACCTTCCTTCCTCTGGTGCTAAGCTGCTCAGGGTACCTGTGCCATGTTCCTGGAATGCCTGTTCCTGTCTTTGCTGCTGTAAGACATGGGACAGCAGATGGAGCATCGATGTGCCAGCCACCTGCACCCGCTGTGTGCCAGTGTGACCCAGGAGATGGTGAGGCACAGGGTGCAGAAGCAGTAGAAATGCTGGGAAGTGAGTTGTCCAGCAGATAACGGGGATCTCCAAGCCTCCCCAGCCTACTGAAGGAGGACTGGCCATGTGCTTGATCTGGCATCTGCATCAGATGAGAGTCATGCATTGGCATGAATTTAGCCTGAGATCTTAGTGGTTCTGTTCCAGTTTATTTGTGGGGTTTGCTTTTCAGTTGCCAAAATGGTGTGTTTTTCATATGTCCCAGCAATTTCAGAATGATGGGAAACTTGCTGACCCTGAATTACTTTGACATCTGCTAAAAGTATTTGTGCTGCAGTCCTTCCTTCTGCACATCTGATATTTCTTCATTCTCCCTCTGTTGCAAATCCATCTCTGTAAATTTAATTTCTGTTAATTTAACTATATCCTTCAAGTATTCTAAAGAAGCATCCTTCCAAAAAACTCTAAAATGCATCAAGACACATGGGAAAAGGCAGTTTAAGTTATTAGAACAAAGCTGGTTAACAAGCTTATTGTTTTTGACTGAGATCACGTCTGCTAGAAACTATGAAACTATTACTTAAGGGATTGTTCTTTGTTGTGTGACTGTAACACTAAACCAAAACCAAATTTTTGTCTGTTGAAATGCTCTTTCTCCTCTATACTCAAAATCAGTAAAGCCTTAGTTATGTATTGCTGTGTCTGGGTTTACACATTTAAAGATGTGACTTGATTAGAGGATGTACAAAAGAACAGGGAGGTGTAGAAAAGATAAGCTACAAGTAAAGTTCTTAACATGGGGAAGAGGCTGTTACATTGAGGTATTGCAAGAGTTTCACACTGAGGAGGTCTGTGTATTGAATTTAAATTATAAAATTTGTTTTAGAAATCATTATTATCATTACTAAATGTAATGAAAATTTTAAATAAATATCTTGAAGATGCTATGGCATTTACATTGGCATTCTTTGCCTATTCTCTTTTTAAATTAATTTTGGGATAAAAAAATCATAAAGATGAAGCCCCACTGGATTCAGGTGTCACCTCTAGAAGCTTTCCAGAAGGGATCTTTGTGATTGTGTGGATAATGTTTCTGGGGGTTGCTGAAGTACAATTTAAGACTAATCCTTAATATTGAAAGTGTGTCACAATCTCAGGCACATTTACTGGTTTTTGTGTTTGTGAGGTTTTTGTAGTGGATTCTTGGTCTTGGCCGTTTCAAATGGTCAAAAAAAAACCCCTAACACTGAGTTGGAACCATTTGTCTCCAGCAGCATGGCTGTGAGACTGGGAAGTCTCACATGCACATAGGCAATGCAGGCTCAGGTATTTAAAAATGCACACACTATTTTAATTGCTTACAGCAATCTGAGGAGAAGCAGCTTTATCAGGTTTTCAACACAAACTGCTGCTGCTGCTCCTCTTTTGCCTGTTGCCTTGCTATCAGATGGGTGATTTCATCCTTGCTTTCCAAATTTCTGAACAAACTGATGCTTCAAAGCAGGCACTTAGTTAGGAGGCTGCATCCTCCGAAGTGAAAGGACTTAAAGTTCTGATGCACTTGTTGAGGCTGGACTTAGGATCTCTGCAACAGCTTGGTCTTGGAGATAGCATCTGACATATTTTGTCATGTATTATGCAACAGAAAAACTTGATATGAGCTTTAAGCTCAGGAGCTCATTCAGGTTCTTGGCACAAAGCTGCGAAGTCTTTGCGCTCAGACGTTTTGCCTTTTGCCAAGCTGTCAGCACAGATAAGGCGTCCATAATTCAAGGAATAGTGAGGGTGTGCCCAAATTTTTTGACTTTTTTTGGTGATGGGTTGTT
This sequence comes from Serinus canaria, assembly GCF_022539315.1. Classification (NCBI taxonomy): domain Eukaryota; kingdom Metazoa; phylum Chordata; class Aves; order Passeriformes; family Fringillidae; genus Serinus; species Serinus canaria. The sequence goes on from NC_066315.1 coordinate 85,242,494, forward strand.
ATAACTTTCTTGTTGCTCTTTGTTTATTAATACTGATTGAACATGTAGAGCAACATGTTGGCACTGTGTTTAAAATGGAATAAAACCAGAAAACTCAAATCACAACTAACATATTCTTATTAAATATTTCTAATCCAGGAGGCACTGGCTAATGTCCTTGTTCAAGCACAAATACACAGGTCAGCAACTCAGAGACTGAGTTGTAAACTGAAACAAACATTAAGGTTGATCTCCACATACTTTTTAAAATTATGGTTTAGCCTCAATTTTGCTACAGTAATCTTTAAAGAAGCAGTAAGTTCTTCTATATTATTTTCTTTTCTAGCAATTTTCCCCAGCCCCATTCTCTTGAATTATGTAACCTATATTTTAGAATAACAACTACTTTCCTGCTGTATTACTCTCTAGGGAACAATTTTACATTAGCAGGGGGATGAACAAGATGACCTCTCAAGTCTTTTCCATCACCACTTGCTCTAATACAGTGCTGTAATATTTGACCTTGTTACTCAGCCTTTTCCCTTTTGTAACCCTTTGACTTTTACAGAGGAGCAGTCATAGCATTTTCTGGACAAGCAGAAGTTCCCTCCTTTGAAGCTGTCAAACCAAAGTACTGTTTCCTGCACTTCAGAACTAAAGAGCATATTAGTGCCTTTTGCATTCAAGTGGAGGGGACCTATATCAATAAATCATTGTAGGAAAGTACACTATAGTGCCATGGCTGAAATAAGTAGGCTGAAGAGGCAGAGGCTCTTTATTAGTTAATATGTTGGAAAGGCTGTTACATTTGAATATGGCTTTTTATTTTAAGGAAGGAAGACTGAGCTGATTGAGCCGTTTGTTCTGTGTGCATCAACCTCCACAGTGTCCCCATGGGTTCAAAGTTATCAGTAGGCATCAGAGTCAGTGGGAAATGTAACTGTAAAGAGGAATTCTGTATTCTAGCTTACAAAATCAGAAAGGATACGTGAGAGAACTAATTTGGAACTGGAAATAAAAGCTGTGGTGATAACCAGATGGGAAGTGGATTCAGAGCTGACTTTCTGTTCCAGTCACAGTTGTTGGCTCATAGAAGGCTGGAAAACATTTTGTGTCACTGGCCTGCAATATTTTTCCCAGCCAGACCCTGAAAGGCAGTTCTAAAAAAGGTCTTTGGCAATGAACACTCCATGCATTTTCTTTATCTCTCCAGCTACAACTAATTTTAAAAGCCTGGGAGTTTTAATCATGGAAATTTGCAAACTATTCAAGTTTCTTGAGATCATTGCTGTTGCTTTTTGTTTAGTGAAGTGATTCCTTGTTGACACTGAGTTTTAACATCCCACTCTGATTTTTACTTCATATCTTAGGTAAAACCTACTGTTGTGCTCTCCTGCTGTTGGGCTTTCTTACTGCTTATGTGCTTTTTTCCACAGCAGCAGGCAAAGACAACTGACACAGGTTTCTGCAGTAGAGAACTGGGAAAACAGTAGTGAGCAGAGACATATAACACTAAGAAGAAAAGTACAAGTCCTTTTTGTCAGGCAGCTTCACCCTGCTCTCAGCCCACATCACCTTATATGTCCTTTCTTTTGTTTATGAGCAGGCAGGGCCTTAATACGCTAATTTAGAAATGGAAACAGTAGAGGAAGTTTTGACACCATCATTTTTTAGGCTCTTTAGTATAATGCAGTGCAGCATACAGAGTCCCATCTTTCACAGCTTTAAATGCCTGGATCCATGATGAAGACCAAGGTTTTCGTTTGCACTTAACTATATAAACACTTGCTGTGTTTTAACATCTTCCTTTAGTGTAAATCATTGGCATTTGTTTTCCATAATGAGTGCTGATAGCACAACAAATGTTCTTCTTAGTTCCATGTGGATGAATCTATAGAAGTAAAAGCACAGTAATTTAGAGCTCTGTAAAGGGGAAACTCTGGCTAATGGTTTATCCCTGACATGTAGTTTGCTTGAAACCAAGCAGAATATGTAGAAGTTTGGTAGACATGGTTGAGATCACTATAGTCCTTTTATGCTACCAGAGGGGTTTTGGCTGAGGTAGAGTTCATTTTCTTCATAGTACCTAGCTTGGGAGGGACTTTTGGACTGCTTTGGATTTCTGCTGAAGACGCTGTTGGTAATCTAGGGATGTGTTTCCTCCTGCTGAGCAGCACTCACACAGAGTCAAGGACTGTTCTGCTTCTTGTACCCCCCATCAGTGAGGGGGCTGGGTGTGTACAAGAACTGACCCCAGCATAACAAAACAGGGCATTCCATGTCATATGGCATCATGCTCAGCATATAAAACTGGGGAAAGAAGGAGGAAGGGAGGAACATGGGGGATGAAGGTGTTTGTGTTCCCAAGTCACTGTTAGGCGTGATGGAGCCCTGCTTTCCTGGAGATGGCTGAACACCTGCCTGCCCATCCGAACGGGTGAATGAATTCTTTGTTTGGCTTTGCTTGTGTGGGTGGCTTTTTCTTCACTATTAAACTATCTTTATCTCACCCATGGGTTTTCTCACTGTTACACTTCCCATTCTCTCCCTCATCCCGCTCGTGGGAGAGTGAGTATCTGCCTGGGGCTTGGCTACCAGCTGTGGTTAAACCATGACAGTGGAGTATGATAAAGGCTGGAAAGTCCCTTCTACCAGATATCTGCATAAAAACCTCCTTCTTTTAAATCCTTTGGAATTATTTAGATTTTACTGTAGTTTATGCCTCTAGCACTGACTAACACCTAGAACCAAGGGTAGGGGAGTCACCAGGACATTTAGGAATTATATGTTCAGAATGAAAAGGACCTGTTGTTGCATGTCTCTGATTGCTCATCCTCAGGGTCATTGTGATCCTCTGGACTTTTCTTATATATTACTGATTTCCCATAATTGACTGACTCCCATTTCATATCTCTTAGAAACACAGGAGCAAGGAGTGAGGGAGGACACTTGCACCTACATGAGCAGATACTTTTTTCAGTGGATTTAAATGTTTAATCATTCTTGTGCTGACAGTCTTATGTTAATTCCCTTGTGACAGAAGTTAATACATTTGGCATTTCAGAGAAATCTACAAAAAATATTAGCTCCAACCCATCTTCCCAGTGTAGCAGTTTTGCCATGTGTACTCTCCCTGTGGAAATCCAGGGACTCTTTCAGGGGGTACTTTTTGCAGTGTCAGGAAAGCAGACTTCTACTTCCAAAGAGGCAGAAAATCCCATGCGTGAGTCTATACAATTGCTCTGAAGTTGTCTCTGATTGCTGGCCAAATTGGGTATTTTTCATTCACGGGGGAGATCCTGCCCTGGAGTTCTCCCTGCTTGTCAGTCCAAACCCACAGGCTCCCTGGGGTTTGCAGGTGGCTCTTTGCACTCTTTACTTTGAGCCTCTGCCAACATGGCTTTAGGGTATGGGATAGGAAAGGGTGTCCAAGACTATTTTGTCTTTCCCTCCTCCCACTCCCCACCTGCAGGTCCTTTACAGAGAAAGGGAATAAGGATGCAGGCTTGAAGCTGAGCTCTTCTCATATGCAGGCGTAATAGGATCCTTTCCGACAAAGGATCCCCCTCTCCCAGTGGGGGCAAAGGACCCTGCTCGCTGAGGGGACCCACTGTCCCAGATAATTAGCTAAGCAGCTGCTGTGTGTCTGAATGAAAAGGAGAGTAGGGAGGTTTTTTCTCTGCCGGGGAGCTGGGGCGGCATTCCTTGGAGGCAGCCTGCACATTCCTCCAAAGCAGTCAGTGCTGACAATGATGTGGGCTCGGCTTCCCAAAATTTGTACGCGGCCACTTTGCCTAAGGTCCTTTATTGTGAGAAAGCTCCTTTCCTGTGCTGAGTGCTAACCATTTATCCCTGGGTCAGTGGGAGAATATGTAGCTTGAGTTTACATGTGACATGTTCCACTAATTAATGCATAACCATTTATCCAGACAAAATAAGATCGAATTCAGAGGGAAAAAAAAGGAAATTTGTAATATGCAAAGCAAAGCAATCTCAGCAGAAGCAGCAATTGTGTTAATGTAATCGTGGGCAATATGCCTGTGAATGAATCCCTTCTTGGTGCATTTTCTAGGGGGTCTGGGAAGAAAAGGAGAGTGCCTTGTCTGGCCAACACATTTATGACTAACTTTCGTGGACAAAAGCTAAACTAAGAGCCTATTCTTGGCACAGGTCCAGGTCTTTTCTTAGAGAACTGCTTTAATTTGTTTGACATAAAGTGAAAGACTGGCACACTACGCTAATTAGTTTTATATACAGTTGTTTTATAGATCTGCAGCACTGTATGTACCCATGGGCCTACTCGAGTGAAGTCTGCCTGGCTGGTTCCTGATGCCTGTTCACAGGAGTGGACCCATTTGCCTGACTTGTTGCTGTAATGCTCAGATTTTTAGTTCTACAATTGTATACATCCACTCAAATAAAAATAACATGCATTTAAAATTGGAATAGTTCAGTAATAAATTTAGAAGTGTGGCATGGGCATTCACAGAAAAAAATGAATGCCTAAATTTCTTACCATTATAAACACTTTTTTTTGTTCTTTCAATTTTTTTTTCCCATCAGTGCTGCTGGAAAGGTAGGCAGTTCATTTAAATTTTGAAAGCTTTTTAATTTGAATAAGACATCTTCCTAGTGAGCACTTAAAATAATATTTTATTCCTTGTTGCAGGGAGAGGAGTTAAATTTTTCTAAGTTTCTAATTACTGGCTAATTTGCAAGTGGCCACTGGAAGCCAGAGAATGTTGCTACTTCTGTCCAATGCCGGGTAAAAATGAATGGCAGGAAATGTTTCAAATGTCATTTAAGTGGATCTGCACCAGGTATCCTGCTAATGTAATCAAATGTGGAGTTAATCTCCCTTTTATGTCTTTGTAAGGAAAGGAGCTTCATCTTGAAATTATAGTTTAAAGAAAAGAGGCAAGGATGGGAGACATGGAGGTCATTCAGGCAGCAGCAAGTGAAGCAGAGCAACTCCCATTTGTGCTCAGCCAGATGTTCACAAGCCTTTGCCAACAGCTCAAAAGGCTGATGCTGTATAAATTACTATATCCCAGGGACTAATTCAATGGGTGTGATGGAAGAGGAAGGGAGGAGGATGGTACCCTGTCGGTCAGAGGTCAGGTGTAACACATGGGACCGAACCAAGCAATGTTCAGCCAGTTCAACTTTTTCTTTTATTACTGTGGATTGTAAACACTCTTTTTTTCCCCCATAGAAGGCAGAAGAAAAGTCAGTACTTTATTTAAGAATATAAGGACAAATTACTATTTTCTTTTAAAAGTCCCCTTTCCCACGTAATGAAAAGAGGTGAAAACCAATGAAATTTGAGCCTCTGACAATTATCTTTGAAAATGCAGAATCCGTTTGAAAGCTACAAGTTGTCTGATAAAATATCTTTAAAGACTTCTCTTCCTTTCTGAAAAGATGTTGCTTTCAAATCAAACTGCCTTCTCTCCACTGCTACATTTGTACCAAATTCACCTATAGGAATCCCTTTTCACTTAGCTCAAGTTATTTTTCACAAAAGTAAAAACAAGCAAAAAATACAGAGTAACAAATAATTTTCTTTTAGAGCATAATGGCTTCTTTTAACCAAAGTTCTGCTGTTGCAGGCCAAAATAGCCACTTGCAGGTTGCTACTTGTCACATGTCTGGCTCTGCCCCAAGTCTGGTTATCTGTGATTCTCTGCCTCTAGAAACAAGTGCTGAGCTAAGGAAATCTCTCTGTCTTTCAAGGATATACACCTTCCTGCTATGATGTGAAGGATAATTTAATAAATGTGACTCTTGGTTCTTGCAGTAAATAAAACTCAGGCCCATACCTGTACCTGGTTTTCTATCAGTTTCAAAAGAGTTAACTCTGATTCTGAATGTTCGAGATTGGCAGAGCTGATGCTTTTCAATTTCTTTGGATATATTGCAGTCTACAGATTAAAAATAGGGTTTCCTGGTTAATGGAGTACCAGCTCTGCATCTCAAACAGTGCTGCTTTATCAGTGGGAAACCCATAGAGGGGCAGAGTGACTTTTCTTTCATAAAATAAGGAAATAAGCAGTGCCCTCTAGTGTTAGTTAACGTCAGAGGGCACTACAAGGAGAATTATCTGTCATCTGTGTATAAGCAACTAAAACTATTTCACAGCTGTGGATGCAGCTCTTTATTTCTTGAAGAAAAGCAGTAAAAGGGCTTCAGTAGTGTCCTTTATCAGGACACGGCTGTCCAAGCTACCATCATGAATAGGTAGATGAAATCTTTGTGTCAGATATCACAAACTTCCTGACCTACTAACTCACTGACTTGTTTTATCTTACCTTGAAGTATATGAATGTGGAATGTCTCCAGCCTGCACCTGGCCTGGTGAAGGACAGGAAATATGCTTTACCAAAGGGCCAGAGAAGTTTCAGGGAGAGGTGTAGCAGCACATCTTCCTGCTTGAAGTACAGAGGTTTGTTTTCTGGTGTAAGGCCGTCTTGGTGTACATATTCAAGCTTGTCTGACACCTAATAACAAAGCAGTGAACTTGTGAATCTTTTGAACTATCCTTGGAGCACCTCAGAATTTTCTGGGTTTGGTGATAGTAGCAGGCTAGATTCCTGTTTCAAAGCCATAGCCATCATTTGTTTCAGTTACAGACAGCTCTGCCAGGGATACTGTGGGAATTAGTCACCTCTGTGCTCTAACATGGAAAGTTATCTCTCAGTCTGCTTCATAGGGCAATGCTTTAAACTGCTAATGTAAAACAAGCATTAAAAAGCATATGCTGTGTAGTTTCTGAATCATCTGCAGTGTGAAAACATTGTAAGCAAACGTGGCTTTTCCTCTCACTTTTTTTAATTGGGTTTTTTTTTTTTAATTTTTTTTTCTGACATAGAAGAATAGCTCAGAACTGATTTCTGCTTTCAGTTTCTGCAGCTGCATTTTTGTAGCCTCACTTGCAGTCTAGAGATTTCAAGATGAGCCTGAGGTCCCTGGGGTGCCAAAGTTCTGGAGTGCCTAAGTTACTGTTACAAGTGGGAATTCTCTAAGGCCTTGAGAAGATCTTAGCAAGTGTCTCCCAACTGTAATCTGAAAAACAGCACACACAATAAAAGTACAAGCTTTTTTAAGAGTCCTTGGCTTATGCAGGCTTCTCCGGTCCTGGGTGAGGTTAATCCTGGACTGAGGTTTTCTAAACCAAAACATCTTCTGATGTAGCATGGCCACCTCACTTTCCTCCTTGGGTTATGGCCAGTGAATGTTTCTGGTGGCTGCCAGCACTGTAAGAAGTGGGTGTCAAGACTTATGCAGACATTGTGTTTGCCCATGTGTAAGAGTAACAGGTGAGAATGCTGTGGATTTGTATCTTTGAGCTGAGTGAGCAAGATCAGCTCTATGAGAGGAGGTACCTGTGAGTGTACGTTGTCTCTGGTAGAAGATGTCAGAAGTGACATGACTTACCTGGTGTCACTTCTCAGATGGATTTTCAGCCCACCTCAAACACTTGTGACACTTGGCACAACTGTTGTCAAACTTGGTATGTGGAGTAGTTGTTGATACTTAGGTCTATCAATAGACCCCATTTTGAGCTGCAGTCAGTATCTTCTGTGCTCCTTCCTACAGACAAGCAGGGAGAGCATTGTTTGTGCTGACTGCCAAGGATGAGGTTATGCTCTGTGAAAACACCAAGGAGAAAAAATGTTCAGCATTGTTCCTCTGAAATGTACCAAAAATCTTAACGCACCAATGAAACAACCAGTGTTATGGTATCATAACAATGGTTTGTTAGGACTTCACCCCAGGCTGGGATGATAATTTCTGTTTAAGACCAAGACCAACAGATGGCATTTGTTAGGACATTGATATTTATGTACAAAGTTGCCAGGACTTTAAGAAGTGGTGCCTCTCTTAATTAAGATGATAATGCACTGCCTTGTTTGGAGACATTCTGCTCATAATGATGCTGGTGAATTATGAATAGAGGGAAATTAGTAATAACAAATGCCAGATGGAGGTAACTTTCAAAAAGAAATATTTTGTGTAATGTGGCATATAAAGTTGACAGAACGGGTCTTAGAAAATCTTTATTATTCTTTAGGCTTTCCTGACAAAATTACTCTTTATCCTGCCAAGAAATGTGATCCCACATGCCAGGGCATTTTTAAGTGAGAGTAATTAAAGTGTGCCTCTAATTTTATGGCTTGAAGTGAAATCTGTTTCTCCAATGTTTTGTCAAGAATCTATAAAAGTGCAAGAAAGTAGACAACTTATAAAAACAATAGTTTTGCCAGTTCTGTACATTCTGCCTTTGAAATCAGAGGCAATTAGGGATGAACAAAACTACTTTCAAAGTTAAAAAAAAATAGCGTTAGTTTTACTGACATTTTACTTCATATTTTTCCTTTGATTGAAGATGACTGTTGGAATAAGAAATGTTTTTTTTTCCTAAAATTAGACCCCGCCTTCCTTGATTGAAGTGCAAAATGATCACTGAGTTATAAATGCATTGAATCCTCAAATGCTAGTCCCTTTTTTGCAACTTCCTGGCAGAGAGAAATAAAATTTAATTTGATTTTGTAGTGTAAAGTAGTAATTGAAAGATAAATAGACAAGGGAAAGTAAGATTTTAAATGTTGGGGTGTGGTATTTAATTTTCTCATAAGATTATTATCATTCCATGGGCATTAAAGCTTTGATCTCAGGGCCTGCTGGCCACTACAGGCCACTACTCTGTCGATTGCAGAGAGGGTGCTTTCATGATTATTTGTGGATGGGGCAAGTGTGTCGTCTGAGGTGACCATGAAGATTTGATTTTCCTTTGTCATTGCTCTTGGATTACAGTAGTGTTATAAAATGAAATTTAGGACTGTAGATGTTTTGCATAAAGTCTCTTTCTATCAAATGCCCCAAGCATAGTAGACCAGGAAAGTTTGAAGAGCTCACCTTGTGTTCTACCCGTGCACAGTCACAAATTTGCAACAACAGACTTGAGAGGCACAGTCCAAGACTTCTTCCCAAGGCACAAACATTGTAGCAGGGTTCAGAAAGATAGCAGAGTTGCTTTTGTCTTTAAATTATTTCTGTGAGAATGCATTAGTAGGAGAATAAATGAAGTAATACATTTCAGTATTGGATGATGAAAAGAAGGCTTCTGGTTCATTTAGAAAAAGGTCAGGATCAGTTTTCAGGAGAATAAAACACTGTTTTGAATTATGCTAAGAACAGACTGTCCGACTATTTCTGGTATTAACGTTCATTGCTATTGGAGAAAAGATTTAACAATAGAAAGATGAGAACATGAGAAAAGAATGTCTAGAGGGAAAGCAGTCAAGGATGGGATTCAGTGGCTCTAGCTTTGATAACAAAGGCAAAGAGTGGTCTCAGACAAGTCTTTTGAGATTAATCTGGTACTTTCAGTAAACCCTAAATTTACCTAATGCAGAAAGAACTGTATTTCCAAGCATTTTCAAAAACTCCAGAGACAATTGTTTCTCACTGATGTTGTTGAATCTATTATGAATTTACCTGGAAGATGCCATCTTAAGTCTTAGACAACTAAATCCTGGTTTACATGCACATTTAATTAATAAGTCCTGTATCTATATTTTAAAAAGCTATTTTTTAAAGAGAAGTCTGCCTAATGGGATTTGGGTGCTATGATTCTTTCAAAAGCTGTACTACATTCTTGCTGCATTGTCAGTTTTGTTTATGCTAAAGTTTTTTCTGTTGTCTTATTTTGTTTTCCCAGAAAAACTTTACAACTCCAGTGGACGGGAACTGAGACGGGCACTTTTTTCCTTGAAACAAATATTTCAGGTGAGCAAATAATAGCTGTCTGTCCTGTGATTTGAACATGAATTTTATTTTTTTTTAAATTTAATTTAGAGAATAACTTACAGTTTCTGGAAAAAGAGACTTTTAGGACTTCATTTGTAGTTTGGAATTGGCCAATTCCTTTTTAGAGTCTTTTATTTTTATGATCTTCAAACCTTCCCACATTCCTTCAGTCTGTCAGAAGGATGAGATGGGGCGTAATGGCAAAGTGAGCAGTGTAAATCTGCCAGGAAAGGAGACAAGAAAATTGAAACTCTTAGGTGGAAATTTAGACTGCTCTTTAGACAGTGGGATATCTTGGTATTGGGAAGACTTGGAGGGGAACTTGAAAAGGTGAGCCAGGGAAACCGTGAGTTAGGGTCATGGCCCAGTATTAGACTGATAATGGACAAATAGTCTGGGTTTAAGCCATATCAAAAACTGAAAAGACATGTGGGAGACATGCAACAGTTCTGATGAGGAACCAAAATTCACTGGGAGTTCTCTGAATGTGTTTGAATTTTGACTCAGTTTAGAGGAAAAGATTTACTGATAAGCCAAAAAGATGCTTCATAGAGCTGAGGAAGATACGGTAGTGACTGATCATTTTAAGGAAAGGCATCGATTTGAATGTGAATCTTCATTATGGAGTAAATCTGAAATCTGGATTAGGTCTATGACAATGTCATGGACAAGTCGTATGGAGCCACTTCATTGGCTTGAATTAAAATCTTGGATTTCAGATTGGTTTCACTGGATAAGGAGAAAGACTTGGGAAAATTGCAGGCTGCAAGGAAACTTGTTGGAGAGAAGAGGTCAGGAAAAGTGAAAAAAAAAATCCCATCTGTGTGAATTAGAGCAGGCTCTCAATGCAATTCTAAAATGGAGAAGTTCATTTGAGACTTTCCATTTTCAGTAAATATAAGTGAGAAAAATAAGACGAGCACTTCTTTACTAATGGATCCAAATGGAAGATGAAAACCTATAATCCTTTTTTTTTTAGCTATAATAAATAGGTGGAAAGATTTTAAACTCTTAGTTTAAAATTTTTGCTTTGTTTGAAATAGACATTTTGCTAGGAAGAATGAAAACATTTAATAATATGCAAGACTGCAGAACTGCAAATTTTCTAAACCCACAATCCTTTTTATAGGTTTCAAATTTAGAATTTAGAGAATGCCAGAATTAAAATTTTCTAAACAATAGGAGTGAGTGGTGAAGGGGGGACCATTTAATGTTAAATCTTGGTAGTTGAAGATATGTGCTGGGTCAGCAAAATGTCCCTGATTTTTGAAATTTTTGGACAAATAGAGTTCCAGTTCAAAACAGTTGGGGTCATCTCATGAGTGGAGGTTGGAAAATTCACTGTCTCTTCAAGAAACAGTCCCTCATTCCCAGAGGGAGACTGCTTCAGAGTCACAGGGAGGCAAGTGGGGTTTCCCTGTGAGGTTGCTAAGCATGTGGCCTGTGTGCTCACAGGAAATCAGGCAGGTTTCCAAGAGTCTTCTCTGGTTTCTTCTCTTTTTGTACACCTCAGATTTTTATGAGAAATTCTTGTATTTCTTTGCATTTATGTGTTACACAGAAAATCTAGGTACTTGCACGTATTTAGCAATGAGAGACTGTCTCTCTTCCCACCCATCCTGCACCTCCCATCATTAATTCCCTCCCATCATCCATGCCCTTCCATCATGGATTCTCCAAGTTTTATTATTCATAAATGCCCTTTTCCCTATAGGTTATTTGAAGTTTGGTAGATATTTCTGAGCACAAGTGCTCAATGCTTTCAGAGAACACACCAGTAGGAGCTCTCTCTGCCAGCTGATCAGTTGTTCTAATGAGAGTGCTGTTTTAAATATTTATCCTACCTAATTTAAGGGGTTGACTGTGTTGAAGAGTAACGAGAGAAGGGAAAAGCGATGCACAAACCCATATCTGTGTATGAATTGTGTTTTAAGTCAAACCTATCTGGCTGTTTCAGGACATAATTTTCCTTGAAGAATTTAACTTTCTTGTTTGCTAATGAATGTGGTAGGGAAAGGAATTTGGGAATTATCAGTTGTCACTTAAAGAAGTTTTTTGTGGTGGAACTGTGTCTAATTGTTGAGCAAACATACCCTTGAAAAATCTACATATACTCTTAAAATACAGGTTCTCTGAGGGGGGACTTGAAAAGTTTTCCTCAGGCTGGAGAGTATTCATAGAATATGCACAAGTATTTGAGTTAGTACACTTTCAATTGGAAAACAAGTCCGTGCCATCCCAGGTTTACCTGCCAGCTTTGCTGACATTAACAACAGCATTGCTAAGGGCATCCTTTGAGTGTAAGTTTAGTTTCTCTCATAATGAACCATGAGAGAGAATGTAAAGTAATTTTGTATCAGTTTTAGAAAGAAAAGCTGTTCCAGTTCTTTACTGAAGAAAAATACAAGTAAATATAATAAGGTTATATTATAAATGAAACATTTTTGTACAAAATGTCTTTTTATTTTTGTATATGACATGAAAGTATGTCAGCATTAGAAATTTATCATTATTAGAATCATTTTTTTTAAGTATGTTGTTCAACATAAATATATTTTTTAATTTTGTATGCCCTTAAAAGAGAGTATTTTAAATTTCTTGAGAGTGTAACATTTTAGAAATAAGATGCTGAATTAAAAAGAGTGTTTTCATAATAACAAGGTTTATGAGTGTTATGGAGACTTCATCATGTCTTTAAGTGCCAGGACAGTTCATAACATTTTTTTTTTCTAATTTCATCATTGCTGACTTAATTTGGCACAGTTCTACGTCGGGATCATTTTTAATTTAAAGATCTTCAAGTAGTGTGCAGTGTCTCATTTGTATTAATTGGGAATAAGCCCAAGTTTTACATTGAATTTGAATTCCAAATAGTCAGAGCTCTTGATTTTTCACGTGAGGCCTCAGCAAAGCTTAGCAACATTTGGCAAGAGCAATGTCTTTGTTTCAAAATTTAGATGAAAGATTCATTTGGCAAGTCCACACTTAGAATTTCTCTTTGATTTCTTCTGGTGGGCTGGTTTTGGCAAAATGATGAAGGTTATGTAGAGTGTTTTTCTTTGGCAGTGCTGCCATTCTGTTCCAGTCATTCATTCTGAAGGGGTGAGAGAGCCACAATCATCATCTTTTTCTGGATTGTACTGCAGTTTTCCTCCTCTGTTTACCAGTATGCTTTTTGACAAACAAACTTACAGAGTAAGATAGGATTGACAACCAGTTTCTCTCCTTTTGAATGGATTTTCTGACAGACTTCTGAATTGCCTGATTCTTGTATTTATCAAAACCTTATGACTTTTGTGCAAAGTGATAAAACTTCCAAAGGCAATGAGCAGAATCCAGCAGAACATGGCACTTAGAAAATCAGGATCAAAAAAGTTATTCATTTCATAAGAGTTAAAAATACATCTGCTTAAAGCATTTAATTCAGTATCACTCTTAAAAGAAAAAAAAATTGGGCAGAACCATAACAATGAATATAAATAATGCTGTGAGATTTAAGTGATACTAAAAAAGTTTATGTAACATGGCCTGTGATACAACAGGATGCAATATAAAGCTGGCATGCTTTAAAACCTATAGGCAAGTATTCCTTGTAGTTAGCATATTTCAAATCATGCTGATTCCATCATTTCAAAATAGGAAATAACTGGATAAGAATATGATGCTGTAAGAAAAATAACAAAGCTGTAAAGCACATTTCAAGTCTGTTAAAATTGATAACATTGTAGAAATCATCTTATTAAAATATTGGAAAATATTTTTAATCAATATCAGTCAATGCATTAGGTTTTCTGATAAGCAGACCTCAAGTGTATATTTTAAAAAGTCTTCAGGAAAAAAAAGACAGTTGATTGTTTTGCCTGCAAGTGTCATTTGACAGGGGCAGGGACAGGAGATCTCCCATTAGTTTTCTTAAGGAGCCTAGATTCCCATTTTGTGTTGTGATCAGACTATCAAGGGACACAGTTACAAAATAATCTTACAGAATTTTCATCTGTTGTTGAGAAATTCATTAATCATTGAACAATTGAGCTTTGTGTTAAAATATGTCACAAAGAACAGCTATGTGGGGGCCCTGGAAACATTAACTAGAAGGTGTTTGGAAGACACAATCTTATCAGTGAGTGAAATCAAATGTCACACACTTCAGCTGCTAAGGAGTCATCAATCATCCTTAGGAGTGCAGAAGGAGTATTCTGTGTTTGCCTCATTGATCTCAAGGAAGGGGCTGCTCCTTCCCCTCCTGCAAGCATGACTGATGACTCCTTAGGGTTTGAAGCTGTGTGACACTTGATTTAGGGGCTGCTGTCATCACTTGTGAGGAGGCTGCCTGCCACCTCTCCCCTTTAAGAGCCTCTTGGAAGGGTTCTAGTTTAAGTCATGAAATAGAGAAACCTTCATTTCCTTCACAAATCAAATTCACCAGAGTTCTATGTAGCAGTTTACAGATCTGTTTAATCCTATTTTAAAAAGGAGATGTCTCATTACTGTTTAGAGATTATAAATAAAATAGATATGGCACATTAAATGTCAAAATGAGTTTCTCAGTTTCATTAGCAAGTAGAGTGCCTTCTTCATGTCTAGACAATGTTACAGGCCAAGATCTAAACAGTGCTTAATGAGAGTAAATGGTGTGAACTGCTTGCACCATAAAGATAGCCTAAAACTTGGGAACCTGCCAGTATTCCTTCTCTAATCACTGTGAATGTTTGAATTGTAACAGAAGATGTTGTTCAGTATGATGCCCCTGTCTTCTTTAGCTTCCTCAGGTGTGTAATACAATGCCTGGATGTTGCTTGGTCTGGTTGCTTATCTGCCATGAAGAATATACCTGGTAGGCTCTGCTCTAGATGACTTTTCTAGGAATTTTTAATTCTGCTATTAACTGGGAGGACAGACACACAGTGTGTTGATGTATCTGCTGTCTACGAAAAGTGAAAAAAAAAGAAATTCTGTCCCCATCAAGTCAGTGGCATAAAATGTCTTTAGTCTCACTTCTATTTTTATCTGGTGGTCGAGTGTATATAGGGAGAGAGACTGTGGTAAACAGAGATGGTACAGCAGGACTTCTTTTTGTTCATTTCCCACTAAATGCCATTATAAGGGGGAGGCAACCAAAGATTTTCTGCCTAGTAATTGAATAGTTTAATGTGAGACTGAGGTGTGACTTTATTTTGCTTGCTTGCTTCTTGCACTCACAGGAGAAAAAAAAAAAAAACTTATATGGGGTAAAAAGATCTTCTAATTATCTGGGCCTTATTAACTGAATAAAATGAAAAATTGAAAGCAGAAAGGTGCTTACAAATTGTTCAACATGGTAAATAGGAGCACAGTTTCTTTTCTGTGTTCTTTCTTTCAGCCTGTTGTAAGAATTGTAGCAGAGTTCACTTCCCTCTCAGTTTATTGTTCTGCACAACCCAAAAAAGGCAGCCCAACATTTGCAGTAGTAGAACCTTGTGGTAACTCTGGGACTTTTCTCAGGTGAACATGGCATTCATCCCAGGTACAAAGTTAAGTTCAGTGGCAGCACTAGAAGTAAACATTATCTCATCACAGGAAGATGGCTTTCCTACCCTCATCTGTTGCAGAAATCAGGCAGGTTATGTAAAATAGTGAAGTTAAAGCCACAGAAAAGGAAAGCACCATGCTCAGAGTAAAGTGGAAATAATACTTTTTTTGAAGAAGATAGTGGTGAAGATGAGACAGGATCACAATAATTCAATCTTGGTAATTTAAGAAAGCAAACTTAAAGAACATAAGTGACATGGGAGCAACTTTGTTGTGCAGGCTAAGGACCCTTTCCGCTCTAAATTTTGTCTTTATTTAACTTAACACAACAGTAAATTTTTGAGGTTTTCAGTTACATCCACTGAAGGACTCTTTACTTTTGTCTTAGTTGTGCAAATCAATATTTCCTTCTCTACATGTTAGGTGCCAATATGTGGGTTTTACTGACTTGTTATCTATCATTAAAATGTAAACATAAAAGACTTTTGGCTGATTTTTCTCCTTGGTCTAACCTAAATTTCACCTCTTTCAGTTTGTACCTGTTACTCCTTGTTCTGTCACTGCAGTTCCTGATGAAGAATCCCTCTCTGACTTCCCTGTAGGCTCTCTTCAGATACTGGGAGGTTGCTATGAAGTCTCCATGCAACCTTCTCTTCTCCAGGCTGACCAGCCCCAACTCTCTTGGTCTGGTTTTGTAGGAACAGTGCTCCAGTCCTCTAATCCACTTTGTGGCCATCCTCTGGACTTGCTCCAACAGTTCCATGTTCTTCTTATGTTGGGGACACCAGAACTGTGTACAGCAGTCCAGGTGGGGTCTCACCAGAGCAGAGCAGAGGGGCGGAATCCCCTCCCGCACCCTGCTGGCCGCGGTGTTTTGGATGCAGCCCAGGATACAGCTGGCTTTCTGGGCTGGCTCATGTTGAGTTTTTCATCAACCCAAGTATCCCCCGCATTTTCCCTCACAAGTTTTCTCCACAGGGCTGCTATCAATTGCTTCTCTGCTCCACCTGTAAATGTGTCTGCAATTGCCATTACCCAGGTCGCTTTGTTGAACTCCATAAGGTTTGCATTGGCCTACCCCTCAATCCTGTCAAGGTTCCTCTGGATGGCATCCCTTCCTTCCAACAACAGAACTGGGGATAAATTTTCATTGTTGTTGTCACCAGAAGCCATTGCAGGCTGGCTAAGTATATTGCCTCACTGAAAGTAGGGGGGATGGTAATTTCCATGCAGGCTGTTGTAAAATGTTGCTCCATGTAAATAGATGAAAGAATAGGAAAAAAGGGAACAATGTAAAAATACCGATGTCTTTGTGTCATGTTATGGCCATGCTTCTACACAGATGTATATTAAATGAGTTGGGAAGGTGTAATGACTGATGAACAGAGGAAAATGAGGAGTGGAGCCACAGCATGGAGGAGTGTAGGGAAAAGTTTGGAGGGAAGAGGAATGAAAGCTTGGCAAAGCTGGTAAGGTCTGTAAAGTGGGTGAAGTACATTTGCCATCAACAAGTACAGCAATGGGAAGGAGCTTCCACTGAGATACAAACCAGCTGCTTGGTCCTTGAAGACCCTTTACCATTCAAATGCTTCTACCTCATTTATTTCTAGCAGCTGAGCAGTTTTGGGGCATCCCAGTCCAGGGGAATCTTGTTCTCAAGGAGCTGTTCTTCTAGGTGTGCTGGTGGGAATTTGACTGAAGAAAGACAGCAAGTGAACCTGCCAAGCCCCTATCTTGGGGTAGTTTCTGGGTTACCAAGTATCAGAGAGTGGAAATACATGTCTAAGAGAAATAGACTCTGTCACAGCAGATGACTCGCAGAGAGCTGAGGTTTCATATTTAGTACGAGGCTTGCCTCTTTAACCACTGGCTCATCTAGTCCGTAAGGAGAATTATTTTGTAGCTTCGTAAATAATTGAGGTTGAAATGGGAACACAGTCTTGAGAGACTCGTAGGACTTCAGTTTATGTATGGATGTGTGTAGCTATAGTATGGATGTGTGTGTATATGTGCGTGTGTGTATGTTTTTGGAATTATTTCTTTCTAGATTTGTTTGCAATAGATGACTTGGCTTTTAAAATGGACTGAAATAAACAGTGACAATTGAATTAGATAATATCAGGCACTTCTGGATTGGCAATCTAGTATTTTAATTATATCAATAATTTTGGATTCCAAAGGACAGAACTACAGTTTGAAGTGTGGGAAAGCAGCTATAAATTATATCTTGGCAATCTGTGCTCCTTCAATCACTTCCTGACTATGTTTACTCAGTTTCAAGCCAGAGTGAGTTTTTCTAATGGCAAACATTGCAAGCCAATCTTGATCTTCAAAATGCAACCTGTCACTTAGCCAATAAAAAAGCAGGACCATGAAAATGCTTTGGGATTTCTGTTTCTAATAGAGCACGACATAACTTTTATTACTACATCATTTTAGTCTTGTCAATGGGAGTAATTATCTTGTTGGTAACTTCAGCAGATGTGATGCATACTGAAGGCAGGTAGCAATAGTTAAAAACATTTTGGAGGCTTAGTTGTGATATATTTCTAATGTAGTTGCTGAGGTTGCACAGATTGGCAGCTGAAAGGGCAGCTGAGAGGAATTGCATGTTAATTTTCTGTTGCTGCTGGGATGGGGAATTGTATGTGTCTTTGAAATTGTACAGGGAGCCTGTGGATATGACGGCTCTCAGGTCATGGAAGTGTGTTCTGATCTGTGCTGCCACATGGCTACTGCTGCCCAGGGCACTCAAATTAGGAGCAAAGTATGGGGTTGGTTTAGGATTTTTTTTTTTTTTTTTTTTTTTTGTATGTGAGGGTCTTCCAGATCCAGAGGAATGCTTATGAAAAAAGATTTGTTTCCATCCTCCTTGTGCTATTAAGTATGGGAAGGGAAGAACAAGTACCTACTCATTGTTGATGCTATTGCTAATAGAAATCTGGATTTTATCATTCTGCCTTTATGCACTCAGTAACAGAGAAAGATTTTGAAGTATATTAGGCAATATTCCTTTATTTTACTTTCTTGTGGCGGAGTGCCAGATACATTGTCATTTGAGATTTATGCCAGTGAAAGCCTGCAGCCGTGCATGGTTTGCTCTTTGACCTGCCTCCTCCTTCCTCCCTTTTCTCACCAGTCAGCTGCTGTCCCTCTGCCACTAATTTACATCCCCAATGAATGAAGCTTAATCCCTAAACCTTAATCCTCCTAAAACCGGCTGAACTTTGTGATCCTATCTTGACTTTGTGGGAGATTAAAAATAAAAAAGAGGGGGGGAGGTGAGGGCTGTTTGAAAAAGTGTGCTTTAACTTCTAAAGAGTGCAGCCATCTTTTATGCTTTTCAGAGGGCTAAAATGCGCTGGCATTTTATTGATCAATGTTTTTTCCTTGTTATTTTATTTTTTTCACATTGAGCTTAATCATTTGGGGTTTCTGTTTCAGTTCTGTTTCCTTGCTGTGCAGTGTGAACTCTTGGCAGGCAAATCTGAAGAAGAGAGCTTTCCAAGGAGACCTTGTTCTGACATAATAATGTGGACTAGGGACAGTGCATTCTGCCATGATACTGTTTCATAGATGAACATAGCAATGAATCAAAATTTCACTAGCTCTCCCTTTTGAAAAGTAGGGATGTTTACTTCAGGAGCCAGGCCAGGTAGTATCTGAATGAGCTGTGCCCTTTCTGCTCATAGAATTCTGTATTGCTATGCTGCCAGCATCTTGTCCTGAAAGATTTCAGGAAGCAGAGGAGGTTGCTCCTCCTCTTTTAGTTGGTATATATTTCTTCTGATATGCACGGTGCCCAGTGAATTGGCAATATTCATCTTACCTTTTGCCTAGGCGAATTATCACAGTGTTAGAAGTGAATGCAGTATATCTTTGTGAAGCTACAAATTTTCGTCTACAGACAAAACCAGAGCTGACCTGATAATCAGGGTTTAAATCTCTCTTAATAGGGATGTTGCAGAGTGACAGAGCAGAGAGGGAAGCTCTTCCTCTAGCAGACAGTGAAATGCATCAATCACTGGAGCTGGTTTGAATGCAATCCCCTCTTGTAAACCCACAGGCAAAGCTTAGAGAGGAGATTCTCTTGTCTGTGACTGGTACTCTCTCTGCCTGTGCTGCTCTCACTTTTAGGCTTGATTGCAGCAAGTTTTGCATTTTGGAAGGTTTGGTCAGTATGGAATGTGATTGCTGGCTCTCTCAATAATGC
Source organism: Serinus canaria (assembly GCF_022539315.1). Taxonomy (NCBI): domain Eukaryota; kingdom Metazoa; phylum Chordata; class Aves; order Passeriformes; family Fringillidae; genus Serinus; species Serinus canaria. The sequence continues at coordinate 85,262,007 of NC_066315.1, forward strand.
GTCATGTGGAGAGCACAGGCTGGGGAATCTGGAAACCATGGGAAACTCATGGTTTTCCTTATTTAAAGAAATGAATATTATAAAATATGCAGTCTCTACATAACAGAAACAGGAGAGAATTGTACAAGATAGAATTAAATATGGGAATGCTTAAGCACACAGAAACAATGGGTTAGCTTATTAAAGGAAGGGGGGAGCTCAAAACATAAAAAATGAGATTCTTCTTGGTGAAAATCTTATAGACAAGCAACTTGTTTTGTTTTATGATTCCTTGGAAAGACAGTATTCTCCACAGCTGTTAGCCACGTAAGAAAGAAATACATGTGTGCATATTCAAGTGTGAATAGTCCTTACTAATCCAGTTTCCCCAAATACTTGGAATGAAGCTAGATTAAAAAAAAAAAAATCCCCTTGAGAAACTATTTTCCAAAACCTCAATTCTTATTAGGAAATGAAGCAACTTTCTTGTGGCATAAAAATAATGATTCTTTTGGGTAAAAGCTTTCAACCATATGGCCCACAGAAATATCAGGCTTCAGAAAAACTTATCTTAAACAGTACATAATCCATTTATCTTTGCACGTGGAAGCTGCACACCAAATAAAACATGTTCTTACAAAGTGCCATTCCTTAGAAAAACAATCTTCAGGTAAGACCCTGCAAAACTGCATTTTAAAATATATCAAATAGTACATATGTGTGGGAAGGAAGACACTGTCCCCCACTACTTTTACCAGAGGCATAGGAGCCCATGGTACAGACTGCTTGATCACAGGGTTTGTGGGGTCTATTTAGTTGCTAGGCTAAGTTATGGAGGTGAAAAAGTCTGTGTGTTTTGTCAACCACATAAGGAAGTTTTAAAGTCACCACTTTGAGTATATTTAATGTCTTTTCTGTTATACATTGGATGAAAATAGACTTCTATTGCACAGACATACATTATCTTCTTTGAGAAGCCTAAAAAAGGAAGAGTTATGATCTAATTGAAGTTGGTGAATAAATTAGCAAAATATAATTATCTGATGAGGCCAATAGTACCTTTTCATAAAGACTTTTAAGTAGCTAGCCTTTGTGTCACTGCACAGTCTTTAGGGTTGCAGGAGCTTAGCAGTAAGCTTAGAGAGCTTTGCCTGTTTTGCTGCTTTTCTCATCAGTGTCTTAATGCCTGCTGATTAGGGGCTCATAAATCTTTGCAATATTAGCTGAGGAGTCCATTTCCATAGCAAATGGCAACGTTTCCCTGCCTCCCTCTAGCTGCTATCACACACGTGTGGCATGTACTTGTAGGTATCATTGTCACGCTCATGCTATATATTCTGAACAATGCATGCTCTCTTCCTGGTAACCTGAACCTCTTAACCATTGCTAGAGAGTAGCCTTTACTCTTGAGGTCACCTAACTTGGCAAGTCAGTGAGTTAATGGGTCTGAAAAGATTATCCTAGACCAAAATTGATGTAAACATTCTCCTTTCAATGTAGAACGTATGGGCTTGCATGCCTTTCATCTTTCACTGCACATTCCAGATGTTTGCTTCTTTCCTCTCATCGTTTATACATGATGGGATAGATAATGTACTGAGTTGAGATTTATGTCTAAGGCATGATGTGTTTGTACTCTACTTCATTACACCTTTTTTTTCCCTTTTATTTGGGAAAGGAGAAGTACCTTAAAAGCCTTTTTTTAAATTCAGGTTTGATTTGTTTATTCAGTGCTTTCCAAAAGCAGTCTGGTTGGAGTTCCTCATCCCCTCTATTTCCTCTGCTGTTCCCCTGCAATATATCTCCTTGCAATCGAGGGTGACTCTATGACTTGGTGGCTTGGAAAAAGTTCCAGAAGACAGACCTCAAAATTAGCTTTGAAAAGATCCATATTAAAAAAAGAAATAATTAAATAACTAACCAGACAAATAAATAAATACCATCAACATAAACCCTGACTTATTTTGACAATCAGTTTTTCCCCAGGTGATGCACTAATATGTATTCAGTATTTAAGATTATGGGAAAACATTTTAAAGTTACAGTGGGTGTTTCAGTGTTGATCTTTCACTGAATGTCAGCAGCCCTTAATTGCTAAATGCTATTAAAATTTTTATTTTGATTTTGGGTTCAATCTGGAAGACTCTCAAGGCTGAGCTACTGTCAACTTCTCTGCTATATGGACTTTTTTTTTTTTTTTTCATCCAAATGTAATTTATTTTTCCCAAACAGGCATTTTAGGTCTATTAATAAAAGTCAAAATCTGCCACAAACCACAGTTATTCCTACTTTTTCCTGTTTTTCCAATGTTCTTTATTTTACTATGTGTCAATCCAGAATAGATTCCCTTTTTCCTCAGTTCAAGGACTATGCAAACACACTTGATGCAAAATGAAGATGTATGCTCAAGTATCAAGAAAAGACATTTTAAGAAAAAGGAAATGTTTTTGAACTAGGATAACATTATCCAGAAAAAAATATGATTATTTCACTCAGTAATTAGATTTGTTATATATGTTGTTTCTCTTAAATTAGGCAACTTGTTACCATGACACATAGCCTTAGGTTACCTGAAACCTTAATACACTTTACATTAAGGTTAGTCAGGAGATTGCACAGATATGTTTCCTCTCTTAAGTTTTGAGAGAAATTGGATTCACAATTCTTTTAGAAGAAGAAATTATTCAGGTACTTTGAGTTAAAAACACTGTCTAACATGTGAGGGAGCACTCACCTGGTGGTGAAAATGAATAGAGAAAATTTGTCTTCATAAAATTGTGGGATTGCATCTGTAGTGCCTTGGTCTGACATGTGAGTTTGTAAATTTCTCAGCTTTCCAGAAAATACTAGTAAGGCTTCTATCTAGCTACTGGAAAAAAAAAAAAAAAAAAACAAAAAAAAACAAAAAAAACTTCTAAAAGATAAAACATTGAGACTAAAAAAATAAGAAGAATTTTTAGCTCAAGGATGCATATGCAGGGATGAATTTTATCTTATGTATTTTGGGCTTTTACAATATCCTTTTACCCAGATGTGAGATATGATTGCATGCTTACACTTTGTATACTTTCATACTTTATTTAAAGGATAAATCACCTTTATCATGTGATAAATTTGTGTATCTGTACATGACTGTATAATATTTTTCAAATTGTTTTAACAAGTTTGACAAGCTAAAACATGAAATGTATTTTTTTTCACATAATTTCTAAACTTCTCACAAACTGATAGATCACTTTCCAGTTATTAATATCCCCTTTGGTCAGACTTTAGGAATTATGTAAATTATCTCTGGTGAAAGAAGGAAATTCATAGTAAATAAACCACCCCAGCTGAAAGAAACTTGCAGTAAGTGAAATGTCTCACTAAAAGGGGCTTGATCATTTGATTTCTCTTGGCAGTTTGGTAAGCGTTTGCCATGAATTCAGAAATCACTCTCAAAAATTTACTGTACAGATCTTGGGTTCTTGGAGCTGCATTATTGGAAAGCTGGAATTTATGTCTGTTACACTGTTGTGTATGAAAGCATAAATTAAGATCATTTAAAAGAAGGCAGTCAGCAACTGGGATTGTCTGCAGAGCAATTCTCTCCCATTAATACCTTTAATTGGTCTTGTGCCTAATTTGCATGGCTAATTCATTAAGGGCTGTTTAATCCAGCTCTTAGTAGCTTCTTACTTGTCTGCATGAGCCTTCTGTAAGAACAGACAAGCTTTAGATGCAGGGCTCGTTAGTCCCTTGGCACAGTAGTTATGCATGTAAGGCCCAGGAAACCCCTCCACTCCCTGGTGTCACCGTGGGATCATTCTGCTACCCTGAGGAAAAAAGTGATGATGAAAAAAATAGTGAGCCACTTTAGCAAGCATAAACTTCTGTGAAATTTTCTCTTGTATTTGCTGTTTTCCTTCACAGTGTAGGCATATTGTCTGCTAATGCTCTTATCTTTAACACTTTACTTTCCCATTCTAAATATAATGAATTAATATTATGTTAAAGTAAGATATGTAATATTACACTGCAATAAAACCAGTTTTAAAGTTTTGCTGTACACTGGAAACTGGAATTATGCTAAGGAATAGAGATGGTGTTCTCTTGTTGATCCTGACACATTCGGGCTTTAAGGATATTTGTTTATGTGGTATGACGAGGAATTTAGTATTGTGGAAAATGTCTGCAAGCCTTCAATGAAAAAAAAAGTCATATTTTGCAGATTTTAATTTTCTGTAGTTGACCAAAAGGTTAAGCATGTTTTTTCTTGCTTTGCACTGATGTATTTCATTCTGATTTTAAAACTCAAAATTCTGCTTTTGGTCCTCTGTAAAACAACTTTCATATCAACTTGCTTACAACATGTGAAACATAAAATCAGTGTTGCAAGCATGCATTTGTTTTTTACATTATGATATAACCTTTTTCCTTGTCTTTCAAAAATCTAACTCAGCTTTTCCTTCTCCTGTGACAGGATGACAAGGACTTGGTTCATGAGTTTGTTGTTGCTGAAGGCCTGACATGCCTAATCAAAGTGGGAGCAGAAGCCGACCAGAATTATCAGAACTACATCCTGAGAGGTAAAAGAAATGCATCCAAAAGTTGTTTTCTTTGCTTAGAAGCTCTCACAGGTCTGCAGCAACTTGCTATGTAAAGTGTCTTTGAACTTGCTTCTAAGTTTGGTCCCGATTCTTTCATGTTATGCAAGAAACTTTTCATAAGGGAAGATTAATACTCACCGCTGACCAGAATGAATTGGAATATTTGGAATCATTATATTCTCCCCATTGCTCACCTTTTCTTGTAGAGTACTCTGCAAATCTCTAATTCTAAGAAAGAAAAGGCATTCTAAAGTCTTCACTGGATAGCTGTGTCAGAGGGCACAGAACAAAGTAACTTCTTGGAGTGTGGTCATCTTTTACAAAGGAGCTGCTGTGAACAGCTTGGGTGCAGCAGGAATAGTTCTGAGAGCTGTGTTTCTCTCCTTTCTTGCAGTGATGGGTGGCTGTTGACTTCCCAAGCAGCACTGAGGGTTTTCTCCATGCTGCTTAGACAGTAGAAAAGTACCAGGGAAACAGAGAGGGGTAGCACCCAGCCTCCTCCATCATCCTGTTGGGAGATGTATTTTCTTATTTTCTTATTTCTTTTCTTTCCATTGTGGTGCAGCTGAATGCAGCATCATTGGTATCTCTGGATGTCATGCAGTATTTATAGAATAGACCAGAAGAAAGGCATACCTTAAGGGGTCAGTTGGTTGGAAACATTTTTAAGCTATCTGGCATTTTGGAGTTAAACAAGCAATGAGAGGTTAATGTTCTGTTCTTTGTACTTAAAAGATAACTGGCAAATGTGGGGTTTAGAGAGGGATTTGGAAAAGGTGTGCTATGTGATTAGAAAGCTGATTTCCTCTATTGTGGGCCAAATGGATGCATGTGTTTTTCGTCTAACCAGGGAACCTAGGCTGTAAGTTTGGAGAGTTTCTTCAGTATTTTGAGGGGAGAACATTCACTCTGAGGGGTCTTTGCTGCTGGATGATCTCATAGTAAATGGAGGCTGATTACTAATACATAGTTGTGGTAGATTGCTCATTTGAGTTTTCTTAGACTGACGTATATAGCTGTATTTAAAAATGTCACTTTGATGTATTTAACTGCTAAAAACCCAAACTACACATTGAGGGGCAAAAAAAAAAAAAAAACAAACCCCAAAACCCAAGAAAAATAACTAGAAGGATTTTGTACAAACCAGAAATGCTGAATTATGGAAAGCAAAGATTCAAATAATAAGTGGAGCTTCATGTGAAGACGTTGAGGATAAGACCAGGTCTGGAGGTGGAAAAGAAACAAACCAGTACTACAGGAATTATGTTCCATGTCAGTAGCTGTGCAGTCACATAAAACTACTTCAATAGAAGACAAGGACACAGAAACATGTGCAATTAGAAGTTTCTAGGAGAAAACTGGCCATAGATGATTTTGGAAAATTCAGACTGGAAGAAAAATAAAAGTGCTGTATGGGGCAGTCTGGCCCTCAGTCTAGGAGCCTTCCCATTCTCTTTCCCTTCCCAAACGCTAATGCATCCAGCATTCAAGGAGATCTAACGGTCTCTTTCTTCTCGTGGCTTTCAAGAACCTGGTTTCCATGATCTAAAATTAGAAATTTTCATGTTAATTCAATGAATGATAAAACAGAGACTTAGTGTCAGTGTCCGTGGCATCATACAAATGCAACTGCAAACTCACCTTGCATTGTTATTAACAAGTGATTACAGCTTGTTCAAAATGAATGTAACAAAACAACATTAACAATAACAAAAACTACCTATGTAGAAGTATGTTATAAAGGTAAAAACTTTATTTTAGGAAGATGCTTTTAGGGATTGGTAACTTCTGAAATCAGGTCTTTTTTTTTCCCTAAATTCACATGTGTGAAGCTGAAGTTTCTGAGTAATGTATCCTAGCATCCTTTACAATAATACAATTTTTTCTGTGTGATGTGGGCTTCATTCCAGTTTTGGTCTTGATTGTCTTTCAGGAATTTCAAAGCTTGTTACAACTCCAAAATTATGTCAGGTGGTTTGCAGTTCCAGGAGGCAACATGTACTTTCTGAAAAGGTCTGCCTGTACAATGAGATAAAGATAGATTTGGAAGTACGGTATAGCCAAACAATCTTATCCAGATATATTGAGGAGGGTGTTGAAAAGAAGCATTAAATACATCATGTAAGAGTGTTTCTGGTCTATTATTTTTGGAAGATCATAGTGACTGGTTAGGTTGTTTTGTTTTTTTTGGTGGGTGGGGGTTTTTTCCTGGTTTTTTTTGGGGTTTTTTTTTTTGTTTTTTTTTTTTTTTTTTTTTTTTTTTTTTTTTTTTTTTTTTTTTTGTTTGTTTGGGTTTTTTTGAGGCCGTTGTGTGTACCTATTGCCGTGCTGCATTTTACTAGATGCAGAGTACTGTTAAATAGGTGAATAAATTTTACTGAAGGTACATCACAGCGCAGAAGTGGGTCCTGTAAGCTCTACAATTAGTGTTAAGTAGTGGAGGATTGAGAAGTAAAATGTAGTCTTTTTTGGAGATTTTGTGCCTTCCTGCTGTGGTGTCCTTTTTCTGCAGATCCTTTTGGAGTGGAATATTCTCCTTATTTTCATTGCATTTAACCTAAATCATAAATGGATGGGATTTCTCCTAAGTTCCATATTCTGACATTTCTCCAGCACATTTGGTGTAATTCACTCTTTTCCTGTGGCAATTCTAACTCAGCTCATAGGGCTTGTGGCAGTAAGTGGCAGCCTTAGCCACAGCATTGCCTTCTTTGCTTCAAGGACTCACCTACATGAGACTGTCCATCATCTTTACTGAGCAATTTCGCAGTGTTTCATATCAACTTGTTTGCCTGCACTCATCAAGAAATAGCTTTGTACCTTGGAGGGAAAATAGGCTGGAAATAAACGTATGCTTAAGAGCTGTAGGTGCTTCAGTGAGTTCCAGGTACAAGTTGTTTCTTGAGGTTATTATTTTCCTTTTTCCAAAAGTCTGCATTGTTTCACTCTAATGTTTCCTGGTTTTGGATTTCTGCTTAGGGGTTTTGACTTGGTTCAAATCAAAGTTAGCCGCCAAAAAATGATTAAATATGAGGCATGAAAATTTTAGTTTCTTTAATGGGTAAGTGAAGAAAAGGTAAGTGTGGCTTTAACATACAATGCTGAGAAATCCAGACAGTTTATTGTTGAGTGCTAAGGAAGGACTGTTTATTTCTGCTCAGGTGCCCTGAACTAGGGCTGTTTCACTGTACATTTCCCAAAGTGTTCCCTTCTGTCAGCTTGTAACCTATAGATTGAAAGCCAACAGTAGCCAGGGCTTCTCCTGAGGGTTACTTTTTAAAAAGACTGGCTTAGGAAACAGCTTTTGATCCTCCTTGTTTAACAGTTCTTAAAACAAAATGTTTTCTCCAATGTTCCTTTTAATTATTATGGCCATTTAAATAAACCCTGTTTTGAGGGACTTCCCCCCCCACCCCGCCATGGAAACAGTTGTTTTCCTTTTGCTCTTTTTTCCCTCTTCCTTTTTTTCCACAAGGATCCTCAAGGATGAAGAACTTCACTGGATAACACTGAACTTAAATTTTTTTGTCCCAGTTACAAGATTGCAGTATGCTGGATGAGACCTAAATATTCAAAATTAGATAGGAATGGGTTAAAGGTAATGAAAATATCCATAACTGACGAGGATTAATATAAACCTTATTGTAATTTTGAAGATTCTTTGGGTATAATTTTGAGATCGTCTGTTCCTTGCACAGAATGAGAAAGCAACACATGAAATGCCATGGTAGGCTTTGTGTTTTCTGATAATTTAGCCAATGCTGTTGGGAAGGTTAGGAAAAAAAAAGCAGCTTCTGTAGACCAAGGCTTAATTCTTTTAAAGATACACTGAATAAGATGTGAGGTTCAGGGATGGCTTTGCTGGCCCTGTGATGTAAGTTCTGCCTCGTGGGGTCCTGTGCTGTCTGTCCTTCAGATCAAATGAGAAGGTTGTCAAAAGGTCATCCAGCCTTGTTTGTAGAGTCTAATTGTGTGCTTGGGCCCATATTTGGCTGCTTATGGATTCAGATCAGTATTTAGAGGTGTCCATAATTAAATGAAAGCTAGATATTGTTCTTGTGGTCTGAAAGCACTAGCCAGGTGTTGAGTCTGAGCAGGCAAAGGCCTTGACCTTGCTGCAAGGTCTAAGGAGCTAAGGCTGAGGAAAAAATTGGCCAGCAATCATAGTAGACTAGTCACATAGTGCTCATACTAGACTATGCTTGAATCAAATTCAGCTTTTGGATGCAGCTCTCTGATTTAGTTAGAGCTGTGTGCTTATATGGAGAATAAGAATTTGAGTGTCAAGCCTGGATGAGAAATGGTTTCAATTTTGTTTGGCAGTTTTGAATTTCTAGAGTTGTCTTTTGTTTGTTTTTTTTAAGAAGAAATAAAGGAAAAAAAAAGTGCTTGGAGGAGCCTAGGAGTTATGATTTGAGGTAAAATTGGTGCTTTAAGTTAACCACTCTCCTGTAAGTCCCTAAACCATTACTGTAATCTAAAATTAAAGATAATTAGAATCCTAAAAACATTTAGGTTGAAAAAGGCCCTCCATATCACTGAGTTCAACCATTAACCTAGCACTGCCTAATCCACCGTGAAACCATGACGCTAAGCATCATGTCTGCACATCCTTTAAGTATCTCCAAGGACAATATAGTCAAAACTGGGAGACTGTGCCAGCAGTCAAAACTTCAACAATTTAGACTTAATTCAATAATCTGGGTAGAACACTAGGTTGCAGTAGACCATTTTCCTGTCACAGACCCTCTGCACTTCTGATAAAGTGCTGAAGTCCCGTGTGTTTCTACAGATATTGGTGCAAGCAGAGAAGATAATGGTAATGGTCCTGGGTAAGGGATCTGACATACTCTCAGGGACACTGACATACCATTTAAGTGGATTAAAGGTTGATAAATTCATGCACAAAGTCAACAGCATCTATAGTCTGATAGAACAGCACCTTTATTATTATTATTATGCCCTACAATTTTTTCCTTATAAGTAGTAAATGTCGTTTGTTTTGGAATTGCATTTGTGCATGCGTGCTTTTATCTTCATGTAGATAGAATGAGTATATAATAATGCTCTTTTTTTTTCTTTTTTTTTCCTTTCCTTTTTTTTTTCTGAGCTTTGCAAGACTTTTTGGGGCTTCTAGGTAATTTTATGAGGGGCTTTTACCAGAAAAGTTCTATATGAGTCCTAAAATGTAAATAAAAAAGAATTGAGTGTCTTAAAACACTAAAATCACATGTGAAACAAAATTCCAAGGCAATTTTTTTACATGCTTAAATTATGAGGGATCCATTAAAACAGTTTCCTTCAGTTTTCCCGATAGCTGCAATTTGCACAGATGTGAACTGCCAGTGATGGGAAAGTTCCCAAGAGGAGCAGTGACTTCTCAGGGTAGAGCAATGAGAACTGAGAAGCCTGAAACTTTCCAGTCCCCCACTGAGGCATAAGAAGGGGGCAATACTTTGATTCTTCGCCTGTCTACCTGGTAAATGGGAGCCAACCTTTCCAAAGGGATGGGTGAAGAGAAAGAGTGTAGCTGTATCTGGGTAGTTACCCTTTTAGAAACCTCAGCTCCCTACTGCAGCAAGGGGATTCTAAATCTGTATTTTGCATGTGCTTTTAATTATACAGTACAGTGCAGCTGACAACAATAAAAAATGGAAAGAAATCACTATAAGAGCTCCTAAGTTGTAAAACAGAAAGTGACTTTGCTGTTGGAATTAGGAGATGCTGAGCTCTTTGACAGTGTGGTTGGACATGCACAGGAGCCGCCAGAGTCAGTCAGAAGCACAGGTGAATGCCCAGGCAGGGGGTCAGGTTTTCCAGATTAACAGGCAAACAGCTCCAACACTGACATGTACCAAAGCCACCAACAGTTATGCCTATTTATAAAGCCGGAGGCATGCAATCCCACCTGCATGCCAAGTTTGGAGCCAAGGGCTGTGCTGCATATTCTGGGAAATCAGATTAAATTCCTGAAACAAGTCAGTTCTGGATGGTAAAAGACCATCTGGTTACTGTCTGTCACCAGGACACCATGTGTGCCCGAAGATGTCAAGGAGCTAGAGGAAGTCGAAGGTGAGGATGAGGTTTCGCAAGCAGTCAGTGGAAGCTGCTGCTGATAACCCTTTTATTCTGAAAGCCAGGCATGAAGTTATCAGCAAGCTGGTGGCATTTCTGCATTGAGCCAACTGCTACTCGGAATGCTTGGGGTTGTAAATGTGCTCTCTGTAACATGGGGATGATCTGCTTCCAGGAATTGGCTGGCTGTTTTTATCAAAAAGACCTCTCATTATTTACAAGGACATGAATGCTTCCAGTGCTCTTGAACTTTTCTCCTTCAGCCTGATAAATTATGGGGCTATGGGCTTTTGCATTAAAGGTTAGGTATTACAAAGCATTTAGCATAGAGAAGCATGTTCTTCTGCAGTAAATGTCTATATGGGGAGCAGGGGTTGTGTAAATAACAAAGAAAAAAAGAAATAAAGTCTGTGAGGGGCTGTTTCTATCCTAAATAGATGTGCCTTCATGGTTGGTGCTGCAGCAGTAAAACAGATGGTAGTAATGTAAGTTTAGTAGAGAAAAGGGAGCTAATGCTGAATACTCCATATCTTTGCAATATTGCTGTTTTACTGTGAACTGGAGAACTGGTTCAAGTTTTCCAGCTGTAGAAAAGTATCCCAGCCCCACGTAAATTAGTAATAGACAGCACTTGATTAGGCTTACCTTTGTATTTCTTTCTTTTCTCTTAGCCTGCAGTGTGAAGGTATCCATATGCAATATATATATGTCTCTACATATTCAAGTTGTCATCTTATGTGAAGTACTTTAAAAGGATATAAACTTCTCACTCTAGCTCAAAGCACCTGCTTTAACAGCCTGAATTTTAAAGAGAAACTGAGTGCCTGTAGCTTGATTACTTGGGAGCATTTTTTTCTGAGAGATTTGCTGGCACAGTCTCCCAGTAAATTCAGTTCTTTGGCCTTTCAGAAATCTTATCAGAATTGGACATTTGTCCTGTGGGCATTTCAAAATTCATGTCCTTCAGTTTTATGCTGGATATCAGACCACAGGTGGAACCATACCAACAGATGGCAACTCCACCTGGAGGTTGTTATGCCCACATAGTACAGGGCAATTCCATATGGAGATACAACCTAGGTTTCCTACCACCACACAAAAAAAAAATCTGCAAAATAAAAGACATCAAACCAAGCGCTATGTGAGCAAATTAGTAGCAGATAACAAGACCTGTCAATGAGCAGCACTGCTAAGCTGAGGTACAGCCTGGCAGAGATGCAGCCATGCCATCTCCCTTTGTGAAATAGACTACACTGCCAGTTTTCCATCAGCAAACATTACTACTTCTTGTAGCTCAGATGAAAAGTAGCAGTCCCAAAAAAATCAGACCTATATATCTGATGGGCCAGTACCTCTTTCTGTTACATGTGCAGAAACCTCAAGATGTGCCTCTTCTTGAAAAGCATGAAATGAAAAAAATACAAATGGATTCGTCATCTGGATTCATGAACCCTTTAGATTAGAAATAATTATGTTAAGATGTTCTTTGTTACACCAGAAGAAAAGGGCACATTATACTATCTCCATGATTAATAATATAAACATTAAACCTTCTTGTCTCAGTAGGTGAATCCTCTTTCACTTCTGCAAATATCTCTTTAAGACTAAATGCATTTGTTTATGTGTACAGGGGTAGTTGGAGAGCTTGACATTGGAAGTCATGCAGTTTAAAAAGAGAGAGAACATCCTCTCTCCTTTTCTCTCTACACTTCTAGTGTTTCCTTTCTTAATTTCTCATCTGCATATTTTAAAATGATATTTATTAAACTTGTTCTATGCACACATTACACTGAGTTGCCTACTGAATACAACCTTAAGCATTCCCTGAGTTGTTGGAGCAAGCACTGCACTCTCCTTTGTCCTCCTCCTCCCTCCCTTCTCCCAGGATGTGATTGTGATGCATAATCCATTTGGAAGAAGACCCAGATAGTCCTCACACAGAGCATACAGTACAAGTCCTCCCAGTCTGGAATGGGAATTGGCATCAAAGCAAATTTGAGTTCAAAAGTTTAACCACCCTATAGTAATTTACACATCTACAAAAAAACCTGAGCTGTTCCTTGCACTGTGCATTATATGAAATGGCCTTTTATGCTGGGACTGCTGTGAGGAGGATATAGGGTCTACATGGAATTCAGTAATAACCCCACCATAAAATTATGGATTTCCCTTGTTTTTAAAGCTGACAGAGGCTGGGAGCCTTTGAGTTGCTTTCTGTCTCTATGAAAATGAATCTTCAGGTTCTGGGTAATTTTTTTTTATGCTTTGTAAAATTCCCATGAAATGTGACACCTCAGACTATGCAGACTCCATGTAAAATGAGGAAGTGAATATGAAAAATGCACATCCTGAACTACTGAGCAAAGACTAAGTACTTGGGAAATACTCCCAGAGGCCTTTAAAGCCATTGTGGATATTTTATGCTTTAAAGACTCAAACTTCATGAACAAACCTTGAAAACAATGTGCTGATTCCAACTAGTTATGAACATATTACAGAGCGTTTCTGCCTTTTTGTAGTAACATTGTAGCCCAAAAGTAGAGTAGGAGAAAATGTGTAGAAAAGTAAAGATATTCATAAGCTAGCACAAACATGAATAATTACACAAAGTATATGGCTGGTGGTAATTTCACTATAAATTTTTTGCATTGAATATACGCACATAAAGCATGTTAAAATACCATTGGGAAATAGAGTTTGATTATTCTCATTTTGAGTTTAGAGACTTTCACAGCTGTTTGAGATGGTGGTTGCTAGACTGCCACACAAAGTGCTCCATCCTGATATATAATCAAGGAAAATTAAAGGCTTTAAATGGGCATTGGAAGAGTTGGAGTCAAATGTGTGAGATAATTGAGAGGTTCTGGCTGCTATTCCATGAAGGTGATTATTGAGTGATATAAGGATGTGACAAAAATTAGGTTCTTCAGATATCTTCAGAGTTGATTTCCATATCCAGATACATTATTTTAAGTCACATATTAGCTCCGTGTGTCTGGAATCCCTGCAAATGTGCATGCCTGTGGATTTCTATCAATCATGTACTCATAGGTGCAATCAGGAAGCTGGACCAGTGAACTGTAAACTCTTAAAATACTTTTTTTCATTACTTGTTAGGCAGTGACCTGCTTTTAAGTCTATGATCACTACTGCATCAAATACTAAGAAACTGTAGATGATTGAAGAACTTAAAAGCTAAGCCATGAGACTTGCATGTATTAGAATGGTATTAATTATTAACTGATCCTAAGTGTGTGCTCATACATATGTGTCTAAGAAAAACTGTAGAGTGCTTGTAGGCTGATGACAGTGAAGGATAATCTTAGTGAACACATGGGAGTAATAATGTTTCTGTTTCTGCTGTGGAGGGTTTTTGCTTGCCTGTTCTTCTGTGCAGCCCGAAGAAGCATGGATGGAGAAGCACATGCCCCTCAGGAAAGCGGAACTAGCAAATAAATACATGGGTTGAATGAGAAAGAGTGAAACTTTTTGCTGCTTTGTAATGACATGTAAGGACCATCTTATCTTCTGCCAGCCTTCTACTTCCTATCCTCCTCCTCTGCTGTCTCCACCTCCTTCCATACACAGGACTGGAGACACTGAGGGTGGCATTGGAGTGAGGAGAGTAGAGTGGGGGCTGGCATCCCCCCACTCCCCACATGTGTGTGAAGCTGTCAGTGGATGCACAGGCAGGAGCTGAGCAGACTGGGTAAGGCAGCAAAGGTGCCATGTAAAGGCAGACAGGATATTGTCTTCCCTTTGCAAGCCAGAGGGAGGAGAGTTGTACCTGGGGCTCCCTGCCTGCAGTAGGGAGAAGCAGAGGTTTATCCCTTTCCTACAGTTTTACAAAAAGTGGGGTTTGATACACTATTTATTAATTGTGACATGATTTCTTTCTCTCCATATTGCCTGACAATAAGGATTTTTTTTTCTGTTTTCAGTGTGCGAGGCATTTCCAGCTTGTTCTGTTTAAATTCTTGGCACTAAAGCTGGTGGTGTCATGCCAAAAGAGAAGACTATGCCCACCTCCTGCATTCAAGCAATACAGCTATGCCTACCTCCTGTCCTCAAGCTAGCCTGCACTAGCTGCTAAAATACAATACCTTTGTTGTTTAGGGTGTGTCTTTCAATAATTTACCATTTTGAGGTTTCTTCCCAGTGAATTTAGTGAAGAGAGTGATGTAGGTGCTATGTAAAATAAGCCTTTTTTTTTCTTTGCCTCTTTACTTTGTTTACAGTTAGAAAACAAATATTCTTCTGTCCTCTGAACTTATAAGTGCTTTCGCTTCTGTGAAGTTCAGAAACACTAAAAATAACTGTTGTGTGCTGTGAGGAGTGCCATCAAATGGCTCTTGGCGCTGAAGTGCTACTCAGGATATGCTGTGTCTGTTGTGTGTTTTAAGTAGGTTTATTTAAATGACAGGTGGGTTCTTGAAGAAATTCTGCCAATGCTGGGCAATATCCTGTTTCCTCTTACTTAACTTTCCTCCTACTATGTGTTATCACCAGCATAGACAAGCTCTCAACTCCCTCTTGCTTTCTCTGTCCCTTCCCTTCCCCCTGGCAATTCCCTTCTTTGGAGACACCTCTGTCATTTATAAACTTATGCCCCAAATTGGCTTTGGGTACAGCTGGGTTGCATAGCACTTATTCCTGATGAGCATCAAGTGATAGGGGTCCTCCCTATCTGCAGACTTACATCCCAGGTATTCCCAATCTCAGTACCCATCCCCTGGCATGCAGGGAGTGGTCTTAGGAGCAGATACTGTTTTGCACTCAGGCAAAATCCACTCACTGAGCAGGAATTATGGTTTTAAATGTGAAACTTCTAAACACGGTTTCCATATTCCCAAAATTCTGTAGTGGGTCACCATAAGCTTGCTTTAGTATTTGGGTGAATATCAATAATGAAAGCATTGACTGTATTGTATATAAACTATATATATATTGGTTGCTAAGGATATTTTTATATGTTTGCTTGTGATAAATGCTTTTGAGTTTGGTTTTTGGTTTTTTTTTTTCCTAGGATGATTATGGACAAATGCACTAAGAATACTGTTAAGGTTGATAAACAAAACTCTTGAAAATTAAAAATACCTGTCTGAGCTTTCTTTGCAGACACACCTGATCCCTTTGTGTGGCAGTTGAATCAGCCTTTGATGGCACAGTGGTACAGCTTTTTCCCTCAGGTGCTCTGCTTCAGCCAATGAGCACCATTACACCTGTGCAGTTACTGAACACCTTTTAAATAGCTGCTCTTATCAGCAGTCCTTCCCCAGGCTTTGTGATTGTTTCATACTATGCAAACTCTGTTATAAAAGGTTTGTTTTCCTCATGCATGATTCTGTGTTTTGTCACTAGATGTTATCCAAGAGCTCAAAGGGCAGCATTATCTTTGTGTGGCAGATAAAGAAATGAGGCACTTGAAAACACATTCTGAATTCAGAAAGATTCAGTAACTCTTGAGTTCTAGTTTGGAGCTTGTCCTTGGGCTGGTTTTTCAAAGTTGATATGGTATTTTCTTTTTATTCCTTTTTTAATTGTTACTCTTAGCACTTCTTTTCCTATTCAGACTCTTGTCCAGTCTGTCCTAATTTTCTTTCTCGGATCTGTTTCTATTTCATGCTTTTCACATCAACTTCCTTTAACCTCTGTCAGTCTGTCAGTTTATTTACATCATCAATCCATTCAACAATATTCATAAATTAATTTACAATATTTTCTTCACCAATTTAAGCTGTCTTAAATGCCTTTTCTTCCCATCACATCTTTCCACCTCTGTCCTGTCTGTTCTGGGTTCTGACACTGCAGCTGTGTTTGTGTGATGGTGTAATGAACTTGACAAAAGAATGTGTTCATCTGAAAAATGGGTATGAAAAGTTCGTTATTTTGCTATTCTTTTGGATTTTTTTTTTTTATAGTACTGTTGAGTTATTTGTCCTACTTCTTAATGTTGGGGCACAAACTCCTGTGTCAGAAAAACTGTGATTTTAATCTGAGTCAAACAAATAAAGGGAGAGTGTTGCAGTGCCACTATCAGTGATCCAGTCAAGCTTTGGTATCTTATCTTCTGTACATTTCTTTCCTCAACGTCACTCACATCAGCCCTAATCTGTGTGTTTCGTCCAGCCAAATAGCTGTTAGTCTTTCCCATTATTTCCCTCATTTGTCCCAGTCACTAAATCTCTTTTCATAACTCTTGGTCACTCATTGGGTATTCTGTCAAAATTTCTCTCTCTTTCATTTCCTTGAACACCTCTAGGTTTGTATTTTGTTTCCTTCTGCATTCAGATGAGGATTCCTCTTATTGTCATCTGAGTAAGAAGGTAGTTCTTTAAAACAAAACAAAAAACTCTCACAAGCTGCTGTTCTTTCTTTGAATGCCTTGACCTTCTTTAGAGGGCAGCAGCCGGGAGCATTATGGGGATATTTTGAGCTTCAGGAATCAAGTATAGAGATATTTCAGCTGATTGTATATGTTCAGTAGAGGCTGTTACAAGTGTCAAACAGCTATTTCAAAACGTTATAGTCACATAAGTTTGGGCACATTTTAATGGTTTCTGTTTGAACTTTTTCTGAGTATTCCAAAGAGCTCAAATTCCCAAAATATTCATCTTTATGAAAATATTCTCAGCAGTATTTTCAATTCCAGTGATAAGTTCTCTTCTTCCTTTTTCTTCCTGCCTTTTAGAAACCCACCCCAAATATAATAAGTGTTGGAAATTTTCCATGAAAAAAGAAAAGTGTTGTAATTCAAACACCACAGGGAAAGTTTCAGTTCAAACCTAAAACTTGAGGAAATTATGGACAACTAAACCCTGGAGTGTTTTCATGGGAGCTAACAGGTTATTTT
The DNA here is from genome assembly GCF_022539315.1 of Serinus canaria. NCBI lineage: Eukaryota > Metazoa > Chordata > Aves > Passeriformes > Fringillidae > Serinus > Serinus canaria. Next base: position 85,279,503 of record NC_066315.1, read on the forward strand.
TAGAAGTAAGCAGACTGTCCCATATGAAGGGTGCTTTCAATTTCTGTGTCATGAGGCTGATGGCTCACTTCAAATGTTGAAAATACATAGGAAACTAGTGCTTTATTGGCTACAAGGGTGCAATGGCTTGTGTTGCTTTACTCTGGTCTTTAGCTGTAGTAGTGTGATTTGATGGGGTGACTACTGAATCATTTACACTGAGAGTGTAATTGTTTGGATTCTGCCTATAAAGAACTGACTTATTTTTCTTATTTTTTTAATTCAGTGTTTTAATGTTGAGTTCTTCTGCAATATCTTCATCGTTAATTAGTGGAGCAAGACCTGATGGAGAAGTAAATGTTTATCCAAAATGTGTGTTGGAATCACACATTTTGGATGTGTGATCACACCTTTATATCAATCCTTTGGAATATATAGTGAAAGTTAAAGATGTAGGAAGTATAAAATAATCCCTTTTTGTGGTGGATAGGATGTAAGAAAATAAAGATAGTGCAAAAGGCAATCTCACCCCTGAGAAGTTGCAGCTATACTAATTACCAAAGATTGGGAACAGGCCTGTCCTTAACAGGCCACAGCAGTGTCCAGTGAGGATGAGTGCTACAAAAGTGTGGGTTAGCTGGTTGAGAGGGGAGCAGGCCTTTGTTGGCTGTGCTGTGAGGAGCTGCCCATGAGAAATCACCAAGCAGGTATGGAACTTTTGTGATAAAATGACAACATCTTTTAGTTATGTTACAGGATAGAATTCATCTCACCTAATTCCAGTTACCTTGTCTCAAGTAGTTAGGTGAATTCCTTGAGCAGGAAAGAACCCAGTACACACTTGTGACTCAACTGGATTTACTCCTTGATTAGTAGTTTGTTTCATATCTCTTGTTATCTTTTGTTTCCCAGGTTTTTTTCATATTAAGTCACGAGTCTGTGTCTGAACTTACAGTGTAACAAGGGAAGTCTTGAGTATTTGATGCAATTTGTTTCATTTTAATTGGAACTCTTCCTCAAGTCCAGTTGAGGGAACTTGGGAGAAACCACTTTGGATCTGTAGGCTGCCTCAGTTCTGACAGGAAACCCATTGGTGATGGAGAGTCTCAGTGAATATTGGTGGTCATTTCCCTCAAACAATGAGTCTCATCTGTCTCTCTTTGAAGAGGTTTAATAAGCTGGTATGTAGTTACCTTTAAAAAAAGTATTTGTTGTTCAGTGACTTCCATTGCATTTGGTATGTATTTGGAGACTAGATGAGATGAGGCAAGAGACACAAACCCCTGTCTTCTGCTCCTGAGCTCAAAAATCAGAGAGCATAGACACCTGGGCTTCATGTTTTCAGGCTTTAGAAATTCTGATGATGTGACATGATTATTGTTGCAGTTGATAGGCATAGGCAGTGCATAGTCAACAATGGGGCACCATTATGTGTTTAGTGGGTGTAATGGTTCCCTGAATCACCTAATAAAAGGGCAAGTCTATCCCTTTGATTTTAAGGGCTCAGGAAGACTGAGCTCCTGTATTTGGTGTCCAAGTTCTGTCACCTTTCCCAAAGTCTCTCTAGGCAAGTAGGAACAGCAATGTGTGAAAGAAAATAAGATTAAGAGCCTGCTTTGTAATATTTAATAGTAATTGGGCACACAACAACCACTCCTGTGTAATACGTATCTTCAGCCTTGCTGATTCTAAAAGAACAAGTTGGGAAAGACATTTAGACCACCTGCAAAATCAGATCTCCTGCATCTCTGATGAGTACATGCAACTGTTCTTGCATACTTGGGACTATCAGACCAGTTAGGACAGGGGTCTGCCTGCCCCACAAGACTTGGTCAAGAAAAGGTCTGTGTTTCTGTACTGTGTCCCACTGGAAGTGAATGATACCCAAAGCCACACATTGTCAAAGGCTGAGCTCTCTCACTTTCCCTGAATGGCATTCACAGATGGCAGAATTGTTATTTCAAGGGAGTTTTAGCCTCATTGCCTCTGTTGAAGGAAGACCTGAGTAAGTCTTTCAGAAGAGCAAGCCTGAATCCTATTCATTAAACTACAGCAGCAAAGCCAGCTTTTTGCCAACTAAACTGTAGTGTGTTCCAAACCTGACAGCTAGAGTGGTTGGATGTGCCACCTAAACCCAGAGTCATTGAACACAGTGACCTGTGTTGGCCTGGAGCTCATTATTTGAGTACCACGGACAGGGGCAGCTCGGCCTCAGCCTGCTCAAGACTTGGGACTTAACAGCCTTGTTGGAAAACACCATTGTAAGCCTGCACAGTTGGTGACAAGTCAGTTATTATTGAGTTCATGTAAAACAGCTAAACCCTCCTGAGCTTTTTCTCACAGGCACTCCAGATTCAGTCCTCCTGTGCAATTGTGTTTGGTCCAGAGCTACTCAAGGCTCTTAAAATGCTGAGAGATTAGAAAAATCTACTCCTGCCTGTAGATTTGAGACAGTACTACAGGTGTTCATGGAGTCCTCTCTTGGATTGTTTCCCAGATGGTGCTGAGAACCTTTTTTGAATGCCTATGTGAGTGAATTTCAGGAAGTCATGGCCTGCAATCTTTATGTGACACTTCATTTGACCACAGTGATCAGCCACTGACCTTAAGTGACCTCTGTCCTCAGTGGTACTAGAACTTCATGTGGGCTAACTTGTAGTGGAAGTGTTGACAGACTTTTTGCAGATGTGTATCAGAATATATTGCTTGGTTATAATTAGATGGATGTTAGGCTGTGGTTACCCACAGAGGGCTGTTCATAGATGCATCTCCTTGCAAAGTTTGTGGTAGAAATAAAAAAATGTTGGGGCCTTTGTTTGAGCTTTTTCTATCCTAAAATATTTCACTACTGGCATTTGGCATCATGGGCTTGTTTCAAACAAGATCTGCTACCACATGGATGGAGAGATGGATAGATAGATGGATAGATAGATGTGTATGATATATTTGGGCCTGGAAAGCAGTCTGAACTTGAGAGACTGAAGCCCCTTATTCCTCATAAGCTGTAAGGATAAAATGTGAAATGCTCAAATACTACGTGAGTACTTGAAGAATATCTAATGGTTACTCTCAAGAATCAGAAACTTCATGATATGTGGTCAATGTGAATAAGGCAACACACATTCTTTCTTTGATTTATGGGTTCTTCCCCCATTCTGCACTTGCAATTGGCAGGGAAACAGTGTTATGACTACCTAGCCTTTCTGCATAACTGAGGGAGAGCATGGTGAGCACCAATGCTTTAAGTTGTAAGATAAGCTTACTAAATTATTAGAAATAAAATGTACTGGATTTTCTGCATTTTCAGAATTATTTCTGCATGGAAGAGGTATAATATTTCTAAGTTTTACTCTGTAGTCAAAAGACCAAAAAGCATGGAGGAGATTGTCTGCTAATGACATCACTCCAAACCTGATCTTGTAGTTAAAACATAAATACGTTACTGCTCCTTATAAGGTGATGGTGCAAGAAATATTATTTCTTTGATTGCAAATGGCCCTTGAAAGAGCTGATTCAGCATACAGGTACAAGGTGTGTGCATCATGACCAGATCTCACAGTTCTGCCTTTAAATGTTGTAAACCAGGATGGTTCTTACCAGTAGTAACTTACAAAGTTTTATTTCAAACTAGATTAAGATCTGATGGGCTTGATTGTGCTTTTGTTTATTGTACTGACATGAATAGGAGTTAACTCTTGAAATATGTGTGAAACACAAATTTGATCCAGAATCTTAAATAATTAAAAATAAGAGTCTTCCAAGTCTTCCATATTTGTTTGCCTGTCCCTTGTACTGGTCAAGCCAACAAAAACACACCAATCTTGATAAATATGTTCATATTGAAAAAGTAATCTCTATTTTTTCTGCATGTTGTACTGACATTTACTGGCCATTTTTCTTTTCAAAAAAAAAAGCCATGAAACCACAAGAGCTTTGTTTATATAGGTTCTCTGAAGTTTGTTAAAAATAGGATAATGCAGTGCTGCTTTAGCTGAAGAGCTTATTTTTCAATTGTGTTCTTTCTTGTTTATAAATAAGGGTTTTTTTAACGTCTTTAGATTAGAACAGATTTCTGTGTTATCCTGTGAGAACACAAACTCATTACTGTACATAATGAAATTTCAGTAGATGTCTTATTATATGCTTTATATACAGTACATAGGACTATGATTTCTCTAAATATAGTGATTGATTATTTTCGTTTGGCATTTCTGGTTTTCTCCCAACACTTGTGTTCACGACGAGAACCACATTGTGTTTGAGGCTTTTTTTTATATGTGCGAGCTAATAACTTGAAAGAATTTTAAATCTATATTCTTCATGCTGCTAATGAAGAACATAGCATGCTATGTTTTTTGGACAGTCTTTCTTTTTTTGTGTGTGTGTTATTTTTTTCAGTCAAATGAAATTCAGAGAGCTTTATGGCAAAGAAAAGAAAATTTCAGTTTTTAATTTCCTCTTCTTGATGATTCACATCTTCTTTACATCACCATTACTGCCATCAGATAAGATCCAGCAAATCAAAATCATAGACGTAGCTTTGCTTTTACAAAGCAATATTTCCACTGTAACGGACATTAAGCTTTCCTTTGGCTTCTCTTTGCAACAGTGGAGGCTAATATATATATCTGTCAGTGAAAAGACAGCCTCTGCTGCCTCTACTCTCTCCAGTTGGAAGAACATAGGGAAAACATTAGTTTGCTGTTCCAAAAAAGCAGAACAAATGTCATTCCCCCGCCTGTCCTTCTGCACTATTGCTTTCTGTTCCCATATTCCACACCATCCACTCCACTGGTCTAGAATGTGTTAAATTCACTGGTTTCCTATTAATTTGTTGGGCCTGAAATTCTTTCAGTTCTTGATCCATTTTTGAAGTTTGTAGGCAAAATTGTATATTCACAGTATTCTGTCAAACATGCATAGAAAACACATTCAACATGACCTGGCTATGTATGCTTGCAGCCCAGAAAGCCAACCATGTCCTGGTCTGCATCAAAAGGAGTGTGGCCAAAAGGTCAACAGAGGTGGTTCTGCCCTCTACTCTGCGCTCACAAGACCTCATCTGGAGTGCTGCATCCAGCTCTGGAGCCCCTAACACTAGTAAGATATTGACCTGGTGAAGTGAGTTCAAACTAGGGCCATGGAGATGCTCAGAGGGCTGCAGCACCTCTCCTATGCAGACAGGCAGAGAGAGCTTGAGTTGTTCAGTCTGGAGAAGAGGAGGCTCTGAGGACACCTTAGAGCACCTTCCAGTACCTACCCAGGGCCTACAAGAGAGCTGGAGAGGGATTTTTTGTGGGGACATGTAGTGATAGTACAAGGGGGAAATTGCTCCAAACTGAAGGAAGATATATTTAGATTAGATATCAGGAAGACATCCTTTAATGACAATGGTGAGGTACTGGAACAGATTTCCCAGAGAAATTGCGGATGTCCCATCCCTGGAAGTGTTGATGGCCAGGTTAGATGGGGCTTTGAGTAACCTGTTTTAGGGGAAGGTGTCCCTGCTAATGCCAGTAGGATTGGAAGATGATTTTTAAAGTCCTTTCTAATCCAGACCATTCAGTATTTCTAACACTTCAGGCTTCTCTCCATTGTGATCAGAACTGGTATTTGCTGCTTGAGGGCAGAATTATCAGGGCTTTCTGCTGCTGGATGAGGAGGAGGAGACTACAAATAGGAAGGACAGCTGGGAAGTGACCTGGAGAACTCTCTTTGCAGCTGCTGCAAAAGAGAAGGAGCAGAGCAGCAGTTGGTTGCCACAGCTCTTACACATCTCCAGCGATAAGTACCACCCTTTCAGCTTTGTCTCTTCATTTTGTTGCCACAGTCTAACCCAGCCTGTATTTTTCAACAAAGGGAAGCAACACTGGCTGTTTGAGTTCTCTGCTAGTCTGCTGCCTTAGGGAGATGCTCATATTAAGGTTGTGTGGGCTGTCACTGTGTTCCTCGAGTTATTTTTAAGTAGATGCCACAGATTTTATTAGAGACTGGGTAGAGAAAGGGAAGAATGTCTCAGCTGATATTTTTCTTCTCTTTGGAGAAAGGAGTAGAGATGAAGTATTTATGCTTTTCAACACTGTACTTCACTCAGCTAAATGAAGAAGGTAAGTTCCCTAGGGCCACTGGGTGACTGACAGACTGCTCAAGAAAACCATGAAGAGGAAAGCCCAGTTTTTATTCATCTGTTTTAGGAGAGTAGCCAGAGAATCACTTAGGTACCTAAAGCCAGCTTTGAGAGATGACTGCTTAGAAGTGTAAAATTCATCTAAAGCAAGCCAATGAACTAGTGAATGCTTTCAAAATAATGGCATGATGCATAATAGGCATAAAGTCTGTATTAGAGTGCATCAGAGAGGAGGGTGGTGGATAGCTTCAGGAATTTGTATCCTTTTTCTAAGTACTCATATGTGAAGCAGGATTAAGGTTGTTGCACGTTTGCTTTCCGTTATCAGATTAAGTTATTTGTGTTGTGAGACACAGATTACAGCTAGGTTCCATTTTATTTGACATCTAACTCTTTTCAGGAGCAATAGTATTGAATGAAATCTTACTGTTTAAGGCAAAGGAAAATTGAAACCCATTCCTTTTGAATCGAGTTCTACTAGGATTTTGAGATACAAATTCCGAGGGGAGTGAAGCTCTCTAGTGCATTAGATATGTCCTACAAACTAGGAAACAGGGCAAAATGCCCTTCTTGCCATCCTTATTACCATGGCTAACCCATTCTGCCCCTTGGGGTTTGAACTGCTTTGAGTTTGTCTCCTAAGAATCAGGTGGGGGTGTTGTCCTGCAGGTATTCCTAATACAGTGGAAAGTCCATTGGTCCCTGCCTTTTTTTCAGTGTGGTTTTGTTTCATAGCCTAGTGCAGCTACCATTGTTCTGGCTGGAGAGTTGTGGACTACTTGTCCAGGGTTATATGTATGGTTGGTGTTCTCTGTGTCAGAATTGCTAAATTTCTGGTCTCAAAATAAAGCTCTTGTCTAGCAGTCTTGGGTCCCCTTAAGCAAAAAGTGACTTGTAAAAATTACAGCTGATTCTCTAGCTCAGACATTTCTGTTGCACATTAAAAAAGCATCCCAGACTAAATTACCATGGAATAAAAATTGTGTTATTAGTGCTGTGTTCATGTTACTGTCTTTTCTGCCAGGCTTCTTAATTTGAGTGAGACAGATCGCATAACACAAAATCCTTCTTTCCAGCACTGAGTGCTGATAAGTCATGCAGACTGCAACAAGCAACCATTACTTGGTATCTCATGTTATCTCATTTAGGCCTCTTTAAAGTGAGAAATTACAGGTGTTGCTCACATGTTTTCACATGCCTTCATTTGGTTTTAGAAACTTCTTGTGGCAGTTTTTTTGTTTACTTTCTAAGAGTCACGTTAGTTATGACTTTGATTGAGTTGACATCTGCTGTTCAGAATTCAGGCTATAAAGATACATTGCATGGCAACTCTGAAAATGAAAGCAGCAGAAGCACTGTTCTTTCACTAAATACTGTGAAATTGTTATAAGGAGTGAGTGATTTCAAATTTAACCTTGATAAACTTTGTAAAAATGGGAAGAAAAAAGAGAAATATTTCTACTTCATTGAGGGGAGGCTAGATTTAGGAAATTTCTTATGCTTTTTGGGTTTTCCCTCTGCAGGTGCTGAAATTATATTCTAGTAGGAACTGGTGGTGAAAGTGGTGTGAAACATCTCCTTTCCACATACATCATTTTCTTGGACCTTAAACAAGGCAATGTTTTCTGTTGTTTGTAGCATGCATTTTGTTGTAAAAATAGAATTCTGAAACCACTGTGAAGGTCTGAGCTTTTGAAACATTATTTGAAAGTTTTTGTAGAAATAAACAGCATTCCTTTTAGAAACTAATTATACACATATGAAAGCATTTATCATTAAGTGGCCAATTTTTTACAATCCTGTAAGAATTTTGAGAGAGATATGTGAATCCAGATACATACAGTTAAATAGTTTTATCTGCAGATATGCATCTGTAAACATGGTGTATATTTAAAAGCAAGGATATGTGCACAAAAATACCTAAACGTCCTAATGCACAATTCAGGGAGAATAAAAAGCATTGCTGAACTGTAGAAGTGACCTGGTAGAATACTTCCTGCATTTGAATACTTCCTAATCTTCCATATCTCTGAAATTTGCTTAATAATAATTGTAGGTGCTAATGAAGGTGAGTTTGGAAAACCAAAGAGAAAATATTGCCCTATTTGGAAGGCACAATTCTTTACATGGGTCCTGACCGGTCTTGCTAGGTCTGGAGTGTTTGTGACTGGTTCTGCCAAGAAAGAACACGGTACAAAAGCTCAAAGAGGAAAGCACCATGGCAGTTCTACAAACAGAGACTATATCACATAGCTTGTCTTTGAGTTCTTCCTTCCATAAGCTCCATATTCTTCATCTCAATTAGATGAGGAATGTGTATGGTGTGCGCTGCATATAGAAGGCTTGTTAAAGTTGGCAGTCTAGATTTAAGGAAAAAGGTGGTGAAAGAAGACAGGAGGTAAATGCAGCAGTATCTGATTTCAGCTTTATAGCTCTTGAGGGCTCTGAGGGCAGGCAAGCTCAGTGTGACCTTGGAAATCCACCTGGGACTCTGGTGCCTTGCTCTGTCTCTGGTTTACATTTTACTCTCCAGCTTTATGAAATGTCATGTAATTAAACCCTCAGAGAAATGAAAAGGAGACTGTTGAATTTAGAACATTATTTTTTTCCTTTTCCTTGAGGTTCACTTTAGTGAAAAACAATAGAACGATAGATAGATGAATGGATGAGGAGGATCTACAGCTTTTCCATGTACATTTATGAATGAGGATTGTTAAGGAGAAGTAAACACATCTCAGGTTGAACAGTTAGCTCTACAGGTGCTGTTTCCATGAAGTGTCCGCTTTTTATGGAGCATGTGAAGTGCAGGGAAAGGTTTTACTTGTTCTGTTAGTTGGATCATTTCCCTCAAGTGTGTTCTTAAAGCCCTTTGACTAATGAGAAAATGAAAAAGTGTTTCTTTTGGCAACAGATAAATAAAATATTGTGCTGGAAATCATCCCAAGAAAATAAGGCATTCTCAATGTTTGACACTATCCCATCTCTTACCTTTTGAAAACTTCTGTTCAGATGGGTTAAAATTCTTCCTTATGTTTCCTTCAAGAAGGCAAGGGAAGGAAGGGAGGAGAGTAAAGGGAGAGGGAAATATGCATGCGGTCAACCCAAAAATTAATTGCCTTGCTAATACTACCATTCCTCTGACTGACCTTTCCAAGGTGTTACCATGTTTACATTATTAGCTGGACCAGCTGTCTGAAATGGGTTGTGTGGTGGTAAATGGTGTTGCCTCCCTTTGACCCTGCTCAGGAATTCAGGAGGGGAATAAGGGAATTAATTGGGTCTTAGAGGCAGCCTCACAGCAGCAGTGTGGGGTACCCAGTTGTTGTAGAGTTCACCTTGGGTTTGGGGGCTTGTTTGCATTTCCATTTTATTTAATAAACCTATTGCAAGGAAGGATATTCATTCTTCTAAGGAAAGATGTGGTAGGAAAAGATTGGTCAAAGATTTGGTGAGAAAAATAGCTCTCTAGTCATTTTTCCTGCTGGAAAGCACCATTAAGAAGAATTGCAAGGTTTTATGGGGACAGGACCATATAGTATGGAGAGTTTGCCTAGAGATTTATGTAGTTTGGATAAGGATTCTGGCTCTGAGACTTTCTGTATGTTAAACTGGAAATGAAATTAAGGGAGAAGGAAAAGAATAGACTTTATTTTTTTAGTGCTTGTAGCAGCAACGTTGATTCTTTCTCTCATCGCTTCATATTTTATTTTAGGCAACCTATTTATGTAACCAACTTAGAAGCGTTTTCCCAAGTTGATATGCAAAAATGGAGCTCTGAAAAGTTCACACAGAGTGGTATTTTGGAGTCTGAATACTTTATTGTGAGATATGAAACAGTTTAGTGCAATTTATTATGTAGTGGTTGTAAAATAATTTTTTACAGGTTTATATCAGCTATAACACTGCAGTGTTGATTTTGTAAAGCTCTGAAATTTTCTTTCGTGGTAGCAAGCAGCCATCCTCATTTTGCTGATAACTATTGTTTACTTTTATTTTTTCTTCTCTTTGACTGCAAAATGTGAATTACTGGCTTTCAAGCTTTTCTGTTGCTTTTACACTTTGTGCTAACATAAATTTCTGTAGATCAAGCAGTGAATCAAAATGAGTATGTTTTGTTTCCACTTTATATTCCACAGCAATAAAGCAACTCAGGTATTTTATTTACTTTTTAACTTTTGCATTATTTGTACTGTGTGAAAAGTGAAAAACTGTCATGGATGGTCTGTATGCTGTGATAAAAAAATCACCATTTGGCCTTGAGCAGTCAGAAAGGATGAGATTAATTAAATTATTTCTAGAATTAATTACTTTATTCTTAAGTAACAATTCCAGAGAATGTAGATGTGATTTTATGAAGAGGAGGAAGGCTGAAGACAGCATACATCCATTTCATTTCACATACAAGTAATTTATCTGATTTTGTTTAATAATCTTTTGTTAAGAAGAGGTTGTTCTGGATGGTAACCATGATCAAATTGTTAACAGGATTCTCCCAGACATATGGATACCAGTCCCAAAAGAGGGTGAGATGTGTTTTGAATAGATGCATGGAGCTAAAGGTGCCCATCCAGGACAAGTGGGAGGCCACAGAGCAGTAGCCTTGAGGAATAGTGGCTTAGAGCAGATCAGAGGTCTATTGTCTCTCCCTGTCTCATAATCTCCACTTGCCAGAATTTGTTGTGTAGAGCAGCAGGATGCTCATCATTCTCTTAGGGTTCAGTAGGGTAATGGGAAAGTTTTGGCATTTTGTGGCATTTTATCAGTGTTGCTGCTGAGAAACATGGATAAAGAGAGAAGGTGTCCCAAATCCAGAGAATAGATTGGAGGATGACAATGCTGTGCATGATGGATGGTGGGTGGTGTTTTGTGGAAGCTCAGGGGTACTAAAGCTGGTTAGCCAAGTACCTCTAGATATGTCACTTGAATTGCTGTCCATCTGAAATTACTCTTGCTTCTTCAAGCTCCAGGTATGGTTGCAATGATGTCCTGAGCTTTTTAAATCATGTCTGTTGAAGCAACTTCTGCCAATGTGACTTCTATCATAAAGCAGAAATAGCTTGTAGATTTGTTTGTTACTTTAGGGTGTGTAAAAAGTTAATGGGAAAAGTATTTGTTCTGTTAAATTAAATTGCAAACCCCAGTATGATGAACCTTGCAGTTTCATTCCACTTACACATGAGTATGATGAGGGATTCTTTTACATACGCTTTTTTTTTCCCTCAAACCAAATCTAACAAACCAATCTAACAAAAAAGCAGGTTACAAAAAATATTCTGAGTTGGAAAGGACCCACAAGGGTCATTGAGTCACTCTTAAAGGATTAGTATGTTTATAAAGCCAGGTTTTCCAGACATTGGAAATAAGGCTGCCAGTCCTCAAAGTTCAAGGAGAGAAAGGGGATGGTGGTGCTACACGTTTTAAGGTTCCTGACGTAGTAGCAGGAGAGAGGTTTTAACTGAACCTCTGCCACAGTGTTAGTATGTATTGTACTTGCTAGGCAAGTAATTTCAGCTCAACTTGTCGGAAAGTATCCCTATGTTTCTGGTCAAGGAGTGTTTTTTGTTTTCTGGGGGGCCAATCGGAGACTGTACTGCGCAGAGCTTTACCTTTTGGTATAATAGTACTCAGAGTTTAGGGTTTCTCAAATACAAGTCAGTTTATCAGGTGTCTGACAGAGCTACTGGAAGCCCTAACTTCTCTCCAGAACAGAATAGTTTCTTTACCTCATCAATGTGCTATGCAGAAAAAGTATTCAGAGTTGTGAAGCACTCACTGTATTGATGAACATCATCCTGTAGGAAATGAAATGTTCTGTCTTCACAGTAGGTTTACATTAAAAAATTCCTAGGACCACACAGTGAGAGAGTGCTTTCTATACAGTACTTTGCAGCACTTACTTTGAATGAAGAAGTACTCCAAAGCTCAGGAATAATGTTTCTTGAAATTGATTTTGACGTAGTTAAGTTTGTGCACAGAGTAGGCTGAACAAAGTTTTCTGCAGGAATCTTAACTCTGGCATTTCTTGGAGTTTCAAGTGCTTGAAGTTTGTGTACCTAATGTTCTTTTAACTTATTTCTAAATACCCAGAAACAGCTAATTGCCCATGATGGATTTTTCTTGTTTGTGGACTAATTATTCTACAGAGCCTTCTACTCCAGTTATGCACAGATGGTTTGGGTTCAGGCCACATCGCTTAGTGGAGAAGTGTTGTGCAGAAGTGTCCGTGATACTTCCAGGACTAGTTTGGGCCTGGAAGTAATTTAGCTGCTTCTATGTGGAGTCTGATGCTATTGGTCATACAGCAGAGCTCAGCAACCTTGCTCCAAACTGGCACAAGGAACTGTAAAACACTCCTGTCTCCAAATCTTCTCTGCACCATCTTCTTCAGTGTTGTTATCCTGGGATCCTATAACCATACAGTCCTATGTAACACCTGCTAAGGGAGTGCTGACCAATAATACAGTCATAGAAACATGCTTGGTTTAAATGAGGATTACCAATAATGCTGTGATCACTGAATCATAGAACAATCAGCAAAAGGAATAAAAACACCTAAAAATATTCTCTATAAATAAAATATGGTTATTCAACTGCATTTCTAATTTACAGGGTTACTGATAAATAAGAACTGTAGATGATCAAACCTGTATAAAGCCACCACCTTCATCTTCATATTCAGCTATTACATGATTTTCTCTCCCTGCCACCATATAGATGACAACTGGTTACCAAGGGCAGACCTTACATTCTTTGGTCAAATGATGTTATTGTATTGCAAAGGTTCCACATTGCTAGAGTTTCCTACTTCTTTGATGTTTCTCATAGGCAGCTCCTCTAAGCATGGAGTCTTCCTTCTTCTCACAGTAGCCAACTGACTCTAGTCCCCTCTCAACCAACCAATCCACTCTTTTATTACACTCTTCTGCTACAGCTGCAGCCTGTTAAAGTCAGGCCTGTTCCTAATCTCTAATAATTGGCTCAGCTGCAAGTCCTTAGGGCTAAGATTACTTTCTATACTACCTTAATTTCTTATATTGTATCCCCCTACAAAATGAAGCTTATGCCCCCAAATGCCTTTTTTGTTGTTGTTCTTGAATTGATTTTATTAATTTTTTATACGCTAAGGAAATACATTTCAAAGCAGAGATTCTCTATTCTGTTTTTCTTTCAATCAGAAATTACAATTGAAAATCTTATTGTAAATGTCAACTGTGAATATTCAGAGGGTGAAAAAACAGGACCAGTGTGCATTTAGCTGTCCACCTATTGAATCAGAGAGCAGAAAAGTCCAAGCATGACACCAATGATTTTTTGTTATTTTTCTCTTGAAGAATTGCTGTAATAAGGTGGGATTCAGAATTCAAAGGAGTTCTCACTATCACCGTGCTGAAGGAGGGAAAAAAAGAATAGAGGGATTAGAAGGGAATTACAGTTAATTTGGAAGGAATCTTTGCTCATTATCTGAGATGAATGAGCAGAGACACAAAACAGCATTTTCAGTCAATATTTTGGGAGAGTGTGAGCTCTGTACTTAAAGGGATTTGTAGTTATGTCTCCTCCCTGCACCTTTCTCATGGGAAGTCCACTTCAAATGGGAGGTATGAACTTGTGGCTTGAGACATTCTTTACTGTGAGATTTGAAAGGAGACTGTATAACCCTAAATTTCACATAGCAGCAAACATACTTTAAAAAAGAAGAAATAAAAAGCACATTTAATGAAGTGTTGTATTGGTTTGCTTTCTAGTGCTGACTTTGGCTTTGTTTAGCCAGTACTTAAAGAATACAGTCTTTCATTAATTTTCCCTAACAAGCATAAATTCAAGAGATGAAAGTGAATTCTTTAATGGCATGCACATTACTGCAGGGTAGAGTATCTGAAACATTAGAGACAGGGTGAGCATGCTGAAGAGCAATAAATATCTGAAAAGTATATCAGGAATTTAGTTTCAGCATCTGTCATGGTATAATTGCAATAAAGAAAATTAGAAAGATACACTCACTATTGGTTTTAAGACAGATAAATGAATAAAAAGTGACAGATGCATTCTTTTTCATAAAATCATTGGATGTTGAGATCTATCCCTCAGTAGATAAAGTCAGAGATCTTGCTTCAAATAGCTTTTATTTTCAGTCCATTTGGTTTGTTTCATTTTTAGCCAACACAGTATGCTGAAGAGGCTGGGATGCTCTGAGAAAGCCTTACTTCCAGTCATCTTTGCTTTGAGCAGACATTTTTTTCTCCCACTTTGCTTAGGAACTATTTTAATTTAGTTGCTGAATGTAAAGCATAGTGAGTTCTTGTTTATCCTACTGATTTCTGCCCTTGAGTCAGTCCCTCTTGAGCAGGGAGGAAACTTTCATTCAAGGATGGTCTGGAATACAGTTAAGAAAAATATGACTTTCTGTGCTGCTCTACGGTGCTCTTTAAATCAGTTTGTTTCAAGATGATAAAAGCATTGAAGAAGTCTCAAGTTTATAATAAAAAGCATAATTTTGAAAAGCAGAGCTTCTGTATATTTTTTGACACTAACATTTCAAACACTACTCAAGAGCCCTGGAATGATCTAAATATGTCTGTGCTGTGTGTTCACTTGTTGCATTCCTGTCTGCTAAGATGATGAAAGCCAGTGGATCCCTTTCTAGGAACTTCTGGATTTGTCTAAAATCATGCACCTGTTGTCACTTAAAGATCAAGAAATGACAAAAGTGATTCTATGTAAAGTTTTTTGTAGTGCTTCTTAAAATAATCTTCCTTTTATTATGTTTTTCCCACGTGGTACCTCACATTGGAAGAAGAGGGAACTGTGTTTGGAATGCATCTCCAGGTGAAGGAACTATGTGAGAATTAAGAAAACAGCTTTATATTGAAGTAAATAGCTGCAGAATTTTACTTGTATTTTTATCCTCAGTGCATCTCTACCCTGGTATTCCCTAAACATACCTTATTCTAATTTCTAGAATAAACAGTGTTTGAATTTAAAAATTGGATGGCTTCCTGAGTGTCACTTTGGCAGCACACTTTGTTTTCTGCAAAACACTCTGTGAGAAGTGATGTAAAACACGATTGTAGCATTACTGTTTTCAGTGGTTTTCATTCATCTTTCTTTCACAGCTTTTCTGTTCTCCAGGAATACAGTTTGTGTCATTTTTTAGAGGTCCAGGTTTATTGAAGGCATACCACAATACATGAATTTTGGAGACTGGTTGTTGGCATGGGAGTAGCAGAGGTAAATTTACATGCCTCTGGAAATCATTGCAATTCTGTAAGCCTCTCTGCTAGACACTGGTTTAAGTGTATTTAGCAACCACACTGATTACAACGCTGTTATCCCAGGATGCCAAACTGAGCCCGTGTTTACGTGCCCAGGGCTGGACCTCAGAGAATGAAGCTGAGCTTAGAAAACAAAGAACTGCTATCTAGGGGAACACTAGCTCTCATGATATCACCAACTTGACAGCAAAAAATCATTGGTCAATGTTATGCTTTACAAAGACTATGCTGATGGAGCTGGGCAATGTTTGAAATTTCAACTGGCAGAGTTGTTTATCTTATATTTTATTCTTCTAATCCTTAAATAAGAAGAATACAATACAGTAACATATTCCTCTAATAAGAATTGTATGGAAATATGCATATTATAAATTATTAAATTATAGGAATGTAGTAACATATTCCTGTAATCAGAGGAATACAATAATGCTTGGAATTGTTTATTTTCACCCTTTTGCTTCCCTGAGAATCTTCTTTATTTTTAGGGAAAAAAAAATATTTGGAAATGTGGCTTCTTCCCCCAAGAGAAACAGGGGGAAAAAGCTGTCAGTGAGAATTTATCACTTGCTCACTTCGAAACCACAGGTTTCATTTTGGAAGGTTTACAGTTGTACTAAGAAGAAACACTGTTGATGACTAAAAATGTTCGGTATGTGAACACTTTTCCCCTACCACACGTCCTTTTTCTGCTCTAGTGTTAGTCCATTTGTTAAAAAGCCCAGCTGTGCCACACTTCTTTACTTGCCAGAGAAGGCAGGAACCCCGAGACAATGTTCTTTTTTCCATTTCACTGGCAGCCTACTTGCAGTGAGCAAAGATTCTGCTGATGTGTAATAGAAAAAAAATATAAAATTCCATGTATTCCCTCATACTTTTCTTTGCCCCAGGTGCAACAGCAGACAGAGTCCAACAATGAAAATAACCTGTGCTTTTGCTGAGACTGAGTCCTGATTGCGTTTTCTTCCAAACCCACTTCTGACTCTACAGCGTTTCCCAGTCCAAAAGCTGAGCTCATTGGCAAAGCTGAGGTTTTCGGCATGTAAAGCAGATGCTGGAATTCCAAACTGATGTGCTGTATGTAATTGATAATGATTGATAAAAGACAGCTTGCACCTGCAGGACCTTTCTTTGTGCAGGGTAAATAGGTGTCTGAGGAGCTCAAGAAAGGGAGCTGCAGAAATTATCTTTTCCTTTCTGCAGAGGTTGGTTTGTGTTTCCTTCTTTGTACCTTCAAAGTCAGGATTAGTATTGTTTACACAGACAGAAGGCTTATGTTCATGATGATTAATGGAGAGGGAAAGGCCTTGAAATCCATCACATCTAGCACATTGCCAGACTAAATTACTCAATCAGCTCCCAAATAGAAGCACTAAGGTATCACTTCTTAACCTGGGAGGCTCACTAAATTTCCTTAGTTTAATCCTAAATTAAAGTTACTTTTTTTTTTTTTGAGACTTCTAGCTTAATGTGTAGTTTTGGTTTCTTGACTGTGTGTTAATCTTCAGTTTAAATTCAGTTTAATTAAATTTCAGTGTTATGAAAGGGACTGAATATATGATTGGGAGAGTAAGAACGGAGCCAGATTTCAGAGATGCACAATAAAAGAGAAGAGGCCCGCCATGGGCATTAGCTGAAATACAGGAAATTTGATTTAAACTTAAAAATTAATAAAAAAGTCCTGTGAGGGTGTCTGAGCACAGGCACAGGTTGTCTAGAGAGGCTGAGCAGCTACCTGGAGCTATATTCAACACCAGATGTACAGAGTAATGAATAACCTGCTCTGGTTTTCCCTAGTTTGAGTGACAGGTTGGGCTAGGCAGCCTCTAGCAAGATAAATCCAGTATAAAGAGTTTAAAATACATCTAAAGATAAGAAGAGAGACCTAATCCTAAAATAGATTCTAATTTATGCCCTGAAATAAAGCCACTTCTCACTGGCTGCAGCGTCAATACTCAGTGCAGGAGTCCATAGCTAGGAGATGAGCTAAGTCCATTGGAGATAAATCTGCAGTGTTTGCATGGGCAATGTCCTGCTCTGTTATGGTGTTTTTGCAGAATAGAAATAAAATAGAAAAAAATCTGGCAATCCCGTCATCATGTCCTGTTTCCTCAGAATTTAAGTTCTGAGGGCCAATGAGGAAGTCCCCTCAGAAAATGCTTTAAAACTAAAAAAAAAAACCAACCTCAATTCTTAAGAAAAATACATCACTTCATATATATATTGGATGAACATCATTCAGTTTTACAGCCAGTATTGACTCCATTAAGAGGCAGCTGCCTTAATTCAGCTCTATATCTGCATATTGTCATCTTAATTACAGGCTACCATGCACCTCTTTTTCTAAATGCATTTTGCTTCATGAAGCACTGAGGATGAATAAGCATCTTTTAAAACCATCTATTCAATCTTTCATATTCTTTTCTTCTGTCTTATTTTTTTACCCTTCTCTCATCTTCTTCCTTGCTTAATTCTTCCTTTTGTCTCCCTTTCTTTCTTTCCTTTTTTTTTCATTCTCCATGCTTCTAGTCAGCTTGCACAATAGCAGTCCAATTCTCAGCTATATTTGCTCACTTATTAATAAGGTATTTTAATTAGGTATTTATTCTTTATGAGGAAATGTTTTTACCTATTGCTATATGAGCAGTATCCAGTTTATTTTACATTGCTGTGTTATTAATCTTGTAAAAAATGCTAGAACATAGTGCATTTAAATCTTGAGTGCTGCAACATAAAATCATTATTAAAACAATTATGACTAATCATGCAAACCTTTTGTAATGCATAAATGTAAGCCAGGTTTTAATTCATATAAAAAGGCCTTCAGTAGGGTAACTACTGGCAGAGTCAAGTGAGAGTCCATTCTTTCTCTGCACCCAAGTAAATTTTCTAAAATAGCACAAAATAAATCCTGGAAGAGAAGCTGCTTTGGCTCTGTTGGGGACTGTGCACTGTCCCAGGTGTTTCATGGTGTATAAAGGATCAGCTTTTGATGAAACATGTCAGCTGAATAAAGGTGCTGTGTCCCATTTGACTTTGCTGGGTCCTGTTTTAAAGACAAAAACACAGAGGAAAAGGGTGGCAGAGGAAGCATGGAGAGGAGAAAGATTCTACAGAGGAATTTTCTGTGGTGGTGGACTTGTGGTGTCTCTATGTATTATCTGTAAAGTAGAAGGAGGAAAAAATGAAGATTGAGTTTGATCTGGGAACTCATTGTCTCTGCAAAACGTTTGAACTTGAATAATACTTTAGATCTGAAACTAGCTTGCAAAAGTTCTCAGAGTGCCTAAGACAAAAAGTTCAAGTTTAAAGTAGTCAACACCAGCATAAGAATTTCTGAAGTATAATTGCAACTTATTGTGTTGACATCTGTTCAGAACTGGTTTTCCCGGTTTGGTTCATAGCATTAGTTCTTCAATGTGATTTTTTGGAGATAGTTCAGTTCTTGTGTTTTAGAAGTTCAGCCCGTGGTTAATATGGGAGCTCTGAAAATTGTTTCCTTAGCCGGTTTCACCCTTGATGTGTGTTAAAATCAAAAGTGCAAATGAACCGAGGGCAAAAATGCAAAATTAAAATATTTGGGATTTAAAAATATTTGATAAGAAACAAAATATTAATGCACTTGTGGCCAAGAACAAGATTGTTTTTAGCTTCTGGATGACATTACATATAGAGTCAACAATAGTAAAGAAATGAGAATAGCTCTATAAATAGCAGATTTTTTCACTGAAGCTAAAATCAACCCATACAAATAGTAACAGGAAAAAAAACCAAAACCAACCCCCAAACACACAAATTTTAGGTGGCTCTAGTGATGTGGACTGAGTGTGAGTCATGAGGTTTGCCGCAGTGTTGCTTTGTAAGATCATTTTCAGAAGGAATTGAGAGTCTAGATCATCTGTTTTATCGGATGTCACCTCTTAGAAGAAGGAACTCTGCTGTGATTTTACTAATTTTCAAGTAGCTGGATGGTACAGAAGTTGTATTTAATAATGATTTATCATCAGGGAAATTAAATATTCTTGGATTTTATAGAGACAATAAGCTCTGATCGGAAAGTGTGCATGCAATCAGGGTGGGATTGTGCTACAAGCAAAAGTAGCAGCTTCTGACATACAGCCTATCAAAACTGAGCTGAGTTGGAGATTTTGTGTTCAAGATGGTCCCATTTAGTAGCTGGGATCTTGCCTCTCTCTAATGAGGAAACACCAAGAAAGAAGTTTGAAGTATGATTGTTTTCTTCAGAATTACCACCTAGTAGTAGTAGTATACTAGTAGCTTTGTAGTAGTATATTAGGTAACTGTATTATCTCCTTCCTGGGGTCCCTCACTAGACATAGACGGAGTTTTTCTTCATCAGGATGTTTCCTTTTTGGTGCCCAGGATAGCATAACAAAACTAGCAGTCAAGTTCTCAAATGGAATGAATGCAATCACACAGACCCTTGATTTCTCAGTGATGATGGCAAGAGTTTAGCTAGCAATGAAAATATTAATTTTAGCAGCTGGTTCTTCTTCCGCATTAGTTTCATCACTGTTCTGACAGCATGCATTGTTTCCTGCAAAACACTGTGAGAAGTGATGTAAAACACGATTGTAGCATTACTGTTTTCAGTGGTTTTCATTCATCTTTCTTTCACAGCTTTTCTGTTCTTCAGGAATACAGTGAGTGTCATTTTTTAGAGGTCCAGGTTTATTGAAGGCATACCACAATACATGAATTTTGGAGACTGGTTGTTGGCATGGGAGTAGCAGAGGTAAATTTACATGCCCCTGGAAGTCACAGCAACTGCAATCAGTGCACACCTGCCTGTAGTTGTGCATGCATGTACATGCATGTTGCAGCACATGACATCCACCACAGCTACTGGGTATGAACTGAGGAACTTGGGCCCAAAGCTTTCTTGGGAGCTGTAACCTCCCTCCTTGCAGTGACAAGGTCTGTCTTTGGGCTGCTTCACGCTGTACATTTTGCTTATTCTGATGGAAACAAATGCAATCACAAGATGTATTGTTGCCGTAATTCTTGACTCGGTGAGTAGGGCTTTGACTCATGGGATAATGAATGAAAATAGGTTTTCTGATTCAGTGATTTTGTTTTCTCTAAGTCAGTCTTGTGTTAAAATGGAAGCAGAGAAGACTAGAGAAGCAGGTGCATGCCTGGTCAAGGAGCAGCTTTGAAACTTTTTCCAGTCTGGGTGGCATAAAGAGACTTTTACTTAATGTGATGTTCATTGTGATGATGGTTTGTGCTAGAGCTTTTCCTCTTTGGTCCTGTAAACTTTATTTCCCAGGAGAGTATCAGTGCCAATACTGGCAAGTTTTTAGAGGCTTTCTTAAACCTCTTATTTCACAGAAATCTCTGAGCTTTCTGGCTGGTCTGTCCTTTTCTAGACTAAGCCTTTCCTAAGAAATCTATCAATTTTCCACTTGAAATTAGCTATGGATAAAGTCACACAATACTTTCACATAAGATTAAGGGTTTGAAAAGGGTAGTGGGAACAAAGAAATTCCAAATTATGTCTGCTTTGTATTTAAACTCCCCTCTCCCAGCCCCTTGTTGCACAATAGTAAACTTTCCTAACACGACTAGGTTGTTGATATACTTCCAAAAAGAATTACAGTTAGCTGAGGGATGAGATTAAATGGATTAAACAGCCTCCTCATTTCTTGGTAATGAAAAAAAAAAATTGGTTCAAGGCACATACAAATGTGAATTGAAATTATTTTGGACTAGATTGGCCTTCCAAACTGCCTTGCAGATGAGGCTGCCCTCCCTTTTTGGGGCCCTGGATGTTGGTGGTGGAAGTGTGGGCATACTGGGTGCGTGGAGCTTGCGCTTCAGCCACAGCCATTTCAGCAGAGTGCACTTGTGGGCTGGGAGGTGAGATAGGAGTTGGGTAGAAAAGCTGCAAACAATTAAAATGTCCTCTGTCGTTCTCCATTGAGTGCCAAACTGCTGTGTCTTACGCAGCCAGACTCAAGGATTGGAAGGGCCCAAGGACCTCCAGCCTGCTCCTGCACCAGTGTTTTTGGTGGTGTCTTCCATTTTGGCTGTGTGCTATGGTTATGGTAAAGGAAATACCTTTTCTTGCCCAGCACAGAAACTTGATGGGGTATGAAAACCATCATTCTCCTCCTTTTAGGTCTTCTTCTAGCCTTCTTTTCCTAAGAATTTATGGGGCTTCAGCTTGTACAAAGTACAAATTCTCCTTATCTTACTCTTACTTAATGAAAACAAATTTCTCCTCAACCATACCCATCTTGTCTCATTTTTCTGACCCCTGAAGACAGGAAATAGCAGTATGAAGATCCACACCAAGGTTTGGCTGCAGCTGAGAGCTTCATGTGTGGCAGATAACTACTGGAGATGTGACTTGGATGTGGACACATAACTGTTTACATCTTGGTTGTTTCATGGCATTCTTTGTAATTCCTTGCCTTGTGAAACTTATTGGCCACTAGTTCAAGCAGCAATGGGAGTGGTTTCTTCCTTGTGTTTTCATGAATCCCTAAAACGTTTTTTTGGCTTCTTTCTAAGGTCTACTAATTTGCCTTAACATATTGCTGCTATAAAGAGTCACATCTAAGAGTCTGAAAACAAATGCATGCCAGATCTCACTTAGCCATCCTGTCTAATTAGTCTTAAGTAGAAGCAGTGGAATCATTTTGTATTGTGTACATGTTTTTTAAAACAAACTTTTTGCTGTCTTTGATTTCTGTATTAATTTGGAAAGCATGCTCCAAGACTTAAATTTTTTTCACATTTGCTTCAAATTCAACTTAAAGCACTTCACCCCCAACCAAAGAATTTGCAAGGGGAAAAAAAATGGATTTGTTGACCTTATCATGACTGGATCTCATCCTGATCCAGTGCCAAATCTTTTTAGCATTGAAAGGAAGTAAAAACAAGAATTAAGAACTTTCTCTGATTACTGCTGGGATAGTAGCATTTCCTCTACCTGCAATGAAATGCATCAAAGCAGCCATTTATTCAGGCAGTGTAATTCATATCACTTTTTACTGGCTGGCTTACATCTTTTATTTTACTATAACACTTGGGCCTGTGTCCCTCCCGCCTCATTTTATTCACCTGAGAGACGTCTTCAGAGGGTGCTGACTGATTGCTTCCTGGAGAGGAGGAGCAGAGAGTGCCTGGCGTACTGCAGTGGCAATGCCTGCCTAGGGACATGTTATCCCTGTGCCAGAGCTCTCTTGCTTGCTTTTTCTCAGTCTTCTCACATTGATTGTGTGGCATTCATTGAGTGTGGCTTTCCTTCTAGCTTCGTGTGGCAGATTAGATAAAGAATGTAAAAATAGTGCCTCAGGTTTTTAACCATAAATTGACCAACTAGACTAAAGGGGAAAGGAGGAGATGGTGCAAAAATGACTGTTAGCTCTTTGGCTATAGGGGTACCTAAGTGCTTGCCTAGTATTCATGTCTTAGAAAATCTGCCCTCAAGTTAAATGACACACTGCACACAACCTGTGTAAAAGTAGCAAACATTCAGAATGTGTTTGGAAGATTAATAGTGTCATAGTTTTCCTCACCCTGTGGTTTTTTTTTTTTCCTTCTTTTCTCCATAAAGCAGTGTTCTAGGGGCTCATCAGGCTATGCATTAAATAATTGAGTTGTTATGCCAATAGGCTGTGCTAAAAAGTGTGACATCAGTGATTTCTTTTTCATCCCACTGTGCTTTGATCTCCTGCTATAAAGCAGAAGATCTAACAGTGGAAACTTTTGAAGATGATAGATGAATTGTACTAATTCACTTTTCATAATCCTTACAAAAAATGTCTGTCCTAATCAGTCAGAAAAGATTTAATAGCTGTTGTCTCTTGAAAGTCTCATATTATCACAATTGCAAACTATAAAATTACTGTTATGAAATATTTTACTAGTATATTTTTTAATGCTGTTGTAAAAGCTTTAGGATAAATTAATAAAGATGCTTCTTTGTTATAAGCATGCTTTGCTTTTTTGTATTTTCTCAGTAAAACGTAAAACTTCTTTTCAAGAGAGTGCTGTGCAGTAGTAAATAGTTGATGTCCTTATTGATGATAATTGTCCAGCTTTAATTTCAGATCACTGGAATTCATTGAAACTGTCAATCCAAATATACTAATTCAAAACATTATATATGGTGTTTAAACAAATGGTGAAAGTCTTGGCTCATAATATGTAAAGTGCTGTAGCTGAAGGAACCATTGTGACAGTAAGCAGTATGTGAAGTACTGTTTGCAGATTTGGGGAGCATAAAATATGGCATCTTCTAGGAAAGAACAAGTGTTTGGGCTTGTCCCTGGATGAAATTCGCAGTTGTATTTTCAGAATAAGTCAGTAAAGTTTGTGCGGTTTCCCAGGATTTAATCCAGCACAATCTTGCCCAGTATATCTTTCATTAGCTGAGCTCCCCACTTCTCTGATAAACCCTGCTCAGAGAAAATTGTCAGCAATGCTTAGAATTATAAAAAGTGTTCACCAGCTCATAATTATATTTTCTCTGTTTTTTTTTCAATAGCCTTGGGCCAGATAATGCTTTATGTCGATGGCATGAATGGAGTGATTAATCATAATGAAACCATCCAATGGCTGTACACGCTTATTGGCTCAAAGGTAAGACTCTCAAATATTCTCATTTTATATAATTTTGGTATTCTTTTAAAGCATTTTTTAATGCTTTTAGGGTATAAATAGACTGTGTGTTAGGTTCTAAAATATTTCATAATATTTTGTGTGGAAATCAGGTCATACTGAGCTTTTACTTCTTTTCTACTGTTTTTATACTCTTTTGTCAGCATTTACTCTGCTCTTAAAAGCAAAGATGCCTTCATTACTGTCTGTGCTGCCATTGCATTTGACCATGGAGAAAATTTTTTGGTTTTGTACTTACAGTTCCCAAGGCGTTCTTTGGAACCACTCTACTCACCATTCTACATTGCTCAGTTCTGCTGAGCACTGGGGGAGGACAGTTCAGAGTGACTCCTTCTTAAACTAGAATACACAAGTTCAATTGGAAGTTACCTACAACAATCACCAAGACCAAATGCCCAACACCTTCACTTTATGAAGGTCGTTGTCCAAATATTTCTGAAACCCTGACAGGTTTGGGACTTTGCCCACTTCTCCAGTTAGCCTCTTCCAGTGTTTGTCCGCCCTCTCAGCCAAGAAATGTTTCCTAATGTCAAGTCTTCTTTTGCCTGGAGAGCCCTTGAAGGCAAGGCAAAAATACCCTGCCTGCAGGGTATTCTTTGTTGGTCCCCACATATTGAGACAAAAGCTGAAAGCTGGAAAAATGCAGCTTGGGTAAGTCTTCTCCAGTGGAATAGTGAATTATATAGTGCACAGTCTACCTTTAAGGCCATCTTTGCTGGAATTTGAAAAGCAAGCAGAACACAGGTTCTACTGACATGCCATCCTGAGGGGCCATAGGATAGGTAAACCCACAAATGTACCCTTCTCCAGCCTGTTGGCTCTTAATAAGCTTTAGGAAGCTTATTAAAGCCTGCCAGGGGCTGCTGCTGCTCTTACCATGCAGACCTGTACCTAGATAGATGTGTATGACACCATAGCTGGAACCACTGTTTACAACTTTGCTAGTTGTTTACAACTCTAAAGTTGCTATAATTGGTGGAGTTGAATCCACAGTTATAGTTGCTAAGAAATTTCTAGGAATGTTTCAGGTGTCTGAGTCACACAAACTTGCTGTTGCATCCTGTAGTGACATAGAGAGGCTGCTGCTCTCCTCTTTTCCTCTGATAGCTCTCATAACACAAGGAGGAAGAGCTCGATGTCCCAGGCGTCCTTTTTTAACTAGAATTTTTTCTAGTTTGCACAAGGTGCAAACTTCACTGCTCCAGCATAATTGTCAAGTCAAAGAACGGATGCTGCAGTATTGAAAGAACTGATTTATATTAGGTCGACATACCTATATTGGTAGATAAGTAAAAGTAAGTTAATTATGGTTATCAAATCTCAGGCTTAAAGGGCAGGCTTCATGATTGGGAAAAGATAAGGAAAAGCTTTTCCCCCAGTGTAAAATGTTCCAGTGTTGTCTAGGCATTACTCTGAGTCATTTCTCCTTTTGAAACAGGGGATGTTGCCACAGTTGAAAAAGCAGTGTGAGATGAGAGAGAAACCACTTGCTTCATATAGATCTACATTTTCTGTGGAACAGATACAGGAGCAAAAAAGAAACAAAAATACTGCCATGTCCGTGACTATTTTAATTCTCTAAAGCACATAATGGGAGAAAACACGACTGTATTGCTACCTTGCAGCTTAAATTCTTTCTAGATTTTCTTGCTCTGAGTACTTCAGGTCCTTAAGCTCCTTTCTCCCTCCCCCATTGCCAGCCTGAATGATTATCTCCATGTCCTGGCTCAGTGCCTGCAGCTGAGGAATGCAGGCAATGTGCTTTGAATAGTTTGGTTTCAGGTAGCATCAAAGTTGCTTTTTCATTATTCTTCAACTGTCTTGGAGGAGATCTAAGTCCCTGTCTGTGTGCCAGAAGTTAACCGAAGGTATGGCAGGCTTACAGTCAGTGTGGTGGGACAGCTGCTTTATTCACTTCAAGGTGGTTTTGACTTTCTGTGAAAAATGAAGCCCTGGAATTTGCAATGCACCTACAGTCCGATTTTCAGCCCTGCTATGCTGGTGCCTTTCCCACAGCAAAGATGGTGAAAAATACGCTAACATTGCTGAGCAAAAAAGGAATAGTGAAACTGCCAATTAAGTCTTGGGACAAATCCCTTTAATAGGATGCAGGAGGAATAGAGTTATTCAGCTGCCACAGCTGTGATACATGGTTTCTTGCCGTCTCAAGAGCTCTGACTGGGTTTAATATACTTACCAGTGGAGGTTTTTGAATCTGTCCCACAGATATTTTTTATTGTTTTATCAAAATCTGTAGTGGTTTTGCCCCTTCACTGCTGCTTGCTCTGCTCTGTTTGCAAGGGGCTGCTGGCTATGTCACCCTTGCTCACTTTGAGCATGGCTTGTTGCATCACACAGGTTCAGCAGAGCACCTCGGGGGCTGGCGTGCTCAGCACTGCAACAGCTCTGATTTTGGTACCCTGCTCCAAGATCACTTTATGCACCCAGCAATACTTCTGTATAGGGATGGGGGGAAAATGTGGGTATTAAAAGTTTAAATTAGTGTGAAAGAAGGACTCTAAGCAATTTACTGAAAGCCTCCCAGATTTTTTGCCATTGTATTCCTTACTATTGCTAATTCTGCTGCAGTTTTACCCCACTGAGCATCAATGAACACTTACATTGATGGATTATCAGAAGTTGTTGATAATTTTAGTGCTGTTATCTAAGTTTTCTCTGAATGAAGTTGTTAGGGAGGCAGTTAGAATTCCAGAGGTGGGACTGCACTGGCGCTGTTGTCATTGTACCAGTTCAGAGAGGCACCAGCTGTGTCAGGGTGAAGAACTGAAAGGGAGGAAGAAACTTAATCTTAGATGACTTCTTTGCTATGGCACAGAAAGAGCCTTTTGTTGCAGATTAGTGTTATATAGGCACTAGGTTGGAAGTGGGATGGTAGCAGTACCATTCTTTAGTGATATTATGTGGAGATAAGAGCATTACTGGCGCATCCCAAACTCTTAGGCCCACTGCTGGTTCTTTACAGGTTGTGTCCAACCATAAATGACCACACTAGGGTTGTGGCAGTGGGCTTTCACAGGCTGCCTGTCAGCTTCTTTCCAGTCATCAGTGGCTGATACATGCCTGGCATAAAACAATGGCAGCATAATCCCATTGTAAATGCACATTACTACTATTTCATCATTACTTATATGGGCAGCGATTCATCAGTGGTTCCCTCTTTGACAAAGCATTCAAGTATGTACTCAATTATGGGTTATGGTTACATGCTGTTGGCTTCCAGATAGGTTTAATACATAACTGAGGTCAGCAGTGAGCTGCTGCAGGCATCAGAAGAGTGCTATAGCACGGCCAAGGCTCTAACCATCTTATATAAGCTACAAATTATGTAGATAGGAAATATTGGTGTCAACCAAGTTTTCTTTTAGCATTTGGTGCTAGTATGGACATTTGTGCAAGAGAGTTTGGTTCTTAGAAGACAAAACTAGAAGTTGATTAAATGTTAGTTAACAGTGCTTTCAGACTTGCTGCTTAATTTTTTTTTTGGTGGTGGGGTTTTTTTGGGTTTTTTTTTTGAAACTAACCTCTCAAGGATGATGCCTTAACTGGCCATGTGCTGTAGTGCTAATGTTTCAACTTTAGGGTGTTTCTGCCACCTATGTGTTATTACTCCTGCAGTCCGAATTAAGTTTTTGTGTTGTATTGCAAATATATTTAGGCTGGTTGTAAATGGACTTTTTATGCTGGAAGCTGGCACTGGAGCTCTTTGGTGGATCACTGGCAGGTAAATGGTAATAGCTCTTGGAAAATATCTCTTACCCAAAAGAAGTGACACCAAGTTAAACACATGTATATATTGAGCCATATTAAGTCCATAGAATGTATTTCTTATCTGTAGGTATGTATAAGGTTATATATACACACACATAAAGTCTTTCATATGTGTTGGTAATTCCTCTGACCTAGTAAAAGAAGGTGTACAATACTTTTAGTGTATCAATGCTTTAAGTCCTCCAGGACTAGCTGTTGACTATTTACAAAAGTACCTTCCTGGACCAAACATCTTGGAAAAATTATAGGAGCTTCTCTATATCTTCTATATTTCTCTTTATATAGAGAAGCAAATGTTTCTTTGCATCACAAACCCACAAACTTTTGCCAATCCATTGTGGTTTTCAAAGCCACTTCTAAGGCATAAAGTGATCCAAAATCTGAGTTTAGTTTCACCTTTTCTTTCCCCCTGTTTTTTACTGCTCTTGATAATGATTATTTTTTCTCATTTGATGATCCAGGCTGTTCTAATTTCCCCCAGGGGAGCTAAAGCCCCTTTTGGCATTGTTTTCAGTGGAAAATAATCCATTTTCAAAGGGGTGCTGGGTAACCTCAGAAGACAGGGTGGAATGCTGGGCCCAGGCTGATACAATGAGGTTGATTAAAGATTCCTATCTCACATATTGTTTTAATTTTTTTTCCTACTTTGCTTCTGTCTGAGTCCTAGATTGCAAAGTTAGCTACAAACTTTAACTATCAAGTTGTTCCCTGTGCCTTATGTGAACCTTTTGCTTGCTTTGGTATTGCAGAAATGAGTTTCTGAATGTTTAAAAATGTAATTCTGTCAGAAAGAAGCAAAAAAACCTATTTCAAAGCAAAAGGAAAAACCAAACCCAACAGATTCAGATAGAACAATGTCGTTTTAGTGGGCAAATTTGTTTTTTTGCAAAAGTTAAGTCATAGAATCATAGAACCATAGAATTGGTTTGCACAGGGGGAGTTTGTAAAGATAAATTAATTCCAGGCTCCCCTTGGCACATGCAGGGACACCTTCCACTAGACCAGGTTTATCAGGGCCCTATCAACCTGGCTTCAGACAAGTCCATTAGGGGCTGCTTTTTCTGCATGGTGCCAAGGGCAGGTTAAAGCAGGCATGTGGTTGGTACTCATTTCATGAGAATTTTGAGAGAAATAACATCCACAAAAAACCCTAATTTTTTTTTTTTCTTTTTACACAAATGAATCAGTTAAGGTATGTAGAGGCAGATACTTGGTCAGAAAGCTTGACTAAATTAGTTTCCATTTCACAAGTCATTTATACATGTGCTACACTGAAGACAGAAGCAAAGTTGACAATTCTGTAACTTGATCTTTTCCTCAAGAAATTTCTCACCCAGTCTTACAAGTGGATTTTAAAGTGGGTCTCCAAATAAATATCAAAAGTTGGTTTCTAGTAATGGAGAAGGTTACAGTTCTAAGGGTCTTAACAGATGTCATCGTTTGAGCCTGGCACAATGCCAGTGCCCCCACGAGATCACCTCCTTCTCTGGCACCCACTGTGAGATGTGATCAGAGACAGAGCAAAGCAGGCTCCAACTTAAGGTTAAAAGGAAAAAAACATTTATTAACCTACAACTACAAAGGAAGATACACAAAACACAATAGAACACAAGATGAAAACCTTCCAAATTCTTCCTCCTTCCCCCACCAAATTTCCAATTCCATTGCCACCCTTTAGATAACCAATTCTCAGTTCCTCGAGGAGAGAGGAGTCCCTCTTGCACCACATTCTTTCCATGTCCAGTGCTCTCACCACTGCACATGGATCAGAGCTGCTTCTAGGATTTTTCCCTTTAAGGATACTTTGACCAGTTCCAAAGGGAGCACAGTCCTTCTCCTTTTGGGACACTTGTCCCCCCCAAATTTCACCCCCTGGGGCCGAGGGGTCTCTTGAACAGAGATCATCTTCTTCTTCTTCTTCTCTTCTTCTTCTCTTCTTCGAAGCGGAGGGCACCACCACCACCCTCCTCACCCGTTGTCTCTGTTCACACACCTCCACATCACCGCACTCTCCTGGCTCTGAGCCATCGCCTCCCCCTAGATGCAGTCTCTGTGTCACAGAAACACCCGTGGTTCTGCTGTGGCTACACAAGAAAAGTCCAGCCCAAAGCCACTCCATCATCTCCTCCCACCTAGAATTTTCTCAACATCTTCTCAATCTCAACATCTTCTCAATCTCATCAACTTCAGGAAGAATCAGCATTAGCAAGGTTCCCATCTTCCTCAGAGGGGTTAAAAGTCCCAGGCTCTGCCGGTTTACTTCATCAACTCCCACGCCTGGCTGCCCTGCTGGGCACCCCCCCCCCCCTTCTCCTTCACGCCGGGCCACTATCACAGGCACCGGCTCTGTCCGGGGGTGGGGGGGAGGGGAATGGAGGATGGCTGCCCGAAGCCCTTGCAATGTTCTCCTCCACCCTTGGGCCCAGGCCTGGCCTACCTCTCTCCGGCCGCATGGCTCCCCTCCCCCCCCCGCCCAGCTCGGCCGGGCAGGGGGGTCTGCTCAGTCTCAAGCGGGACTCCAAGAGGAAGTTCCCCTGGGAGTTCACAGCTTTTAACCCCTGTGTTCTCAGAGGCGTATCCATGCTCTCAGTGGACAAACCAGGTGCCAATATTAAATCTGAACACCAATTGGCTTGCCCACACCATCACAAAAAACTTCATTTCCTCTTAAACCACGACAACAGATATGAATAAAATCAAAACAGTAGTACTACTACCTAACCCCAAAGCATGTTGAATGAAATCACTGCCAACCTGGATGGTATGCCCTCTTGTTGAGAATCTTGGAAATACTAAGTATTTGGATCTCATTGAATTTTATGGTCCTATATTTTGAAAAATAACTGTGTGTATAGATGTTCTATTAATATGCCTGATTTTTGTGAGCTAGAGACTCTGCTGCAGAACTGTCCTATGCTTTATTCTCAACGTGTTTGGAAGGTGATCTAGGAATTCTGGCTAGCTAAAATAATTAAGAATCCAGGAAAAATCACACAGCTTGGAGACCTGTTTTCTTCCCAGTCTGCTGCCCTGATGGTTAACAAACCTTCCTGCAGCTTCTGACAAATGAGATGCCCCATACAAGTTAAGCGCAGGCTATTTAGATTGCATCATTGCTCTCTTCCCTCCAGCCACATCTCTGGCAAGCCTCTGGTTTTGTTCTGTTTTCAGGCCTAGGCCAAGTAGAAATGTTAGCTGGGTATCAGTCTTACAGGTTTTCTGGCTTCTTTGCTTCCTGGAAATGTTCAGAGCAAGACTGAGATCTCGCCTCAGAGCCTAAAATTATTGCAGTCTCACCCATGGGCTGCCCTGCACTCGAGATGTTGGGCTGTGGTGAGCAGGTACAACTGCTTTGAGTTTACTGAAATGCTGAATGTTCAACTCAGCTTAGCAGCTGCCTCTTTTAGTTAATTTACTGTGCATTTGCCCATTGAACTGTTGTTATGAAAATGGCTATGGGAGGGAGAAACGAAATCCTGGCTTGACTGGAACTTCCCTATTTCCTACTTGTTGAGGTCTTGAGCCTATGCTCACCCAGGCCATCAGAAAGCTTTCTTCCTCTTTCACTCAGAAACTGGATCAGCACTGTTGCATAAACTGAGTTTATTTTGAATTGTATTTAATTAGTGCTTTGAAGATAAGGATCAGGATGTTGCAATAAACTTGGAATAAGATACACTAGCCAGCACAGACTGTGTTAAGCACTTGCTTTGGTCTCTCCAACTCAGCAGACAGACTGCCGTGAGTGCTGCTGCTCTTTACCAAACATATTTGTAGGTAGATTTCAAAGTCCTTCCATCAGTCATAAAAGTAGGTGAGTCCTGCAGCACTAACTATTCCTGTAGCTCCATCTGTTGCATTCACTTATGAGGATTTTGAAGGGATGAATACACATTTTTCTGTGGTTAAAATGAACTCTTGTAGATTAAGGAGATACTAGAAAACACACAGTTCCCTCACAAGACATCAGAGATCTGATTTCAACTCGTTTGAAGTGGGGAATGAGAAAATGTAATGATTAACTGCCAACAATGTGGCCAATGCTCAGACACAACTTTTCACTCAGTCTCATCTGTTCAAAACTGTTCAAGAAAGTGTTAGGTTAGAGATGAGTAAAAGATGTTGAACTGTTCCCAAAAAATACCATGCATCTACGCAGACGTACAGATTTCTTGTTGTGAAGGAAAGGCAAAAAGAGAGAAAAAGAGCAAGAGTTATACTAGAATTAGGTGGGGTAAAAACTGAAAAACAATCCTGAAGTCAGTGCTAGCTTTTAGAATTGCTTTGGTCTCCCTCACTGCAGTAGTTCAGTGTCACAGGCCTGTTACCATTCACGTGTGTGAGCAAAGTTCTGTGCTTCACACCCTAGCTATTAATATATATTTTAATTTGATAATAGATTGATTAATTACTATTACAATAATATCTATATCTGCTATTAGCTCCTAGTGTTTCCTTACAAGAATTATGTCCAGCACTACAGTGAAAGGAGAAGGTGCAGTTGGAAAGTTTGCCTGTATTGGGGACTGAGACTAAAGAAAATGGAGACTACTTCTTCCAGCATGCTTGAAGCCACCAGTGGCAAATGTCTTTGACAATAAAATCAATTGCCTAGACAAAAGAAATAGAAAATGAGTTGTCAGGTGAAACAGAATGAAGAAATATAAGAGAGTTGCTCGAAGGACAAAAAGATGCTAGGTATAATCCAGGCTTATGGTATAGTATACACATGAGATTTTTATGCATATTTAAATGCAGAAATCAACTTGACCAGTATAAAGCACGTTGTGGTCATTATGACAAACCTTTTGGGACAGCAGTGTTATCATTTTTCAGGGTAGAAATATCAATAATCCTAACTCAGGAGTTTAATAAGCTGCATTTTCAGGAGTGTTTTAAAATTAAAATAAGCAGCTGTGCCTTGGGACCACTGTTTCTTGAGCTCTGGTGCATAATACTTTGGTTTCCAGGGTTGCCCATTTTCTGGTCTTGTTGCTCTTAGGTGTTACAGTAATGTATCTTTTATGACAGTGGCTGTGGTGCTTGGCAGAAGGCTTTAGTAAGCAGGCTATTAAAAAGTTTAGCTGGAGCAGCAGAGAAACCTCTTCTGGTGCACAGTCATTGAAATGTCACCAAACACAAATTTGTTAGCTTGCACCTTTAGTGAAGGTCAAGTAATACAATTTTC
The DNA here is from genome assembly GCF_022539315.1 of Serinus canaria. NCBI lineage: Eukaryota > Metazoa > Chordata > Aves > Passeriformes > Fringillidae > Serinus > Serinus canaria. Next base: position 85,312,510 of record NC_066315.1, read on the forward strand.
CTAATCTATTTAACAGTTAAAATAAGCATTCACAAAATGTCCTGTAATGCTGGCAAGTATGCTCTGTGCTCGTCATTCCTTCTTGCCTTCACTGGCAGGACCATGTCAGTGGCATGATGGTACAGTGTGGTACAGGAGATAGATCACTATGAAACATGAGAAAATGCCCACATGAGATTGGCTCAGTTGGTTACAGCACAGTTCTAATAGCACCAAGGTTGTGGGTTCCATCCTTGAATGAGCCATTCATTTAAGAGTGGGACCTCCTGATCCTGCTGGGTCCCTTCCATTTCAGACTATCCTGTGGATCTGTGAAAATGCACCATAGTGAATGGATATGTTTCCACAAAGTACCAGGACCTCCTCTGAACTGTGTGGGGAGACAAACCTGGCATCCAGATCTCCTGAGACTTTGTTAAGTGTCTTGAATTTCTAACAGAACTTTTTGGTTATTCTGCCAGTAGAAAGCAGAATGGGGATTGAGGGTTGCAGTGGTGATGCTGAGTAGACTCCTGCACTGCTATAGAAGAAAGGAGGTGGCCAGCCTTTTGCATTCTTGAATAGGTGTTAACATTCTGGGGTTTTATGACTGTTAAACAAAGGGTTTTATGGTTAATTTTTACTTATTCCATCAGATTTGAAGAATACAGGTATTCATCCTTATTTTAACAGAGCTTTGGGCTCAGTTTATATATTTATCTCAATGCACTAGGATATTTATTTTGGTACAAGCAGAGTTAAATTAATTCATAGGGTGTGGGTAGGATGTTTTTGTTAATCATTTAATTTCTCAAACTGTTTGTAGTAAACTTTGTAACTTCATTACCAAGTTACTTCTTCCTCTCACCTCTATTTTGATGTTTATTGAATTGTTATTAGAGATGTTTGAGAACTGCACAATTGGTGTGGATCCTTTTTACAGGATTTTAAAGAAATGCAAGGAGAGTTTGCATGGAAGTAGCAGAAATTCTACACAAAGTCTCTTCAAATGTTTGTCTGTGCAAGGATCTCTTACTTCTCCAAAAGCATGACTTAAATCTGCTGTGTACTCTGCAGCTGCTGCTATGAGAGGTATAGAACTCATCTTCTTCTGCAGAATTCTTCTGCCTAATCTTCTCTCTGTTATTTTCCTGAATGTTCCTCTTTTTAAAAGAAACTGAATTACTATATTATTACAATTTTAGAATTACTATATAATTACTATTATTATTATTACTATTTATTTTTCCTCTTAAATTCATCCTAATTTTCTTCTCAAATCAGTATCTGTCCTCGTTCCCATACATATAGTGCAGTAGTGAAATTCTGCCTGCAGGAAAGGTGAAATCCAACATTTTTTGCAGTGTCATGTAAACCAGATCCGAGACAGTTCAGCCAACACAGCAGTTAATATACCAGTGTTTTGCTTGTAGCTTAGCCTGGAAGAATGGCCCAGACAGGGAGAGAGTTTTTACATTGGGAGACCCAGGCTGAATCCAGCTTCCAGGCAAATTCTTGAGCCACTTTTCAAATCCCTTTTTGCCTTGGTCCCTCATCTGGGAAAATTGGTATTTGGATTTTAGAGGCCTGGAGGAAGAACATAAGGGAGTAGAGTGACAGATTATATGTGAAGACAGATACGTAGGTAAAAGTTGAACCTGATACTAATTGTTACCATATCTGCTCTTTTGGCATCACTCAAAAATGTTTGTCATTCTTTTATTTAGAATCATTGTTTTTTAAAATGATGCCTTTTTAGCAAAGGCTACTAGCTGAATATACTTGAATAACAGAAAAAATATGCTGTATCAAAAATGGAAACTACCACAACACACACGATTGCTCTATATTCAGCATGTAGTGCACCCCAAGGAACCTCTGAGTTGCAAGCAGCTCAGGTCCCTCACCAGGGTAGCCAGGACTCGTGGCTACCTCACAGATTTTATGTTGGTCTCCTCCATTACAGGACTTTTCCTTAGGAATAAAAAGGTCTGGTAAGATGTGTGGACCTCAATTACTTTTCATAAGATCAAGATCAAAAGGAAGGTTCTTTGATAGTTTTTCTTTCTTCCTTTTTTTTTTCTTCTCTCCACAGTTCCTAAGAGTAGTTCATACCATATAAAGACTTTTCAGAATAATTTCCAGCATATCAGCAGGTTTTCTAGCTGGCTCCCATGATACACTGAAATGAGCCTCATCTGGGCATGCTGTGTACTCTCTTCCCATATTCTGACCCTCTTTGATCACAGCAATTGAACGAGGAGTTCAGATGCTTCCTGGTTTGCCCCCCTCTATCTCTCCACTGTTTTCCCTTTTTGAAGACCACATTAATAAAAAACAAGAATGTGATGTTCAATATAAAACATACTGTTAATACCTCAGCCAGCATGGAATTTTTGTAGATTGGACCCTTTTATTTTTGAATTTCCTCTTCTCATTAGAAGACACACTACTGTAGAAAATGTATGCTTTGTCTTTTTCATTTCCAGCAGTGTGTAACTGCTTCCTTCTTTAGCTCAGTAAGAAAATTAAAGCAACCTCTCCGAAGCTCTTTTTCTCCACTGCACTTTAAATGTCAGTGTGGTTGTCTAAGCATCTTATTGTTATGATTTTGGAGGGAAATGTAACACTTCTCTAACTTACAGTTTGAATGCTTCTGCTTCCCCAATTAAGCTTTTCCTATGACACAGGCTTTCTTATAGTAAAGAAAGGTAAAGTGGAACAAGAGACTACCACACCTATTCATGTATGGTGTTACTTCAAAGCTGTTAATCCCTGGGGACTGTGTTTTAGTTCACTGTGTTTTCCTGAAGATATTAAATGTATTAAAACTATATTAAATGTATAATATATGTGTATTAAATATAGTAAAATGCTTTACCCCTTTTATTAAGTAGAGAAGATAGAATTTCACTTCATAATTTTTGCTCCTTTATGTCACTGCCACTCTGTGTGGTTTGTAGTGCTTTCTGTTCAGGTAATTTTTTTTGTTTTCCCTTTCTCACATTCAGTCTAGCTTCCACAAATATATACTTTTCACATGTTGGGTGTTTCTTGTGCCACCCTTCCAGGCACACGGGAAGTGTAGAGCCTTTTGCGCTGAAAACTGTGCACGGCTGTAGGGGGAAAGACATGTTACACCACCTGAAAGTAGGTTTGCTTCCAGATCTGCAGTGCTCAGATGGATGTCCATAATAGCTGTGGATGCAATAGAGAGATTTGAGGCAAACTTCCTTAAAATCAGGATATACTTCAACTTGCGTCACTGGTCTGCAAATTTTTTCCTTCTTGTTCCTTGTCATCCCCTGCTGATGAAGGGATGCAACGTGGATGCCCAAGTTCAGCTTCTGGCAGTGGAAGATCATTCATAGCAGAGCATCAGACAAAAAGTGTCAATTCACTACACAGAAAGCTTGAAGGCTATGGTAAAGACACATTGCCCTTTACTAGGGTGTCTTTTGTATAGGAACAGCAAGGCCTCTGAGGGTGTCCCAAGGCATTGGGCCATGGGACAGGATCTGAAAACCGAGCACAAGATTTTCCTGATGTCATCACTGATGTAGTACTACAGTTACTCATCTTGGAGGTTGTTTTGTTTTATTTCCCTCCTGCTCAGAAGGGTGGGTTAGGATTATTCGTCATCTTTGGCTAAGCCAACATGAAGTTATGTGGAACAGATGGACCAGACTTACTTTACCTACAGGTCTGACTAGTTCAATCCCAGTCTGCACCATTTATTATACTGTGGATGTTATAGCACTGGTAGCATCCTGCCACTAACCCAGTTATTGGTTAGCTACAGAAAAAAACAATGAAGCCTAATCCAGCATCCTTTTCAAAGGGTGTTTTCCAAAGTTTTTGCAGTAGGTTGCTTTTCATCATAGAAGTAAGTTGCGGTCTGAGGGGGAAAAAGGGAGGCATTTCACTTGTTGGGCCTCTCATAAGTTTTAGTCTTTCCCTTTTCTTTGAAACCATGCTTTTGATTTATGTATCTGACTGAATTTTAAATTCTTATTTGTCAATGAAAATAGTTTTTTTAAATGTCCTATATCTTTTGAACCAAAGGGTAGTGAAAATTTTAAAAACTTTACACTAGGTATTAATACCTCCTGCCTCCATCTGAGGCTACAGCTTTCGTGCATGGGTATGCAGATTAAAGCTGATACACTCATTTTCCCTGACTGCTTTGGAGAAGCAGCATCCTCAGTGGTGGCCGCCACGTGCTTGACAAGAGACCTGACAGGACACATCCTGTACAGCCAAGATACAGAAAACACTGCAGCTGTTCTCATGCAGAAGGAAAAAAAAAAATCAGTGAGGGGAATGAAAAAAGCAACTTGCCTTTTCTGCCTTAGAAAAACCATCCCACAGCACCATCTAGCAGGCACAGATGGATATGAATAAACGGTGTGAGGGCAGGATTGGAGCAAAATGCCTCTGGGAGAATACAACGTTGAGCAGGACTATGTGCTTTAAAGCACCTATTCCATCTAACACCTAGCACAGGTTATTGATAAAAACTGAGTTGTGCTGTCCTTCCCTCAGGCAGTTGGTATCCTTTAGTTTTGGATATTTTTAGCTTCATACAGCTAATGAATCTCTCTGCATGTCTAATGAAATGCATCCTCAGTTTTGGGGTATTTTTTGTAATCCAGAGTTTTTCTCTTTAACTCCATGTATTTCTAACACACCTAGTTTAATCAGAGTGATGGCATTACTTATCGTGGAATTTTATGGTTTTGTCTGCAACCAGTCCAAGGTGCTGGGGAGGAATTTCCCAGCTGCCTGCTGAGGAATACTGCCAGAGCACAGATTCTGAAGAGGCCAGTAAGCACATCCTCATCCCACTCCCATGGCAGGGAAAGATGTATTATAAAATAGTGAAGCTTCAGCTGCTAGATGTCTCTGTTTTAAAAGCAGTTGTTTTACATGTTTGTTGTTCTAGGGGGCCCAGAACATGGAGCCTTTTTTTGAGCTGCAAATGTGAAGCATTTATTTGTGATTTTATAGCAGCCTATTGCCTCTACTTTGGTTAATTTTGTTCATCTCCATAGCTTACAGAGCCTTTTAGCCTTCATCCTGCCATCCTAAACAGGGAGAAGTGAAAGGCTCTGGCAATACCCACTTGTGGGAAGCTGTCTAGGAGATCGAAGGAAAAAGTCAGGACTGCCATTAAAGACTGCTTTCAGAGCATGAGTTGTAGCTGGTTATGCTGAGCTAGAGCAGCACTGTTTCTCTTATGAATTGTGCTGTGAATATATGGGTTAAAAAAAACATGTCTCAGTAATTAGGGGCGAGGAATAGGACTTCCAGCGTGCAGAGTCTGGCATTATGCATTTAGGCTGATCTGCTCTACTACTCAGAGGCAGTACACAGAGATCTCTGGCAGCAGGGCTGAAATCCAGTCCTTTCCAGGTTCTGAGATCTTGTTTTCCTGGTTAAAGCAGGTGACTGTCTATCAAGACTCTTAATTTGCTCTGCAGCATTGGCAAAACTGTTGTTGTTATTAATAATAAGAAGAATATTCAAGAACTGTTCAACTAAATCCCTATGTGGAAACTTAATTCTTTCAAATATTGTGAGACATTTTGCTTTTATTAAAGGAGATGTGCTCATATAGTAACTTGGGGGGGGAGGGAAATGGAAACACCACCAGAAAAACCCAAATTTTTTTCTGATGTTTCCATGGTTACTGTGGTAATATCTTTCATGCTATCCTCATGGTTGCTCCATGTGAGAGCCTACCACGAAAAATTCTCAAAAAACAAGCAAAATTACACCAAAAGAAAGAGTTCAGTGTGATTTTAGTCACCTTCTCAAAACCTGTACTCCACTGCATTGAAAGGGTCAAATCTCAATTACATTCACTTTTGGCTAAATCCATAGGAACTGTTCCCATCAGGCATTACACAGCTACCACAGTGCATTTCACTTGAGCTTTCTTGGATATAAAGGATCATGTTCTGGAGCAGTTTATTTTACTGCTTTTGTTAACTTCTGTCCTTCATTAGGGCATCACTGTATTTACTGATTTTGTCTGCAGTTACTCTTGACTTCAGAAGAAAGTGGAAGTATTCTGTTGTGGTTAGTTCAGGAAAAAGAAAGGGTTGGAGTTTTTTTGTTGGGTTCCCCTGCCCAACCCCTGCCCCGCAGTCTCCTCTCTGTCCCTCTGTACTGCTCCCAAAGAACTGAAACAACAGCTCAAAACTGATCTATAATGCAAGTCAAATCACTGCTGATTATGATCTCATGCTTCTGTGGGTTCAGCTCTTTGAATGACCCTGGCAATTACTTGGCTAAAAACTATTCAAGTCCCAGATGCTGAATAATTCCTAAATGCTGCATCTGAAATAGGTTTTATTCTGATGAAATAAAAACTTAAGTATGTGTGAAACAGTGCCACAATTAAAGGCACATCTCACTGTGCAGTAGCTTATTCAAATGTCCTTAGTCAAAAGTCTCTAGGTCCAGAACAGTGCACTAAGGGTCAGATGAGGAGAAACACAGACTCTGGAATCCTTGTCCTTGTCACTGCTGCTGCAAACCTACCTATAGCTTGGCAGCTACAGCCTCTTAGGAGTATACAGGCACATGCCAGACTTCAGTTATTACATTGCTCTTTGGTGTTTGTGGTCACATCTCAGGTGATTTCAGATCACCTCTGTGTAGCCTTTGTTGCATTTCTGAGGCTCTTTTAACCTCACTTGGGAGATAGGAACCTGGTCTAGACTTGTCTTTGAGCTGCACGTCCAGATTTCCAGAAAAGTAGGCTGCAGGGAGGCTACACATGCAGATGGGTTAGTTCAGAAGCCCTGCTAGACCTGTCAGTTCTGACCATGAGTTTCCAAGCCTTGACTGCTTTTCATTTCCATGTTCTAATTCTGCTGCATAGAAAACATGTTTCTATCCCTTTCCGTCTGCTGTCAAACTAGACCCAAAGTGAGCATTGCTGTTACTGTGGTGCTGCTGAGGACCTGAGACACAAAACCTGAGTCATTGGAGATTCCTGAGAAAACCACTCAGTATTCTCTTAAATGCTTGAGAAAATGTAATTCATTTAACATACAATATCACAGATTTTTACTGTAATCCCAGACCACACCTGGTGTCCAGAGCACTACATGGGTATCATTGCATAAAAAGTCTTGTCTTCACATGATAGATGAACTGTATTTTGAATATATGTATGGGCATTTGAATCTTAACATATGTGGAACTGCTTTGTTATAGTGAAATTAGGTAATCTCTATGATCTGGTGAAAAAAGTGTTAGGGATTTTTTGTCTTTTTCAGTATATGTGTGTTTGGGAGCAGGTATGGGTGTGTGAGAGAAAGGCAGATAATAAGTTTTAAGTGCCATGCTTTGAAAAATAAAGAATAGTTTAAAATGTATGTTTAAGAATCATAATTTTTTTTTAATTCATGCTTTTATATCCATTAATTTTTAGCCACGTTTAATAAGCAAGATACCATCCTGGACAACTGAGTGTAGGTGGCTTTGCAGAGAGTGGGACAAGATGATCTCCAGAGAGATCCCCTCCAACCTCAACCCTTAAGTGAATCACCCAAACTTCCTCCTCTTATTCCTGCTTTAGTGGTACCCACATACATTTGCTTTATACTTTGAGGAAAACCATAAAAGCCAGATCTTTTTTATGAGTTGTAACATTTGCTGCATTTGCTTTTAGTCAGACTGCAGTTGGGATCTGGACATGGAGGTTAGTGAAGCTGAAGTTAACTTCATCTAATCTGCAGACCTTTGGAACACAATTGAACATGAGTGTGATTAGAGTTAAGCCTGTATTGGTAAGCCTTTGCCACATCACCAGAAGTGCTGTATGGAAACAATTCCGTTTCTCTTATCCAAGCAGGAGTCTGAGGAGTATTTTTCCAGCTCTGTCACCTTTCTGGGATTCAAAACCAACCATACATATTTTTGAATTTGTATGTTTGTTTGAATTGCTCTAAAATTGGGGGTGGATGTAATGAGTTTGGTTGATAAAAGTCAGAAGAAGGAGGTAGCTTCAAACAGAGGAATTAAATTATTTCTTTGAATAATGAGTTTTGTAGCTCCTAAAAGAATAGTTATCACTTTAATAGAAGATCCCTGTTGAGAGGCCTGCAATAATATAATATATCCTTACAGTTGTCCACCTGTATGCAGAAGTTGCATACTTGCTAGCACTTATGAAAACCAAAATAGAGAATATCTCCATCCCTGTCCTCTTCTGGCAAAGGAAGGAGTTAGAATAATGGGACACTGCTAGGGCTGTGTAATTAAGCAGTGTCTTAGCTGATATGCTGTCACTTGTGTCCCCATAAATCAGGTTTCTAAATGTCTCCATGAAGTATTCTGCCACTCCCTACAGAAACCCATGATGTGGGAAGCTGAAAATATCTAGTCTGTTACATTTTTGTTTTCATCATGAAGTTTTTTGTATTTACAGAAAAAGCACCTGGACTAGACTGATAAAGAGAACTGGATTTGAGGATAGCAGCCTCTTCCAGCTGGAGAAACATGACCACTTCTCTTATGTTCACATGTTCCCCAGCTCTTTGGGGGAGAAAGTATCTTTATTTATTAACTTTATTTGGCAAGTTATCCAAAGGTAAATAAGTGTGTCTGGTTTTGCAGTCAAACCTCTGCTTCTGAATTACTTTTTATGCCTGATAATACTCAGAAGTTTGAGAATAGAGAAAAATCTGCAGTCTGTATGTACAGTGAAACAATAGTGCTTTTATCATTATAGTAATAAGTGGAATATATATGTGTATATATATATATATATATATATATATATATATGTATATATATATATATATATATCCCTTTTCTAGTTTCACTCTATTACATAGTCTTTCAAGAAGAAATATTTGTTGTGGGTTTGTCCCATGTTTTGATGTGTGATATTTGTTCTTTCAACAGTTTTATCATTTCAGTAGTTCCAACTACTAGTATTTGCTTTTTAGGATGCTTAAAAAGAATAACCTGTTAACAATGAATTGCTTAAGAAAGATGTTGCAATAGGTAATATTTTATAATTTGGAGTCTTACTGACATACTGTTTTCAACCATTTCCCCACACTTTATTCATAGGTTGTTGTGATTTTGTGTTTTTGCTGTTGAAGTGTTGTCTATGAGATAGTACAGTGTCAAGAAAGGACTGCTAACCATATCATTAGACTTACAGTTGTTTTCAGAAGTTATTTAAACACAGGCATAGTTTGGGTATTTAATATGAGAGTATTTTAATGAAACTGTTGAAAGAACAAATTTCGTGTGCAGAAAACCACAGAACAATAATAGAGTAGTTTTCCACTGTACTTGCAAACTCAAATATTTTTTTCCCCTAGGGTCCTTGAACTCAACCTTGATAATATTTAAACAGGACATTTCCAAGGCCACTAATTCTAGCAAGTTGTTTCATAAGCAGTAGAACTAATGAAACAATTTGTTATCTTTGTTTTCCTTCTTCCTTGCTTTTTCCTTGCCATGCCACATGCTCTTGGTGGCTCAGTCCTGCTGTGTGTCCTATGCCTGCTGTCTTGTGCAAATGGCAGCCTGCAGCATGGCTGGTGGAAGGCTAAGGACTAATTTTCTAGCTGTGTCCCTTTCAAAATGACTGGGAAGTTCCTTTTCTCTTATGAGGTTACCAACTTGGGGTCTTTTGTATTGCCTTTTTCAACTTGAGTAGGAACATAACTCCATTACTGTCAAGTGTGACAAGGCAGTGGGCAGATAGACCCTATAGTTACAGGAAAGAGTCCAGAAGTAGGCAGTGGGAGGGACAGCACAGCTGCCTAAGGAAACAGGGGTGAGAATGCTGTGCTCCTCATGGCTGTTGTGTGTTTCAGTGGGTTTAATTTTTTAAGAGGCTCCAAGAGAAGGTAGTCTAACAGTTCTGTTATTTCTCTGTTTTCCTCAGGCTTTGACCATAATTAATTCATTTTATTGGTGATGGCTTTCACAAGCAGGGACAGGGTGACCTCTGAGCTCTACTTGAGCCACTCTGCATTGGCCAGGAGGAAAATAAAAGATATTAGAGTTTTGATATTCTGCTTTGTACCCAGTTCCCATATCAAATATACTGAAGCTTATGAAGCCCCTCTGCTGCTGTCATGAGGAAATTTCTGGTCACCAGCTATGTAAATCAGATGACAGGGAGTGGGTCTTGGAAGAAAGTAGTTTGCTATGGAAAATTGATGTGGAGCAAGTGAACTTCCTTCTACATAATTTCTAGTCACTCAAGAAAATTACACAGTAGTAATTTGATCTTAAATCTAAAGACTTAGTTCGGAATTTAAAATATTTCTGAAAACACACATTAGTCAAATATTTACTTGGAGGCTTAAAAGAAGAAATAAGATTCAATGTTAGATCTTCTGTTTGCCTTTTAAATGTACAGTACTTCAGCTTTTCTGTACATCAAATGTGATCAAACACAGTGTGCATCACAGAACTGTTGCATTATTTGATTAATTGTAGATGAGTGTCAGATCCTTACATGCTTTGCATGAGATACCTTAGTAATAGCTTATTGAATCCCTTCTCTCTTTAAAATTAATTGCCTTTTGTCTTGAGTAAGGTGACTTTGTGTTGCATTAGATGTTTTTTCAAACCAAGATGTCATTCAGCAGTATAACAAAAGCTAAAGGAGTGTGATATGAAAGGGATTTCAGAGCAGGGAGTGAAGATAAAGTCCTATCTGCAATTAAGTTTATAAAAACTTTTCCTCTCCCATTTTTTTTGTAACACAGTTAAGGAAATATCAACTTGGCCCTGCCCAAGGAAAAGAAGTTGCTGAAACTGCCAATCTCTCAAACCTTTCCGGTTGCCAGAGGTTCAGCCCAATAACCATCTGTTGAGGACAGCACAGTTCAAGGCTAAAGTCATACATCAATTTAGGGGGCTGGTGGGAAAGCTCTGCATGTAACTCCTCAGTCATAAGGAAAAAAAAAAAAAAAAAGAAGACATGCCAAATGGCCTTAATCATATTTCCTCATGCAGGCACACAAACCCCATTCTTGTGATCCATTTCAGCTTGCAAACTCATTTCTAATATAGAATTCTAATGCTTGGCTTAAACTCTTGTTGCTTATTGTCTACTTACCTTACTGTTACCAAAACATGAAATCTCCTTATTACATCCATTGATGAACAGATCATCAGGGTAGTGTTCAAGAGAAACAAGGCTATTTTTAATTTATTCTGTTGATCAGAAGCACACATTTTATTTATTAGACATATGACTAATTCCTAAAGACCCTAAAGATCATGTTTGACTGTGACTTAGAGACTTTAAGGTCATGGATTTTCAGGAACTACCAAAAAATGGCCTAGTCAGGCAGTATGTTTCCAGATGCTAAGTTGTGTAGAATGACATTATACAGATCATAAGATATCGTTGTTGTTGCTTTTGCATAAAGCTAGTTTAGCATGTACCCCACCAAGATCTTGTTATCTAATGAAAGGAACAGACTTTACTAGACAATCTTACTCTATGATCCATAAGAGGAAAATGCTAGAAAACTGGGGCTAGACATAAATAAGGTGCATGTTTGTAGAAGACAAAAAGAGAATAAAGAGGTCTGTTCCTTATCATGTTTGATGGCATGTTACACACAAGCATGAGTCTAACCAGAAATTTGTTCCCATGTTACTGTGGTTTCTCTCAAGCTAAGTGTTTTATACCTTATTTAAGATAATTCAATCACAATCCTTATCCAGAGAGAGAAGACAGTGCTAGAGGTACTGATAGTGTTTATTTTCCTGGAGACCTAAAAGATACCAATGTTTGGGAATGGTTAATAAAAGAATCAACAGATGATACAATGAAACGGCACTATTTAAAGAGAGAAAGAAAATTAAATCTGAGTGTAAATCTTTACAAGCGAATCATAATTCCTAGTCTGGACACAGGCTGATGGCAAATTTCCAATGAAATATTTTTGGTTTGTGTTTTGTAATGGAAAAAACTAAAACTTTAATTGAAACCAAACCCTTTGTTTCAGCAGTATCTGAAAAAGCCAAATAGAAAGGCATTTAAAACTGTGTAACACCTAATAGGCCTGTGGTTGGGCCCCTGACAAAGGTACAAGGACACCAGCTCAGAAGTCACCTGAGGCTAAAGAAGTTTAATCCTTTTATGTCCTATAATCTCCAAGTCCTACCCTGTCCTCCTTTCTAGCTCAATAATTACATGTGATTTTTACACAATGAATAGTTCTTGTGGGAGACAATTGGGTTATTGGTCTGGTTGTAGGGGGGACAAGCACAATGAGATTGCTCTCACTTCGTGTGTTGTCCTGGAGAGCTGTGAATGGTCTTTAATTTATCCTGTCATAAAACAAACAAACAAAAAAAAGTCATTTTAGACTACTTTATGGGAGCAGAAAATCACTTCCCCACCTCTTCAAGATTGTCATTGATATTCCAAAAGGAGGAGAGGGGAATACTCAAAAATCCCCTGTAGTACCTCATGTCTTGTTCCAAACACTGCCACCTCAGTTTTATTCAATCAATGTCTGTCTGATGTGGCAATTGGTGCAAGAGAAATGCAGCTACATTGGAAGTTCATTAGAAGTGACTTAACACAGGGCTGATTTCCACCCCGAACATATTCTTTCAAAGCTCCCATCAGAACTGCATGTATTCATCTGAGTGCCACTTTGACCTGCAGTAGGCTTTGATTTGTTGTATGAGTTGCCTTCTTCTGTGTACATATGTTTTTTTCATATTTCCCCCTTCTTCTTCTGGACCATGATTTATGGTGTACATAGTAATTTCCAGGCATGAGCCTCTTTTTTTCTTGTTGACCATTCACTAATCACTATTTGCCCATCCCTGTGTTTTGTTGGTAGGACCGATGAATTTCTTTTTAATGACTTTCTTTGTCTTCATGTCAAAAGTCTCACCACAGAGAAAGGACAGATGCACACCACATACGTAACAGTGCGCAGAGCATGTAATTATTACCCAGTATGTTTGCAAAGTTCTGAGAAATTTCATTTTCAGAATAGTAAATGCATCTATTTCTGCCATTCCCAGCATTACACATTCTGTAGAGGAAAAAACTTAAAGGAACATTCAGAATAAAAAGATTATTTTTTAACTGATGATTTTGGAGCTTCTTGCATCCAAGCTTATAGGGGTTTTCAATTCAATCTAGTTCCTTTCACAGCTTCCGTCCTGAACTGGCAAAGCACTTAGCAACATTTTGTTTGCCTTATTTAAGCATCCCTCTTTGAATATTTGAGCAAAAATGGCTGAATATTAAAATGCAATCTGGCATTGTTTTAATATAGAACTTACAAAAATTGCTTAAAATATAGATATGGCATCGCATGCATTCTTATTTGTTGTACACCAGCCCACAGAAACATAGATTGTTTAATAGTTGAATCCCTAATGATATAAAATGCCTGGGTGTTCACAGTATTCAGTACCTAGAAGGAGTGTTATTCACATGCTTTGTGCACACTGTATTTAACTGTTGCCTCCCAGCTTTGTGATCCCTCCCTGTGACACACCCTGTGACTCGGGCAAATGCTGCGTCCCTGAAAAGCAGGTGGAGGAATTGGCACGTGTTCACTGTGGTCCAGCAAGCAGCTTTTAGGGCCCCAGCACCTATAAATTCTTTCTTCCTTCTGGTGAAGGAAGATGACACTCATTTACAAACTTTTGTTTGGTATTCTGTAGGTCATCTGAATTTCTAAATTTTCCATCTTTAAAGATGCAGCTTTGAAGATGCAGCTTTTTCCGATGGAAAATAAGGCTAATTGGAAGTTCTTGGCATAGGTGACACAAAAGGATCTCATTCTTGTGATCATTCCTGCCTTAAGGAACTATGAATAAAAAGGAACTGAATCACTAAATAGACTTGTCACCTGTTTTTGGACTGAAGTAACTGACCTCAAATGTCAGTTTTGGACAAGAGAGAGACTAGAAAGTATTTGGGCTGTTTCTATGTTCTGTAAGGCATTTGCAATCCTAGTATTAGGGAGCTTCAAGTGTTCTACCCCCTAATGTCTTTCCCCTTACTTGTCATCTCAAGCCCCAATTTTGTCTGGGTTTTGTAAGCCACTCATATTTCCAAAGCTCTTGCTGTAGGTGTTAAGGCTCTTTTTGATGTTTAGCCTGCCCTTCATGCTTTTGAGACAGAGGTTGCTCTTCCTGCTTGTGCACTCAGTGATGGAGCTCTTGGTTGGCCTTCTGCAGTGCAGATGTGGGAAAGGTTCACTAAGATGTTGGATGCAGTGGAGACATTCTTTTACATAAATACAACTGGACAGCATGTGAAATACTAAAATGGCATTTTTGCAGAGATTCCAGAAAATTTAATACTAATTTAAAAAAATAGTGGGATGTCATAGAATCATGCAATGAAATGGTTTGGGTTAGAAGGAACCTTAAAGAGCATCTAGTTCTAACACCTCAGCCACTGGGTTTACTTTCACTAGACCAGTTTACTCAAATCCCCATCAAACCTGACCCTGAAAACTTCCGCAAATGGAGCATCCACAACCTCTCTGGGCAACCTATTTCAGTGCCTCACCACCCTCACAGTGAAAAATTTTTTCCTAACATATAACTATGATCTCTTTCAGTTAAAGCTATTACTCCTCTTCTTAAAATCTGGGGAAATTACAGGTGTTTCTTTTAGCATCACACCATTTGATCCTGTGTACTTATTCTGAATATGAGGATATGAGTTGGAGCAGGCGCCTTTGTGTGAATGAAGGTCAAACACATCCCAGGCTGGGCTGGTGAGAGCGTAGCCACCAATTTGAAGGAAGTGCCTCTCCCTCTTTGGTGCTGATAAGGCAGCATCAGGAGTTCAGGAGTCCAGTGCTGGGCTCCTCAGTATGAGATAGATATTTACCTACTGGAGCAAGTGCAGTGAGGCTCACCATGATGGTCAGATGGGGTAGAGCACATGCTATATGAGGAAAGAAAATGAAATTTTTCACCTAAGATAAGAAGGAAAATCTTATCAGGGCCATTCCAACTTAAATTATTACTCTGAGATTCTCTCAAGCTCACTATTTATATTTATTTTTTATTATTACAAAGGAAAACAATATAATAATATTGTTTATTATGATATTACCATAGAGCATTGATATTTATTTTATGTATTTGTTGCTTATTTTAATAAATAGTGGCTTTATATAGATACACTATATATATTTTTTTTTTCTAATATAATGTA
Source organism: Serinus canaria (assembly GCF_022539315.1). Taxonomy (NCBI): domain Eukaryota; kingdom Metazoa; phylum Chordata; class Aves; order Passeriformes; family Fringillidae; genus Serinus; species Serinus canaria. The sequence goes on from NC_066315.1 coordinate 85,327,700, forward strand.
TTTTGTTTAAATATATATATAAAACCTTCATTCCATTCCAGGAAGATCTTTCCTCCTGTTGTGAACAGAAGGTAATTTTATTCCTTTGCGAAACATTAAATTGAGACGAATTGCAGGTGCTGGTGGGATGCCAATGGGCTCTTCCTGCAGCACTAGATCTGAAGTTGGGGGCATCTTTGCACCCCACGAGAGAGAGAGGGGTTCCAGCTTCCTTGTGCACCTCTCCCAGGCAGTCTGAACACTGTTTGGACTGGCTGTTTCTTTAGCTGCAGCTCTGCCTGGCTGTATCCTACAAAAAGGATGAGTACCTGACCTACAGTAAATCCAAGTCTGCACCTGGATTAGGTTTCAGAGGATTTGGCCGTAGTAAATCTTTATTTAAAAATTCAATGCCTATTTCTCCTTTAAATTTGAGTAGCATAACTCTGAAGTAGCTACATCTCCCCAAGTAAAATATTTTTATTCAATTTCCTTTTTACTTTCTTCCTTTTTAAAAGGAAAAAATAATTGAATCTGGAATGTTTCAATCTGAACTCTACAAATATTGCTTTGGTCTCTAAGTCAATGAACTTTGTGACAACATTCCTTGTAAAGGTTAAAGCCTTTCCGGACAAGTGATTAACAACTGCGATAAGCCCTTCCATGAGACATGAGTTTTGCAGCCTGTTGTGTGGTATCCCTGTCTGAGTCTGTAATTGTCGAAATATAAAGAGATAAAAGGGAAAGGGATTGCCAAACTGCACTGTATAAGGTAAAGTGAGTCAGAGAGAAAAGGTTTATAATTTTTCTTCTTCCTTTTACATTGCTGGCTTGTTCTTATCTTTAGCCAGAAGATGCTAACACAATTTCCCCTCTATAAATTGGCTTGTACATTATACAAAAACACAACAAGAACTTTATTTTCTAGCTTAATAGAAGTTCTGATGCTTCAGTGTTTGGATATTCCAGAATCCTGATTTAATCTCAAAACTGTTAAAAAAAATTTTACCAAGCCAGTGAGTATGCATATTGCCTCAATGAGCCTTCCTTTTAACTAAGCAGAAATATTTAAATGGAAATTTGGATTTAATTAGGACAACCAATGTTTGCAAAGTGATAGTAACAGTAACTGGTAGCCAGTAACTAGTTTTTTTGAACTAGCATATCTACTTCTTTTGTTGCCTTTCTAGTCCTGTTTGAAGTAGAAGTGTGATTGGCCCATGGGTTTTAACAAAACTGTGGCTATTTAATCAGATTCAGAAAGCAGTTGTTCCCCTCTTCAATAGTAACTGAATACCAGGAAAAAATCCCACAAACAGTCTTAGAAGTTTTCATTAAATTTTTAACCGCAATTCAGATTATTCGTGATTCACCTGCTTGTGAATGAAATATGAAACTTGTTTCTATTGCTCCCATTGCTGTGCCACCTGGGTAAATCATGTGAAATGAAATTACAGGGACTGGCAAAAAGTCCCATGACTTTGCAAAAGGAAGCAAGAAAATCAGTGAACTGCCGCTGTTTTTTCCTGTATAGCAGTCTTCCAATTCTGAGATTTAGTTATTTTATTTACAATCTAGCTATATAATTAATTGAAAAGGTATGTCCTGCAAACACATTTTAGAACTCACAGAGGAAGCTGTGAGAATCTTTGGCAGTCAAATAGTTACTCACAAATGGCCCACAGGTGGTCACAAAGGGAGCATTTAACAGACTGGACATCATACTGGAGGCCATATTAAAAAAATTCCTTGTGCATCACATGGGTCCTGCCACATGGGTCCTGCCACCTGAACAAACCTTTCAGAGACTGCTTGGTACCACAGTGGATAATTAGAGCTGATTTTAGTGTATGTCAGGCTCTGGACTGTTTTTGTGTCTGGGTGTGACAGGCTATCAGATGTCTCAGAGGGGCTTTGGCTGGCTGAAGACTTCAGTTTCCAAGGGGCAGCGTAGCTGCTCAATGACTGCCTGCTCCTGTCAAGAAGCACTGTTAATGCAGTTTAGAAAAGCACTGCAGGATGAGCACAAAGACTGTGTGGGTCATAGGTAGCTAGGTAACTCCTCAGCATAGGCATGGTGCAGCTTAGTCTAGGACTGCAGTGTTTTGCTTTTGTCTTTGCCCAAAGTGTCCAGAGCAGCAGGCAGGCTTAAAAGTGCCCACAGGAGTCCTAAATGCCATTTTCTGTTAAGGAAACAGCATTGTTTTAAATGCAGGTTTTCTCAGTGCTAGTGTTTGTGGTGGTGCAAGAAGAAAGCAGCCATGGTATGCACCTTCAGTAGAAAACACATCCACTTCCAGGGCTGATTAACTCGTTGGTGAAGAGCTGGATAAGCCCTGAACATTTGCAGATTGATGAACTGAACTTAGAGTGTCCTTCTAGGACCTAAATGGTAAGCAAAACATAGCTTTCCTAATCACTCCTTTTCTCCAGGACTGCTTCTGAGAGGCATTTATTCCTTACAAAACCATCTGTTAGCTTGTTAAGCCCAGGAAGCCGATACCTGCAGATAGCACCTGAAATCAGCCAGCTTGAGCCTTGCTCTGGTGCAAGTGCAGTGGGCTGCCCTGAGGCTGCACAGGGTTTGCAGCATGGCAGGTGCAGAGGGACCAGCTCCTTATTGCAGCACTTGCTATTGCCAGCAGGCAAAATCTGAGCAAAGGTACTGCTAAAGGTCCTTCTTCCTGGAAGAAGATTTGCAAAAATAGACTTAAGCCTGGTGTGTCCCCCACAGATTGCTGTCAAATAGAGACATATGGGAACTTTGCCATGCAGCACTTCTGTGAGAATTCATCCCATTGTCACCACATGGCCAAGACTTGAGGCTTTAAGAACCAACAAAAGTAATATCTAAGCTTTCCTTTCTAAGGAAAAAACCCCTAATCAAATTAGTAGGTAGTATGTAAATGGTTATCTGGGAAGTGTATTAATGCTAGAATAGTTTATAGTAATCTGGTATAACTCCTATTTACAAAGTAACTTTACAAAAAAAGTGGTGACTTTTTGGAAATTCTTTCAGTATGTTTATTAAACAATTGAACTTTATTCCTAAGAGAAATGTCACTGCAGACCAACAACACCATAGTATTGGCCTGACAAGCAAATACATGGATGTACAGTGCAAGTGTGGGAAAGCGATTTGTAGTGTTATCAGGTTTCAATTTCCTTTAATATGACTACCCCATGTATCTATGAAGTATCACTGCAGTAGTACAGCTGCAAATTAGACTAACCAAGGTCTTAAGGGACCTGGTCAGATTTGTCACTGGGATTTCCTGGCAGTCAGCCCTAAAATTCAACAATTTGACAACAAATAAAGCCCAAAAAAAGTCTAAATTCAACAGCATAATATTTTGCATTGCTAGTAGTGCCATTGCAGGCATTAAGCTCAATTCTGCATGAGTGGGTAAACCCCAAGAAACTAGGGAAATAGCTGGGGTCACAGTTCACACTGAACTATGTATAAACAGCAGCAAGCTGCATTTTAGCTCATTACCTTCAAATGAGTTCCAGTACATCTTCATGCTGTGTGAGCACAGCAGCTTGAGTCTATGCCTGTTGCACTTGCAGTCTTTTTTAGAATATAGACACAGTCACTGTCTTGTGACCATGTGTACATCTATGAAATTATTAATACTGATTTTTTGCTTCTTAGGAGAGTTGTGTTGAGAGGACCTGAAAAAAAGTTTGGAAATAGGAATTAGTCAATATTGACAGAAACTGTATAATAATCCCTTATTTAGATTGAAAGTTTAGCAAATTTGAACAAGTATCAATTCCCCCAGTAAAAGCCGTCTCAGCACGCAGAGCCCTGCCTATTAAAAAATCCTTCCCTCAAGTAAAGAGTTGGTTCTTCACATGATCATGACAAGTAATCATGCTAGATCATTCCTAAAAATTCTTACTCAGCTCTTTTAGTCAAGTGATCCTCTCTGGAAATGGGAGCTCTGAGGTGAAGTTGATAGAGTAGTTTGGCTATTGAATTCTAGTAGATCCATTTTACCAATGCCAAGTCTTCGATGAACACTCACTCCTAAGGATGTACCAAAACCTGAGTTTGAAAACTTGCAGGCAGAATGCTCAGTTCCAGTAAACCACACATTTTTGTGACAGGGTGGGGTAGCTGGAGATTAAACACACTTCCTTCCTAGTTGTGTTTAATAGTGAAGATCAGTCTATATAATAATTTAGGCATTAAACAGTAGCATTATGAGAAGAGAAGAAAGTACAAGGAGGAAATCATCCCACCATACAGCATTTTGACAGGATTAAAGTCTCAGAGCAGAAGGAAGAAATAAATGTTTTGAGAAATAAAGAAATATATGCTTTGTTAGCTCAGTGAGTTCTGTATACATCAAGCTTTGGGCAGCAATGTTGGGAATATGCAGGGGTGGGATGGTCACCCTTTTGTTACTTGGGGCAGTATTAAGCTTTCATTTGCATTCATTGACTACTGGGGATTCCCTAGGAGAGTGCTGTCCAGTGAATGAAATTCTCAGCCAGCTGTTTACCTTCCATTTTTTCAGTGCTGTTACACTTCAGTCTCTTCTGTTTGTGTGTTACTACCAGATGTGGACTGCTGGGCTTGCCTCTTGCCCAGTGTCATTTCTCAGAGCTGGGAATGCTGTGGTTTGGAGAATGACAAGTCACACTCTTTTCTTGCAGTTTCGCCTGGTGGTAAAGACAGCACTGAAGCTGCTGCTGGTGTTTGTGGAGTACACAGAGTCCAACGCACCGCTTCTAATCCAGGCAGTATCGACCGTGGATGAAAAGAGAGGTGAGTAGCCTTAGCAGGGGGTTGCAACATCCCAGCACTGCTGAGATCAAGGTAGCGTTTCATCTCTGCTTTCAGTGGTCCTAGAGTTGCTGTCATTGATGCCTGCTTTGTCCAACATAGCCTTCATTTCTTAAAAGCCTTTTTTAAATATTCATATAATCTCAGGTTGTTTGAAGAATTGATTGTAATGGGAAAGTGAAGAGTGAAAACTGAGTGACTCCATTACTTTCTGGGGTGCCAGAGTCATTGCCCTTTCCCTGCACCCACATGCTAAGTAAACCCCCCCCCATCTTCCAACTCAGAGGCTCCTTCGGGCAAGACCATCTTTCCACTTCCTTCTGGGAAGCAGCAGTCTGATCTAGCAGAGAAAATGATATCTAATCAGTGTAATCCCTTTGAAGAGAAAGACGAGGTCAGTAATAGTACAGGCTTTATAGTAAAAGCAAAACCATCTGTTGTTACATTAAAATAAAGCCCTTGAGCAGATATTATACTATGAAATCTGTTACCCTTTGGGCTCATGAAGAATACTTGAATATGTATACTGTATTTTTTACAAATAAATAGAACAAAAATGGTTCTTTCTTGTTCTTCCCACAAAACCGTCACTAAGCTCCTGGGGCATTCTCTCTTGATGCAAAACATTCCTTTGCCTCAAGGAGAGTTTTTGAGGTGAGGAGATCCATTGTTGTGGTCTCAAACATGGAGGTTGAAAGCAAGCTTCCCTCTGTGGAGCAACTGCCTTCATACTCAACTTGTCTGAGAGACTTGATATGGTAAAATTGAAACAAGAAAATGTTGGGGGCTGGGGAGAAAGGTGGTGCCAGAAACAGGAAAAAGGAGCCAGATTTTGCTTTCAGTTATCAGAATGGGTTGAAAAGAACCCAAATTATCTCTCATAGCAAAAAAGCAGGCAGGGGCAATTCAAAACAGCACATTCTGCAGGCTGGCTTTCTGTTTTGAATTAAAAGCAGTAAACCTTACAATGCCATAAGCATAAATATGATTATAATATTCATGTACCTGTGAGCACTGTGACTCCTTTTTTCAGTCATTCTTAATATGTCATCAGCTTTCTGAGCTCACTGGTATTCTCAGTGAGTTCAAAATGCCCTATATCTACTAATGTGCTAGTAAAGTCATTATTAAAGAAACAGGAGAAACAAAGTATTCCCTTCTCTGTCTGTAGAGCAGTCTTAGGCAATCATTTACATGCTCCAAAGTAATAAAACAACTTAAGCAACAGCACGAGACTTGAAAAAACTGACACATGTAGTTAGATGAGCATATGTTAAGAGCATGATGAGAGGTTTTACAGGAATTCTCATACCTGTGCTTTAGTAGATTATTTTATGAACTCTTGCAAATACCTTAACCCAAATACCCAGTTTTTCTTCTTCCTATTTTTTAAAATTATTTTCATTAATCAGTTGTACTTTGCTCCTTAAGAGATTTTTTTTCTGGTTTTATATTTAGTTCTCTTTTTAGGTCATCAATATAATAGAGTCACAGAGTCATTTTGGTTGGAAAAAACTTTTAAGACCACTGAGTCAAACCATTAACACAGCACTGCCAAGTTCATCACTAAACCATGTCCCTCAGTGCTACATCTGCATGTCTTTTAAATATCTCTGGAGATGGTGACTCTTCCACTTCCCTGGGCAGCCTGTTCCAAAGCCTGATAACCCTTTTGGTGAAAAAAAATCTTCCTAATATCCAGCCTAAACTTCCATTGATGCAGCCTGGGGTAATTTCCTCTCATCCTGTCATTTGTTAACCAGGAAAAGAGGACAACCCCCATGTGGCTACAGCTTCCTTTAAGGAGTTGTAGAGAGAAGTAGGGTTCCCCTGAGCCTCCTTTTCTCCAAGAAAAGAACCCCAGCTCCTTCAGTCACTCTTCATAAGGCTTGTGCTCCAGACCCTTCACCATCTTCATGGCCTTTCTCTGGACATGCTCCTGCACCTCAGTATCTTTCTTGCAGTGAGGGGCTCAAAACCAATGGATTCAAGATTAGGCCTCACCAGTGCCAAGAACAAAGAGACAATAACTTCCCTGGTGCTGCTGTCCAAACTCTTCCTGATACAGGCTGGGATGCCATCAGCCTTCTTGGCCACCTGGGCACGTACTGGCTCATGTTCAGCTGCTGTTGACCAGCACTCCCAGGTCCTTTTCTGACAGGCTGCTTTCCAGCTGCTCTGCCCCAGCACTGCATGGGGCTCTTGTGACCCAAGTACCAGGACCTTGTTGATTGTCATACAACTGGCCTTGTCCCATTGATCCTCCCTGTCCAGATTCCTCTGAAGAGATTTGTTGCTCTTCAGCAGATCAACACTCCGATCTAACTTGGTGTCACCTGCAAATTGACTGAGGGTGCCCTCAGTCCACTCATCCAGGTCATTGATAACGATATTAAACAGGAGTGTCCCCAAAACTGAGCCCTGGGGCTAAGAATGATCATCTGCCAGCTGAACTTAACTCCAGGCACTACCGCTCTGTAGGCTGACCATCCAGTCAGTTTTCAACCCAGTGAGCAGTACACCCACCCAAGCCATGAGCAGCCAATTTCTCCAGAAGAATGCTGTGGGATACAACGTCAAAGCCCTTCACTTTTAGATGAGCATATGCTATGTTTTAATTTAAAATTTTAAATTAGTGGCCTATAAATGAGAAGTACCTGCCTTTAATGACTGATGAAACAAAACAGAAAAAGAGGAAAAAGCGGTATGCCTTTTCTTGAGCCATTGTCATAAATCTTGCAGGTATGTAAGTAAGTTCAGCACTGCTTTGATAAAAGTTGGATGTTTCATGTACATACAAGGTGATGAGACATGCCATAATTCTTCAACATGTGTAGCACACATGATTAACTCCTAAAACCCCATATTAACTGAGCCTGGTTTCAAAGCGATCCCAGCTGTGGTTTCTATGTGTGAATACATCCATATGCAAACTGGAGTGCAGAGATCCATGGAAGTACTGGCTTTACTCTGAGGTACAAGCAGACGATGAATGAATAACTGCATGGCCCTAGTCATGTAGGAATTAGCTTCTCCTTGCACTTCCACTTACCTCCTCCCTTCTCCCACGCTTTTTGTTTCAGAACTCCAGAGGAATTTGGTCTCTTTTCAGTTTAAGCATTCTGGATTGCAAAGGCTTTGGGAAGCGAAGCTGGCATTGCACTCTGCTGTCTAGGGCTTCTTTATCACAATCATATTTTAGGACAGAGATTAAAGCCAAATGGCCCTCGTTGTATGTTCTTTGCTTTTCCTACAATTTCATTCATAGTTAGATTCCACTAAATTAACTCACACACTGTAGGTACCATGGAAAGATGTAAGTTCATTCAAAATAGCCGGAAGTACAAGATGTCAAGGTCTTTACAAATGTATCACTATCTTTCCAGGCTATAGCTGCTGGAGACAGACACTCTAAGGTGGTGGCAGTTCTCATGCATGGTTCTGCTCTTCTGCAAGATATTTCATGCTTTATACAAAGTGTGCAGCTGTTTTGTAGTTCTAGTGTCAAGGTTTTGTGTATGACATGAACAAAAGCATTCAATTAAATATGTAAAAACAATCAAAGAGGAAACTGAGAAAAGACTGGGACTTAAAACAATGGGCAATGTCATTCTAAAAATAGACTGAATTAATTTAATATTTGCTTAATTGTTGCAGCCTCATTGTTCTTTGTCTATACACATGGTTACTCATAACAATGCAAGTAGCATCAGAGTTGAGACTGCAGCCTCCCTGTCAGAATAGCTGTGATAAAGAGCTCTTCAAAGTGACAAGCCCCTAAAGGGCAGTCAAGCAGTTCTCATTTTACCCATTAGGAGGCAGGAAAACACACAAAACTCAGTCTCTGGTGCTTCACTTCACTGAGCCTGTTTCATCACTCCCATTAATTTTGCCACAAAATCTTTCATAAAAGTCTTAGCTTTATGGAAACATCCCCATTTGCTCTCAGAAAAATCACTGGGATGCTGTATCATCAGTCTTCTAGAGCATCACTTTTCTACATCAGGATCTGGTGAAGGAAGAAATTCACCTGTTCCCTAGCTAGAATCAAGAGGAGGCAGTACTATCAATGACTTTGGCAGAGCCACTCCAATATGTACAAGATTAAACTTTTATTTTCAAATGCAATTTTCCTCATTATTATCTTAATCTAAACAGGTCTCTTTTCAGTTTAAGCATGCTGGACTGCACAGGCTTGGAAGGGGGAGCTCTGAAAGGGGGAGCTGAGCTGGATCTGTATATATCCCATGCTGTATGGATCATAGGTTGGAAACTACAGATTCTCATTATATGTGCAAGAATATTAACGCAAGGACAGCAAGGCAGTAAGCTCATGGTGCAACTTCCACAGCAGCACTGCCTTATCCTGGGTGGGTAGTAGATGGCCTTGCAGCTATTTCCACGTTCACTTCTTGGCTGTTCAGACTGAGATCAAAATGGAGGAAATAGCATTTGAAAGAAAGGTTTAACCTGGTACAAATTGGAATAGCTCTGTCAAAGTTATTGATAGTACTGCCTCTTCTTGACTGTCGTTAGGAAATAGATGACGAATTTGGAATTTAGGCCTAGATTTTGGAAGTTTAGTAGCAGAAGCATAAAGAAAGCCTTTGAAAGATAGATGAGCTGTTACAGAGCTGCTTTACTAGCAGGTGTGTCCAATCAACAATATTTCTTAAAAACTGTATTCTGAAATAAAATAGCAGCATTGCTAGAAGAATATTATATATCATCCTTGCAGGAAAAGAGCAAGGTGACCATGAAATTATTATTTTATGATAGTGAAGAATTATTGAGAGATTCAGGGAACAAAAAAAAAAAAAAAAAAAAAAAAAAAAAAAAAAAAAAAAAAAAAAAAAAAAAACACGCACATGGATGTTGCCCAAAAAGCAAACCAGGATTGTTCCAATAAGAGTAGAACCTGCCTGCAATAACAAAGGACTCTCATGGAATAATTCAGTGAATTAAATAATTATGTTTTTATTGTGTTATCAACTCACTGTTTTTCCAAATGACATTATTCTGAGTCAGACTTGCATGGTTTCCCCATCTTGTTTCTCTTTCCTATTTCCTTCCATTTTTCATTTTTTTTCACTGAAAACCGCAGGAAAACATTTTTGTAGTGAGAATATCATTCCTGCTGATCATATATCATTTGCAAGCTGAGTGAATTTGTTCCACATGACTTTTGAACATATACTGCACAAAATGTCTTGCAATATAGAGAATCTGGTAAAGGGCTGTCTATTGTATTTTCACTACAGATGTGTATTTGAATTAGTATTTAATTAGGAATGCGCATAGATACATCTGGAGAGCTGAGAGTGAATCCCCTTCCTCCTTTGATTTTGTTTAAGATAAAAAAGCCCTGATGGTGTAGTACAGATCAGAGACTCTCTGAGGGGGGAGAAAAAAAAGGAGAGATACTGCTGTCCACACATTCACTTTCAGACAGGTTTTTCCATGCAGTGCATTGCCATTGCCTTGAAAATGCAGATCCTTGGTTAGCAGAGATTTTATGCCTGTGTACAGGGTACATATATGATACTATCTTTAATAAGCAAGGGCTGTTACAGGGTAATACAGAATTTAGACCTTGGGGTGACTGATCAGTCAGTGACAGGTGGCTATAATGGCACATTTGCATTTTTTTGCCTGATTATACTCAAAGACTATACATCTGTATAGTGTTCAGGGGATGTGGACTATTGGAATACTCTGCATGTCTCCCTCTGAAACTGAAAGACTGTCACAGTTATGTTGTGTAGTTGAATTGAGCGTATCTCGAGGCAAAGGTTAGCTCTCTTCTTAGTCCTCCTCACCTTTAACTTCACTCCAAACAAAACACTGAATTGCAGTCTTTCGTTATTTATTTCAGTTTTCCTAGATAAAATTTGGTACATACAGCCATCTTGCCGTTCAGTCAAGTGATACAGGACAGTTTTACAAGCTACCTTCCACACAAGAGGCTGAATCTGGGTAGTGTATTGCTTGCCTGATCTTTTAGCACAATAAGTCACTAAACCATTTGGGTTTAGTGAGTCACTTTGCTAAATATCCAAATTCAAATCAATATGCAAATCAAGCAAGTAACTAAAAGCACAAATTTTGACCTTTCTTAGTGGAAAATGAGAGAATCATATCTGAAAGTTCTGTAGGTGGGTTTCCTATTAAAGTATTTTGAGAACGAGCCACAGAAAAAAATCTTTTCCCTCATTGATCATTTCTTTTGTCCAAGACATATAGCCTGTAATTTGAGAAAACTGTTTCTCTGCCACAATGTTTTGTTAACCTGCCTTACCTTAATGCAGGACAACTCGGCAATAGCACTAGAAACAGGAGCAGCAGGCACACTGAAAGCGCGGCACGTAGGTCTCTGCTGAAGATTTATCAAAGCCTGTGTTGAACCTATGATAGGTTGGGTAAAATTCCTGTCACCTGATTTTTAGAATTTTGGTGTCAATCACACTGTGCTAACAAAGCTTCTTTATCATGAAGGGAGAGAAGCTGGTACCTTTGTAGAGAGTCCACCTGCCATATTTTATACCCCTGCAATAGGCTGGACTGTAGCTTTCACTGTCTGTATTAACTTCGCTCTCAGGGGAGCAGGAGAGACTGTAGACAAAGCTGGATCTTTCTGCTTGAGCTTTCACCTGGCCACATACCCCAATTTGTGCTACTTCTTGGATAAGTAGAAGCTTTTTATGTGGCTTCCCATTTTGATCACCATAACCAAAGTTTCTGCTTTTTCCTTAGGAGCCAAGCCATGGTCCAACATCATGGAGATACTGGAGGAGAAGGATGGGGTTGATACGGAACTACTGGTTTATGCAATGACCTTGGTTAACAAGGTTTGTTTACTTTGTTAGCACAACTGGTGCAGTTAATATCAGTGTTTTCATTTGTGTAATGAACTTCCCTGTTGAGAGTATGTGATGGAAGAGACCTGCCACAGAGAAGTTGCAGGACAAGCTGTAATCAATCAGCACATTCGTGTTGCTTGTGCTGCAGCCACCCAGAGGCAGCAGCCGGGAGCCGAGGTGTTATTTCAGTGGATGTTGTGTGGAATTGTGGTCTGACATGGCTGCTCTCCCAGGGCTGACAATGCTGTGCTAAAGGAAAATGCAACAAAGTAACTCAGCAGATTATCCAAGAGGAGAGAAGGAAAGCAAGTGCTGGTGAAAAGATCACAAAGGCTTGTGTTGCACAGTTTACTACCTCATATAGTTTGTTTTGGTTTTTTTCTGTGATATAAATATGATGAATTTAACAGGTCAGAGTGCTAGTAAGGGTGCTTCTGCTTAAAAAAGTAAGGTTACATTTTTTTCTGATTTCCTTATATTTTTTTGATGACTGGATTTATAAGTCATAGTTTTGCAGTAAAGTCAAATATTTTCTAAACTATTGGGTTATGCTATTGGGAGGGAAAAAATGGAAAGTTCTTGAAAGTCAGAAATTCATAATTGTAAATTCCTTAAAAATTAGCATCTAGTCAAAGACAAACTGTAGGGGGAGGGGGTACTAAAATTAAAGATTAATTTTTTTAAGAGCACAGAAAGTCAGCATACTCTTGGCAAACAAAATAATAGTGTGGTTTATGGTTATACTTAATAGGGCAGAGTATTAGGAAATATTATTATTACTCATTGTATTCACTTGGAGATGCTGAGTTTGTTCCTGGGGGTTATACACCAAGCTGCCAGCTTATTGGCCTCTTGGCTACATGACTGGAATTGTGGGCTGCTTTTTTGTTGGGTTTTTGTTAGGTTGGGTTTTTTTTTAAAAAATGATTTCTTAATGGCAAATATTTTCCAGCAAATATGTTTGAGAGAGACAACCCTCTCCTGGAGGTGTTATTGATCTTACTGTACTTATGCTTAGAGTCACCTTTGCTTCTGATTCCACAGTAGTAAGGTTCCTCTTGAGTTTAAAAGACCACCTTACCTTCCTGCTGTACTCTTTCTGAAAAGCTTCAGCAGTTACATATGCTTCTGCCTGTAGCTGCTATTAAAGCCAAGGCGACTTGTCATTAATGTCTCTGCTTTACACTTTGTTTTGTGTACTGATTCCTCATTCTGAGATAGTTCTCTTCATCATTTGCACAGTTGTAACCTACCTGGTGTTGGACTTCCTCAAAGGTTTTCCCTGCTAATGCTTTTTTTATCCTGTAGTTGATTCCTTTAGTCTGAGTTTTTCGGTACATTTAAAGCTATTTTTAGGAGGAGGTAGTTCTTTAAAAACATACAAAAAGAAAAAGCATGTCACAGTCAAAGGAGAAAGGCAGTTATGAAGATCAAGGAAGAGAGGGATCCCACAAATCCACACTTATAATTATGATCTGGCTTATGGGCAGTTTTATGATGTTTTTAATGGGATATTTTTCATGATTATAGAGAAAACAGCAAGCAGCATGTAACAGTTGTAATTTTTTACCCCACAGAGAATACAAAGAAGGCTCAGATGGTTTCAGCTTCTCTAGACAAGGAAATGTCAAAGTTTTCAGTGCAAGCAGAGTCTTCATGAAGGATTTGTCTAAAGGAAGCTTGCTTGTACTCTTTTTTCTTTCTCCACGTATCTATTTATAGACTGTGTTCCTTCCTGCTCCAGAGCAGAAAACATATTTACCCAGACATAAGAATTGCTCCAGTCCTTTTATCCTCTCCCTTTCTTTTGCTGATGCTTAACCAATTTAGTTATGCCAATATTTTATTAACCCTCTCTTAATTTGTGAGGATTTAGGCTTTAATGAATTTCTTAAGATGAGAGCAATCCCAGTGCAGATACTTCTGGTTATGCATAGTTCCAGAATAACCTTAGTTATTTTTCTTGGAGAAGTTAGAAATTGAATTTGATATGCTTTAGGCTCGGAAAGGGGATCTGTGAGTGTAATGACAAACCATGCAAAGGAAATACATTTTATTTCTATACTTGAGAGTTCAGTTGTCCAGTTCAGGTCAACAACATGCAGTGAAAATTGGATTAACACTGCTGTGTGATTTAAAATTAAAATACCAATAAAAGGCTGCTGACAGCAGCAGATGCCAGTAAATACTACCTTATGCTGCTGTTTCTCCAGTCTACAGCTTGCCTTACCTTGGATTTTAAAACAGCTGTACTTGAAGGTGGGTGAACTGCATATCAACATTAAGATAATTTCCTGTTGTTTTCGGAAGTAAATGCTCAGAAGATCTGACAGTTCCTCCACTGTTTTGCAGATAAAACATCACATCCTACTGTGCATGAAGGCATTTTGGTCAGAATACTCATGTCTTTCATTTGCAACTGTAAGCCTCATAGTTGAGCACACTTTTCTATGATAATATTTCCACATCCAAGTTAAAGTTCCACTGAATGTACCGTATGAGAACTTCATTTGCTGAATCCTCAGATTTTCACTCAACGCTAGGTGTCAGTTTAGGAAGGAACAAAACAAATGTGGTACCTGTTTTCAGCACTATTCAGGATGTTTTAGTTTCATAGTCTTCAGTGGGTTCTAAAAAGAGGCTTAAATGCTGTCCTGGAAAGAGAGAAATTCTTAATTAAAGCCTGAACATATAACCTTAACACTTAATTGATCTTTGTGCTAAGAATTCCTGTTGTGGTGAATTTCACCAGTTAATAATCCTGTAATGACTGAAGAAGAAAATGTTCCTGTGTTGTGTTTAATTAGAAAAAAAATAATAAAATGTACATTGTGGGTGCACGTATTTCAATGGCTTACATCACAGGAAAGAGGTGCTTTACAAGACATCTATGTCAGCTTCCCCTTTCTCTCTCATTATGTGTCATGTAATCCAAACCCATTTTTCTGAATGTAAAGGTTCTTGGTGTAGGGAGGAAGCCCAGAGGGGCTCCTGTTTTCTCCACTCTGCTGCTCAGAGCCACCTTGGAAAAGATGGGGTCCAGAAAAACAGTATTCACAAAGCACAGGCATGGGAAGATGTAACTCTCCTTGGAAGGGGCCTGGGTTTTGCATCTCTTTGCCTTGCTCTTTCTCTCCTCTGCTGGGAATGTAGATAAATTACTTAGCTAATTGAATGGGAGAGAGGAAACTACTTCAGAGTAAACTTCTCTTTGATGAGCTAATCCAGAAAAACTGTGTTGCTTCCAGCCTGTGCTCTCAGGTATTTTGCAGCAACAGCTCTGAATAGACTGGTTCCTGTGGCGAGGGATGTCCTTGCCCTGCAGGTAGGTGGCATGGTGTGTTCAGTAGTTTCTGCTCAACATGTGCAGGATTAAACTAATCTTTCTGCATCATGCATAATGAGCAGTAAAAAACCAGCACAAACTGACTAGGAATCAGTAGCAAGCTGGAATAGGAATTAAGGAGTCAGTGTACCTTTAATAAGACTTTTTAATTTGAAAGGGAGCAGAGGAGTCAGTGTCTCTGTACAAACCAATTTGTGTTCGGGGAAGATGACTATCGATGCAGGTGTGGAGGACAGTAGGCACATAGTGCAGGATATTTCCTGCTATCCTGACATTACACAGCTGTGCATTGGACTTTTTCTTTTTAAGGCTAAACTTAAAAGAATTAGTAGGAACTGAACTTTACTCTTTTTAGCTAAGCATTTTGGTTTTTTTCCTCCCTCTTTGCTTTTATCCCTGTGTTTGACGGTTTAACATTCTCTGTTCTTTAAGTCTACGCTTGAAGGCAGCCAGAAAGAATCCAACTGTGTATTTTAAAGACCTACATTTTCCATACTTTTTTGTATAAAATTACAACATTGATTTGTTTTGCCAATTATTCGTTTTTCTACACGGTGCAGAGAGTTGTTTGTTAAAAGCTGTGCCACTTGTTTTTTATTTTCTGTCGGTGTCTCTAATCCCACATCATGGGTTTTACTTTATTGAAATCATACATAGCACCACTTGCCACCCACTTTTAAAATCCTTTGTTTAATTCTTTTCAAAACAAACAGATTTAAATGTTTTTCCTTTGATTCTTAGACGCTGTCAGGATTGCCAGATCAAGACTCTTTCTACGATGTGGTGGACTGTCTGGAAGAGCTAGGCATTGAAGCTATTTCACAGAGACACTTGAACAAGAAAGGAACAGACTTGGACTTAGTTGAGCAATTTAACATTTATGAGGTAACATAACATGCCCTGTTTTATGCATCTTACAGCTTGAGCAAACTTCAAAGCTGAGAGGAGGGGAGGGAATGTAACCTAGGTGAAATTTGGTTATCTCTCCTATTTTAAAAGAAAAACATCTGGTTGCTGTAAGTATTGTACACATTTGTATATGTAACCTGCTATGGCACATAGCTGCCTTTAATGCAAAGGCATTTTGTATTAAAGCTGGGGCACAGTCCAAGGCAAACCAGCACATTTACTAGCCTCCTTTCTGCAACTGCTAGTTACACATGCTGAAGCAAGTAGAAGTTGTGCAAAAGTATTCAGCTCATCAAAAAGGTTCAGCTGAGCTCAGCTTCACAAGTATCACTTGTTCTGCAACTGAATATCCAGCGAGTCTGTGTTTAAGAGTTTACACTGGACCAGTTCCTATGCAGTTTGCAGCAATGGAGTAATGAGTGACTTCACATTTACCACCTACGTACAAAATAACTACTTCTGAAGCATTTATATGTAGGGATAGGAAATCTAGTTTCTTAATAATTAGCCTTTTTTCAGATTTTGGGAAGTGTTGGAGCTAGGAGGCTGAAGTTGTAATGTAAATGTGAATTAGTGTTTTCATATGATAAAATTAAATTACTTCATTGCTGCCTAAGTACAGCAAAGGATTTAATAGATTTGATTCTCCATTTTCTCCATCAATTCTACTCCCATGCCACTTCACTAACTAGCAGAGTTAAGCTTTATACACAGAACTTTCTAGGAAGAACAAGAGAATGAGAGGGTTCAATAATGTTCTTTCTTTTTCTATCATTGGAGACATCATCTTACAACACCTTTTTAAAATATAGTGAATAATCTTAAAAGGATAGATTGTTTTTTTGTGCGTGCTGCACCTACCGAAAGACTTACTTGCAGAATTGGCAGTTGACTTAGTTGGGTGCCAGCATTTTCTTGATGACCAAATTAAATTTAAACATGTCTATGCAGGTTCTTCCTTTTATCTACCAATCTTTTTTTTACCTGAAAAATCTGTTTTTCCCCACAGAAACAGATTTTAAACCCCAAGCGGAGATATCTCACTTTTTTTGGTTTTTTTTAAACCTTTGTTAAGAATTACCAGAGTAACAAGACTAATAGGAACAAGAAGATAGGCATTCTTCTGATGGCACACATCACCCTGTCTGTACCTCTGTCCACTTGAGTGGATCTTTCTCATACAATGATTATTTAGATGTTAGGCTGCATTTCAGATGAGAGCCACTAGATACTGCATTGTTTCTGTAAGGGATCTCTCTCCTTATGTTTCTGTTAGAGGTAGTTCACATTGCCACATCTGGGGCATGCAGCAGTTTGAGATATTTGGCATTGCACCCATGCTTTCGTCCTCTGCTAATTCCAGCACACTCTAGATGCTAACTTCCACTTAATCACTACAAGTGTCATGTCTGAAGGAGGAAATGTTGAATCAGTCAATGCATGGAGTTTTTTCCTCTTAACTTCACTAAAACCAAGTTTTCACCTAAGTAATTTGGAAGGATATAAAGAGAATTAGTCGTCCAAGACTGCTCAGCTTCCCTGAAAGTTCGATCCCACATTAAAAAGAAAACAGATTAGGAGGTACATCAATGTGTTGTTACAGGACCTATAGTGTTGTATGCAAGGCATCAGTATATAATTCCATTGTTAGAGCTGCCACACTGCACTAATGGATAGGCAGTGACTTTCAGGGATAGCTGTAGAAACAGTGATGCTCGCTGGAGTTAATCATGTTGAGACCAGGAAATTTTTAAGCCTAAGTGTGAAGACGTGTGGTAGCTGAAGGGACCGTGTCGGCCTTCTTCCTCTCTTTCTCAGGTGACGCTGAGGCACGAAGACGGAGATGAGGGTGCTGAGCCCCCTCCCAGCGGGCGCAAGGATCGGAGGAGGGCCAGCCTTGGTGCTGGCGAGCGCAGGGGGCTGGAGCGCCGGCGGAGCCGCAGGCACTCGGCGCAGAACAACGGCAAGAGCACTTTATCGGCCCCAGCCAGCCCTTGCGGGCAGTCCAGCTTCGTGCTGAGCCACGGGCAGCGCGTGGAAGAGCTCAGCGAGAGGTAAGGGCAGGAGCTGAGGGATACTCCTTTCTTCTCCCATCGCTTTCTGCTCATTGCACTTTATTAATATGATAGGCTTTTCTTTGTCTTCCTCTTTTCATTGAAATAAAAATGAAACAAACAAAAGTATATTCAGAGTTAAAACACCAGCACAAAAATGAAATGGATTTGTGGGTGACTTACCTACATTGCTAAGTTCTTTGGCACCATCCGTCCCAAGTAAGTAGACCCAAACCACATGACATAGAGCATTTGGTATGAGAACTAACTCAGCCTAATTTCATTCATTGACAGATTTTATATTCACTATGTTCACATAACAGAAGATTGTAACAAGAGCATGGTAACGTTAATTCAGAGCTATTTGTCCCGTGTATGTTACAGTTCATTCTTTTTTTTTTCCTCCTCTTCATTCCAGCATAAATATTTGCCTTTGAGGCTACAGCAGAGTAGTGAATATGCCTCATGTTTTATAATTAGCAAAAGAGAGGCAGTAATGGCTAGCTGAGCAGCAGTCTGCCACAGTGGAGTCAGTTGAAGATGGTGTCTTTGCCAGTCCTATAAACGTTGGCTTAGGCTGTGTGTGCTTAGGAAAAAAGGAGCTGCAGATCCTTAGTGTGTCTGACTGCTGCACAAGAAGGCTGGAAGTAATTCACCACAGTTGCATGTCTGATCAGCCGTCGTCTCTTTGATGTCAGTGGAGTGCAGCAAGCACTGGTGGGCCTTCAGTTATCTAATGTGTTCTACATGCCTGAAATTTCAACCAAGATGAATCAAGCTCTGAGACTGGCTGTTGATTCTAAAGGGAATCTGGCTGACTAGCTCAGGTGGTGATGCATGAAAGCTGCAGACAGCAAAAGCTGGACACTGTCATCTCACTGCTGAAGATGCAGTTTGAAAAACTGAAGCGTGGTCTGTACAAGAGCATATCTTGTATTAATTATAACTTTTGGGACGTTCATTGAAGGTTTATCTTGGTTAGCAGGGGATGTAAACTTAGAGCCTTAAAATCTTATGTAAAGCAGTCCTTGCAAAGAGATTTGGGTTGACTAAAGTTTAATGGGTTCCGGCAGTATGAAAATGTAAGACTCCAGATAACTGAAACAGTAGTTGAATGTTGAATTTTGTATACCAGATACATGGCACTTTATTTTCTTTCTTTTCTTTTTTTTTTTCTTTTGGCATTTGACAACATATTAACCCTTGTTTTCCATCACCTTCCATGGCCTGGTCTTTAGTGGGCTGCCAGCTGAGAGCCCCATGGTCTCACAGGCTGATAGCAAGGATGAAAGTGCATTTGAGGATGAGTTTAAAGCATCTTCAGAGTGAGTACAGCTGGGAGCTTCAGCTGCTCTGCATGGAATGCCTTGTGCATGACCTTGGGCTCTGCTTCAGGACTTAACAATATGACTGGGAATCTGTAACCATGAATGTAGAGCAGATATTTAACTGATTAATTTGGATTGGAAATGAGGAGATGCTTCTACTCTACAGAAATTGTTAATTCCCTTACTGTTAATTGAACAATAGAAGCCATCCAGGACAGCTTCTACCAATATGTTTTCTCACTATTATTGCGTGTGCTTGCTAGCTTTATTTTGCAGTCTTTCAGTAACTCCTGATAAATTTGTGTTTGAGCTAATTTTTAGTGGGAATAGAATAGAGGGAATAAAACCACAACAAATCAGTTTCAGAAGCTCTTTGAAGTACTTTTTAACCAACATAACATAATTTCAATAATCATGCTACTTTTTTGAAAAAAAAATTATCCAGTTTGGCTCCACACACTTTTTGACAGTGACATATTTTAAAGCATAATTTAAGTTTAAATACACAAAAGAAATCTTTATCTAAGCAGTGAATTTTAATTTTGTGTTGCAGTTATCTTCTGTAGGACAATAATTAAATTCTCTTCAATTCCATTTGGAATGACCAACTTGCTCACCTGGCTCTGTAAGGAAACAGGCATTCAATTATGAATATGTGTAATTCTGATCTTTACTTTGCATATTAGTTAAATAAAAATACTGCCTCAGCTCCCACCCCCATTCTCCAGTCCTCTTAGCAAGTAAAGCAGGGTATTACTTGTAGCTAGCAAATCAGATTTTTTCCCATGGGACATTACAGACTACAAAGTATGTTCAGGATTTGAGGATGCAAGTTCTGTGCTCAGTGAAATTGTTTAAGTTACCATAAAAAGAAGTTAGTCAGCTGTTGGATCTTCTGTAATTCTCATTTTTCTGGTAAAGTGTTTCTGGTAAACAAGCTTTTCAGATAAGCAGATTCTGTCCTTCACATTTTTAGATTCATTATCTGCCTAAATCTATAGTTGTGGTAAGAAGAGGAAAAACAGCCTTCCTGCTTTATCTTATTCCAGTAAGTCTCAACTTCCAGTGAAATAGTCCAGATGTGTGCAACATTATCTCTACACCTGATAGCTAAATTGAGACCAAAAAAAAAAAAAAAAAATTGAAGAAGGAAAAAAGGAAAAGCCTAAAAGCCTTATGGCTTCTACTCATTAATGTTTAGGCAGAAAAATAGTGAAGTTGAATGTGTCCTTTAAGGTTTTTACACATGTATAGAATTTGAATTAGAAATGGAAAGAGGAATTCTGTAATCAGATTTTCAAATTTGAGCATACAGTCTTCAATGCAAGATATATATGGGTTTAAGGACTTGAATGGATTCATCTTGTGGCAATTTGTATTTAAATTTTAAAATCCTGTGTTAGAATATGATGCAGGCATCACTTGATTTTGTCAAAAGAAATGCTTGTTATGACCCTGTTGCTTCCATTGTTAATGTTGTGGAGAGGAATCTATACAAATGGATGAAAATTACTTATTACCTCTGTAAATTGGAAGTGACTTCTGTTCAGCCATGAAAGAACTGTCTCCTGCTAATGCCCTTTTAGTTCATAACCCTGCTTCCTCTTGAGAAAGGAAAAATTTGGCAGTAAGTTTTTGCAGTGCTCTATTTCCCAAAAAATAGTTATAAAATGGATTTCAGTCTTTATTCCTTCACTACAATTTCTTTCCCAGTAGGAATTGTAACAGTACTAATGATAATCTTACTGTGTTGTTCCTACTGAAAGCTCTAAACTTTGTGTGTGGCTGCAGATGTCTTATGTCTGGTTTTACAGTGGATTAGACCCAGTGGAATTGCTTCTGATGAACACGGTTAGAGATTGAAATTGCACTCTTACACTGTACTAAATTTTATTTTGGGAAATATTCTAGGTTATTTTTGGACTTCTGTACCAAAATCAGGAGAAGGTTCAAGTTCTTTCCCATCATTCTCCTTCCCACAATATTCATGTTTCTTTTCTTTCAGCTCATCAGCTGTTTTGGCAATGGCTTTGCTTTTGTTTACCACATCAAACAGGTTGTCCACAGTCATCTGCTTTGTGTCAACCAATAATTCTTCCAAAAAGAGAGAAATTCGTGGTGCCGGTAAAACAACAAAAAAAAGACAATATTGGCCAAATTCTGTTCTGTCTCACAATGCTTTATATCCAGAAAAGTTGTCTGAAGTCAATGGAGTTGGTCTGATCTATGCCAGGCTAATTGAGAGCAGACTTTGGGTTTTGAGCTGGGAAAAGTTGACAGTAAATGCTAAGGGCGACCAAAAGGAAAACTTGCAGGCCTTTTTCATCCACTTGGCAGCCTTTTTCCAAACTAAATGTATTGTTTTTTCGCCTGTGGTTCAAAACAAATAGGGATCCAAATCTGCTTTGTGTTAAAATAGTTTTCATGGAGAGCAGAGCCCAGCCCTATGTGCCTGTTACTAAATAAGTAAGTAAAGAAGTTGATAACAGCTACTAAGAAAGGCTGAAGGTTGATTTAAAGGTCTGTACCTACTGCAGCATACTTTAAGATGCCTGTCCTGACCAGCAGAAGGTCTGCTTTGCTGAAAGTCCTTTCTCTTACCATGATGGCATAGAGCACCAATAAGCCTGGTGGGAACTTTGGTCCTGTTTAGCATGATGTTTTAATGCTGTGCAGGAGGTACCTCCTAAGGTTTTCTGCCCTGGTCCAAACTAAGTGCTCTCACTCTGTGGTCTAGCATACTGCTTCTTATGAAGAAGACTTTTAAACACATTCTTCCATGGGTTATGTTTTTTGTTTGATTGTTTTCTTTTTAAAGTAAAGCTAGCTCTGTCCAGCCACACCATGGGTAGAGTCAGGGAAAAATACAAGGAGTGGCATGGGATTTGCACTAGATTTATGTTGTTATTGTATGCAGTGATTTCTGGCTAAATTAGCATTAAGAGGCAAATTTCTGTCTCTGTCTTTTAGTCTCATCCTGACTAGGTTTCAGAGAGTAAAAGGCAGCCTGTTCAGAAGTTCTCAGTGCTGTCTTGAGCATGGCACAGCTTCTCTGAGTTCTGTACATCAAAATCAGAGACAAGTGCTCCTCCCAGTTTTTCAAATTAATGTTTCACATTTTGCTGTGCATTTCCCTGTCTTCAGTGCTGCACAGAGACCACATTTATCTCTCTCCCTGGGTGTCCCATCAGAGCTGTGTCAGCCAGACCTTAGCAAGCATGTTCTAGTGAGCTTCTGGGAGATTTATATTGACACCTCTTACCAGAATTTGAGTGAACAGCTCCATCACTATGGAATTAGTTACAGGTCAAAGATGGAGGTTTATGAAGTTATAAATAGCTAGAATTAGGTATTTTCCTCTCTTTACTAGACTCTGCTTTTTATTTCCATAGCTTTGATTTGTTTTATATTATCAAAAATCACCAAAGAATTGCTAAGATTGATCTTATAATACTAAATACATTTTAGCTAGAGATAACTTGGCCATGGTTAGAACCTTCTTTTCAGTATTCCTGTGCTGGACACCTAACAAATGAAAGAACAGACTGCCATCTTAAGAGCTTACCAGAGTGGAGCCTGCATTCTACATCAGTGACCAAAGCTGGCTTTAGTAAGCTTTCTCTTAGTAGACCATGAGGCTTAAAAGATATGAGGAAGATCAACTGTTCAGGTCCACCTGAGGCTTCCAGATTTTTCAATTTGAAGAAAGCTGGCCCTCAGGAGAGCAGCATTGATAAGGTAAAAACAACAGAGAAGCAAACAGGGAAATATGTATCTATGAACTTTGCTTTTTTCAGGGTCCTGCCTTGAAAGTCTTTTAGGACTCTTCCTCTGAGCAAAGAGTAGCATAGGGAATTCCAAAGATTCTCACAAACTCCTAGGCTAGCTGGATGCAGCTCCACTGCATGGTGCACCCTGGGCTCAAGGTCTTTAACACCCTTTATGGTCCTAGAAAAAAACAGGGAAATAGTTGTCTAAATAAAGGAAAGCTGTGCTGAGAAGTTGTAAGGTCCTGTTTGTTAGAAAATGCATGTTTCTGATGTTTGAGGATTGCCAAGATGCAGGCAGAGATCGTGATGCTATTTTGGTTTTACCAGAAAACAATGAATACAGCTGAGACTCTGATGCTAAGCATTTTTTCGGCTCAGTTTTGGATTCCTGATGAGTTTCTAACCAACAGCACAGACCTTAGTTTGCTTATTAGGCCTCATTAACTGATTGTTCAAATTGCTTCATGTAGAGCCAGGACTGCAGGGTTGGTTTGCTCAAGATACAGCTGAGACTTGTTTTTTTTTTTTATTATCATGATTTTCCATGTTTTCAGACATCCCAAACCATAACTAATCTTTTATTTTTCTCTAGCATTTACTATGAAAAAAATCTAGGTTTTGTCATGATGTTTCAAGTTCTGGTGACTTTCCACAACACTATAAGAAAAGACTTGATTGTATAAATACGTAATGGGTATAGATCAAAAATACAGTGGTGGGTGGGTATTTTTTTTTTTTTTTATTTAGGATCTCTTTGAGTCACTGTCTGTGTCAAATATGATGAGTGGTATATAGGTATGAAACAGCAAAGTGGAGAGATTCAACATCATCATTTGATGTAAGACTCAGATTGTGGTATAGATTACTAAAGGCCCAGATGAGAGAAGGAGTAAATTTCTCTTTTATTGCTGTAATAGAAAGAAGCACGTTGGGGTTTTTTTCCTTCATGTTTATCTCTGGTTCCTAGTTTTGGATATGAGGCATGAAATTAGACAAAGAAAACATCCCCAGGACAAACATGCAGGCACATATCTGTGGATGTGGATCTCTTTAATACATGTACATACACCTAGACATACACATATACAAATGAGCTGAGCCACCTCTCATTTGGGTGTGCTTTGACATTGAATGGCATATGAACAGTTATGAGGGAGATAATAACTTTTCACAGTTTGGTTGGTATTGATGAAAATGAAAATGGGATAGAAAAAAGAAAAGGTTTTAGAAAGATTTATCTATGAAATGAAATAAAATTAAATGGCTTGGTAAGGTAGTATCTGTTAGTAGCATCAGATCTTTATTAGACTTTGACAGCAATACCATATAAAAATCTAACCTGCTATTTTAGGTTTGGAACAGGAGAATACATTAATTTCTCTTGTGCAGGTAGGATTTGAAGTGTTAGCAGATTGCAAAGGAGAACCCTAAAGGTGTGAAACTTTCAGTCTTACTCTTTGTAAGCATATCTTGGAAGATCCCATAAGGAATGCAGTCGAGGAAAAGGCATTAAGATAGGTTAAGAAAAAAAATTTTTAAAGCTATACCATGAGAAAGGACTGTATTGTTGTATAGATAGGGATTGACCCCCTATTGACCCAATAAGTACTAATGACACAAAAATTTAAAATTTACAACTTGATGAGTATCTCAGGTCCAGGTCAAATTACTGTTTCAAGTTGATATCAGTTTTTTTTTTTTTATATGAATTAAAACACCTCTGTAGGTGTGTCAGGTTTTCTAGTAGGGATACTCTTTTCTGACTGCACATCTCACTGAAAGGAAATGTTTTATGCTTGGTATACCTGCAGAGTCCAGTTAACAGCAGTGCACTCTGCTGTAAAGGCAGTGGTGGATTTTCCTATTTGAACTTCAGGAGGAATCAAGAAAGCACTGAAGTTTAAATAGATTATAGCTGCATGGCAAATGAAATCACAGCATGACTTAGCCTAATTATTTTACTTTGTTTTTTCCCACTGTGTGTTTAGCTTTCATGAGGTACCTGAAGAAATGCAATGCCAGACCAGGGTGTGAATGCATTTGTCTGGATCTGTATGGGAGTGTCTTATGCACTGGAGTGTACATGCCTTAGAAAGTTCACCTCTCCAGTGTGTTCCCAGTGTTTGTAAACGTGATCCTCTGAGAACAGGAAAGGTTTTTTACACATAGGATGCAATGGTGGGGGCAGAGGGAAAAGACAGCAGCTTGGTAGGAGGCCATTTCCCTTTGAAAGGTCAATAACAATGGCCTTCAGCTGTTAACCAATATGCACTTCCAAGCTCTGAAGATAACATTTCTTCTCTCTGTATATGTTTCAGTATAGATTGTTCCAAAAGTCTATCTGCATCATTGTTCTGTATCTTTACCTTTCTGTTCTTAGAAATGTAAAAACAGCAATGCCATTCACTGATCAGAGAGTTGTGACTCTTGAAGTCTTTGCAAAGCCTTGCCAGTATCTTAAGCAATGTTTTGGTATCTTGCTCTGTTTTGATGTGTCCAATATAAACCAACTGCAGCAGTTAAACAAGGCTGGAGGCATTGCTCAGTATTATTTAGATGTGAAAAGCTGTTGCTGATCATAATTTAGGGATAAAAAAGTAACAGGAATGTAGAGATAAAAGACAGATATGAAGGTATAGTGAGTGCATGTACTTCACAGCACTTGACATTTTCTCACCTTTTTCTCTGAACTGTTTTCTTTATTTAGGGCAGAAATACCAGGATCATTTTCCTTTTGACCTTTGTAATTAATCACCTTAGTCTTCCTGTATGCAAAAAGTGAAATTTTGAGGCTTTGTAAGTACATTATTATCAATATCATTTATTTTTCACATAATTGTACCAATTGCAGTGAAATAGAAATAGGTAGTGGGGTTAATAGGTGGTTTCTTTGGACTTATTTTTAATGGAGGAGGAAAGTGTATTGCCCTGTCTTTATACAGACTTATAAATGTTGAATTTGAATTATTACCACTTTTACTTTTCACCTAAAGGACTAGTTTAATCTGTTTTGGCAGCTAGGATAGAAAAAAAAGGAAGAAGCAACAGAAGTGTACCAAAGCATTTGTTTATTTTACAAGGATTTAGGAATTTGGCTATGAATTGTGCCATCTAAGCTATAAAGTGGAGTTGAACTCATAAACTGAAGAAAATGGAAAGCAATGGCAAGATAAAATAAAATTACATCCACTGTGACTTATATCTTTTCTTAATGGAACATTTTTCAGTTTTTCTTTGTCCCCTTGGAGTTCAGGGATGAAGCCATGCACAAGGTAAAAGAGGTCAGAGGTTTTCAGGAGAGAGGGTGGAAAGCAACCTTAAAAGGAAAGTTTGGGAGATCAGCTGTAGTATGCAATTTAAAATAATATTGTGAAATGGATAATGGTGGTCTTATTTCTCTGAATGTGGCTTGTAGTCCTGGTCACAGAATCATAGAATAGTTGTGTTGGAAGAGACCTAAAGATCATCTACTAGATCTCATGAGCTAGTTTCTATGTACATTGTACGTGCTGACCAAAGCCTTGGTAGCCTCATCGCGGCAAGATGATAATTTTTTCTATTGTTCTATATTCTGGTTCATTACTGGTTAAATTAATCCTGAATTAAAATGATTTGAAGCATATCTTACCTTTTCAAAATTTCCTTTGATACCAAGCAAAGTAGAATGTGTTTCTGTGCTCATGTTTATTTTGTTGGTATGGGTTTTTGTTTGGTTTCGTTGGGGTTGTTTATTTGTTAGGGACTTTTTGGTCCTTCAGGACAGCCTTTTAGCTCTTTTAGCTCTACCTTTGGGATTTCTTTGAAGGTGAGTAGTGAGAAACTTGTGTTTCTGTGCTACAAGCTAGAAAAAAATCCTACATTCTTTCAAGCTGCCTTCACCAAAACTCTGCTAAGAGATTGGGGAGAGCCTGGAGAAGAGAGAGGCTACACAAAACCTTGTACACATTGCTCAGCTCCAGGGTCCAGTGGGATAGAGATCAAGTTTTAGTGCTTTGAGTTCTTGTGGACTAAGAGCCATTGTCTTCAGAGTGCTCTTACTTTTAAAATCAGGTTAGGTGTCTGTGTGTGGTGCAAGGCCTGGCATCTCAAGGACTCTGCCCCTGCCTTCAGCTAAACTTGTAGAAGAGTCTGTTTCTTGTCTTTTCCTTCCATCAGTCTGTATTTATTAGTGCTTTTCTCTTTGAAGCTTTGAACAGGTGTTTAATACCAGCTGGGCAAGTTTTCATTCTAAAAGGGAGAGAAGTTAATCCTTTAGTTCTAAATCCTTTGTCAAGATTTTGTTTTGCCGTCTAATGATTCTTTCTCCATAAAGTGCACTTTCATAGTATTTTTTAATATGCATATTATTTTAAGGGGCTAAAAATATTTTAATATCAAAATTTAGTTGAAGCAACTAAGCAAAACCTGTGCCCTAGATGTTTGTTAGTTGCCATGACCAATGATACTTTCTAAAGATTAGTGGGGGGGGGTGGGGTTTTGTTTATTTGTTTAGTTTTTTTAGCCTGTAGTAGTTATGCATTTTAAAGTTTGCATTTTAAACAGAGTGATTGTTTTGAAATTTGTTTTCAGTGCTATAAAGCTTTTGTTTAAATATTTCTAACCTGATGCTTTTATCATGGAACTGAAGTAACCCAGGAACAGCCTTAAGATTAGCTGAATATATCTGATCCTTCAGCATTAGCTGAAGACCTTCCTCCCTGCCACTGGATAAATATTTGCCTTTTGTAAACAGGATAGATTCCTCTGCACTACAAAAAACCATGCTGGCTTCTGAACCTCATTTAATTGGAGACCTTCCTATGAGTCCTTTTCTCTTAATTTAATTCCACTACTGCATTGACTCCAGATTTGCATCTGTATGTGAGAGGGACAATGAACTTTTCCCCACCATCCCTTCTCCACTGCATACAAAAATGAATACATGACTCTACACAGTTCCGATGAGTTCACAAACCTGTCTGCTGTTGTGTTTGAGTGTCTGACTCCAGTTAGTGTTTTCCCATTTTAATATTCACACGGAAATGTTACTTCCTACCCTTAGGAAAGACTTAGTTAGCAGGTACTGCCTGTTTTGTTGGACAGAATATCCTTCCTCTGACAAGATTGAAAAGACTGCCACTGTTGCTTTGTTTAAAAGAAAGAGCACACATCATTCCTGCCTGTGAGCTTACTCCTCTCATCTGTATCTGAGCCCCCTTCTGGGGATACTCAAGGACTCTGAAACTGAGTTTAGTTACTACAATAGTGTTGAGTATCTCCCCATGCAATCACTTACTTCCTTTGTGCAAGTTTCCCCTGACCACATTGCCTCCCCAGACTGGAGGGTGTGCCTGCCTCTGTGCACACCAATCATCTCTGCTAGCAAGTCACACAGAGCAGATCCTTCCTCTGGCTTTTCCAGCCACTTGCCATGTAGTTGCCGCACTCCTGAGCTTAATATTAGCAAAGGAAAAGAGCTTTCCAATCAAAGCTTCTTCTGAGATTTTGACCTAGAACTCAAGGACCGTTTGAGGAAGGAGTCATTGGCCTGACAGAAGAATTATCACTCTGGAATATCTGAATTTTTTTCAGGTCCTTTCTCCATGCTGTGTAAACTCCTGTTGTTTTAGCCATGCCCTCATAAGGTTAAATAAATTCTCAAAGAACTCCTTCAAATTTATGAGATCCACCATATCAAATGAGTATTTCACAAATGATTTCTGGTATTTTGAGACAATTGAAGAGAGGAGAAATTTTGACATCACCAGTGTGGAATCCTGGTGGGAGCTTTAAACACAGCAATAATGGGGACACTCTTGTTCATATAAGCAATAGCTGTGCTACCAGCATTATAGGATTCATTGTGCTCTAAAAAGACAGCCAGGATCCCACAGAGCTTCATGAGTTATTTCTTAAATCTGAGTGCTGTAGGACAAGCAGATACACAAGTTTCCCTTCATAGGCAATAGCTGAGCTTGATCTAGTAAAAAGGTATTATATGAATGCTCCCTGGTTCAACTCTTTCTTTTCTTTTTTCCAGTAAATGAGCAAAATGTGTCAAAGTTGACAGGTGCCTGTGTAAGGGTGGTATATATTTGTGGGCAGGACAGGGAGATGATGAGATGTCAACTGAGATGGTTATGTCACTTAGCCACTTTAGGAATGGTTAAGTGTTTACTCTGTAAATGTTTGCCAGAGTATTGAAAAAGTTCCAGGCACTGCCATTTGCCTGGTTATTCTGTAACTCCATATAAATGCAACAAATTTTGGATTGACACTTTGCATTGAACTCTGTGAGTTCATGATCTCACACTTATTCATTATTCTTATAACATGGAAACTAATTCTAAATGGAAAAAGCCATAGAGCATCCCTTCAGAATCAGAGGAAAGAAAACAAGCTTTCAGGGAAATGCAAGGAGTAGAAGTGTTATACAAACTTTATTACTCATATATTTTTATTTTTGCATGGAGCATAACCTAATGGTGTATACATCATTAAATCAAGTGGAGAACTGTATCAACTGCAAATATATCTTCCTTGAGGCTGTTGTTTTGGAAAGGTGAAAAGCATAGATACGAGGGATGGGAGGCAGACAGTATAGCTTTTCCATTATGTTTAATATAGTTTTCCTATTTTACATATGTGATTTGTAGCTTGTGGAGGCTTTATGCATGACTTACACTTCTCTTTTGCCAGAATTACTGCTGAACTGAAGCCTGCTTTGACCATAGTAATGACTCTACTGAAATAATTCATGTACTGGCATCTGATAACTTAAATATTGCTATTTGCTAATAGTCCTGAACTGATTTGGTCTCTGTTATTTCTAACTCAGTGGTTCACCCTGTTCTCTTTTCCAGTTAAGCTATTGGTTACTTAGCAGGAATGTTTTACTTGGTTTAATTTAGGAAGTGTGATGTCCAGTGCCAGCTGTCCCATGCCAGCACAGCGTGTACTGTCCTTTAGGCCAAAAAGACACAACTTAATGACTAATGAGTTGAACATTGCTATTGTCATGAATGCTTTCCATTAATGCCTCTGCAGGTAGTGCAGCTGCAAATGGAAAGTAAAGCTCCAGAAAAATCAATGTCAGCTTTGAATATTAAAATAATAGTAAAAAATATAAATAGGGGAGAGGATAGCAGTTTTATATTGGTAGCTACCCTTGTGCAAACACATACTTAGCAGGAAGTTTTAGGTGGCTTTTGGTCTAACATAAGAGGCCCATAACTCCCTCTTCATCAGTCTCTTCCTTCCATTTCTAACTTCATCGCATTTCTTTTCCATGTTGGGGACTCATGTTGTTTTCTCTTCCACCTTCTTTCGTTCCATCCCACTGCATGCCTCTTTCCTCGGTCTGACCTCAGAGAGGACGAGTATGAAGAGGAGGAAGAAGAGCAGCCAGTCACAGAGCCCAATACTGAGGATGAGGGGGAGGAAGAGGCCAATAGGCAGGTCAAAGCCAGGTACCAGGATTCAGCATTGTCCCTCCACCTTTTCTTCAGGCTCTGGCATGAACTCACCAGCACAGTATGCAGCAGCATCCACCTTTTCACTCACTTTCCTTGATCACCTGTTAAAGCCACCCCCCACAGAAATATTTTTGCATTTAAAAGCTTTGGGGAAGGGGCTGGGTGGTGGCAGTGCTAATGGAAACACTCGATTATGTAGGTTCAGTGCACTATGAACTGTCTGCACTCATTCCCTTTAGGTAATACTCACAAATCCTAAAAGCTTTAGTGAAAAGCATAACTTGAAGCATGGTTTGGTTTAACTGCTTAGTTAAGGCAATGATGAAACACTACAATGCTTAGCTGAGGATGTTGCTTGGTTTCTTTGGTTTTCATCCCTATATTCAAAATACTGCCTTATTAGGAATATCTGTTGCTATGCAGTAAATTGACATTTTTTTGAATGCTGCCTTAGATTCCATATAAGTTTTGTTCATGTTTTAATAGCAAAGAACTACTTTGAGGCAAAACTGATATACATGTGTATACTATATATATGTGTGTGTGTGTGTGTGTGTATATATACATACAAATATATATATATATATATATACACACACATATATATGTGTATATCAAAAATTTATAAATGCCTGCCCTTCTGTGTATATACAGATAAAAGAAAATCACCAATCAATATGCTTCATCACCTATCAATACTCTTGTGTAAAAATTTCCCACTTATTTCTGAGATATATATATGTATTTGGCATTTGGCAACTTGATCCTAATAAACTGAAAACAAGAAAATGTATTTTTTGTTCCAGACAGCCATTTGAAATAGGTTAAATTACTTGGCTTTGCAACTCAGCAAATGAGATTGGAATTTTTTTTTTAAATAAACCACATTCATGCAGATGCTGTACAGCACAGAAGGAAGAAAGGAAACTGTTTAATGTGTAAATTCCAAAGAAAATACTGTACTTTTGTTATTATTATCTTCCAGTCTGCAAATCTTGCCAATGGCTGCCTGAAACTTCAAAATTAAGTGACAATTTCCTCAAATCTGATTCTTAAAAGTCAAAGCTAAGACACAAGTTACTGGTAAATCTCATGAGTATACTAAAATACTGCTTTAAAAAGTGAGGAAGAGCCTCATTAAGAAATGTGAAGAGCAGAATGTTTTTTTAGGTCATTGGTCTTTTTAAGATAATTATCTCTTTAAGATAACTGGGTGATATTCCCATGACTTTCCTAAGTACCTTTTTTCACTGTCTCTGTAGCATTAAAAAAATTATCTCTAACGTGGCTATTTGTGTTAGATGCTGACAGGTAGGATTGGCCTGGCTTCATGGTCCCCTGTCAAGCACAGCAGGTGCGATAGATGAAGGTTTCCAGATTTTCCATTGTGAGAACAATTACCTGGTGTACACCTGATGATTAACTGCATAAGATCCCAACATATGTAACACAAATTTTGGTTTTGTTGCCTATGCTGGGCCAAGCCCACAGTCCTCAGATAAGGATTGTGCCTTCCATGCCAGCTGGGGGATTGCAGAAGTGGTCTTGGGAGAATGAAATCAGCCATGCCAATGATCCAGCCCAAAGCCTGTGCACAGTGTTTGTGCTGGAGTTACCAGTGAAAACAGACACCCTGGACTGCAGATCCCATGGCTTCTCACCTGCTTTGTGCCTTCTGTCACTCACCAACATCTGCCTTCAGTAGAGCAAAGTAGATGTGTTTTCTGTTTTCTTTGATGCAAACTCTGCAAGTCTCTATGAAAGACCAGCATGGAATGCTGACACTCAGAGAAACCAGAAATTAGTTCCTTCATACCTAGAAAAATACTTGTTAAGGTGTTGCTTTTGAAATAATTTTAAACTAGATTTTTTAAAGAACAGTGCTAATTGAGTACTTTTTCATTTTCATCTTTGTTGGATGAACATTTTTACTAAAAAGATCAGATTGACAGGGAGAATGGTAGCCAGATATCAGAGAGTCCAGAGATCTAGATAAGATATCTGGACTTGGAGAAGCAGTCCTGCAGACTGTATCTTCAACCATCTGTATTCCATGGAGTATTTTCCAGTGTGCTGTCTGCTTTGTACTGCTCTGACAGTGTTTACAACCTAACTTGAAATATATGAAAATTGTTCCAAAAATAGGTGTGAAAAGGCTCATGAAAAGGAGTTCTGAAGCCTATAGGTTAAATCCCCTCTTTTCCCTTAGAATGAGTTTCTTCTTTTCCCCAGTATTTCCAACCACAAGAAGAATCCCACTGGGATACGAAGATGTGAGTTCTCTTTATTTAAAAAGATGTGATGATTGTCTAAATTTTGAAAGTTTTTGTTTCTCTGACTCTTCATTTTTTTTTCCCTGCAAGTGATTCTATCTGTGATCTCCCTTCGCCCCATTTTTCTCTCCCCTTCCCTTTCTAATGATTTTTTCCTCCTGCAGTGAGGTTCCAGATGTGCATGAGGCTGTGAAGGAAAGCTTTTCACAGTGTTCTGACTCTTCAGCTGTCTCCAGTGCCATTTCTCCAGCTGAGAGGCCTCTCACCTGCTCTAGAGCAAAGAGCTTTTCTAGCAACTCCTCTTCTGTGCCTGACTCATCTGTCTCTCATCATAATTCTGTCCTTTCATCACCATCTTCACCTGCAACAGCATTGCTGAGCTCTCCCCAAAATTCCTCAGCATCCATTACTCCAAAGGCATCTCCAACAGTGGAGAAATTACCTTATGTACCACACACTCCTTTTCACCTCTTCTCGTATGACTTTGAAGACTCTCCAGCATCTGTGAAAGAGAAGGAAGCAGAAATGATGAGGGAAAACAGGTAGATTTTATATAGCTAAAATAATTTTAAGATAAATTAATAGAGCCTTTCAAGAATTTTACAGTGCTAATAATGCTACTCTATGTGTTGTATTATTTCCAGAACATACTGTACTAATTATAGTCCTGTAAGCCTGTATTTTGATTTGATATTTTCCCCTTGCCTTTGCTGACATCATTACTCTTCTTCCAGGTCTGTAGTTAATAAATATCCTGGCCTTCTCTATAAAGCAGTGGGTAAATAACCCATGGTTTGGGAGATCACAGAAAGGAACATCATTTTGCTCTCATTTACAGCAATGTAATTTGCAGACATGTTTTCATGGAAATTGATGGGGCTCTTCTGCTATAAAATCAAGAGAGGTCATATCAGCACTTGAAATTCAGGGGTGAAGTCCTGGCTTCAAAGGCTGAACCAAAATTTGAGGCCAAATCAAAAATTTGTTGTTTGACTGCAGTGCATGTCCATCTCATGTGCAATTTCAGCTCATGCTTGTAATAAGACATCTATAAAGATAACACAGCACTCAGAATAGACAGTTTTATCTCCACAACATCTGTTGAGTTTACTTGTTCCTCATGCTTTTACCTTAGTTTTTTACTTTAATTTTTTCCATCCCACCCCTCTAAAATAAAACAAAAAATATTTTGTCTCATCTGTTTTCAAGTAAAAGAAATTTACAGTAAGTAGCACTAAAAACAATAACAGAGAATCACCTTGAAGAGGTTGATGATTTTTTGCTGTCTCTTACAGTTGTCCGTGTTGTTTAAATTAGGTGCTAAAAATGCACATTTATATTGCATGTGTATTTATTTCTTCCTCTCTCCAGCAGTCCTTCTGAGTTTCTGCATGTGAACAAATGTTTTGCTTCTTTTGATCCTTTTAATTTTTGATCTTTCTCTCCTAATAGGTGGATGTGTTTTGTCCTTTTTTCTGAAAAGTCTGTAAATCCAAGTAGTTGTTGACAAGTGACTTAGCTCACATGTTTTTCCTTTACCTGCAACTTGAACACTGGAATTCCTGTAAATTTACATTTTCCTTCATAGGTGCATTTTTCCCTTAGACCTCTCACGCTTGTTTATTGGTCTCCCATTGCTGCTGCTGTTATACTTTAGAGAGTAGATTCCTAAATACCTTCTGTTCCTGAAATATTTAGTATTTCTGCAGTGATTTTTTCTTTTTCCTCTGACCATCTTTTTGCTTCCATGTAGTACAGAGGTTCAGGGGTGGGGGTGGGGATTCTTCTGGGTTTATCTGGAGGAAAAGAAGGGCAAAGCCTACACAATTTTTTCAATAATATGCCCATAAAAGAGGAAAATGTCTTGAGGGTGAATGCTGCTGGATAAGACGATTGCATCTACACTGGTACATGAGACAAGAAGGGAAAATGAAAGCAGTAGCCAGTACCAGAGGAAGGTTAGAAAGATAAATTTTGTGTACAGAATACAGACTCACCCTGGTATTCTGGTCTTGCCTTGCTCCTATTGCAGCAACTCAGTGTTCCTCTAAATTTGGTAGGATATTGTGTCCACACCAGTCCCTCCGAATTTGATTTTTTTAATCGTTGTCGGTCTGACTCCATAGGAGGTGCATTCCCTCCATTTTCATAAGAGTTGTCTTCGGACTAATTGAAAACCCTTGGTCTGAAAAAGGGTTCTGCTCTATGTCAGCTTTTTCATGGGGCACAGGAGAAGAGAAACACATGTAGTGGTTGATAAGAAGGTCTCCTTGCAGTTGATCAAAATGGAAATGGAGGTTTCGGTCAGGAACATACCAAATCAGCTCTAGGTTCTTATCAGGACAGTGGAGTTTACTCATCTGTAACTCAATAAAGGCTCAGTCAGAACATTTCTTGGGCTAAGACTGTCAGGGAGAAGACCCAAGCTAGGTCTGTGCTACCAGGGAAGCTCCACACTGTCCAGTTACACAGTCTCCAGTGGACCCCTGTCTCCAGTTTCTAGTTAGTTTTCTTCTAGGGCAAGAAGGCTCAGACAGCAATTATTTCCTGCAAAATTTATTTTGTGGCTAAGAAACATGCATGTTAGAGTTTTTTTCCCAAGATTATTTCCCTGTTGCTGGTCATTATAGTGTCTCAAAAACAGATGAGGGATTAGGGGGTGTTTTCTAAAGCATTAACCTGAAATTGCTGCTCCAGAGGACACGTTCTCTTAAAGCACGATCCCTTCCATTGTAAAAGCACCTAGCTGAAATATACTCTGATTTTAACATGGGCATTGGCAGGCAGCAATGCTGTTGAACCCTAAGGAAAAACTTGAAACTTTGAATGAAATTTTGCATGGCTAGATGAATGTGCTAAATGGAGCTGAAGGAAACCAGCTAGGCTTTTCAAATAAATTTGCTGAGTGAAATTACTGCGTGCTGATGTGTGCGAGGGAAGAAGCAGCAGAGAAAAGATATGGTGAAGGAGGATATATTATATCTTGTGAAGGATAATAAGGAAAATTATGTTGCTCTATTTCCTGAAATGAGTTTTGCAATTTGGATGAGTTGACCTTGCTGAGTACTGATCTTCAGAGCATCATATGCTTTCCATGATGGAAAAAGGCAATTTCTGTGAACAGTATCAAAGAGAGAAATGTTAACATTTTCCCAAATCAAGAATCTTTTCTTGACATGCTGTTTAAGTACAATGGTAAAAAGCACAGCAAAGCAACACAACTGCCTTTTCTATTCAGTACAGGAGCCAGGATGAAAACATTGATAGAAAGGACTCTGGGGAGGTGGCCATTCCAGGAGTCCTGGAAACAATTTCTCTTTGATCAGCAAGCTCACATTGAAGTGAAGCAAGTTTATGGGGTTTTTTAATGGAGAGAAGGGCTGATAGAAATTTCTAAAGCCATGCTTCCGGAGACATGTCTTTTTAACCATGGTGATGATTTTTTACAGGCATTGTAAGAAATGGCACATAAGCTATTACTTATGTTGGGGGAGGGAAAAGAAAATACTGCTGGCTTTAATTGAAAAGAATGTTGTTGCTTTTCCATTTAAAATGCAAGCATTTGCAAGTCACGGATGCCCATGTTCAGATCATGTCTCAGGTGTGCTGCTGTTTTCCTTCATTTTAGTAGATATGGATACTGCTGGGCTGGTTTGATCCCTTTTATAATGGCTGGATATCACTTCCATAACAGCTAATAATTCCAAGTAACTGAGCAGTATTCAAATATTCCTGTTCTGAGTTATCACTTGGGAGGACCATTCAAAAGTCTCATTATTTACCTTGCCAATAGCTCACTGATTCATCATGTATGTTCATGCCGTGGTTGATATTAAGAGTACATGATTGGTTGCATATTTGGAAATAGAGCAACATTTTCAGAAGGTGACTGAAAAATTCTGGGGTATGGAGTCATTAAAACAAGAGGATTTACTGTTGCATGCCTGTTTGCTGATGGTTTTTTTCTGTCTTTCCCTTTCTCCTTCTTTTCTTCCCATTTCTTCAGATACAATAGCTATGGCAGCAGCTCTTACTCTTCTCCACGACCTTACACTGGTGTGAGTGCCCCTACAACACCCACTACTCATTATGGGACAACTCTGTCACCGCCTCAGGAGAACAAATCTGACAGGTTTGTAAATTAATCGGTGTTTTGACAACAGTTCCTTTGCAGACATAATGAAGGAGATAAATGTAAGCTGTTCTGAATGAGTACTGGAAATAGACTCTAGCCAGATTTTTCTAACATTGGGGGAAAAATGGGAAAAAATCTAAATGTGTTCATTTCCCACTCGTTCTCAAGCCTTTCTGTCTTACTTGGTATTAAAGGTTGGGTGTATTTCCATCCCACTTCTGTTTCTTCCACTTAAATGGATAAAGCAGAGTTGCTTCTCACATAAGCTGTTCTAAGTATTAAAAGCTGAATTAAAATTTTCTTTCTTTCCATTTTTAAAAATTAATTCAGATAGATCTGTTTTCATTTCTATCCTCCTAAATCAACTGCAAAATCTTGAAAATGTGCTTAGCTCAGAATTTTCTAGGCTATAATTTTGTCCTTTCTTGAGAATGTATGATATATCTCTGTAGCTAAAGCAAACTTCTAATAACCAACCAGTTATCAGCTTACTTTAAGAAAAAAATTTAAAGAGAGGAAAGAACCCAAACCAGCAAAAAAAAATGTTTTGAACAATCAAAATACTTTTTTGAATTATGTGAGGTACTAGGGGAAGAAAAAAGATAGGAAAATGTTATGGATACTTGAAAGAAATTCTTGGCAAGAGATTTGGACCACCAGAAATTTACTATCTCTTACAACCTGAGAGTAAATGACAGCTTCAAAGGATATCATGCTGATTTTAAAAAGGAAAGGTTAAAGTTTTTAATTAAATTCAATAATATGATACAATAATGTAAATAATATCCAATTAGGCCAAATGGGGTTTTGAGTGTTTGTTTCCAAATTGGCCTCTAATTCATAAAAACTGCATCCTCCACCCTGTTTTCTGAACGTAAGGTTTTTTTCAGGACTCTTTTTCTGTATTCCCGTTAATTTATATTAATGACTCTTTGGCATATTTCTGTATATGAATGTGTGTTTGTGTGTGTATGTATATCTGTTTGAACCTGCCTAATGCCTCACATCCTTTCCAGACTGCTACTCAGAATGGTTCAAGTTAGGTTCTTCCAGCATACATGTATTTGTAGCCATGAGGTATTGATTTAATCCTTTTTTCCAAGTGAGTAATTAGATTAAGTTTCTCTTTGGAGAGAGACATTGTTTTTCATTTGCTCATCTTCCTGGAGTACACTGCCTCAATTGGTCTTTCCTGATCTCAATTAAATTATTGCCAAGTGCAACCACTTGGCAATAATTTAGAAAAAAACTCTACACCAGCATATTCACCCTCATTTACCTCAGAAAAAAATGATGCAAGATAAGCAAGAGTTAAAAGTATTCTGCTGCTTTGGAAGTTTAAGGTTTTCAAGTTCCTGCTCT
This sequence comes from Serinus canaria, assembly GCF_022539315.1. Taxonomy (NCBI): domain Eukaryota; kingdom Metazoa; phylum Chordata; class Aves; order Passeriformes; family Fringillidae; genus Serinus; species Serinus canaria. The sequence continues at coordinate 85,365,965 of NC_066315.1, forward strand.
TGTAAGCTTCTGATTGCTACTGTGGCAGAGAAACCCCAAAGTGGTCAAACGCTGAGATGGCTAAAGATGGTTGGGCTTGTCCTGCAAGAGGCTGATGGTGCTGGCCCTGCTCCAGTGAGGAAAGCCAGCTTTCATTTCAGCATCTGCGTAAGTGCCTTGCTGGTTTGGAGCCAAAATGCCTTGGCCCCACAGGATGAAGCTGTAAAATTTGCAGATTCATGGAGAGTCAGGCCAGAGGGGAGCTCTGCAATCATCTGTTGTGACCTATAATGGGTCTCACAGAAGCTAAATGGAAGACCCCTGTACTCTCACATGTTTTTAAGTGACAGCACATGATTTCTCCTGAAAATATTCCAATATTTCTTATCACTGCTAGGAAAATATTTTATATTTTGAAGCTAGTTTTTCTAACAGCATCTTCCAGCCAGCGCACCCCATCCTTCTTTTTTCTGTGAGTCTGTAAAGTGCTCTACCTTCAACCATAAGCTGTCTCTTACATGTTGTAAGTGACTGAACACAGTGCTCAGCATCTCATCTCTGGTTTTTTGTTCAGGTTATGTTTGCTGCTTTCCACCTCACACGATAAAAATCTTTGTACTCCTGTTTAAATTTGCAGCTTGCTGTTCATGGTAGTTCATGAACTCACCAGGGTTTCTGCATTTTTATATTTGAGTGATTTTACAGCCTGATGCATCCTGTATATGAGTCTGAGAGCCGTGAAAATTGTGTGTACACCACGGCTGCATGTTGTCTGCAGAGTAGATGCAGTTATTTCTTTAAAGACAAAAAAGCTTACAATTTCAGATGCCATTTTGCATTTTCTTGTTCTTTTTGAGAGTGCTGAGATGTATACTTCTGCAAGTCCTAAAGTACTGACTGCTTTGAAGGGCAGAAGCCTTCCTTAATTTCATTGTCCTGAAAGACATGCACCAAAGAAATGCCCATGTAGAGACTGACAGATGGAATTTGCTTATTGGAGAGTAAGCCATGTAGTGCATGACACAGTGCTTGGCACTAATTAGTAAATGGAAAGTATTGTGGAGGTTTTCACAGTTTTCTATGAATGGTGTTTGCCTCAGATTATGTAAACACTATTTCCCGTCTCCTGATGGTAAAAATTTACATGGATTCAAACACCCAAAAAAAAGTTAAAAGATGGGGGGATGGTGAGGAGAGGAAGACATTTGATAAGAAGCAGATGCGTATCTATCGTTAGCTCTAAGGTGTGTTTTCTGGTTTCAGCTTATGTTTCAGTTATGCAAAGCCTTCACAGAAGGATTCCTGTCTTTTGTCATGCCGGGAAGAGCTTCAGATGCAGGTCCTGGTACCGTTTATCTGACCTTTGAGAATGAGGAGGAAGGAAGAAGCAGCATTTAGAGCAGTGCCCAGCACAGTGATTCATTTGCCCTGACAGGCATTTCAAACCCTTGGCTGCATATTGCTTATGTAAACAAGAGCCACAACTTAGGTGGAAAGAAGCAGTGTGGTTGACATTTTGACATTCATACTTCTAAAACTCTCTTTGGCTGAGATCAGTAGGGAATCATAAGAGCAGTATAAGTCAATGCAAAAGTAGCTGGATTTTGTTCTTTGAAATCCACATCATCTTTTTGTTCTTTGAAATCCACATCATCTACATCCACATTCTGAGTGTACAGCAGAAGAAAAGGCTTACTTTACTGTTTCTAAATACAGCTGCAGCCTTTTGGCAACTTCTTGCAATGCTGTTGTTCTCTCTCATTTCCCTGGGTCCCCTGTGGAGAGCCATGTTTGTGAAGTGCATGTTGCAGCCATGGGAATCCTGCAGAAGAAGGGCAAATTGCAGGGCACTTTCTGTTCAGCCCTTCACTGGGAGAGAAGAAGGAGTGTGTCAGTTCTCTTGTATCTCTGTTTGTGAAAGTCACTCCTAATGCATAAGAAGTATAACCCAGTCTGCCTGTTTTCTAATGCCAAAGAGTGCTTTGCTCCATAAATACGCTGCTCCCACTCTTCACCACTTATATCTTTCTCTCCAGCTAATAAGACAATTTAAAAATCGCTCTCATAACGTCAAAGATTTTAATAACAAAGGGGAAGAGCAGTGCATGACTGAGACACATCAGGGGGAAAAGCATTTTTCTGTCCCTCCTAGCTGGCCCCTTGCCTGAGGGCAGAAGGTGCTGTAGAACTAGTCTGTATTTCCATGCCTTATGGTCACACCTAGGATATTTCTGTCTAGCCAGACTGCTTTGTCAGACTCAGAATCTAAGGCAGTCACTCAAATTGAAACTGCAGCCTGGAGTCTGCCATAGGACATCAAACTTGTTACTTGCAAAGCTTCACACCCCCTCATAGTGTCCTTATGGTGGTCAAGTGTTTGCACTGTTGATCCTGGCTATCCTTAGAGGAGATCATGAAGGAGTGTAACTTCTTAGGCAAGAGCACCAGCTTTAATTCATTCTAATACCAGAAAAATATCCTGCTGGTGTGATTTCCAGGGTGGGTTTCTTCTGATGCATTTGCCAGGAGGTAGTTCCCGCTGGGCTGGGCAGTCAAACAGTAGTACAGTCAGCCTAGCTCAGAAAGCCTTCTTGGGGCACTGCCTGCCAAAGGAGCAAGAGTTCATGGTCTCACCTCTATCTGTTAAATCAAATGCCAGAAAGTTCAGCTCGCAAACCTCCGCTTCTTGAGGCTCTGGGCCAGTCTCTGTGAACTTAGTCTCCACCTCTGGCTGGTCCCTCAGAAGTTCTTCCAAATCTCCAAGCCTGGTAGAGGCCTGCTATGGTGTTTGCAGATTATTCCTGTTTGAAGCACCTCCAGCTTTTCCAGAGCGTTAGAAAATAGGCTTAAGAAATATTAAATATATTTCACATTCTTTAATATGTTTTCCGTCTCATTTGCTTTGTGATCTACAGCAGTATGTTACCTTGAGCTCCCTTGATGCAGGGCCTTGAATATTGAGTGTTCATTTCTATGTTCTTCTACATGTTTTAAAGGAAATGTTCCTTCAAACGGGTCACAGACAGTGAGATTAGCATGCCTAGATTATAGGTGATTTTTTTCTCTTCTGACACTTAAACACCATTCCTGAAGCATAAGCAAAAAGTGTGGCAAAAGACTGCAGATACTCTTCTTTTGAGTTTTATTCCCTTTCCAGGTTCCTGAAATAGTGATTTGCTGGAAATCTGGTGCGATCTGATTCAAATTTCTCTCTTTAAATCAAAACAAACCAAACAAACAAAAAACCCCAAACTCCTTAAGAATGTCAAACAGCTTTTCAGTTAGATTTTCTACTAAAATTAAAGGTCTCAGTAATTGACAACACCAGGGAGATATTGCTGGATGAAGCTTCTTGGCAGGCTCTTTTTTTGTTTTGTTGTTTGTATGTTTGAAGGTTTTTTTGTTAGCCATTTATCACTAATTTGTGCTCTGCAGTTCCTTTACTCTAGCTGTTAAGCACTAAGGTAAAACAAAAGCCTATGAAACATAACCTGCTATACAGCCTACAAAGCTGCTGCTCTCCCAAGAACCACTCCTCTTTCCTTGTCTTTCTGTTCTTTCTGTGTGTGCTTCTGGGCTCTCAGACCAGAGATTGTGACGATTATTCCTTGTGGTAACGGCCAAGCACATCTCTCACTGAGTAACATAATGAGAAACGGATAGCTTGGTCGCCAATAATAGTGGCCCAGGGCAAAAGCCTCAACTTTATTGCTGAGATTTTAAGAGGAAAAATGACCTTAGGAATTACTTGATGATTTACAGTTTGAGAAGCAGTGGTGGCTTGCACTGGCCTAGCTGCTTGTCAAACTACTGTGTAAGCAATATTCTTGATTGCAGCTTTGTGGACTTCATCGTAGGGCATATGTTTAAACAGAAGCACGGACTGGTTTTGGTTTCCGACTGCAGTGTGTTGCTGGCTGAACATGCCATGTGCAGTGCTGATGCTCAGGGCTCACCCACCTTGGCCTAAATCTACACCTGGGCTTTGCAAGTCACTTCCAGGCAAGGTGTAACTCAGAGGAGGATGAGAAGCTGCAGGTTGGAGAAAGACAGAAGGACAGTGTAAAAGCTGCATAGGTCAGCTGGAAGAAGAGAGTGTATGTAGAAAGTCCTTGTGCATTGCCCAGGCTTTGTGTGCAGCTCTGTCCTGCTGTAGCTGTAATTTGGGTAGTTCCCTCTACCACTTAAAAGTCTAACATTAATCAGTTCTTCTCTTGGTCATTCTCAAATTTCTTTCTTAAAGGAAGCATTAGTAGTTTTAGCTCTCAATTTTATGTTTATTTTTGAGAGAAGTTTTATAAAGATTGCTTAAGTAATGTTTAGTCTGTTTGCAAAGGCTTATATCAACATGCTTTTGAATTTGCCTTGTCATGTAGGGAGACATAACACACGGGGAGTTTCTTTAACTGTGAAAAGCAATATGGCTCTTGGCAGCTTTGCCTCCTCTTTTGTCTCTTCCTAATCTGGAAAATGCATTTATTTTGCTAAAGCCAAGAGACCTTTAGAGTTACTTAAGGCCAAGTAGGAGCTGCCGACTGTTGTACCCTCACTGTAGCATTCTCATGGCTGCTAGAACAGGAGCACTTTGCAAAATTAGGTAATTAGTGCTTCCTTATTAAAGTTATTAATGACTCTGCCCCATGTTGTATTAAAGAAAATCCTGAATATTAACCTTATGACCTAAAGGGATTTCCTCTCTGAAGTCATCTGTTAATTTTTTTTAGCTCATAAAAATATACATTTGTATTTTGTATTCTTCCTGTAGATAACCATTTCTATTTAGCAAATTTTTAAAATTCAAGTAAACAGAGGGAAAGGCAGCCACAAAATAGTATCTCAGAGCTCACGGGAATGAAGAATGTTTGAAGTTCAAAATTTCAGTTTTGTTTTCAGTAAGACAAATATTTTCTTCAGATTGCAACAAGATTAGAGAAATTTGGGGCACGTAATCCCCTTCACAATGTATAGTCTGTGATGGAGTATTTTCAGAAAACTGCAAGAACTTGCAAAAAAGCATGGAAGATCTTATGTCTGCATGAATTTGTGTTTATAATCATGATTACTAATTCACTGCTGTGTTAAATGCTGTAGGTCAGGCTAGCTGAATTTTTATTCAGAAGAGCTTTGGCCTACAGTCAACCTTTTAGCTTCGTATCCTCTGCTCTGTGTATTTTTTGCCTTCTTTTCTTCCCCCCCCCCCCTTTTTTTTCCTTTTCCTATCCCTTCTTCCAGTAAGATAAGTTACTAATGACCTCTTTGGCTCTGTGTCCTGATTCTGTGGTGAGGAGCTCTATTCACAGATCCACAGACCTAGATGCTGTCTGGTTGTGTATTTTCTTTTTGGAATGAGAAAGTAATAACATAGATTGTTTAGCTTTTACTGGTTTTAACAGCAGGCATAAGAAAGCTTTTCTTAACATTTTTTATATTTACAGTCCATTCTTAATAGCCTTGCATTCTCTACAAGACTAAAAATAGTAGTCAGAGTAAGCATCATTCTGGATTGTATTTGTGGAGCTGAACAAATGGTTGATATTACCAGCTGGTGACATATGACACCAACACTAAAATGCTGGCATATATTAGCTGTAACCCCATTTTGCAAGTGATCACTCTATTATGCTTTCATTGAGCATTCACATTTCTCTTTACTGTTAAAATCTCTTATCACCTTTGATTCGATGCCAGAAGTTTTTTTAGCCTTTTTCTTGCTTATGGATTTTTAAAATGCAGCCTGCAGCAATAAGACCTAAAAATTCATGAGGCCTGAAGGCACTGTCACCCTTCAAACAGTATCAAAGCAAGAAAATTACCCAATGGCTAAGCCCAAGCCTTCCCACCAACTGGTTTGGCCAGTCATGGTGCCATTTGCAATTCAAGTATGTGCTCACTGAAAGGGAACATTTACTTTAAGTGTTATTGCCGGGGAAATACAGAAATATAAATCAGATTTTGTCAACAAACTCTACATAGACAAATCCCTTTTCAATTTGTTTAGAATGTGAGAGGAATACCCCTTAATTATTGTTTTTCCTCTGGCTGCTTTACAGGTTTGTAGACCCTGAAAGTAACCTGCTTACCCAGTTTTAGTTTATGGACATGTAGAGAATTACCAGTAGAGTTTGCTAAATACTAAATCTGTGCATTTACAGTTGCAGTTCACATTAAAAAGAATATTGGGGCACCTAAACACCACTTGAGCCATGGTGTTTGATATCTGCAGTGAGGCTGTGAGTTCATGAGGCTTCATAAGGCAGCTGGTCTCAGCATTTGGTGTGAGGTGTGGTCCCACCAAGGGCAGATGTGTGTGGTTGAGTGGGTGTAACCACTAAGCAAGCACTAACTCAGCTATGGCAGTGCTGTTTCTTTGCCAGCCCTTTTCTAAATGTGACTGAAGACCCAAAACCTTGACTGTTTGTGCTTCAAGAAGTCAGTGTCGTACAAGGGGTGACTTGACCGTGTTCCTGTCTGTTTAATTATGGTCTGTATGTACAGAAGCTTCTGGCAGCTTGGACTGTTAGATTTGACCATTTCATGCAGCAAACTGTTGTACACGATAGGACTGTGTTTGGGACAAAGGAATTGAACCAGGTATGTGTGTTCACAGCTAGTAATTCAGCTGAAGTACACTCTCATAAACAGTGAGAAATGCGGAAATTCCAAGTTTTGACAAATTGTTGTTGATTTGAGTAGTTTTGAAGAGATGGCCAGCTAACATTTTCAGTTCTTTAGACAGTGGCTTTTTTTCTGGACATACAGCTGTGGATCTTCTATTTAGATTGTGATGCTGCTCTTCGTACATCTGCAGCTTTTATCCCAGTGAGCAATGCTAGCCAAACTATGCTCGATCAAACCTCCAAACAAGGTGTGGAGGTATTTTACTACCGGGGTTAGCTTAGAATCCCATCTGCAGGACTAAGTTGTGCATCTCCATGTGATTTCCCTGTAATCCCTGCATAAGAATGTGCATTTATTGTAGGGCCTCAAAGAGCTCAGTCAGAGCTGAAGGCTTCCAAGCTGCTAGATGATGTGCAGACCTGCAATCCCTTTTTTGGTCTCTCATCAACACCCCATCCTTCCCCTTATTTTTCCTTCAGTCTTCTTTTAAGCCATACCTTCCTTTGACTCTAAACTGAGTTTGCAGACTTCATGGCAGCTGGGGAGGATGGGATATCAAGCTGAATACACAAAACAGATAAAAACAAAGTCTTGATAGGGACCCTCTTGCCATCTCTCCTACTTAACTTCCAAATATCTTCACATGGAGGCACTGTTCATTTTTCCCCTTCCAAAAGTAATTCCTGATGTTATATCCAACCAAATAGCCATGGTTTTTTGTGCTCCTACAGGGATGGAGCTCTAGCTTTTGAATTTTAGTACAGTGGTGCTACTGTTTTTGCTAAGAGCTTTCTCTTGAAACATGCACTAAGAGGTCAAAAGTTAAAATAAATTTAAAATATGCTCAAGGGACAATTCACCACACGTACTTGACTGTCAGGGTTTGAGGATTTTTTCCCCCTCTTCTTAGTGCTGAAGCATATTAGAGATTTTTATGGTTTTGAGTGTGATCCAGCATTGATACTGTAGATTTGGAGGAGTGCCAACAGAGACTCTTACAGAATATCAAGTTTTATACCATCTTATGTAATGTTTATGCGGGTGGGATATGACATATTGAAATTCAATTTATTGAAATTATTGACATGATATTCATGCTGCCCTGCTGCCAGTGGGACTGAAATGGCTATGTTTTGTGGTGTTCCTGCTTATACAGACATAGACTCTTGGGGAAGATAGGTTTGCATTAATATTTTTATCTTCTTTTGCACCTATGTTCAGTAGTGAATTGGTGCCATTATGCTAAATGCCTACACTGTGCAGCCATAGGCAAGTAAATAAATAAGGGAGAAGGTCTGAGCTCTTAAAAATAAGGAAAAAATTTTCAGGTTTGCATTACTGGTTAAGGAACCTTCCTCTAGGCAGGCAGGGTTTAGTTTTTTTTACACAAAAGGCAGTATCTATTTCTCTCATTGATCTTTTCATTGCAAAACTCATGTTACAACAATGCACAGAAACCTCTCTACATGAGTTATGTCTTTTTGATTTTATCAGTCTAATTCAATCAGTGTGCATCTGTATAAAGCTACCCTGTAGAATTCAGATTTTTTCCTGTCTAAGAGAAAGAAAGACACTTTTACTCTGAGGTCACTCTGCTGCCATGTCAGATGTTGGTGGTTACCAATACCACCAGGTTGGGGGAAGGTTGTGTAAGAAGACCCACTCTCCCAGACAAAGTACTACTTAGAGTAAAGCCAATAAAAAAATCTATGTCAGCACCAAACTATAAGTGAATGTAAAAGTAGCTTTATATCGTTGAAAAGTTTTTACTGTTGAGCCTATCATTTCTGTTAGTTTTTTAAAATGGTTTGAGAAGACTGTCCCTTTGTGTTTTACTGGTATGTTCTAATATGAGATTCATCTTGCTCTTACAGCACATGCAGCAGGGAAATCATGATAATCAAATTTATTAATGTATAAAGGAAAAATATGCCTGATAATTAAGAGAGCATTTGAATTATCTAGGGCACTTCTGACATCTTCCTTTACTTTGTTTTTCTATATAGAGGATTCTCAGGTGTTTGTGACACATCTGTTTTTAACATCTTTTCATAACAGTTTTTTTCCTTTAAAATTTCAAAAATCCTTTACAGGATTCAGCTTTTCTATTAACAGGATTATAAAGTTAAAAAAAAATTAGACAATATTGCAGTTGAAGTCGACTGAAGAATTTTTACACATACTTTTTTTGTGCTTTAGAAATTGGGCTGTTTAGGAAGCCTACACTAATTGTTTTTCTTCAGCTCATTGCAGAATCTATAATCAATTCATCAAGAAGACGCTTAGCCAACGCTTTGAAAGATCTCTACATAATATTGCCATGTCATTCTGCTGGTTGGGATTATGTTACTTGCTGCATGATTGCTACTCATTTTTTGCCAGTATAATCAATAAAAGTGACACTGAGAAATCTGATCTTCCTTTTCTGCAGGCCAGCTTTGGGTGGTCTCCTTACATCATCTTTTCGGCAGCACCAGGAGTCCTTGGCAGCAGAAAGAGAAAGACGGCGTCAGGAGAGAGAAGAAAGGTTGCAAAGGATAGAACGTGAAGAAAGAAACAAATTCAAGTAGGATTCAAATTTGCTCTCAGTTTCTTGCTTTAATGTGTGATATACTGATCAATCATTGAGACATTCAACTGCAAAATAACTGAATTGATGAATAGTTTGTCTCTTTAGGTACTTTTCTTGATCTAGCTATCTTAAAAACTGATAGATTAAACACATTATGAATTTTGGCATTTAATAAAGAAGCTATTTTTTTAAAGGCAGCCAGTTACACTACCTGAGTATGTACAGAGGCTCAATTTTATATTAGATAATATTCTCACCAGTTACAATCTCAGTGAGGCACAGGATTTGAAGGTGAAACAGTGGGTCAAATGTATCAAGAAGGGAGGAAGTGACAGCACTGAAATGTCTTTTTGCTTTTAAGTTATGCAAAGTAAAAATGTCTTGCTGTATGATATTGGATTTTAACTACTTTTTCCTGCATTTCTGAACATGTGTCTCTTCCTCCTGGAATCAACAACTGACAGAAGGTAATGACCGAAATAATTGTTCAAACCTTGGCCAGATGAATGTCACAGCTGAATGTGGGACTTTGCATTTTCACATCTGAGAAAATGCTGTGTGATGTGGGATCCCAGGGTGTGCTGCCTGAAGGCAGTGAGACAAGCCTCCCGAACCTCTTCAGTCCATGCCTAGAAATCCCAGCAGAGACATTAACAAAGACTGCAGTGGGCCAAGGATTGATATTGAATCTATACCTGAAATTGTCTGCCTTCAGTCTGAAGAGTGTACACTAAGAAATCAATTTGTTTCCTCATAGACAGGAGTGAAAAGCAAACCTATTTTTAGTATTTAAAAGACATAATGTAATAACTTAAAGAATGGTAATATAAATGTTTTGTAGATTTAGAATTGGTAGTTACGGAAAAGATGGCACAGGGTTTCATGTTAGCTTGTTTATTAGCATGCAGGATTGTTTTCACTGTAATCATCCCTTTAGTAAAAAGTGGAAACAGGCTGTGATTCTGTGAATTTGGAAAGAGGAGTAACGTAGGAGTGGTTGATTGATATTCTCCTGGCTCCAGAAGATAGCTAGTTTAGAAGGAAATGAGAGGCAGAGGGAAGGTGGAAGAGCACCATAATAGGATCTTTGGCAGCCAGCAGCTGCCCAAATCCTCCTGAAACAGAAACAAAAAGGTTGCAGTCTTCCAGCCTCTTCCAAAAACTCTCCCTCTAAGTGGTATCATCAGGCTGCAGCAGGCTGCCATGGACAGCCAACATGATCTTTCAGAAGGGAAACTCCCAGACCAAAAAAGCCAACAGGGCATTTGGCAGATTGACCTGTTTGAATAACAGATCTGCACATTTCAGTTGAGGTTGGCTACCCTGGTTGTTCTGTCACTGAAAGACGTTTCTTAAAATCAGAAAAAATTTAAAATCAAAATATACATTTTCATCCCTTTATTTCAGAGTCAGAAACTGATTAACTAAATGTCATAATTATGCTACATATTTAAGAATATTTTTCAATAATGCTCAGTGTTTTCATCTTTTGGATTTGAGTTTTGTGATCACCCAAAAGTTATAACTTTTGTTTGAGTGGAGGGTCTCCAAAGCCACCAGACTTCACAAACAGACAGCATCCCACAGTTGTTTAAACAGTCTGGCAGGAGGAAGACAAAGTCACAGCAAGCAGTTATGGGCAGTTTCATAAGAGTTCCTGGGATTTCATTATCATATCATCAGTCTGGCTAGAAACCCAGTCTCTAAAGATGTATTTTTGATTAAAAATAGCACTTGCAATTCAGTCTTTAAATTCATGAGCTGTACTGGATTTACCATCATGACTCATTTGTTATCTCATTCTTTCCAACTCTGCCTCAAGAACATTGCACTAGATTCTGGCACCATTATTGACAAATTGAGGATAATTTAAAGGAAGGCATCACTAGTTGTGAAAGAGCTGGAGGATTAGGAGAGGGGATACAAAGTTTCTTAAGCTATTTCTAACTAAAGGAATGCTTTGCAGAATGAACATTTTTCTCATTAGAAGCACTATTGTACCCATTGCATATGTAGAACAATATGTCCTAAAATAAAGTGGTTATTTTTCAGCTGTAGGGAGGAGTGAAAGTTGTCAGAGGAGAAAGAGTAATGTTAAAATTTGCCTGCTGAAGATTTCCTGGAAAACTTTTAAAATATTGTGAAAGTATAATCAGTTCAGAATTCATAGCCTGTGGAGATGGCCTGAAACAGTAACGTGTGTTCCCTGTTAAAGGACTTCTGAGGAGCACTTGCACCCGGATATTTGATAGCTATTGGTATAATAGATGATAGGTAATTCATTTAATGACACAATATAAAGGGGAAAAAAAAGGAGTTATTAATAAAAGGAATAGTTCTGAAAATCTTTCTGGTACTCACAGTTTACACTGTGAAAGAATCTAGCAGATAAGGTGAAGATCACATCAGTTTTGTCTACCAGATTCAACCAGATATTAAAAATATATTGTAAGGAAGCATCTTGCTGTAATAGTGAGACAGGGTGGACATTTTCTGGGTTCTGCAGTGCTCCGAGTTAAATTTGCATCCATGTTTGTGGATGTGGCAGGCCTGTCTGAAATCATAGTACTCAAGCATCCAGCAAACTTGACTTGGCAAAAGTTAAATATATGGATTGCTTGAGGAGCTGTGGGAGTGACAGCTGACATATAAGGAAAAACTCTGGGTGAAAAGTAAGAAAGTGAAAGGCTGTTATCTGTCCAATGATGCTGCACACACCCTCTTGGAATGCCAAATTGTCCTTCTTAATAAAGTTGGTCCCCTGTCCTGTTTCCAGACATGGCAACTGAAACTCGCTAAGGAAAGGTTCCTTGGAAGGAAGGCCAATAGGTTTGCTTACTGCCTCAGGTCACAGCCAGGAGCTGCAGTCACTATCTTGGGGCATTCTGAGATGGTGAAAATGAGGGATGGTTTAATAGCCACTCATGTTCCTGCTCCCTATGGATAAGTGCAGTTCATTGAATCTCATTTCAGATACCAGATTTCAAAGCATGCTTCCAGTTTTTCACTTTTTGCACTTTTTTTCACTTTTTGCTTTTTTAGAATTACTTTTAATGACCGTCCGAACTACATATTTGATGGTGTATGTATGGACAAGTGTACACTCTTCAGCAATTTTTGGAAAAACAAAGAGTTTTTTTGACAGCAGCCTTCATTGTCTCCAGTCAGTTTGTGTGTACCACTCTTGGTTTCTCCTACTGTACTTATATTTCTATTACTTACCTTTTTCTTCTGGTTTCTGCTGCAATTTACTGTAATTTTCTTTCTAGCCGTGATTATTTAGACAAAAGAGAAGAACTAAGGCAAGCAAGAGAAGAGAGGTTTGTATGTCATGCATCCATCCTTCCCTATCCTTCCCTCTGGTTGTTTGTACTTCCTATACTCTTTGCTGTGAAGCTGTTGTATGTTTACATTTTTAACTCCGCTTGCAAAAAACACTTTAATTCCAAGAGACTTCTATAAGAAAGAAGTTGTTAAAGAGCAGAATGAAGTCCAGCTGTAAGCACAGCAATAAATGAAGAGCAATGAGAATGCTTAAGAATGATTGATGATCCTTTATCTATTTGTGTGGGAAATAAGCTTACCCCATTTGCCTCAGAAACTTGCCCAAATTTAGTAGAATTATGAATTGAATAAGCCTGTCTTTTTTACCCAGTGGATCCCAAGCTTTCTGAAGGGTCAGAAAAGGCAAGTGAGGATAAAGGAAATTGGGGTCACAAGCATTGCAAAACTGCAGTAACAGGCTGATGGAAATGGAGAAATGGTTCTGACCCACTCTCGACATATTTTTATCTTTCAGAGCCAAGTTTTCTTTGCCGATCTCTTTAAACATCAGCAAGTAAATTACAAAGCCTTAGCAGTGTTTATCATTGGGGCATTGTTTCAGTTTTATTTAAATAGCATATTTGAAGGGACAGAGAGTTTGGCTTTTATTTTTCTTTTTTTTTTTTTTTTTTTTAATTCAATTAACAAGTTTAGAAACTCTGGGCTAGGCTGGGAGATATGTGCTTATAAAAGCATATTTTTCAGAGAATGCTCAACTAAGGGCTTTTGTCTTTCAGTAGCTTCATCTCTATCCCTGCTAGTAATTGCATCCTGGAGGGAGTGCTTGTTTTTACCTGGAAAATATGCAAGTTACTGTACAAATAGATGAAAAATCATCCAGAGTGCTTCTGTTCTGCTTTTATGATCCTCTAGAGATTACTCTCTGGAGATACTTTTGGATTGTCAAGAACTGGAGTTACATTATCAAAATAAGAGAGCAGCCATCTCAGAAATCATTGTGTTGCTATGTTTTTACTTGGTTTTTTGTCTGGTTGCTTTTGTGTTTTGAGTTATTTTTTTCACAAAATCATCATACAGGGCACAGTTTGTTTCTGCAGACTGAAGTTTTATCTGTTGAGCTAATATTAAAAAATTATTTTAATGCCTCTAAGAGTACAAAAAGGTGGATGGGCTTTCCATTGTGCTTCCAGTCCCAAAACAATTACAAATAGTTTAAAGCATTTTCTGAAATGAAATGCATCTGAGCACATAAGCATCATCATTGAGCTGAGTAAAACCTTTCTTCAGTGAGCATGCTCATCTGCAAGTTTTGAAACAAATTAGAAGTTAGTTCTTCAGAACTTTCAAGTTGTAAGGGAAAATGCCAGCTGGAGTATTTTTGGAGAAGTGTTCACCGTCATTGCTGCACATTCTGAGACTATTTCACCCTTCATTAGTAATGTCTTGTTATCCTTAGGGCTCTTTTGAACTGAGATATCAAACTATCAGTTCCTACTCATAAAGAGGAAAGACATGTTTGCTTTGACAGCAGATAAATATTGGAGAAAACTTCTGCAAATGAATTCTTGCACCAGTAGCCCATTACACTGGCATTCTGTAACTACTTTTTTATAGACACTTTGTACAAATGAAGTTTTATTTCCTGTAGGAAATTGCATGATAACTTTTTTTAGTAGAGTGCATAGACTGTAAGAAAATCCTATAGTCAAGATGTCGCTAGCGAACACAAAAGAACCAGACGCACACCGCTGCTCCAAGGTGAAGAACAAAAAGGGAAGTTTATTTTCTGACTCCAACATTTATTGTTTTCCAAAAGTGACAGTGGATTGGAGGGTGACAGTGCCACCTCTCCAATGCCACTGGGTGAACCAACAGTCCGTCAAGTCTCTCCTCCTCCATAAAGGAATGCAAAACAATGTGTTATCTCCAGACAGTGTGTAATAAAGTTCTCCACAAGGAGATAAACATCAGAAGGCTTAGAAAATCCTAGAAAATCCGGGCGACAGTCAAGATGCCTAAAATCCTAGTTAAAAACTGATTTGTATGTTTCCTCCATATCAGTTCTTGCTGTTCAATGATTTGAGGCCTTTTCCCTTTGCTTGGCTGGGTGTTTTCCAGTGGTAGTTAAAGAATAAAACCAATAAAGGTGAGCTCCCCAGCCCTCTCTGGTGTAAGGCAGAGTTCAAATGCTCTCCACCTCCATGACTTTGTTGGTACCTTAACATTTTAAGTTGCCCTCAGGGCATTACTCAGATTCCTAGAGAGCTCAAAATGATAATTTCATCGACTTGAAGATGATAAATCCAGTATTATGTTCATGAGGAATACCAAATGGATAGCCACAGCCTTTTGGCTTGTTGTCTACAGAGAAGAGTCAGCATAGCTGAGATGATGTTTGCAGGTTCCCATGATTTAAAAGAATATGGCAGCATATGCAGGGGCAATTTGTCAATCCTGTACTGGAGGTATGGTAGCTCATCCTTTCAACCCCTTCAGATTTTGGTCTACGTGACCTTGCATATCTGCTGCTGGCATTTATTCAATATGAAGATATTTGTCAGAAACAAAAAATAACCTAAATAATGTCATTTATCAAGTAAGAAGCATTAATAACTGATTCTTGAATTTTTTGTTTTATTTCTCAGTTATACCTATTTATTAAGCTTCCCATTTGATAACGAGCTCTGCTGATGTGCTGCCATTGGAGTTGTTGTTCTGGTTCCCTTTTTTGTTTCAGTATAATAATCAGATACACTTTGAAAAGTCACCTCTTGATAATAGTCTCTGTTTTGCTGGTTGGCGGTGCAGCACGCAGCTACAGAAAATGTTAAAGCACCTGAAAAAGAGCTGAGGACAATAAAACATTGTAGCTCCCCACATCATATAAGGATCCATCCAGATCTTTGCTGTAGCCTGTTGGCAAACTGCAAAACCCCCTTGGCAGCAGCCAGCTGAGCTGTACCTGTTAGTGCCAAGTGATCAATTTGAATGGCTCTTTATGTGTCTGGAGTCCCATCTGCTCTGCTTGTGAGGAGGTGGAAGGCACTGTACCTAAATGACCAACATTCAAAGAAAGAGTGGCTTCATGAGCTGTAACAAAACATCATGCTGATGCCAGAGAAATGCTTTCCCCTCTATTGAAAAGGCAAGATTCAGTCTCGAGAATTGGCTTCATGTTAGAACTGTAAACAGTTCCTATTTTATAACCATGCAAGTATGTAGCTTGTTATATTTTCATCCAGAGTCTGTAGGGGTTCTTTTTCTTGCAGAATTTGTTCAAAGCCTGTGCATACCTCTGGAGGAATAAAAGAAAATGAGTTTGTTCTTCATTATTGCTGTTTGCAGTAAGGCAAATTGCCTCTGAAAACACGAGGGCTGCTCTTCAAAGACACATTTCTGTCCTCTATATGAATGTTTGCAAATGTGCATGCGTGTGTGGCTACCATATGTACTAAACATGTTTGTTGCCACATATGGCTGACTTCTTTACCCTGCCTGCTTTTAGTGCACCCTCTTACGCTAATTTGGGCTGTCAGTGATGCAGAAGGGGGGAGGAGAGGTGTTCAATGTTATGAAGTGTTTACAACAGTGTGTTACAGGGAATGACCAGAGTGTTTCAGGGACATAAGAAGTAGTCCTGATTAACCTGTTTAACAGCTCACTTGTGGATAAGGGAAACAGTCTAAAGCCCAATCCAGCTGTATTCATGAATTTATTCCTTAGCAAATAATGGTGGATAAAATTAGCAGACATCTGGAACAGGCACATATTTAAAAGTTATTTTGGTCGAAATGTATAAAGCATACTATGAAGAATATGATTGGTAGCTGGTCTTAATAAACAGTTAGTGAGTTCTGCCTGCCTAAAATGCAAAACAGATGTATCTTTGTTCTTTTAAAGTGACTTTGATGAATAAACTACATGTGACGTCAGGTACAAGCTATTGGATGTCTGAGTCCGGCAGAGAAATTTTTCAGAATAAAAAAAAAAACTTTCCATTGTAGGCTCTGGAGAGAACAAAGTGAATTCCAGTGCATTGCTCTCAGAGCAAATAGAAGCAGGTTCAGAATCTTTAGATAGTCAATTCAGACGTTTATTATTGGTGTTATTTTCAGGAAGATCTGTTTTTGTCTGCTGCATTTTCCTCTCCTTACAGAAACTCTCAGATTTTGGCAATTTGCACCAGTATTAAGAGGCTCTGGGTTTGGAGGGTTTTTTTTCTTCTTTTGGGTTTTTGGTTTTTTTTTTTTCCTCTCCCATTTTAGTTTTGGGAGAGGGAGGGCTGAGAGGAGGAGGAGGAGGAAGAGGAGGAGGAGGAGGTGAAGGAGGAGGGTGAAAAGGAGGACAGACAAATGCTTCCAAAAGGGAGGACTGTGCAGTCAAAATACTCTAGCTAAAGGTTCTTTAACTCTGCTGGTTTTTACTTTTGTATTGTAATGAGCAATTTAACATTTTTCGGGGCAATAGTCTTTGCTTTAGTGTGCACTTTTTGGCAGATTGAGCGAGCAGGCAGTTCAGTGCTGTACTCCTTGTGTCAGGAAGTCAGCTCATTCTCTGCAGGTGTTTCATCCATAAACAAGCCACAGGCTTCTTTTTCTTTACGGAAACCCTCTGGAATTTAACTTTCAGATACAAATACTTGGAGAAGTTGGCAGCAGAGGAGTATGAGAAGGAGCTGAAGAGTCGGAGTGTCAGCCGAGGCAGAAGTGAGCTGTCCTTGAACCTGAGATCTCCTTCAGCTCCATCCTCACCTGTACCCAAGTGCATCAGCCCAGCATCCATAGAGTCCCAGGAAGAGCTGAAGACCCCTTCCATCCCGTGTGGAACTCCTCAGCCCTCAGAAGGTAAGTGAAAAGGAGGGTAGGGGAAACAATGCTGGATTTATCAGTTTCTCTTGGGATGGTGATTTTTGATGCATGAGTGCAAGAATACAATCTATAAGGTGCCAGAGTAAAAGGTCCTACACTGTTCCATCCTGTCTTCCTAATTTGCCTATTTTTTTGCATTGATCTGGATATCAAGTAATCTGTTCAATAACAGGATACATTGGAAATTGTTGCTATGATTCGTACTATCATTTTTCTGTTGCTTTTCAAATAGAATAATTAGAAAATAGAGAATACAGAGGGTCTTAATTTTAGTGTCATGTTCCTTATATATGAGGAGTTACTGAATACTAGACAAACAGTATTCCTGCCAACAGATTTTGCGTATGTGGATTCTCTGAAAGAAATGCAACAGATGAATGCCAAGATTATAATAACCTTCCAGTAGAGCACAGGCTGAATGTGACCAACTGAAAAGTTCTTGCATTGAAGGCAGGGGGAGTGTGTTGATTATTTTTAATATCAAGAAAAAACTCTTAAAATTGTAGCGCAAGTCATAAAGGACTTAAAAGAGACCACAGACAATTAGTAAAAAGGAAAGTATAACTAGGGCTTGCATGGTTGGTTTGCTGTCCTATAATTTATTGGTGTACAGAGCAATGCTTTTTGTGTATGTTTGTATGTCATTCTGCCACTTGCATCATGTACCTCTCCTTCAGTCCTCAAAACAACACATGCCATACAGATTTATATTTGCACCACATGATGTTGCATTAACATTGGGAGCTAGAATGCATGTTGAGGGCAAATTATCACCATCACTCATTTTTATTTTATTTGATTTCCTGCTACATGCTGTTGGTGATTAATGCATTTGTAACTTGCACTGCTTGGTTTTATGGAGTGTTATGGCTGGTAGCATGCTATAAAGCAAAGCAATTTAAGAAAAACGTTACAAATACTGAATGCTGCATATGTTTGTCCTCACAGTACTAAGTAGGTGAAGTTTATTTTATTTATTTTTATATATTTTCCCAATTATATTCCCCAGTTTTCTTGTTTGGAACCTTAAGAGTCTCAGTGGAATCATTTGAACTTAGAAACCACAGATATTTTCCTCCAATAGTGATAGTCAGAAATACCCAAACACCCATTTTGTTTAGTGCTATATTGCTTTTAGAACAAATAAGCTGGATTTTTCCACCATTAGAATTTCAGAGCTGGGTAGGGAGCAAGTATCTCTTGTGATGATTATTTTAACATATTTCTCCTGGAAGCATTAAAAAAAATTGCACCATGAAATGGAGCAGCACAAGCCATTTGGAGAATACATTTAGAGCAGGTGTACAGAGTAGCTTCAGACAGCCAGAATATGGCAAAGCTATCAACATGTGGGTAGACAGGACATCTCTACTAAAACTCCTGGCAATATAGTAGGCATTGGAGGGCAGCACCTGGAAGCCTGGCAAATGGACCACAACGAGAGAATATGTGGATGGGGCAGGGTAGCCTTCCAGCCAAGGGCAGCTGCAGGCAGATAGCCAGGATAGCCTAAACAGAGGCCTGAAATCTGCATACTTCAGTGGATCTGGGCATGGGGAATGACTGTTTTTTCAGACCTACCAAGAGTATTGGAAAGATCATAGGTAGTCATGAGCATGTGGGTAGGACACACCATCTGGAAGTGCCCATATTATTGGATATCTGCCAGCAGGGGACAAGCCTAATGTAGGCACTGTGCCATGGTCTCTGTACTATTACTTGACTTCCTTATGCTCCGTACAGAATTAAAATCTCAATTTTACTGGTTTTAGGAAAGGGTTATGAATCCCACTTCATAGGTAGAGAAAATGAAGCATTAACTTGCTTAAGTCAGTTGTAAGAAAAGCTGAAACAGAGCCATGGACACAACTCAGATTACTTGCACCCCAAGCAGTTGCTTTTAATATGGGGTTCACAATTTTCCCAAGCAGGAATGAAACTGCAGAAGGAAAACAGTTCGTTGGTTCTGTGCATATGATGCTCTAAAGACTCTGCAAGAATGGTGTTAACAGATGTGTGATATTCATCTGCAGAATTCAGAACCTGAGGTCAAAGGCAAAGAGTGTTCATCTACTAGCAAAACAATATGGGATTTTTGAAGTCAGATTTATTTTATTCCTTTTGTGCTGGAATATCCTTTGGCCAATCCAGTATCTACTGGTATTAAGAAGAAAACAGATTCTGTCTGTGGAACTTTGTCTCACACTGTGAAATGTGTCAGTACCTTTATCCAACATAAAAATCTGGACTTACTGAGCTGCAGTGTTTTCTCATATAAAACAATTGGTTCCACTGAAGTAATCAAGTCTTGTAGGACTTACTCTTGTAAAACTTGTGTTATGGCATTCAGAGGAAATGAAGGCAGTCCTGTAACTGCAAAAAGGAACTTAGGTGGTTTTTTTTTTTTTCAGAGCAGTTATTTACTCTTTTGTAATTTGATTGGAGAATATTTTGTGAAGTGCAAGTACGCAGTAAAGGAGGAGCAATAATAACTGAGCGATCTCTGAAGTCAATCCACAAAGGAATTTCAGGTGAACCCTTCTTTAAAAGAAGCAGGTTTTTTAGCACTTAAGAATGTAAGCAGGCCAACCCAAGTGCATATGGTGGACAGTAGGACATCTTCTGAGCATAGTGGTAGTTGAGCAGGGTTCAAATTTTGGCCAAAGCATGGCTGATAAGAGCACCTCAACAGATGGGGAAGCACCAGAGCATGAGCGTGCTATGAGGCCAATGCAGCCCCAGTTACAGAGCCAAAGGAACCATGATATAGAAAGTCTGAGGAGGAACTGGGGTTGGAGGACAAAATATTATCATTTCTGACTGCACAAAGAAAGAGCCAATTCAGTCTGCACCTGTTCTTACCAACACACAGAATGGGAGGAAAATATTTGAGTTGGAGTGGTGAGACATAAAGAGTCCCTGCAGAATTCAGAGGAAGAGGAGTCCTGTGCTAGAGCAGCTGAAGAGGGATAACAGCCAAGACTTTAGACAATGCCTGAAGAATTGAACCAAGAGGTCTTGGGCAGACATAGACATTTTCACACTTACTGTAGACACCCAGCATATCTATCTCACACCTCCAAGTGGAAGGCAGAGAAAATAGATAGGGGTGTGGTTGGCTAATCAATTAGCCTGATAGATGTGAGCCCAGAGGGATATTTCTTCTCTCTGAGGGCTTACAGGACTGGAGGGTTGAGTTCTTATCAGCAAGATACAGCATTTTGTGTCTGCTTCAAAGTTGATTTATAGCTGAGTATTAAAGGAAATGTCCATATCCTTCTACCACATTATAAGTTCTTTGGCTTGCTTTTTAGAAGGAATCAGCTTATAAAGGTATCATGCTTCTTAACATCTCAGACACACCTTCTTTGCTGTTGATGCTTTTTGATTTGACCAGGCTTGCTTCCTGAGTCTTTGCAGTCTCCAGCAGCAAGAAGTCTGAAGACAGGGGACAGAGCCTGGTCTGTTATTTATTTCTCTTGCCACCTGTGAGGTTGCCACTTAGTGTTATGTCTGATATGAAAATGGACCCAGTAGGTGTGGGACTGAAAATTTGAGCTCATTTCAAATAGGCCACTACCAAACATTCACTGAGAATTGAATTTTTTAACATCTTCAGAAGTTCTCACTAACATCAATACAGTGGATTACATGATGGAAATGACAGTGATAGACACATGTCTAGCTTTCTGGCTTTGTTCTCTTGATAGTGTTTCCTGGCAGATTTGATTTTTGTACTGTTTCTTAAGGAAAGTGCTGCTGGACTTAGCTCACTATTCTCAAGTGATTTTGGCTATAGGTGGATTGTTTGATATTATCCCTAGAGAGAGACAGAGAGGCTGTCAAAATGAGTGTCAACATAGCCTTGTTTTGTTCTAGTACTTGGATTTTGTTATTCCTGGAACTCAAAAGAGCAGACTATGTCAGTATAGTGCTATTTACTCTTTGTTATGTATTAGATTTTTCGAAGTTGCTGCGTATTTCTGGTATGTGTGGAAAATTTCTTGTCAGACGAATATCTGGAATTCTTTTGAACATTCAAATTTTCTCAAGCATTTCTTACATCTCCCCTTTTTTCTATTGAATCTTCAGTGTGGCTTCATGATTACAAAGTTGCAGTAAGCTTTAGGAGTCCTGGCCATGTTTTAATCAGCTTCTTTCTCCATCTGAGCTGTTGGAGTCGGCTTTTTTGGTGATTGGATGATAGTTGGTTTGGATTTTGGGTTTTTTTTAAAGATAAATATCTAAAATTTATATGAAATTATGATTATTCATGGATGAATTGGTGACATTTGAATATATGAACCATTAAACCATGGCAAGCTGAGAATCTTTCTTGCTAAAGTACCATATTAGTTCCAGGAACTCCTGAAGAATTCCTTAGCTTTCATCTCAGTCATATTCAAATCTTGGCTTGACTTTAATATGTTCTCATTCTATATCTACACACTGACAGCTGTGGTGAGAAACATATCGCTAGGATTTGCAGCATCTGCCAACTTCTTGACAGCCCTCTGTAATTTTGACTCTCTCCTAGGCAGTGTCCAGCATACAGTCATAGGGTAAGGTACATTTAGAGAAACGAGGCATGAGCAGAGGTGCTTGCATATCTGGCATTAGACATTTAGGTGCTCTCAATGGAGAGAATGTGATCTTCATTATTTTGGCTTATATTTACTTAGGATATATCTACTTACCTGCTCACTAGAGAACTGAAATATTTGGATTGCATTCCAGTATTTCAGTGTGATTTTTTTTTTCCTTCAAAGGTTCATGTTGTACCTGAAGAAATTCTCATTGTATTTTGTGTAATCCAAAGACAATGAGAAGTCCAGAAGACTCTTTTGCAATATTGTAATGAAAAATAGTTAACAGAGGGACAAAACAAATATGACTTGGTCATTAGAGTTCAGCCACCCACAAGATCTAGTACAGAGGGAATTCAGGAAGTATGCAGAGCTAACATGCATGTCCATTTTTGCCACACTTTGCATGGCCGTTTCAGGTTTCAGAGAACTGTGAGCTTCTTGATGTGGATATGTGTCGACACTCTTCAGTTTCTTTGCAGCATGTAGAGAATATTTGCATGTGAAAATCTGCTGTTTCGGCTAAAAACCCTAAAGGTGAATGAATTCTTTTTACTGGGAAAGCAGGGAAGAAGAAACCAAGCGTACTATCAACAGTGTTTGCTGTGTGCCAACTGATAAAAAAGCTCATTGTGTGCCATATGCCAACCAACTGGAAACTAAATATGTGCCATATGCCAGGCAGTTGGAAACTTTGCTTAATTTTGATGTGGCTATTCTGAAGTAAATGTGCATGAAACAACATATGGTTTTTGTCAGCCAAATGTGTGACAGTGCCATTTCAAGACTGTGCCATTCAAGTGTGTTATTAAAACTAATATTTGTATTTTTTTTTTGTTGAAGTGTTCCTCATCAGGTGAAAAAAGAACTCTTCCAGAACCCAAAGAAAATTCAACCAAAAGCCACAATCACCCTCCTTTTTGTTTGGTTGTTTTGTTTATTTTTTTTAAATCTCTTCTTTCCTGGCTCTGTCTAGGCACTGAGTTGTCAATGCTCAGGTGAGATGCCCATTTTCTGCTGGTTCGTTCAAATCCTTGTGCGAGTCCAACACTGCAGCTGTGGAAGTATGTATAAAAACAGTGGGCTGGCTCCAGACAGCCAGTGAGGGGCCCTGCCAGGCCACTCTCACATGCAACACTGTCGTCGCACAACATCCATCAGTCTGTTGCTCCTAATGTTCCTAAGCACACCGTGGGCTTGCGTTTTATTTTCTTTCCATAAGGCACTTGTACAACTCTCACGTCGCTCTCGTTTTGAGGCGTGAACCTGAGATGGCTCTGTTGTTAAGTGAATCTCTTTCTCCCGTTGTTCTCTCCACCAGTGAGTGCCAGTGAACCCGAACCAGAGACAGAGACAGAACCAGAACCAGAGCAGGAGGCTGAGGCTGAGGCCAAGCAGGGAACGGAGACACCCAAGGAAATAGAGGCTGCAGAGGTGGGACCAGAGAGTGAGGTGGAGCAAGGACCAGAGAGAGAGCCAGAAGAAAGTGCAATACTCAGTGAAAAGGAGAGGCAGAATGAGGAAGTGAATGAAAAAGACAACTGTTCTGCATCCAGTATATCCTCAGCAAGCAGCACTTTAGAGAGGGAAGAGAGAGAGGACAAGTTAACCAGTGACAATGAAACTGGTAAAGTGAAAACCCTTTGCACCTATCTAAGACTTTCTTCACCATGGCCAAGTCTTGTCTACTTTCTGCTTGGACATACAGACTTTATTGGGGTTACTATGTTTGAGGGACAGTAGGGCCTTGATGAAATGAAGTTTCATTTGATTTGAGACCATTTTCTTCCCCTAAGATTAATATATTAACTACTGAATCAGCATGTGCAGAAACTTGGATCTCTAGCTCCTGGAGAATTTATTTGGGTTTTGTGTACATAAGTAAGTGAGACAAAGGGCTGTGCTGGCATGATTCATCATGAAGTTCCAGATACCTTTTCTCATCATTTTAGTGGAAAAGGAAAAGCAAGAAGGGCTGAGATGTTTGTTCCTTCTCTTCAGTACTTCTGTCT
Organism: Serinus canaria; assembly: GCF_022539315.1. NCBI lineage: Eukaryota > Metazoa > Chordata > Aves > Passeriformes > Fringillidae > Serinus > Serinus canaria. The sequence continues at coordinate 85,389,885 of NC_066315.1, forward strand.
TGGACAGGCTTCAGACAGCAGAGCGAGATACATAGGAGCTGCTGAAGATAGATCTGGGCTGTGGCCATCTTTAGCTCATGTGGAGGAGGGACATGAAATACACCTTGTCTGGAAAAGACCATTTTCATGGTGCTGAGGAATTCTAGTCAAATAGGCCACCAGGTACCAGCCTGGAAGGGCTCAGCCTGGGAAACACCTTAAGTACCAAGTTTCTGCCCAGAGAGGTTATGATAACCAGAGTGTGTCTTTCAGCTGGGGCAGGGAGGGAATAAAAGGCAGATTTTGACTTTGTTGATTACTCTTCTCCCTTTTTTATAGGGAGGTAAAGAAATGTAATGTAGTTAGGGCATTTGATTCCCAAACTTTCTTTGATCTGAACCATGGAATGCATTGTCCCATATTTTCTAAATTCTAGATAAAAAATGAGATGTGTTTCACAGTGTGAAATAGTACTGCTCTGTCCTGAAAGAAGAGGGATAGGTCCCAATGATTACTTCATAGACATAAACTGTCAGATTGAATTGTTCAAGTTTAAATCTGTCACTTTTTTTCTGGGAAGCATTACACGAATTTTATCCTAAATTTTAGAGCTAATTTCTTTTCAGTCAGCACCAAAATTGAGTTAGCTAGAATGCTGTTGTACTCATAAAGAATGTAGATGGATATATCTGTACGAAAGACTGGGGAGGGATCCCAGATGAAAGATGTTACTACACTGGGGTATAGTCCAAGATAGGCCAAGTGCAAAAAAGAACAGTTACAAGTCTTTTCTCATTACCTTGTCTGCTACCAACCTGTTACCACTCTAATTTAAGTCCTTATGTACTTTTGTTAAAAGCTAAGAAATGTAGTCTTACTAAAATCAACGTCTTTAAATTGTCCTACACTGCCAGTAGACCAAAGATTTATTTGGTAGTGCTGTATAGGAGGACTGATGTAGTGAGTTGCTTGCTCTCTCTAGTTAGGTGAGGAGTTCTGGAAAGCAAACGAGCACTTCCTCTAGCAGTTTTGACATTCCCAAGAAGCATTTTGCTATTTATGAGATGGCCCATTGGTTCTGCCCGGGTGCATTGAGGACAAAGGCTTGCCCTTGGTGCAAGCTTCTTCATTAGCCATCCTGTCAAATTTGGCTTCCAACAAGTCTTGTTTCTCCAATGGTATTTCAAAGCTTTACCTGTGGAGAAGAAAGCAGAAGAGGCCACCAAGGTAGCAAGAGTCTTCACAGATATAATCTTTGATCAGCTTGGACAGTTGGCGGTGGAATTGGGGAATGCAAATTAGAGATTGTGTCTGGGCAAATTCAGATGAGTAGTTTTGCAAAGGGATTAAACACTGGAGGATCCCATCTGGTGAGACTGAGAAGGGGTAGTTTGTGTTGGGTTTGTGGGATGGATCTTGGGAGCCATCTTGAACATCTTTGAAGGAAAGGCTTGGAGTAGGAGGAAATTCTCTGTAAGGGCACAGCTGGATAGAATCTGTAGTGTGGGGAAGGAGTTGTCTAGTGATGTTGTCTAATGAAGCTACTTCAGAGACAAATCAGAGAGACTACCTCAGGTGGATAAGTATTGGTAAGAAAGCAATCCCATGGATCAAGTCTGAGGAAAAATCAGCAGATAATGGAAGCAGTCAGTCCACCAGCAGGAGAGTAGGTCGAATCTATTTCTGAAAAAAAGTCTTTATTTTGTCTGGGGTTAAACCTCTGGACTGATTTTAAAACATGGCTTAGAGCTTGATCGAAATAGAGGCAGGAGTTACTGCTGTCTATAAACTTTGTGCTACCAGGCCCTACATTTTAATGCAGTGTTGTTTTAAGGGAGGGGAAGCTGGGAGCTGTGGGGCCCTGCATGTAGATCTCACCAAGAAGACACCTTCTCAGAGCACAGGACTAGATGTTGTGGTAAGAAAACAACTCCATTGACAGAGAATGCTGTAAAAGATACTTAAAACTCCAAGTTATTGAAAATGGTGGGAACATAAGTGAAGAAACCAAGATAAAATGGGAATTTAAGAAAAATGACAACCTAGAGGTATAAAAGAAAATCTTTAACCACGAGGACCCCCAAAAAAGGCTAGCAATCAAAGTAAAATGATGAAATAAAAGAAGCAGAGTTTATGAAAAATGTGTAAGGACTATAGGGAGCAGAAGGAATTCCATACAGGAAATACAGTAAGTGTGAAGAATTATCATTCTTGCATGTTTAATCACTTCATCCACTGGAAAAAGGAGCACCATAATTGTTAGACACATTATCCACATTGGTTAGTAGTGTTAAATTCAGGGGAGTGGAGTCACAGAGACGCTTACATCATATATTTTTCAAGTTTGACCACTATAATTTGTTACTTATGGTGCTGTCTTAGACATGGTATTTTGCTTATTATTGGTGAGAAAAGCAGTAGTCAGAAAGATGAAGCTTCATTACAGTGAAACGTTAAATGATTGTAATGTGGGAAGGCCAGTAGTCTTTCAACACTGACATATAACAGAGAGGTTAACAGTGGTTGATAAGCAGCTTATTCAAAATTATTTTATAAAGGTTCTTGTATCATAAACAACTTTTAGAATCTTGCTTATGCTTACACTCTTTGCCTGGAGAATTGTCCTGAGAGCTATACCCTGGGTATGCAGTCTACTTTGGAATTCCAATAATCTGTGTTATGAAGATGGCCCAGGTACCCAGCCAGGGGGTTCTGAGGGTCTGAAAGCCGCCCTTCCCTAGCCAGCTGGGTGGGAGGAGGAGAAGTAAACAGCCACAGGTCAGCCTTGGCATCAGGCAAGGAAGATCTCTTTCATATGATAATATTTTCCTGAGGTTGTTCCAGTACATGGCCAGGTGAAGAGAATGATGATAACCTGTTTTGTGTCATTGTCATGATATTTAAGCCCCATTCTGAAATACCAAAAGTTATAAGAATTTATGCACTGAATAAAATGAGCTGAGGTAGTAAGTACAAAATGAAAACTGACAGATTTCAGGAGAAACCTGAACATTGAAATCCTGAAAGTTACATAGTCCCTACCAAACTACATTTTATTTTCTAGCCCCCCTCCTTTTTTGAGAACTGCTCTGAACCCATCAAGATCAGGCCATCAGGCCATATCAGCACTGTATCTTATTTCAAAATTTTCACAATAATTTTTAATTAAACTGTTTCACAGTAACTGTTTAATTAAACTGTTTCCCTAGTTTAAGAGTAGTTGTACATGTATCCCTCGCGTGGTTTTTTTTGTTGGTTGAAGAGTGTTCTTGGTGCTCTGACTTCCTTCCCTTGACTCTTGCCATCTCTGTGTGTGTGATTGCAGGTCCATGGTCACAGACCATCCAGGATGCTGGTGTGAATGAGCAGTGCAGCAACATCCTCAACAACAAGCGGTTTATGCTGGACATGTTGTATGCGCATAACAAAAAGCCCGAAGATGAAGAGGAGAAGGAGCTGGAGGCGAAGGAGGAAAAGAAGGAGACGGAGGAAAGCGAGGAGTCACTCACTAGCCTAGCCAGCAGGATCTCTATTCTCCAGGCCACAAAGCAGGCCAAAGATGAAAGTGTCAAAAAGATGGAGATTGGAAATCTGGACAACCAAGGCAGTGTGAAAGCCTTTGCAGAAAAATTTAACAGTGGTGAGCTGGCTAAGGGGACAGCAGTGCCTGAAGATGAAATCGGTGAACAGGTCCCTGAGAAAACACCAGCACAGACAAAGAAGGAATCTGATTACATCTGGGATCAGCTCATGGCTAATCCTCGAGAACTTAAAATCAAGGACATGGATTTTACAGACTTGGGGGAGGAGGATGATGTAGATGTGTTGGACATGGATATGGGTCCTGGGGACTCCCTTGCTCCCCCTCCTCCACCTCCACCTTCTTTTCTGGGTTTGCCTCCTCCACCACCTCCCCCCTTGTTTGGATGTCCACCTCCACCACCACCCTCTGCTAATTTATTGGCTCCTCCTCCACTGTTCAGCACTCCTCAGGGTTTAGGGTCACCCCAGGTTTCTAGGGGTCAGCCAGCATTTATAAAGAAGAAGAAAACCATCCGTCTGTTTTGGAATGAGGTACGGCCATTTGAGTGGCAGTGTAAAAACAACAAACGCTGCAGAGAATTCCTGTGGTCGAAACTGGAACCCATTAAGGTAGACACTTCCAAACTGGAGCATCTCTTTGAGTCTAAATCCAAAGAACTGCCTGTCACAAAGGTACAGCTTGTATTCAGTTTGCCTTTTTTCTGCTATTGTATTGGTGTTCATTCTGAATAAGATCTAGGTGATTTATGTTGTTTATATCAAACCAGTGGAAATTACTGGATGTGTTTCTAGCTTGGCCTATGACGGAAAATATTCTACAGCCTGACACTAGAGATGGGCCTGGGGTGGTGTATGTGCCAAGTTGCCCTTGTCTCAGGTCTGCCAGTTGTGGGATATCACGCCAGGTGGCAAATACCAACAAATTTTATATTAGATTGTCCATAGCTGAGTGCCAAACTAGATACTGGAATCTGAAATATTTTCTGTTGCATTCATAAAGAGGTCACAGCGTGGTGATTCATATCTGTGTATTTGACAGTTCTTCACTTGGTAATATTTTCCTAATCATCGTGTGGAAAGGTTAGAATATCAGACTGGATCTGCTGCAAAGAGTCTACACATGTGCTTTGTTCTGAAGGATGAAATTATCAGCTGGACCATGTTTACAGCTGAACTCTGCAGGGGTGTTGCATTTTTGTTTTATACTGGTGAACAAGCCTATTTAAAATCTTTAATTTATACAATCTGGCAAATTTAAGATAGAAGCTGGCACAGGAAATACCTCCGTAGCTAGGATTCCCTCTTCCTTAGTACTGTTATAAAATAAACTCACAAAAGCTCATGACATGGCTGTTTAACATTACAATCAACAACAAAAGGAAGCTTTTTATAGTTACACTTAAGAGGAACTTGAAGTAGCGTTAAAAAAGTTATTAGGCCGAACATTTGTTTTTCATGGCTACATAAACTCTTTTTCTTCTAAGCAGCATAATTGGTACCAGGGAAACAACATTTTTTCCAATTAAAATGATAGTAAAAAATGTCCATCTCTCTTAAAATAAATGAATGGCTTGTCTGTTTTTTCTGTATTCCTATATGTGGTGTAGTAGTATAAAAACAGTCAGCACCTTGAATATTTTACTTCTCTTTAGCTAGAGAAAATTGTTACATCTATTATGTATTATAGATATTGTTGTTTGCTCCTACTCTGGGGAATCTGGATGTCTCACAGTAAAGGTTCTCTGTGTCACTTGTCCAGTTTATTAACTCAAAATTTTCTAATAGTCCTTGTTGATCATCTTGACAAAGTGGAAACATTGGAATTTCTATAATCAAGACCCCAAGTACCTAGCAAGCAACAGGTACATAAGAGATGGCTCATGTAGATCCTGCCATCACTGCTCTTAGCTGAATTTTTTTGTAACACATATGCATGGAAATCTGAAACGTATGGTGTAGCACCTTTAAAACCACATTCAGCTGATTGTTCATCTGGCCAATGCCGAGATTAATTTCTCTCTCTAATTCTTTTTCTGCTGAGGAAGGAGTGCTGGTGACACCGTGGCGTGCTACTCCTCATCTCTCTCCCCGTAAATACAAATCTGACACAGATGGTTCATAGATGGAAGAAATGAGAGCATTTTCTTAGATCCATAAAATATTTAATTCCTTGAATTGAATGTGGAATGATAACATATTTGCCATTTCCAAAATTTAGCTTTGTGCTAAGTGCCAGCATTGTAATGGAGCACTCTGGCTGATTCCTTCTTTTTTATTCTCACTTGAAATTTTGATAAAATTTTAGGTTCTTGGAGTTATGACTTGTTTACTTTTCCAGTCCATCATCGTGCATGTTCCCAAACTACCCTTGGCCATTTTCCCTCCCTCACACTTGTTTCTCAAACCTGCCTGATGCTTTGGCAGAGCTTTTGGCTTCTGGCTGGAAGATGACTGAGCAGGTTCCTTTGAAATTAATGCAAGTCTGAGGAATGATTTAGGTGCTTTCCCCTTGGCGACCGATAACTGCTCTCTGCATGAGACATTGTACTTTTGGCTCTCTTTCCACTCTGTCCCATAACACAGACATAGAAGTCTCATTGTCTCACTGCAGAGAAGACAATGGGGACTGAGGAGTACCATAGCAGAGCTCTGTGCAGGCTTTTGAAACTCCTTCCTGGTTTTTCTGAACACCAGCAAATCTTCCAGAGCAGGAGATGGTCCTTAGATCAGGTGAGAGTGGGAATAATTAAGCAGACCACCAAATCCGTAAAAGACTTGAGGTTTGGTACAAAGATTACACTCAAATTAGGATAGCTCTCGATTTTTCCAGACTGCTTGGTTTATTTCCAGAGAGCACATTCCCCGTTGTGTCTAGTTTCTCCTGTCCAATGGCTGCAGTCCAAAACAGGTTTATGCTATAATATCGTAAAGTCTGACTCACAGCTCAGTTGGTTCAGCTGAAAAAAGAGAGTGCAGAGCAACAAATCAGAAGTCAAATCTCTAGATTTCATATTAAGAGATGGAAGTAGGTGCATAGAAAAGGAACAGTCCAGAAGGATGAGAGAAAAAGCAAAGTCAGGGTCCACAAAGGGGGGGACTAGGCTCTATCTTCTGCTTATGCTCTCTCATACAGCTGTAACCAATTTTACTCCAGTTTCTAATCCTTCACTGTGATTTCCACAACACACAGCTATAAACAGCTACTTCCTGGCCCATGAGAAGTTTTTCATTAAACACAATAGACTGCAATAAAATAAAGTGGATTTAAAAGTGTAGGATATAGTACAGGATTTTGGGGGATGGGACTGCGAGAGGAGATTCTTGATTTTAGGAAAATTTATGCCACACTGAGAAACTTGCACATTGATATTGTTTAGTGGAGCACCTTTAGTTGCAGATGGTTTATTTTTTAGAATAGAGCACCCTGCATTATATTTGCCAGTAGAAGGATTTATCAGGTATCCCCTCCAAACCAGTGTAGTATTTCCTTCCTTCTCACTCCACTGAACAAAGCAGATATTTTGGCAAAGTACTTCAAAGTGTTTACTTTTCTGTGAAGAGAAGTGAAAACATACAGACACTCCTCAATCAAATGCTGTTGTTCAGCCCTTTTACCATCCACTTGGTTTTCCATGAAAGTATTATTTTGCTGATTCATGTATACCCTGTGGGATTTAGTGATCCATCATATGCCCACAGACATTAAATTAGTAGGAGAGGAAAAGGAAGGAATCTGTTTTCATGTACACATGCTTAGACACATATTACTTTTGAAAGGATTTGTTGCAATTTCAGTGAATGCCAAGACTGGCCATAAATGTGGACCAGAATTTCTGAAAAAGATTGCATACAGATATTCTGGAAAAAGTCAGTGTCACTCAAGGGATTCCATTTTACATCTCTTGTATTAAATTCTTGCTAATTGAGATAGAAATAAAATTTTTAAAAAATTAAAAAGTCATCTCACTATTCAGGTAGATTTTTCTGCACTACTGATGCAGACTTTTACAACTTTAAAGGCAGAAGATATTTCTGAATTGATACTCATAATATAATTGTTTATTTATATGACCACTTGAAAAGTTATTTAATTTTTTTCTGCTTCCCATATTAATTAAAGCATAGAGGCATGTTTAAGACTATGTTCTCATCAGACTGCAAATCACTTTTTGTGGGATGGTAATAGGTTTTAAATAATCTATCTGGACAACCCAGTCTTCAACAGAGGCAAGAGAATGTGGCCAGTTAGATCTTGTAAAGGCCTAAATTCACTATAATTGTTAATACATTGCAAAGTCTTTGTTTTCCAAAGATTATACTACCTGGTATGTTTGAGTTTTGTACTTACTTTGTAATTACACATAATAATATGGTATATATAATATTGAGACGTTCAGGGATTACACTTCATACTGACACATTAAAATATAAAATCAAGTGCAGTAGTTCACTGTTCCCTCAAGCATTTTAACTCACTCTCTGTTATTGAATTTATAAAGCATAGATTGAAGTCACCAAATATTGTAGTAGAAATTAGTAGTTGTAGCTTATTTTAACAGTCAGACACTTCCACCTGTGCAATTCACTGCAGACAAAAAGCAATTCTTTTCCTAGTGGTAAGGTAGTAAAGTTCATAGTCGTAAAATCTTTCTCTTTTCTTCATCCTTTTATTTATTTGGAAAGGATTTCTTTGGAACTCAGACATCATCCCAAGAATAGATTTAAAATCTCTTCAGCCCCTGTTTTTTAAAATGGTTACCACCCCAACATTTTATATCCCATCTGCAGTTCTAGCTCTGGAAAATACCTGCATGCACTCATGCCCTGTGCAGCTGATCTGTCTTTCATAACTCATTGCTAGGGAGCGTGTGCGCTGTAGGGATCGCACTGATCCCGGCTGTGAGCGTCCTGTGTCCCCCAAATGAATATGTCTCTCTTGTCAGACTTGGGAGCCTAAAAACAGAGCTGAAGATCTGAGGCTTACTTACTCATACCACATGTGGGAAGCCTAAATTTAACTCCTTTCCTCTGGCCTTTTCCCTTCTGCATAAATTCTTTGGAGCTGTGTAATTCTGTGTTCCAAAGGACAAGGTAAAAAGTGATGGTTTAAAAAAGGCTTAGTGCAATACAAACTCAAGAGGAGGCAGTGTCTGGTGAACCCTCTTTGGTTTTAATGTGGTCTTGGCCACTAACTGTGGTCCTGAGAATGTGATTACTGGCCCGGGAAGTAAAAGTTTTACTGCATTAAAGGAGGAGCAGCATCTCACATCCTTCAGGTAGCTCCCCAAGAAAAAGAGAAGCCTGTTATTTAGAAAAGGGAAAATTCAGGAAGGCTTTGGGGATATTTTTAAACTGTTAAGAAGAGAGCAGTTCTGACAGAACTGATAGAAAAACATAGGAAAACAAATGTTATCTTTGCTCTCCTAAAATTTATTCTGTTTACTGCAAAATTGTTGTTTCTTTTTAAGTTTAAAAAAAAAAGCAACCCTTTTTATTACTTTCTCTAATCATACACATGGTATTCCCTAATTCCTGTAAACAGCACCTGCCTTCAGACCCATGTGCACACAAAAGTTGCATCATACCATGTTAGTTGTCCTGGTATGATGAAAGGACTGTGGTGTCATACAGGTGCTGTGGAGGCTGCAGGAACCAGTGGGCAAACCTCTTCCTGTGCAAGCAAGGTTCTGAGCTATGCCAGAAAAACATATCTTTTTAATGATACAGCTGCATTCCCCATTATGTCCTGTCCACAGCTGGAGGTGCCTGTCCACGGCTGGAGGTGCTTTGATGAAGTCATATTTACTTCCTTCCAATTCAAAAACAGCTCGTAGGCCTGGGAATGGGGTATTTTGTGTCTTGGTGGCTGTGGTGCAGACCCAGAGAAAGTGAAGGACAAAGCTCAGTAGTCTAAAAAACAATCGTGAGCATGGACTGAGACTTGAGTAGTAAGTCTCCTCCCAGGCTTTCCCCAAATCCACAAGAGATCAAAGACTGATAACATCAGTGCAAGACTTCTCCCTCCACTCCTGTGCTTGACAGCATTCCTCAGCCCGTCTCTGGTAGGGAAAAGGCAGAAGAACCACAGAAAACATGTTTACAATGTTCATGCATATGCAGAGAGAGGGAAAAAACTTAAGTATGAGGAGCAGAGTCCTCTCACCTTTGAGCTACCCAGCACAACATTCATAGTTACCAAAGAGACACCTTCTAGCATGGGATGATGAGCGAGAGAAAGAGAGACATGCTGATGTGTAAAACCGAAGACCACATTCAACAAACACCACGTTATGCCGTATAAGTGGATTTTGAGTCACCTTGCATAGTTTGTTCCCATTTTGCCACTATAAGAATGGAGAGAAAGAGAAAAAAATTCCTTGGGTCTGCCTTAGAACGGAATTTAAAGTATATGTTGCCAGTCCTTTGTGATTTTATTATTATTTTCACTGGAGGTAAGATCCAAGGAAATGGATAGTCTCAAATACAACTTTGTAAAAAACACAAGGGTTGAAATTTTTCTGCATCTATGAAGGACTTGACAGATGTATCATGAGCAGCAAGGTCACAGAACTTTCCCCTGGCAGCCCAAGATCAGAAAACCAAGCCAGTACCTCCAGAGAGGCACCTATGGCTCCTTTGCCAGTGTCGGAGGTGGATTTATAACACAGAAGAATGCTGGCAGCCACGTGGGAACTACTCTGTCTCTCAGCCAGCCACACAAGTGAGAGAGGGTCCAGACTGGTGCATCCAACAGGGAACTGAGCCCTGGAGTCCCTTGGCTGCCCAGCTGCTGCCCCAGCAGGCCTGTGCTGGCCAGTCTTGCTGCATAGCAGAGCTCTGGGCTGGCAGAGGCAGTCTCAGGTATTTTTTAGACTGGCTCCTGCCCCAAAGTGCCCTTTTGAGGGCTGTGTCAGACTAGCTCTGCTTTGCACAGCAGTGTTCAAATCTCTGATTGAATCCTGGCAGCTCATGTTGATAAGATAAGGATGTGCTACAAGAATTCAGCTTGTTTTGATGCCTATAAATAAATTAGGTTTACACTCAATGTCAGTTTTCCTTGAGTGGGGGAAGTCATTAGTGAAAGGAGTGCCTTTACTTTGTACAACAGATCAGAAGAATAATGACCTTGTTCTATTCTTTACCAAGAAAACTGCTGCAGATGGGAAGCGACAGGAGATCATTGTGTTGGACTCAAAGCGAAGCAACGCCATTAATATTGGCTTGACTGTGCTGCCCCCTCCCCGCACCATCAAGACTGCTATTTTGAACTTTGATGAATATGCCTTAAACAAGGAAGGAATAGAGGTAAGAAAGAACAGTCAATGTCTTCAAGTCTGCATCTTCAATACTTTTTTTCCTCATGTTGCATATGGTACAGGCCAGACTGGTCATGGAAGAAGGAGAAGGGGGCGTATTATGTCATGTCTGAGTGCTGAAATTTGTGAAACCAGTGTAGTGGACTCAGAAGCAGGAAGTATCATGAGGCTGGGTATGCTTAGTGATCATGGATTATCTGCTTTGTTTGAGTAGCAATGGTGTTAATTCCTGTCAGGTTTTTCAGTGTATTATCTGAAGCTTGTCTGAAATATCGTGAGCAGCAAAAACAGGCAGTGAGTTACTAGGGCTGATGCAACTGGTAGAGGGTCTAATAAATTTCATGCCCAGCTAGCTGTTGGAGTCATTCTAGATTGTATATCTAATGGAAAACAAATACAGCAACTAGTTCTGCCCAGAATAGCATTTCTGTGTTACTGTTGTTTGAAGAAAAGCAGTTGGTATAAAGATTACAGATGATGTAATTTTTACCACTACATGTTTGACTTTGCAGATATTCTTACCAAGATCCAAGATGAGCTCTGTTTATTATTTTTTTATCAAAACATTTTTCTTCTGTGAAGTGTAAAAGAAGCCTGTGGCTCCACTGTTTTTTTCATTATGGTCATATTAACTTCAATTTTTTTTTTTTCAATAAGCCTGTATCATCTAGTAAGAGTAATCTGCACAACTAAAAATCTCAATTGGTGGCTCTCAGAAGTCATATATTAATTCACAGTCACCTTTTTGTGGTTTGGCACTGTGTTTCATTATTTCCCCCTTTCCACCTCCACCTTGCTGAGTACAAAAGAAAATGAGAAAAGCTTCCTGGAATGAAAATGGTATTGCCAACAGTTGCATGCAAAAGAAATGCCTAAGGCAAAAGATCCTTCTAGTTAGAAGGCAAGGGCTGATTTGTCCCTATAGAACATAATTTCTTCCCCAAGCTAAATTACTTCTTGCTATACGCATATTTTACTAGTATGATGAAGGTGAAAGGTCACTCTAAAACCAGTAATTCTTTCATGACCCAGCCCATGTACCCACCACTGCAGTCTGCAGTGCTAAGCTTTAAAATGTTGTAGAGAAGTACCCCTCCAGCCAAGCCCACTCACAGCCAGTTCAATCTCAGTGCTGTAGGCTGTGTTTCCATACAAAGTCCAACATAAAATGGCTGACAAAGGAGGACAAGTCTTCATTAACTTCTGGGTATCATCTCCTTAGAATTGTGTCCTTCTCTGGCTTCAGGTGCTCTGCACAGCCCACCCTTTCCACTGCCAGCATTTGTCTCTGGGCTGTCCATCTGCCACCCACCTGTTGTGGTGTCCACAGCTGTGCTTTGTACCACCACACCCTCCTTGGGGTGGCCTTTCCATTAGCTGCCAGGAACCCATAATTTAATGTAAAATATATATGAAGGTGGATTTCAATTTGAAGAATTCAAAAAACCAGGAAATTCTACACTATTAATATACTTTCCCAATGCTAAAGAAAAGGTCTCTGAGATCTCTCCCCACAGCTTGAAGTTAAGTATGTGAGCAATCCTCTTGTGATCATTCAGGTATTTGAAACCAAGAGAAAGGCTAAGTGCACCAGAGCCCAGATACTTTGCAGTTTGAGGAATGAAGTCTTGATTGGTTGAAAAGGATTATGTCCATGGAGAAAAGTGGTTTTTTTCCCTCAGTTATATATATTTTTTTCTTCTTATCAAGTAAAACCCTACACTGAATTCAAATTTCCTTTTCAATTCCAAATTACATATTTTTCTTACAGCACATTAATGAGTCAGACCTTTATAGTTATAGAGAGGGCTGGATTAAGCTACACAGAATTGGCTACGTAGCACACAGGTTGGTACAAAAATTCATTATTGTGAGCCCCATTGTTTTCAGCAGATCCCTGCTTCAGTTTTCCATACTGCCCCTTTGGTCTACAATGTAGGCAAGCTTTGTTTTCTGTGTCTCTTTATCTTCTGTTCATTGGCTTTAGCCCTTAAGTTAGCATAGAGGGAAGAGAGGTTGTTGTTTCAGTCTGGATTTGTAGAGGTTTTCTGGTTCTTATCTATCTAAACATCAGGAAGTAATTGATAGCCACTCTGAATGAATCAGTAATACTGTAAGAATCAGCTTCATGTATAAAAAAAAAAAACCAGATAATACAGCAATTTGCTATATAATGCAATTGATAGCTTATCTGTGGGTTGATTTAGGCAGGACTGATATGGAAAAAAAAATGCAATTTACCCGATTAAAAACTTGTACCACAGTGGATACTCGAAAGCCTTTCTGCACAATAATTGTCTAGAAGAGATGTCACATCCAGTAAGCAGAAGAGGGATGTAAAGGGAACAGGAAAAGAGATATGTGCAGTGGCAACATAACATTCACTGCTAATATTTCAGAGAAGCTACAGCTTAGGATCATCTTCAGCTTTTGTCAGATCCAACAAAGAGCAAAGCACCTACAGTGTAAAAAGTTACCTGAACCATCCTTTGCCTTGGCAGTGAGCTCTGTGTTGTGTCCTTTGCTGAGGAGCATTGTCACTGTCATGTGAGTGTGTGTGTGCCCTTAGTTCTGCACCTCAGTGGATTAAATGGTGCCTTAAAACTGACCTAAAGGATTCCTTTAAGGGCAGTGGACTAAAGCAGTGCTAGCAGCAAGCAGAGATGCAGTGGGCTGCAGGCCCAAGTTCATGGTAGCCCGGTTCATCATCTGCTCAGTCCATAGTTAGAGCACTAGGTCCAGCAGAGCCTCCACTGCTGCCCTACATCTGCTGAATGCTGCTTTGCTTTTGACATTGAATTCTTGTTAGTAATCCATACTTTACTTTTTAACTTAAAATATGTAACTAAGTGGAAAAAATACACTTATCTTAAAGCCCTCTGTCCCTAAGTATGTTGCATATTTTCAGGTCTTAAAGTAGTTAGGTACTCCTGAGCTGAGAAAAAAGGCAGAAAGTGGGCCATGACACTAGAAAAGTAGATGTAGTCCACTTAGTATGCAAAGCAGGCACTGTTTGAAATGTATTTTCAGAGGAATTCAGATCATGTGTTTGCAAGCATGAGCCAGTCCAGCTAAAAAAAAAAAAAATGCCACCTTACATTTGCCAAAGTGTTTGTGTTTTTCTTTCTTTGAAAACTTGGTATTCATTGTGTTCAAACAACTTGGAGCTCACTGCAGAATAAAGAACTGCCTCCTTACAATAAATGAGGTCTTGCTGTGAATTAAGCAAAAGAGGCAAGCTTAAAATCCTGGCGCCTGATTTTTATGTATCAAAGGCAACTGCAAGAAGGGAGTCCAATAAACCAGTCCTTGGTGCTTGTCTGTAGAGAAGGAAATGAGTGGAACCCTCTATAAAGGGCTGCTTAGTAAGGAAATGTGGACCAAAATAAATTAATATCAAAGACTATGGTTAATTTAGCAGACTAAAATTAGGGTAATGCAGGGTTTGTTTTCTGCTGTACATTATGGCTTTGTGATGCTACACAATGTTGATAGCATTAGTAGGTATAGCTTTTTAATAAATTTTTGAAGTGAAAAAAAAAAAGTCTCTGGATGTGCTGTACCCTCCATACCCAAGTGTGCTACACCCTGCATACCCATAATAAATAGCTTGAAGTATTGATGTCTGGATTGGCTAGATAGCCCTGATGTGTAAAAAGGGGTAAGAAATGACAGCTTGATGTTAAAAAGCCAGATGGTGATATGTATAAACAAAAATCAAAATTTGAGTTTTGGAAACAAGTAAGGTATTTAAATTTTTGGTACATCAATATTTGTAGTTTCCAATTTGTTTGTCTAATGTTTTGTAAGAGTATGATGGGATGTTTCAAATGATGCTATCTTGTGTGACCTGAAAGAACACCTTTTTTCTCAAGTCTAGACAGAGGAGAGAATGGCCTTAGTGGTGCCTTGCTACCCAGAGGCAGCATATCGCAGCCCTAATCTGTTTCAGACTTTATTAAAAAAAAAAAAAAAAGCCACACTTTCTCTCCTTGCAGCAACCCAAAATGCAATCTGCAGTTTCTATGACCAGCAGTGACATGTTCCTGTATTTTGTAGAGAGCTGAGGAAGAGAAGTGGTCTAACTGAGGCAATGGTATCAGTTCATGATTTACAGAGATGGTCATCAGCATTTTAGATGTAATTCTTTCTCAGAATTGGATCATTATTGAAAGAGTTGTAATAAAATTAGTGCAGGCAGCTTCCCTTACAGTGAAGTTCTGACCTTCATATGCTGTTACATTTTCTTAGAGTTTCAGCAGGTAATGCGAACCAGCAATGGGTCTTGTTAACAGCTGCCTAGAAAGCTGAAATGTGAGAGAACCTTTCAGGATGTTGGATTGTATTCTGAGGCCTGTCAAATATCTGGTGAAATACTCACTAACAAGTACTTGATGCAGCTTACGTATTTGTGGTCCTCAAGCCACAGAAAGCTTTGGACACAACAACAACAGATATTTGAGTTACTGTTTTCTTTGGCTGTTTTTCACCTGGAAGATCAGGTGAGACCAAACACCAAAGATGAGACATCCCTGCAATCTTATCATCACTGAGAAGCCCCAGTATCTCATGAAAGAGAAAACTTCAGCACCTAATTTCCTCGGAGGGGCTGGGCGATTTACCATCACTGCTTGGGTGCTTCCTTGCGTCCCGCACTAAGGCCCATCACCCTCAGCCATATGTTGCTTTTGAAAGTCTTCCCTTTTAGGAACTTTTGGAGATTATACCTCAGGATGGCAGACTCCAGGAAATAAGTGGTTTGATCCCTTTGCTGAAAGTTCAAGCAGGTGGCCGAGTCCAGCAGCAGAATAATTGGGGTCCATTATCTCATGCAAAAATTGCTTATTTTCCTCGATTATTTGCACACATATTTTTCCTCAAAACATAAGACTCTGGCCCAAACACTTGTATGAGAATACATGAAGGTGAAATACATGTGTCAAATGTACTAGAGAGTATGAGCATATTCTCACATTATTGATAACCAGTTCTTCTTTAATTGACCTGAAGGTTGCTGACACCACCTCAGTTACAAGAAAAGACTGAGAGAGCTGGGCTGTCCAGCCTGGAGAAGAGCAAACTGAGAGTATTTAAGTATCTAAAGGGAGGGTGTCAAGAGGATGCATCCAGGCTCTTCTCAGTAATTCCCACCAGTAGGACAAGAGCAATGGGCAGAAACTGATGCACAGGAAGTTCCACCTGAATGTGAGGAAGAACTTCTTTACTGTGCAGGTGACTGAGCACTGGAAGGGGGTGCCCAGAGAGGCTGCAGAGTCTCCCACACTGAAGATATTCATAAACCACCAGGATGCAATTCTGTGCCATGTGCTCTGGGATTGCCCTGCTTGAGCAGGGAGCTTGGATCATTTGTCCCACTGTGGTCCCTTCCAACATAACCCACTCTGGGATTCTGTGTGCTGTGAAGAGAAATATGAACTAATGATTGGACTCTAAGCTGTTTGTGATTTAATGGTCACATCAGGTGCCAGTAACCTGCCCTGCTGTGATTTTATGCTACTTTAATTGTTAGGGGGTTTTTTTTCAAAAAATAATAGAAATAAAAACTAAAATAATAATAAAGTGGCAGATGGTGTACTCATCAGTTTCCAGCACCAAACAAATGGCTCTAATTAGTCATAGAGTGGAAATCAAGAAGAGGAGCATTTCACTCCTTGCTCAGGGGCACAGCAAGCATGATGACCAGCAGGATCAGAATCATTTGTCCAAGCAGGTCAGGAGTGCTGGTGTAGGTCATTATCATGGAGGCATTTGCACCCGGGATAGTGTGAGACTTGCCAGCAGCTCAGGCCCCACCAAGGCATGGCTTTCAGCAGCAGGGCTGATCCTCAGCAGCTGGCACCACAAGCACAGGCCCTTTGTTTGGCATCCCCTGTTTCACATAGTACGGTATGCAGCACAGCAGTCTTGCAGAACTTGGACTTGAATGCTTTTTGTCAGCTCCATCTATCTTGTGATGTTTATATAAAGCCCAAGGAGGAGGAGAGTCCCTTTGGAAATAAAGCTTACTGTTTCTTTGCACTCTTTAAAATGCCCCAAAGCAGTGTAAAATTTGGAGTGAAGACATTGCCCCACCACAAAATACTTGTGGGATCTCTGGGTAGCTGCCAAAAGTCCTAGTTATTTGTAAGAGGCAGTTGAGAATACTGCTGCAGTGTTAGCCTTCAAAAATGCATCAGAAGCATTTTTACACCCATCACATGGCTACTGACATGGCTACTGCTAAACTCTCCATGTATGGATGTCCAATATGATGCTATTTGCAAGCTGCCCTGTCTCAGCTGAGGCTCTGTCTTCCTTGTTGTGGAAGAGAGGAGTAGACACTAAGATGCCTGACTCCTTCAAGGGACACTGCAAAGCACCTTTCTTCATGAGTTTCAGGCTCAGTCTGGGTTTTTTTGCAGACTGTTTTACATGAGTATTGATTCAGCACTGAGACCATAAAGCAGCTAATTAGAAATCTAGTTTTATGTTAGGTATGACCCAAGTTAGGGATTTCAGCATGGATGGATGGATGGATGGATGGATGGATGGATGGATGGATGGATGGATGGATGGATGGATGGATGGATGGCCCATCTCAAAGTCAATACACAAATGCTGTTAGTTGAAACACATGTACATCAGAATATTTTCCAAGCAATCCTTTTCAGGCTAAGGAGAAGCACCAGAGTGTGTTGAGGGATTTTCCTCCTTTTTTTTTTTTCTTTTTTTTTTTCCTTTTTGTTTTGTTTTGTCTTTACTTATGATATTAATTTATTGTGTCCAAGCAAGGATGCTTTTTTATGTTGTTGTCATCATCATTTATAAAAAAGAGCAAGAAAGAAAGGCAGCATTAACAGATAAAATGCTTCTTTATTAATGTTTATGGAAGTCAACAGAAGAAAATTAACAGCAATAGAAATGCTGTGGCTGAAATTAAATAAGTCCCAGTTCAACAAATTGAACAATATTTGCCTGCCTAACTCTTGTCCTTTGCCTGATTAACCAGGAGAAGTCCCTTGCTCTCTATCCACACTTAGCTCCAGTGCTGTAAAACAGCCAGGGAAACTATCAGTACTGGAAGGGGGCAGTTGTGCTGCTTTGATGAATTGGCAATGTCCAGTGCTGGAACAAGGCTGTAGTTTGGATTGGCAGGTCTGATAGCTCTTTGGCTGTATTTTTATTATTCTCTCCTCCCCTTCAAAACAGCCTCTATCATTATAGATGGTTACAGCAAAAACATGTCATTCCTGAGATGAATAAACATAAGTTGTGTTAAAAATCTGCTTTAAGGAGGCATTGGTCAGTAGGGTAGTGACCTCAACTTATCTGATGCCTTTGCGTTGTTTTGCTTTTCTGTTTTATTTTGAAGTGCATTTATTGTGTTAAAAACTGATTAAGAAGCAATACCTTAGAGAGCAATACTTTCAGAAGGAGAGCTGCCACATTTAAACAAGCCTGTAAAATTCATGACTTAAAGGGAAAATTTAAATATTTTGTGCCACACTGACAGCAGAAACTGAAAATACTGAGATCCTTTTTCAGATAAAAAGAAAAAAAGGCTGTATGTTATGCAATGCATGATTCAGCTTTAAATTCAATACATGTTCCTTGGGAACAAAACAGACTGAACAAAAAAGTAAGAAATCATGGGGACAGCAAGGGACGGGAGTCTTCAAGTTATTCCTGTATACTTTACAAGTGTGCTAGAAGATTTGTAGATATTGGGGCTAAGGGACCTTAAAATCTAGTCTGACTTGCTGTAAATCACAGGCCACAAAACTGTTCTCCTTCTACCCTTACTTCCATATGTAATTTACAAAGAGATATTAAGTTCTGACTTAAAAATATGAAAGTCGATGAGATCAGTCCTAACCAATTTCCTTTCATGTCTTTCAGTGTTTCATCCCATGATTAGCCACTTACTATCTACTGATACAGGTTTCAAAAAAATAAAAATTTCAATCCAGATACATTTTTAAACAAACTGAGGGTGTGTGAGATAGCAGTCCTTGTTTTGCTTCCTTGTGCAGTGGATTAGTTCTTGGTTGCTACTGTGCTGTCCTAATTTAACGGCCAAGGACTTGAGGACTTCTACTGTGGCTTCTGTGGGACCACACAGCAACCAGCCCTCACACTCCTCTCAGCCCCACCACTGATGCTTGCCTTTTGGCTCCCTGTACAGAAAATCCTGACCATGATCCCCACTGAGGAGGAAAAGCAGAAGATCCAGGAGGCACAGCTGGCGAATCCCGATGTCCCCCTGGGCAGTGCTGAGCAGTTCCTTCTCACCCTCTCCTCCATCAGTGAACTCTCCGCCAGGCTCCAGCTCTGGGCTTTCAAGTTGGACTATGAGATAGTGGAAAAGGTGAGGGAAAGCATGGGGATGGGTGGAGACTCTTCCGAGGCTTTGCTTAATCTTTCCCTGACCTTGGTATTATATGGACATTTTGAGGAAATGGTAAATGGGTCGCTTTTGTTTCAGTGGCCAAGCAGGAAACAGCTAAACTGATCCTTCATAATCTCTTACTTCTATAAAAGAAAATTAAGAGATTATGTCTTCCTTCCTTTAATTAGTCACTAATGATATTGAAACAAAGAAGAGGGCTAAGTCTCTGCCACATCTTCTCCAGATGTTGTTACTCAGGAAATTACTTCAGAGCAATGAGAATTTTTCTTTCATAAAGATTGAGTGAGAATATTGATCTTACATCCATTTGAACTAAGGAAAACACCATCCATTAAGTTTTTTTGTTTTTAGCTCTCAAAATTCTAAACAAAAGATAAGACAGTTCAGCTCAGTCACACACAGTTGTTGCCAGCTTCTCCGTGGCTGGCATTCATTCAAAGAACACTATAATTGGGGTGTCTGTCAAGAATGATGAATCATGAGCACAAATTTTTAAAAAAAGGATAAAATTTTGATGCATAGGTGAGACAGAATGAAACTGTGTAGGGGATTTCAGGTACTTGCTGCCTTTCACAAGGTGTTCCAGGAATCTCTGCACTGGAGCTTCCTTTTGGCTGCACTTCGGGTGCATACCCCTGGCATTGCCATTAAAGCAGCTCTCTCCTCTACATACTCATTTTGTATCTGTGCACATAGGTGTGTATTGAAAAATCAGTATAACTGTGTGATATGGATTCTAAAAAGTGAAACGTGAAAAAAGTTTCACATGGTTGTGAAAATTCCTTATGTTTACCTAGCAGTGGCTATTTAACGAGTTGTGCAACAGTGGATTGATTTGCAGGTGATACAGTCAAGATTACTCAACCTTTATTTAATTTTCTTAGATGCTAGGACATGCAATCACACAAATACTCAGGATTTTTATTGGAATGTTTTAGTATTAGCCATTTACATTTCTGACATGTATAGCAAAATACTTGTATCTGGCATGAATACCTTTTTGCCAGTTTGTTCTACTTTGTTTTGGTTTTTTTTCACTCTGGTACAGCTATTTAATCTGCTTTGAAGTTACCACAAGGCTAAATTGTACCTTTCACGTAAGCTGAGTTAGCAGTAGTTATTAATCTCTGCATATACGTAGAATTTCTAGGGTCTTCTCAATCAAAAAGCAACATCTGAAGCACAGCTAAAAGCTAAAGAAATTCTGAGTTTCCTTTTGCCACAAAGTTAATTTATTGCCAGCTAAAATCCATGTAGAATGAGCACTAGTACAAAATGTCTCAAAAAATTAAATTACTCAGAGAAGCAACAGCTGTAGGAAGACAAAACCAACGTTTTTGTCTCTGTTTGGAGGTAGATAGGACTAAGCACGGTACTTACCAGAAAATGGTAGAGGAAGTAACATCTGGTATTTGTGATAAAGTATGAGGAGCATATGATAAGTCTAGCAGACAAGCATAGATAGGACAGACAGCTTGGGTCTTGGGTGAGGACAAAGAAACAGGATCAGACATCAGGAGTGCAAGGCAGAGTGAGCAGCTGGGTGTCTCCAGTTACAAAAGGTTAAGGTCAGAGTTCCAGGTAATCAGTAAATGTACATGTTATTTAGACTGAAATAAGATACTGTGATATTCAGTTTTTAAAAAATGAAGTAATTTGCATTTGTGATTATGATGATAAAAGAGACCCTTGAGCTGCTAACATTCTTCTATTTTGAAACTATGTTTTTGCAGAAGATCTATCTGCAAAAGGGCAAATGCTTCACAAAACCTAGGTCCCAAAATCACTTAACTACACAGCTTTGCCTTTCTTTTTTTGTCCGGCATTTGCTTGATTCTTTTAAAATCTTATTTTATAATAAGGAAAACTCACAACATTTCAGAATGCACTCATATTATTTACCAAGTCACACATAACGTTTTATGTAAGATATGAGTGCTATTATTTCCATAAGGCTGGAAGTTTTACATGGTCCCTGTTACCAACAGTGTGAAATACCTGAGTTATTGGTAAGACCAGGTTCTCATACATGAGACTCTTCTGCTAACCTGCCAAGAACAGAGTTCTGTCTAAGTAGGTTTTAGCTTCGTCTCTGACAACCTGAAAGAAAAGAATGTGAATTGTTCAAGAAATGGGTTAAGTGATACATTGTCGACGTTCATTAAAAGCTTTTCAGGCATAATAAGAGAAACCATCTTTCTTAGCTTGAATTGAATTAACTGAAGCAAGTAGGGGAACATTTGTGGGGAGCATTCTCAGCCTGTGAGGAGCTGGACTGTATGAATAAATATTCACTCTTTGCTCTCTATAGAAAATTTAAAATGAAAGAAAAATGAATGGATGTTAAATGCTTACCAAAGGTCGTTAGCAGAACAATAATTTCCCTCTTCTTTCTTTTGGTATCCTAGTTTAAATGCACAGACAGAAAAGGTTAAAACAATTCCACTGTGTTGCTACTCATTCCTCATATGGAATTACTTATGATGCAGATATTGTCAAATTCTGTTATCTCAGAGGGGCTGTAAAGATCTTAAAAACTGAATAGAAACTTTGATTTTTTTTTAAATTAAAATCACTGCATAAAAATATATTTTTTTTCTGACTACTTAAAAGATCAAAATTAATAGAAGCAGGTGTAGAAATGAAAAAAGTACCATGAGCTGAGTTGATTTGCACTTGTCCATCAAACATTGAATCAGGCATTATAAGGTGCCTTTCAGACAAATTCTGGACCAATCTTCAAATTTCATTCAAACCTAATTTTTAGCTGAAAAATTAAAATGTGGTATCCAAGGATATGAGGTAGCTCTACCTTATCTATCTAAGTGAGTTTTATAGGAAGCAAGAGTGGGTAAATTTGAAAAAATCAGAAATTTGTCTGATTGTTCAGTATCTTGAACACTTTTTTAAAATAATTTTTTAATCTTACAATAAAATAAGAAATAACAAGTAATTACAAATGTGTAATTATGCAAAAACATCTAAGATTAGTAACTTGTCTAAATAGCTCAATGAAGGGCTCAGTATGGCCTGGTTTGGAAGCCTCTTATGCCACCTTCTTATTCACCTGGAGAATGTTTTAAATTAGTCTTTTAGCAATGTTTTTTGGCAGGTTGAAAATTGATCTAAATGAAATAGTTCAGAAGGCCATGTTTACTACAGATTCAGAGTCATTCCATAACGCACCAAACAAACTAAATCAACTCTGACTTTAAAGCAACTCAAAGAATACTGTGCAGCAGTATTATTTAAATTCACTTTAATAAAGTCTTGGATTATTTAGCACCTCTCCTCTGATGTAATAAACTACTTAGCTCACTATCTCATCTCTTAATTTGTCTTAAGTTTTCCATATTCTTTTCAAGAGACAAATTTTTCTGTAGGGACCAGAAATATATTTCATTCATCTTTTATGGTAAAATATGACTACAGTTGTTGAAGAATCCATTGTGTGTCTCCAAGAAAGGGAAATTCTCAATTACTTTGCCTCTTGGTCTAAAATAGCAGCTTAATTTTGGCTTCTTGGCTCATAAAGAGTATAACAATGTGGGAAATTGGGTAAAAAGTCTCCCTGCCCATGGCACAGGGGTTGGAACTAGATGATCCTTAGGTCTTTTCCAAAACAAACCGTTCTATGATTCTGTGAAAAGAATGCTGCTCACAGATGCTTAGAATGGCATTTGAAGATAGAAACAATGTGAACTCTTAGTGTGCATACAAAATAAATAACCCTGGGCCTCACACAGAGACATAGAAATAAGTTCTGTCAACTCAATTACCCTCACTCTCTTCCTTTGAACTCTCTGGTGCAGTTCACTTCCTGAAGTAATGGAAGAGAATTTATGGTTTCAAGCCTTACCAGTATGCACATCTATACTCAGACAACATGTGAAGATGGAAGATGCATTAAATTAAAATATTGTAATGAGACTATTTGTAAAGCTTGATGTTTACAGCAGATTTTTTTTCAGTTTTAAATTCTCATAAGCACAAAACCATATCTAAAACATAGAAATGGCTGTCATTTGAAGAAAGCCAAATTTTAAGTCAGCAAGGCTTCTAACTTTTTAAATTTGTTGTTCAAAGATTCAAAAAAATACTTTTGAGAGGCTTTTTTATAAGTTGGGGCTTGGGTGTGTTCATGGATTTAACTGAAATGCAGCAGCATTCTCTGTTTGGAATCACAGGATAGTCCCCAGGACAAGTAAGGCATTTGCATACATAAAGGAACAACAGTAGGAAAATATTTTATGTACTTTTTTTGCTGTCCTTGCATGTGATTTATTAGCTGGAACATGGAAGAAAGCCAGCAGACGTGGCCAGTTTACACTCTGCAAGACGCCAGTTCAGGAACTTTTTGCAGTAATTAATCTAAACCATAGAATTAAAAACTAACCTTCACCTTCTGGTTTCTGTTCTTATGGTAGGAAGTTGCAGAACCACTGCTAGACCTGAAGGAGGGAATGGACCAACTGGAGCACAATAAGACTTTGGGATTTATCCTTTCTACTCTACTAGCCATTGGGAACTTTCTGAATGGAACCAATGTAAGCCTGATGTCCCAACATTTCCCCTGCAGCTTTTTCCTTTGAAAATACAGAAGTCAGAACCATTGTGAAAATTGCAACCCACTATTTTTTTTGTACCAGAAAAGTAATTTAGGGAATATAACATGCTTTTATTCTGTGTTAGGGTTTTTTGTGATGTGTCTTGCCTCTTTCAGCATACCCTGAAGGAAATGTGGAGCTAAGCACTGTTCTAGAGAAACTCCTTTAAGTGTAGTGTTGATGCTTTGCATTCAAAGTATGAGAACTGTGTTGTGGGTCATTTCACTACAGATGGACTGATTTTAGGAGTAGTCTTCAGCACGTTAAAAATTAATAAAAGCAATTAGTTTCCTCTCCGGTAGGATTCTTCTTCTTTCCCCTCTGCCCCTTATTGGTCATAATTTTTGTCTACTAATCAGCATGGGAAGGATTAAGCATTTTTTTAATGTCTTTATTTTTAATGGGGTTTTTTTAATGTCTTTTTTTTCCATTGCAGGCCAAAGCTTTTGAGTTGAGCTACCTCGAGAAGGTTCCAGAAGTTAAAGACACAGTGCACAAACAGTCCCTCCTGCACCACGTCTGCACTATGGTGGTAGAAAAGTTCCCAGACAGCACTGATCTTTATTCAGAGATCGGGGCCATCACTAGGTCAGCCAAGGTATGTCCAGTAGGTAAATACATCTATATGTACATTTCTATAACACCTCTTTGAAGTGAAATATTTAGGATTTTATTCTATTCTATTCTTTGATTTTTTCATCCTCCCTGGTTGCAGCACTATTTATAAATGTGTGTTCATTGTGTCATTTGCACTGAGATTCAAAGATGCCAGTACTCCCTTTTCTGAACTGTGTGTCTATCACTAGGTTCCCTCATCAGTGCACTCCTTAGGCTGCCATTGGTTATGACATGCTAATGTTATATACATTATTAATGTATATAACTATTAGGAACTGTTTTCAAGATACTGGTTTATTTGACCACTATCTTCAAATAGATTTATTCTATGGCTTGGGGGAATCTCTTTTATAAGGCAGATGCCTGATTGTATTTTAAATCCAATGGAAGGAATGATTTTTTTTTACTAATAAAATTTGTCTCCAGAATTGAAGAATCTTTGAAATACTTGGTTTAACTAACAGAATCACAGAATTGCTGGTGTTGGACAGGACCTCAGCATATGACTTAGTCCAACCCCCTGCTAAAGCAGGTTCGCCTAAAGCAGGTTGCAGAAGAAAAGTTCAGATGGGTTTTGAGCATCTCAGATGATCTCTTGAAATCTCCTTAGGAGTTAGAGAACAGAAATAGAAATGAAGGAATTTTGTTGCCAAACCTCTTGCCAAAAAAAAAAAGGTAATTCCCTTATTAATGCATTGGTCTGGTCAGTGGCTCAGTATGGTATGGAGATTATTACTGCTGTGAGCAGGCATGATAGGAACACTGTAAAGTCACTCTGGGATCTCTCAGAGTGTGAGATTTCATGAATAAGCCTTAAAAATAGTACATCACTTGATTAATAGAGTAAACATGGGAGATAGCAAACATAAAAATTCTCTTTTGGAGTCATGTCTCATGGAAATGGTGATAATTACAGCAGATAATTATAGTGTCCTAGTCCAGTGTCTTGATTCAGACAGTGGCCAATACCGTCTTCTCGACGGAAGAGCACAAGAAATTTCTAAGGGAATGAAGGATTTTTTATCAGAAAAATGTTATTTCATGAGCCATAATTCTCATTATGTGCATCAAATAGAGGAGTGATTTCTTTTCCAAAGGCCACCTTATTTGCATGTTGGGAGAGGAGCTGGAGAGTGTGGGGGCAAACAACTCTGTTTGCCCCCACAACCCAGGACATCTGTATAATACAATACTTTTTTTTTTTAACTGCAAAAATGAAATCTTATTTTGACTCCTAGTGCAGTTCTTGCAACAATAAATTCATAATCTATTTTTTTCTACTGTTCAATTTGCTGGTTTCAGGAATTACTGTCTGAATATACTGAGCAGAAAAATTATTTTTTCTTTGTAATTAATAGAATAACTTAGGTTGGAGAGGATCTCTGAAGGTTGTATGATCCATCACCCTTTCCAGTGCAAGACCAGATTAAACTAGGCTGCTCAGATCCTTGTCTAAGTCCTAAATGATCCTTTCATATCTTTTGTTTATGAGACCATTTCCACACTTTTCCTTCATCTGACTCTTTTAGAATGTGTTAAACAATATTAAGTACAGTATTCCAGCCTCTCCTTATCAGTGTCAAATCTTACTGTGTTTGTCCATTCTGCTACCTTTTGTAAGATGTTCTGAGGTTTTCTCTGTGTTCTTTGACTGCTGGTCCCCTTTGGACACCCACTGTCCCAGGGCAGTTCCCAAGGACAGCCAGGCAGTCTCCTGAGCTGACAGAGCATTCAGAACTCTCAATGGAGGCGAGTGCTGCTGTGCCCTGTGCACTTCATTGCAGTCTACAGCAGTGACCATGATCTGCTGAAGATTTACTGCTTATCTCTCAAACCCCGAATAATCTTCATTCAGGACTAATCTGAATAATTTCCTGCCATCTGTAGATTTTACCCTCTGGATGTGCTTCCTTGTTTCCAGATAATTTTGAAATACAAAGTACAAACTATGAGACGCCTGCTGTTAGCCCTGGCAACAAATGAGAATCAGCGTGTATTCCTTCTTTTGTTTTGCTCTCTTAACCTCACAATTCATAGGTGGCCTCCCATGAGTCCCTTGAAAAGATTTGGAAATGTAATTTTCTTGCTTAGTCTTATCTATTTCCAATTTATAAGCATTCAGAATATAGTGGTTGTTTTTCTGTATTAAGTTTCCTATCATTCATCCTTTCAGCCAAGTTATCAGATACAGTAACAAAACCTGGACCTCTGCACCAACTTTGCTGCTCTTCTAGGGATAGGCAAAACTTCTACTATCCTTTTATTCTCTAAGTTACTAAGTATGGTTTCATACATATTCATCTTCATTTTAGACAGTGGCCTAATTTCTTTTCTTTATTTTCTTTATTTCTTTATTTTAATTGATGTCATAACTACTGTATTCTACTTGTTTACTTCTTTTAAGATATCTCTCTCCAACATGTATTTCTGCTAGTAAAGTTTCAAACCATGCTATTAGTTCACATCTCTTAAAAATACAATACAGAAAAAGGAAAGGAGCACCAGAGTAGGTTTTTCCCCAACATCCTCTGTGGTGAAGCTGGATGAAAAGAAGTCATCTTGTTTCCCTTCTCTAATTTTTGTCTTCCTCAGTTTCTTTCCTCCTCAGTGATCCAGGACCTCCTACATATTTTCTTTTTTCTTCTTTTTTTTGGTACCATAAAGGAATTTGTGGCTTTTGTTTTATATCCTTAGATATTTTCTCTTTAGATTCCATCTCTTTTCTCCTAGTTTCCTCTTGTACAGCCTATGTTTAGGCTCTGGTTTATTGCCTTCAGTGAGTTTGGTTTCTCACGTTTGGAAGATTTTAACTTTTTATTATGTTTTTGTTTTTAATTTGAGTGATTCTTACTTTTTTAACATTTAGGTATATTGGTTTCTCATTTCCTGCTTCTTCTCTTTGCTGAGAAGTTATTTCCCTTTTTTCTTAGATTGGGATCAAGTTAATCACTAAGATGAAAAATTACCAGAAAAGAGAAGCGCCTTTGTTTTCCAAAATTCTCACCACCATGTATGGTATTCTCCCAAGTGATTCTTCTATTTTTCAGTCATAGAAAGTGGAAGAAAGCTTAACTTACTGCTGTCACTTAAAAGAAAATTTAGGTCTAAGAGCATGCAAAATTGAGCACAGTCTTTCAGTCTGTGGTTTGCTGATCCAGTGGCCCTGCCCAAAGCGGATGAAAATCCAAAAAGGCCAGACAAAATCACATTAAGAGAAATTATAGCCTTAACCTTCCCCGTGTCGCCCAAGGTCTCCCTCCTTGGGATGTTCCTGCATGTGTTAAACCACTGATGGATTACTGTAACCAGCTCTATTCCCACTTGATCATAGCTGCCACAAATCAGAGAGTTAGGATGCGGAAGCCATCCAAGCTGCCCTCTTCAAGGGAATGTTCACAGAAAAGGCGAAATCTTGGTTTAGGAAAGCTGACAGGAAAGGAGAACTAATTTATCACTGTGGATTAGGCTGTATTTTGAGCTCTGTTTTGCCTACAAACATCTTTCAGAAACCACAAAGGCTAAACAATTTCCATCCTGTAGATAAACAGAGATGCCCCTTCCCCTGAAATGTGCATCATATAAGAATTTCCTGAGCACTAGTTCATAAAAAAACCTAAAAACATAAGGAAAACAGGCTTCTCCACCAAAAAGGAGGTAGAAAGACCAGAAACAAAATAGTATAGTTATTGCAAAACTTGTGGCTTTTTACTGAAGGACTGAAGTCATAAATGGCACCAAAAAAAAACAGGCACAAGTGAAAAAATTAGCGAAAAAATACAATTCTAGAAAAATAAAAGCATTTATAAATTCATGTACAGCACTGATTATTTAGTATCACATGATTAAAATCACTTGCCCTTTTTATTTTCTTGTTATTTTACATGGTTTTTTTCACTGAAGTTGTACCAAAACTGACGTACCTAATACTGAAGCAGACCCTCAGATTTCTGCAGTTAAGATCGAGTGTTGTTCCTAGAAATTTCCTTAAGAAGTGGTTGCCTCAACCCCAATATCTCCTCTGTTAGTGAATAAAAAATGTGTCCTTATTAACAATGTTCATCTTCTCTCTCTTAGCCATAAATATTTCCCCTGTGCACCTGAAAACTGGCCAGCTCTATAGATAAACTATAATTGTAATTTCCTTCCCCTGATTTGAACTGACTTACAAGGTGTCAGACTTCTGTCTGGTTTTTTACCCCTGCAGTAAGACACTCACAGCTACTAAGCACTGGAGAAGCAGGCAGCTTTTAAAAGTAAGAAATAGGAAGTGTTAGCAACACAGGAGGGGACAAGGATTGCTGATGGGAAAGAACTTGGGATGAGCCTAAGACATACACAGGGGAGAAGGAAGCCTGCAGCAGCCTGCCCTCTGAGGACCTTAGCAGGGAGGCATAAGGAGGCAGGAGCTGGCTGGAACAGTAGTGATATTTGACATGCTGTAGCTTCTGCCTGTTACAGTGGAAAGAAGAGAAAGGATAAAAAAAAAAATTAAAAAAAGGTAGGGAAAATCATGTTGCCTCCTGTATTCCTTCAGTGGGGTTTCTCATGTCTCGCTTGACAGAAAGTATTTGTATGCAGTTATCATTCAAGAATGTTTTCCCTACATTATTTCAAAAAAAAAAAAAAAAAAAAGCCAAAAGTCAAATTATTTTCCATGGAAAAAAAAGTCCAGGAATGCAAGGTTTCTTGCAGTCATTCCTTGTGATGCCAGCAGCTGCCTCAGATTGTGGCATGGGCTAGCAGGAGCAGAGGTGAAAGCAGAGCAGGGAAAGGCAGATCCTGTTGGCTGCAGAGCGCACTGGGGCAAGGGAGAAGGAGTTTCCATGGCAATTGAGAATTTAGGGTTGTGTCTCAAAGAGAGCAAATGAAGTTTAGCACATGTGCCTGATGTGGTGTTTCAATAACATTCCAGGTGATATGAGTGCAGGAATTGTTGCAGGTGACATAACACTATCTGAAGGGACCTACTGTGTGTTATGGCTCTTCTTTGTCCTAGATTGTGGGAACTGCCGTACAGCATCTGCAAAAAGATCCCATGTAGTTAGGATATTGTTTAAGGAAGTATAATGCAGTAGAGATGTGTGTACAATTGGGCAGACTCATCTGGTCATACCTCAGTAAGTGCCTCTGCCAGCTCTGTCCTGTAATTTTTCATTAGTGGGTTGATTCACGTGCTCTCATTTCCAAAATTATTTTCACAGGATGCCACTTCTTACACTAGAATTAGAAATGTCTGAGCAGAGCCCTCTTTATATATTGCTTGCTTAAGAGAGCAGGCATCTATCTTGCTTAAAATGCATGCCCACGGTGTGCAAGTCAGACTAACAAGGGTCCTGAGATAATTCTTGTGACACTTGGTGAAGGAAACCAGTCTGGAAATATTAGAGGAGACAGAGTTTTGAACCTACGCCACAGAAGGTCGCTGCTCTCAGATGACAGTGTGTTTGCAAGGAGCAATTCTCAGAATTTCCTTTGGCACTGCACCAACTCAGGAAAAGAGGAAGATTTCATGTTGCCTGCCAGAACGCATCCCTGTAATAATGTGAGAATGAACGGTCTGACCCTAAATTATAAACAGCTCAGACTAGACTGTGGTCTGCTGCAGAAACTATCTTGAACTTTGAAAAGAGAAAGCTTGTGTGTGGTTATGTATATCTTTCTATGAAGTACAATAAAATACTTGCCATTGTGCATTTAAGACAGATGTCATTGTGAAAGCATCAATCTTCTCTTAAATACACCTTGTGACTAAGAAAAAAATGCAGAGATCCAGGTCTTCCTTAGAAAATAACTGGATTTTATATGTTCACCACTAAAAGAAGCAAGTTCTACCAATAAACAATAGAGTATCAAACAATAGAAATCTTATACAAGCATGCTGAGGCTATGTAATAAGTTATTCACTGGCCTTCCGAACAAAACCTTAGATACAGTGATTTTGAAAATAAATGCTTCATCAGTTTCCATTCCTTTCCTGGTTTTGGGGTTTTTTGCTTCAATTCACTTGTGCAATCTTTGACCCTGTTGTAGAGCTGAATGTTAATACAGGAGGCAGGAAACGTGAGTGTATTTAGGTGCAGCATCTTTGACTTTAGGATGGTTTTGTATTTGCAGTGGGGGACCTTAGCCCAAAGACTAGAGGAGGTTTAGCTGGAAGAGGAAACGTGTTTGTAAAGCACATTCCAGCTAAAGGAAAGCTGAAGAAAAATGACCTCTTATCTCCCAGTGGCTGCAGTTTTTTGCAGTGCATGGCAGTGCATACCTGGAGTTGTATATGGTGCCCTAGGGAATATATAATGGAAGGCATTTCAGGTTTGAACAACTGCATCTAATTCCCAGAGCAACCATTCCTCTCTCTCCCAACAAATATTAAAGTGTGCAATTCCTGTGCTGCCATGAGGTATTTGTGGCCACACAGAGGAATAATACCCCAACCCTGAAAGGCTCCCTGATCCATGTCCTGCCTGAATGATTGGAGCATGCTGTATTATTTCATGAATGAGAAAGTTTTAAACTTTTATACATGGCATGTGATATTGGATGGAATTGAACTTGAAAATAATAGGCCTTGTAAGGACCAATGTTCAGGGAACCAGAATGAGCAGAGAAATAAATGCTGAGCCATTTGATGGTGGTGGTAGTTTTTGAGTCACGTGAAAAACAGTGAGAACAGAAACTGTTTGTTCTGTTGTGTTTGTTTGTAGGTCTGTCATGAGGTACTGAATTCTAAGCCCAGTGGAATGACAAACTTGGTAGAAATCTTTTTATTTTTGTTGTTTATGGCAAAGTCATCTGCTTCTATGGTAGCAAGCAGTAAATAATGATATAAAGTGATTAAAGTGAGTGCTGCTGTTTCTGGCATGTGGTTGGAAGGTTTTATTCTTTGTTCTGAGTCATTTGTGCAAAATATGGTGTTATGTCAAATTGAAAAATAGATTTTTAATTCCAAAGTTGCCCATTAGTGAGTTTGGGGCAGTGGCTTGCTGAGGCTTACTCTGAGGAGTTTTTGTCACATAAACTGGCCTTTCCTGCAGAAAAGAACATGTATTAATTTTAAAAATTTTAGCAGATGGTAACTATTCAGTCAGCAAGCTGCATATCTTTTGCACATATTTGTGTTGAGGAGGAAGAAGAATGTATGTTTCCACCTTCCTCCAAGTCCTTGGGCCAGGTACAATACCTGTAGCAGGTACAATATCTTTACGCTACTGTCCACCAAGAAAGCTGTACTGACTATTTCAGATTACTGCTTCCTTTTATTCAGTAGAACAGAGTTATAAAATAATGCCTCAGCAATTATTGTCTGAGTACCTCCTGTGCTGAGGTACTCCTATCCTGGAGCCACAACTCACCTGAGTTCCTTCTTAGTCCCAGCATTGACCATCCACCTGCAAGAATTGGTGCATCCTTCGTTTCAAGAAAGAAGGAACAAAAAAAAGGATTCATATTTCTCTACTATTATACATCATTAATTCCTTTAGTAAAGTGTTGGAAATAAGCACATTAATCAGCAGGTGCAATCCATGCTCCCTTAGCAATGCGGTGTGAACTGGTAAAGAGATATTACAAATGCCTTTTTATGTTTTCTTTATGCATAATATATTGAATAATTGGCATTATTACTCCACAAAAGTTTTTGTTCTCCTTATCATATGAACACATGATTGGAGATCTCTTGTAGCTGGGATTTCTCATCACCCTTACTCTTACATTTTTATATAATATCCTAAGCAGAGCCACAGAGCTGGAGCAGACTGAAATGTAGTGGATTCTGTGTCTACACACAAAATTGGTGCTGGTGAAATAGCATTTCTTCAAGTATCAGGTGGGGCACCTGACTGAATCCAAGAAAAACTGGAACTTTATTTTGAGGATGTTTTTCTGCAAGTATATTTCTTTCTGTCCACAAGCAAGTGACCAAACATTGGAGAGCTGGCAGAGAGAGATTCCATGAAGGTTTGGCACATTCTTTCAGGTGCTGTATAGTTTGCCTTTGGGGAATACACAGGTACATTATCCTGTATTGGAGTTCCTACTTTATTCCTTCCAGGACTCTACAGCTCCTGCTCAAGCACACCTGTGCTCCACAGAGGCTTATTCCAGGAGAGTTCAGGTGGTGTTCCTCTTCCTGCAGTCTCCTTAGGACTTTTACAGAGGACTGAATTTTTGCTTGTGTTCAGAAAACTCGTGAGTGTCCTTTAGCCCAACCTGCCAGCCCCCATCTGTGCTGGAACTCCCCACTCTTGTGAATGTGCTGACTTTTGGTAATTTCCTGGCCATTTACCACACAGGAATTCGCCACACTCCCCCAGATTTGTTGTTCTCCAGAGATGTTTCTTGAACCCCTACAGGCCTGAACCTCAGAGTTTTTTCATAGATTAAAACTCATTCTGCCATAAAATTTCATGAGTTTAAATTTCTCAGCTACAGAGGCTGAGATGCTTCCTCAGCCAGGTTGGATAATTCTTACGAAGACCTAAACCTTGTATTTCTTTTTTTTTCCTTAACAGGAATGCTAGTGTTTTTCTCCATGTATGTTTTAGATATACCATCTGTGGAGAGCAGC
This sequence comes from Serinus canaria, assembly GCF_022539315.1. NCBI lineage: Eukaryota > Metazoa > Chordata > Aves > Passeriformes > Fringillidae > Serinus > Serinus canaria. The sequence continues at coordinate 85,422,924 of NC_066315.1, forward strand.
AATGTGTTTATCATCAACAGTGAAAATACTGACCTGGAAAGGACTTTTTTTTTTTCCCCAACATATGCATTGATATGGATATAAGGAAAGCAAATACCCCACAGCTGCTCCGCCTGCAGGGCTTTTCTGAATAGCAGAGTGGATCAAAGGATGTTTCTATTTCCTTGGGAAGAGGAAAAATTCATCACTTTATAAATCACAGCATAAACAAATCAAATCAATACCAGGAGCTTTTTAATAATAATGCATTTCTTATGGCTATTTTCAGTATAGGTCTCAGCAGTGGATGCTGCACACAGCTAAGAAGAATGAAATAAAACCTGCCCCTGACACTGGTTTTCATTTAGCATTAAGGAATTAACTGGAGTATGAGACTGTAACATCCCAAGCACTGATGTGTTTAGAATCTGAGAGCTAAGTCTGTACTCTATAGTTTGAGTTCATCTGAAGTGTGAAGTGGTATTATAAAATCATTTTTTCCTTTATTCAGAATTCCAGAACATGGGCAGTTTTATTTTTCTCATCTGTTGAGTGCTGTGGCTGGGTTGCTGATGCACTTTGTTGAGTTGTTAGCAACACGTCCTGTGTGTCTCCTGTAGGATTATTGTGATTTGAACACCTTTTTTGGTTGATGAATAAAGGAGAAGCTCTCCCTCACCTTCTGTGGAATGTGTTGACCTCTATCATGATGAATGTTACTGTAAGGTGCAATCATTTATTTTAACTGTGTTGAGAGCCTTTCAGAGTCGTTATATGATCTCATTACAAGCCAGTAAATTGGTATTGTATATCAAGGGATGAAAGTTAGTGCTGAGATCACTAAATAACACATACTTTCAATAGAGCTTTAAAAAATTCTGGCCCATGAATTTTGTGATTAGAACTAGATCATCTATTAACAAGTCAGTGCATGACTAGGGAATAGATCCAAGTACTTCCTAAAATGGAGAATGCTTGGCGGGGTACAACAGTGAGCAGTAAACAGGGTATAAAAAGCTTTGAGTAGTAGAGAAAAGGATTAAGAAAAAGAGAAAGTTTTGTATTACCTCAGAAAGAACTGAGTCATGCAGTTGCTTGGTGCAAACATGAAGTTATTAGCAAGGGAAAAAACACATCACAATTTTTTTTTTTTGTCCGTTCTTTAGATGTTAGGCCTCCAAGAATAAAACCAAATATATGTGTATAGGTATTTCTTTGTTTTCAGTTTTCCTTGCTAACATTACATGCCTAGACATAGTGTGATATAGAAAGCTATTTTTTGTTGTTTTACTAATGATTAATAATGTGAATTGATGTGATGCTGCCACTACCTTGACTCTTTCATATACACAGATTGCATTGCTCCAATATCCAAGTATACAGCTGCAGTGTTTTCACTTCAAGTGTTACCTTTTCTTTTCCTTTTTTCAGGTTGACTTTGAACAACTCCAGGAAAACTTGTGTCAGATGGAAAGACGGTGCAAAGCATCATGGGATCACCTTAAGGCTATAGCAAAGCATGAAATGAAGCCAAGTCTAAAGCAAAAAATGTCTGAGTTCCTTAAAGACTGTGCAGAAAGAATCATAATCCTGAAGATTGTTCATAGAAGAATAATTAACAGGTAGAGAATTATTCTGGTGACAGCAATACCTTGATAGTAAATGACTTGATAAAATTATAAATTGTGACATCATAAATAAGTGTTTTGTAAGTGTTTAAAGCCCATTCCTGCAGGGAATGTTGCTGGGTTGTATGTGGCGCATATTTTTTGTAGTCTCAGTCGAAGAAACATTCCCACTCCAGAAATTTCTATATTTTTGACTAAAAAAGGCAATCTTACAAGCAATCATTTATTCCCAAGGCACAATAACTGTGTCTTTTGCCTCCTAGTCTCCAAAACCTAACATCTTTATAGTTAAGCTGATAGATTTTCTGTTTATCCCTGGGGGTTTCTTTAAGGAGGCTTGGCTTACTGTCTGATAAATAAGGACAGACTGTAGCAAAGAAAATGAAGTTTTATTGACAAATTCATCATATGCAGAAGCTAAAATCAGTCTTGTACAATGAGTTCTTTTGTAGGCAGAGCCACACCTGTTGGCAAGATCTTCAACTATGTGTTTTGTGCATATACCAGCTGAAGGCAGATTTAAGATTCCTCTTAGGATTTTCAGTTGGGTTTAATGAAATTGTGATAGATTTTCCAACTTTTGGATAATTTTCAAATTGCTGTAGGTAAAATTAAGAACTGGATTCCAAATGATCCCAAATTTGTGGGTATACACTTGAGAAGTTGATTCAGCTCTTCTTTCATTTTTGTAATGACTTAGGGTTTATGCCACAAGTAAGCAGAAATCCCAATTGCAATGGAAGGGAAGTGAATTCATTAGTCTCCTGTTGTGTTTATCATATGCATTGTGCAAGTAAAAAAAATACCAAATTTCTCCTCTGATATCCTGCAACTGCTATGATAGTTCTTAAAAATGTTTTCATTTACTTGCATCTTTCTAAGATTGGCAGACTTTTTTGTCCTCAAGGATGTAGATGCAGTTAAAAGGAATTCCCATACATTTTTACACATTCAGTGTGCTGCTGTAAATCATCCAATATAGAAGCAATAGTAAAAACTGCAAATAGTGCAAAAGCTCTGAATGCTACAGAAGCAGTAAAACTGTGAATTGAGAGTGTCCCAAACTAATTTACTTGGTACTAATATAATTTTATGGTCAGTTTTGTGAACCAGAAATTCTTTCCTTCTTGTGTTTGCTAGCCTGTAAATCTGCATTCTTCTTGTCTAGACTTTGCCCAAAATCCTAACAGCCTCTTTGAAGTTGTTTAATACAAATAAATAGAATCGAAACTTAAAAAATATTTTTTTTTCTATAACAGAAATGAAATTGGTCATTCACGTGCCAAATTAGTCATATAAAGTGATGGAGTTCCATAAATATTTTATCTCCTGCATCAGCCTGGGAAAGTAGACTAGGATGAAGTTATCATAGGCTAGACTTTCATGGTTTTAATTATAAAACATACCAATGTTATGCAAAGCATCCATGAAAATTCTGCAGCACAAAGGAAATGATGGGAGCTAGTAAAGTAGTAAATGGATTCGGTGAAAAATAAGGTTGTTGTTTTTTTCCAAGAGACCATCAATAAGGTGTTTTTTTTTCCCCTTTACATCTATAACTCTTTTTTTTCCAGGTTTCACTCATTTTTGTTATTTATGGGCCATCCTCCCTACGCGATACGTGAAGTCAACATCAATAAGTTCTGCAAGATCATTAGTGAGTTTGCTCTGGAGTACCGCACCACCAGGGAACGAGTTCTGCAGCAAAAACAGAAACGAGCTAACCACAGGGAAAGAAACAAGACCAGAGGGAAAATGATAACAGATGTAAGTGGCAAATTGTATCTCCCATAGCAGGGGTTTTTAAAGCTTTCTTTCACTGCATGTGGCATATGAAGTGTTGTTACTCTATTTTTAATTTTAGAGGTCCTTGTGCTGTAAGTAATGAACTCTCCTCTATTATAAGACAAAACTTGCAAGTCCTTGACTGTGTATAATTCCTGCTTCATAAAATTGTATAGGACAAGAACAAACTGAAATTAATTATCCAAAAAGCCAAAAAGAGCTTATCTGTGTGCTGCACAGGGTCCAGGATATCTAGAAGACATCAGGAGCCATGTGTATCTGACCAGCCAAGAATACGAAAAAGAAAAAAACCTAGAAATTACAGTCCTAATTGAGAACATAATTAAGATGATGAATCATCTATTTAAGTGAGTGCAGGCAAATTTAAATGGATTTTTTTCTCCATCTTTAAATATTCTAGTAGTCTTGAGCCTTGATTTTTTTTTTTAATGTCTGTGTGTATATATATGCACATATACGTGTATTTCATGTGCATTTTTTTCTTAACTTTAGAGCACAGACCAGCCAATTTTATGATAACAGACTACTCTGGGATTCTGAAAGGATGGACAAATTTATGTCCACAGTAGTTACTCTGCAAACTTTTTGACTGTAATATTGCATACTCATAGAATAAATGAAATAAAATTAGTTTTCTCAGCATAATAGGTTTTAAAATCCCCTTTTTCTATTTTTTCTTTTTTTTTTTTTTTAAGTTGATGTAGTTTGACTCAATCCAAATAGTTTTAAGAAGTGCCAGTACTTAATAAAAGTTTCCAGCTGTCTCAGAATCCAGATCTGGAGTCTCGATTAAATGCAAGTGTTTCATTGCATATGAGGCTACCCCTGCCTTTGGCATGAAAAGCCCAAGGCTGATTACAGTTTTATGGCTCAGGCAAATGGGTCAATATAAAAATATAAATACATATATATGTATTGGGACTGACATCAATTGAGATTGTATTTAAGTCATTGACTCACAATCATTTGTAGATCTTTCCTGGCAATATCCTCTTTATATTTGGAAATCTGCCCCATCTAGAGAAAATGTTAAACCTGCATTATTATAAAAAAATTTTTTTTTTTCTTTTGGTGTAGTCTCGGGGTAAGGAAGAGACTCTGATTTTATAGACAAGGTGCAATACAGTCATACAAATTTACAAAACTACCACTAGAGCAGTAAAATCATTTTCTGCAATTACTTCTTGGTTTTCCTGATGTATTCTTATGGAGCCAAAAGACAGCATTAACCAAAGCATTTTGTAAATTATCATTTTCATTCCTTCACATATCTTTGACACTTTTTACTAGTTTAAGCAAGACTAAGATGTAAAGGAGTTCCTGTTTTCCAACTGTGTTCCTACCATATAATGCAGTGTTTGTGTATTATCTGTCCAAAATAACTGCTGTGGCAGGACAAAAGGCTTGTCTATATCCTGCCTGCAGAAAATGCAAGAGGGAAAGTAGTTCTGGTCACTGGCAGTTGGGTTCATGAGGCAGAGAAATGGGACCCTTTCAAACCACAAAAAGTCTCAAGCTTGACAGTGAGTCAGCAAGGGGCAGAACCAGGGACAATGGCCTGAAAATGGAGGGAAGGAGGCATCAAGGCCTTTCCCAGAACAAAAGTAGTATTGGAGGAAGACCTCTTGTTAAGCTCAAGATGCTGTTGAGATTTGGCAGGAATTAAATGCCATCTGACAGTTAGTGTTACACCAAAAAATATCTTGCAGATCTTAAAAAAGAGAGTATATTTTGCCTATCTCTAATTTATAATTATAGAACAGTCTTGTTAGCTTGGAACCAAAAAGCCTGCATGAGTAAAAAGCAGCAGTCTGTAAACTGCCCTTACAGCAATATTCTTAAGTGGAATTATTAATGTGGCCACATAGTTATTTCAGAACTTAGCTAAATCTCTTTGAGCATAGCCCAGTAATACAGCCTCATTTACCTTTTATTTGAACTGCAGTATATGGTAAAATTGAATTGAAGTTGCATCAGACTATTTGTCACAGCTTCCTCTGACAACTTCAAAGTTATATCTACCTCAGAACAAGTTTCCAAGTCAGCAGGATGGAAGCTATTTATGTGTGAAGAATTATGAAAACGTGGAATTTTATTGTAGTTTTGTTTTGGCTGTGGTTTGTATCTGGTCTTGATTTTCTTAGTGTTTTATATTTGAAGGCTTGGAAAGGAGAGATAGATCAGTAATGCATTGACAGTGATTCACTAGTTAAAAAATACTGACAAAAGAAAGTTGGGATCTTGACATTGGAAAGAAATTCTTTGTAGAAAGTGATTATAAGATGCAGTAGTCATATGAAAATCTACTTTCTGCTTTTGGTGACCTCAAAGTATTGTACAGTTATTTGAAATTTACCTCCCTGTCCTTTTGAAAGTTTACTCAGGGTCTCATTTTTATCACCTCACAGTACACTGCTTTTAGGCAGATGAGGAGGGATTCTAACAAAAGCAGGAAAGAAATAAGCCAGAACCAGCCTAGTTCTTAAGGAGAAGGCCTGGATCTCTCAAACCTTGTCCCCCCTGCTGACTTGGAAGGCAGAAGGTGCTGGCTTGTTGCATGGAGAGTCTGCTGGCTCTTGACATGGAGAACTTGCATCAGCTTCAACAACTACTCACATGGAGAAGGGCTCAGGAGCACAATGGGGAACATTTCCAGTCTTTCTTTCAGCCATTTGCCACAGATATCTTTGTGTTTATCCATTCTTTATTTGCTGAAGTGGACTGGGCACTGTCAGTTTAAATCTTGGTGAATGTTGTCTGCAGGAGAGGGGTAAGGAAAAAAAAAATTTTTTGCCACAGTTTCACAGGGAAAATTGCCTAGTCTCTGTAACCTTATATCAGGCTTTAGCCAATGATGGCACTCATTTCAGGCACTCTCAAAATAACAAGCAAGCAAAATAGGGAAGAAATGCAATTATAGATACAAGTCTGAGCTTTTAAATTATTTTTAATAATAGTAGGTAATATAAGCATCTGTCTCCCAGATTTATGAAGCTCTGCTTTTCACGATACTTAAGAGTTTCAATTCCAAAATTGCTATGTAATAGACATAATATTTTGAAACAGCACATCCACTGCACAGAAATGCTAGCCTGAAGGAAAAATGTGAGGGCAGGAGGAAGAGAAGGAGAGAGATCTCAAACTGTCCTGCAGCATTCAATATTGAATGGCAGAAGAATCAAATGGCCTTTTTTCCTTCAAATTAACATCTTGTGTCTGCAAGTGGCATTCAGTATTTCCAAAATTCTTTCACTGCTTTTTGATAATATTACATGTTAAAAATTTCTAAGTTATTGCTATTTCTCAGTGGCTTTTATAGTGGTGAAATAAAGATGTAAATACAAGACAGAATATACACACCAGGGTGAGGGCAGATTCCCTTGTGAAACATAAGGTTGGTTTATTTATTTTGCTGCTTTTACTTCTGTTGTCAGTATTTGCTAGAGGCAAATGCCTCTTCAGACATGGGGATATGAAGGGAGTGGTGAACTATACCTCCTGTGCACTGGAGTAGCTTTGGGTGTAGGACAGTGGTTCCAGGAGAGAGTGTTCTCCATGTGGAGCAGGAGGGAGAGAAATGGTAATGCCCAGGTACTGGAGATGGGCAAAGTCAAGCAAAGTGCCCTTAAAGTGATTCCACAGCAAATCACTCCTAGCTAGATTAAATGGGCTGGAAGGCCAGCAGCTGGGCCTTTACCCTGTAAAAAGCTAGCTTGATAGAAATACTATAAATATACTTTTGTTTGGAGCACGGTCTTTGTAATGTGTGTTCTCTACTATTTTTCCTTGCCCTGACTGTCTTTTTGTATTGTTTAGCTTCATTTACTCTCCTGCTGCCCTTTACTTATTAGCTGAATGTAGAGAATGATGCATTAGATTAGACAGATGATAGATAGATAGATAGATAGATAGATAGATAGATAGATAGATAGATAGATAGATAGATAGATAGATAGATAGAATTAGAATACAAGACTGTTTGTATTTCCTATTCTTCTTTCTGCTTCTTATTCATGACAAAAAGTGAAGAGTGGTCCTCTTCAGAAGAATTGTTTTATGGAGTGACTTTCTGCCCCCCAGGGGACAGAAAAAAGAAAAACAGACAATTTTAATGCAAAGGGAACATACCTGCCATGGTCCCTCTGCAAAACACACTGCCTGTGTTTCTGTCAGTATCACTGTGTCCAAATTAGAATAAGCATCTCACTCTTTGCATAAAACATACCCTTAAAAAGTAATGTTAATGTGCTGCTCAACAGTCACAGCTAATCTTCTTATGGAGATTGTGCTGAAACTAAACTGAGGGCCAAAGTAAATCAGGCTTTCATTTTCAGTGATAAATGTTTCTGGAACAGAATGTATCAATCCCAGACAGAAATCAGAGCTGAGATGGAGATAAGGTCAAAAATGTGTATTAGTAACATTAGAGGAATACTATTGGTGGAATACTTCTTCTAAAAAAAAAAACCAAAACAAAACCCACTAATAAAAAGATGTGCATAAAATTTCTGGACTATGTTTGCACTTTATAAACAATCAAACTGAAAATTATGGAAACAGGGAGCCCAAATACTCGAGAAGCCATGTTTTACTTTGGGAAACTTCCATGTGAGGCATCTTCTAACCTAGCAAAGAATTCCCAAGGCATTTGGGAATACAGATCTAAATAGTTTGCTAATTCCCTGTAAATCCCCAAATCTGAGAATACTCTGTATCACATAATAGTTTTGTATGTCTGTTGCATTTAATGTAGTGCAGCCATCAAGATAATTTTAGATGCCTGCTGTCACAGAGGGTGAAGGCCCTGAATAACAATGGATAATTGCATCTCTGATTTCCAGGATCTGGTATCAGGCAGCTACTGGAGAAATTTAAGCAGTTATTGAAAGACTACCCAGCATTTGGTTTGAGTGCCCTGTTGAATTGGAAGTTGAAAAACCCCAGCTTAAAAAAGGAATTAAAACAAACACTTAAGTGTAGAGAAAAGGAATTGCCAAGAAGTTGACCTCTGCACTGAGAGGAACAGCAGCCAGGACCTCCCTGTGCTGCACAGAGCTGGAAGGAGAAGGAGCCCTACCTAGTGTTGTCAGCTTCCATGGGGCAAACAACTGCATGACTCAAGGGAGATAAATGGGATGGGTTAGGGGTACTTTCAGTTCACCCTTTCTAAGTAAATCAGGACATTTCTACATACCCTACTGGCAGGGAGTCTGCTCTACATACAGTCAGCTTTAGGGGAAAAAACAAAAAAGAGCAAGCTGATTGTCTAAGGCATGAAAATGAATTCCTTATATTTCTTCTATTTTTATGTCCTCCTATTGCATAAACAGTACCATGGTTACCTCTTACTCTGTCATGGTTTGACTGTGCTGTCTTTCCTAAATCTTGCTGTTTGTCCTTCTCCACCTTGTCCTTTGTTTCCAGTGGCAGACCGATGAAGAAGAGGATGTTGAGGTATGGTTCTCTGAAAAAGCATGTCATCTCATGTCTCCTGTGTGCTGTGACATCTAATTTCTAACTCAGTATGGACTGCCCAACTCCATCTGCTCAACTGGAACTATGAACCATGACATACTTCTCATACCTTTTTGTCTCAATCATAAGAATGCATTTTTACAGTCAGCTTTAACCATATGCATTCCTGTCCTCTTGAATGAGGATATCCTTATCTGAGGCCTTAATAATTTTTAGTTTCCTCATTTCTTTTCCTTACTGTCTGTAATGTACTGCAAAGTATCCCCATTACCCAAAACATCAGTGATCTAAATGTTATGGATAAGTTATCTTGGGCTATGGATTACCAGGAAAATTTCACACCCCTTAAGCTGTGTTATCCCACTTGGTATTATTTTATAAAGTTTTCAAAAGCATAAATATAGAGTGATGTTAAGCAAATCTTAACTCTTTTCCTTGCTGTATAAGTAGAGAATGAGACACTTCATCCATCATAGAGGTGAGCCATGGAGCAGTTCATGTATCTATCATAAAGTGCTTCTGAAGGTGATGGTCTAGCTATATTCATAATAAAAGTTTATTGATTTGAGAAGCATCTTTTTTGTTCAGCATAAGAGCTTTCTTCAATTTGCTGAACATAAACAATGTGGCTTAATGCTGTTTCATAGTGGTGGTCATTTTCTCACCAGGCTGAGGTTTGACCAGCAATTTATGGCAACATCTGAAAATTAAGGAAATGAAATAAAACTTTTGGCTCTAGAGCTTTGCCCCCAGTGATGGTTTGTGCTGTGTAGCTTAGGGCATGGAATGAAAATTACAATAATTTGCCTGTTTATGCCAACATGTAACTAATCTGTGTGAACAGGAACTAACAGTTATGTGGAGACTTTATCCTTTGGAATTTTTTGGAAATTGTATTGATTACTAAGCAGCCCACATTGTATAAGAGAGTAGTCTTAATGCAAATACAGCATGTCCTTTCATAAGAGTTTTTCTCTAATATTTTTCTGTCTCTTAATTTCACACGTGAAACTCTAGAACTTGCATACTTTTCACATCAAAATGTTGCAAGCTAATCTTTTAACAAGAAAACAAACTTCTAGCTATCAAAATAGGTCTTTTACTGATATATTTAGCTCAGTGCCTTGTAGGGATTATTGTTGCTACTCAGTTAACTTGCTATCTTACCCCAAAAAGTCACTATGTTAAAATAGAATCATCTCATCATTGGTTTCCAGATTAAACTTTTTCAATTTGCAGTCTTGAGATGGGGACTTGATCAAAGCTCTGAAAGTAGGGCCAAGTTTTTCAATTTACCATTCTCTGACAGAAGGGCTTTGCAGGTTTGCATCCCTTTAACTGACTGGGTTGATATCATCAAGTGAATAATTAATGTTGTTTATTATGCAAAGGAAGAAGAGAATGCAGCACTTGTCCTTTCATCTGTGCTGAATTAGAGTAAGAAAGATTAAAAGGAATAACAAAACATACTTCTGTGTCTGATGCTGGGCTGATATGAGTGAGAGTACCGACGTTTATTATTATCTGTTGATGCCTGTTTGCTGTCAACAGGGTCGGTATTTCCTGCATCAGGGCTGTATTTCCAATGCGCTTTGACCTTTCTGTAGATAAGAGCACAGTGGTGAATACCAGCATCCAAGCCCTTTGGAGACAGAGTCTGGGAAGGGAGAGCAGCCCGGCAATGCAAGCCCTTCTCTTTAGAAAGTACCCACTTCTGCTGCTCCCACCCATTCCTAGGTGGTTGTTTTGGTCACTGGTTGGGCTGCTGCATGCTCACACTGTGCCTGCCCAGCTAGTGTAGCTGCTGTTGTTCATGTAGTCGTGGTGACCTGGAAGCAGAAGGCAGACTCCTCTATCTCTTGTAAGGTTTTGTTTGTTCTTCTGACTTCTGACTGCAATTTTTGTGTTTCAGCCATAAATAATTTGTTTGGGTGTTTTGGGACCAGGGACTTTTTAAGCATTAGTGGTAATGTGTATTAAAGTTACTTGTAGATAATTGTGTTTTAGAGCAGACTGAGAGTTTTCTGAGCAGTAAGGCAGAGAGGCAAGAGGGAAAGGTGTCTTTTCCTAGACCACTATCCCCATTTTGTCTTGCTAGTGAAAGTTGATTGTACAGAAAGAAAAGCAATTTCTTTTTTCTGTTGAGTCTCATGCTGTTCCTCTCAGCATTATGCCTGACCCCTGATCAGGCCCAGTCTGGATCGAAGGTTTCAAAGCAAGTCCTTGCTTTGTACCTTTTACTGTCAGACATGAGGTCAAAATTACAAAGCTCGAGCTAATGCATCTGTTCTTCCTCTGACTGTTTCTGCTCCCTGCTGCCACCCTGTTTCAGGTTTATTTCTGGTCAGAGTGAATACTCTGGAGAGGAGCAACTGTTGCTGGGCTCTTTTGGGAATAGCTCTACTCCAAACCAAGCGTGGGAGGACACTTCTTTCCTTGCAATTCGCAGTCCATCCCCTGGCCTATTGTCCATGCTGTTCTCAGTTGAAACAACAAATCCTTTTCTTCCCGCAGTCCGGCAAGTTCTCCAGCAGCTCCCCTCCCTGCCAGAGCCAGCCCCAGGGCCTGCAGTACGCCGAGGATGCTGCCGAGCACGAGAACATGAAGGCTGTGCTGAAGACCTGCTCCGTGGGGGGGGAGAGCACCATGGCCCTCGGCGTCCGCACTCGGAGCCGTGCCAGCCGAGGTGAGCGCCAGCATTTCCTCTTGGCCACCTTTCTTGTGCTGGGGCAGCTGCACAGGGGCCCAAACGTGGGCCGTGTCCCCCTTGCCTAGCACTCACAGCTGAAAAGGTGGAAAGGGAAGGAGAACATCCCAGTGGCGTTTTCATGATAGAAGTGATCTGAGAGGCAAGGGGATGAAGAAGAATTTTCCTGATGTTTCAAAACAGATCACAGCCAGAGTAGGGGTATCAGGAGTCCAAGCTTGCAGAAATTTTCAATTCTCCCTGCGTGATGATGGTGACCGCCCACTAACACACCAATTCTTGTTCTCATCATGAAAGCAAAATGGGACATCTGGAGAATTCAAAATGTGGTTTTCTCTTTATTTTCAATAGAAGGAAGTAGAAAGCAGAAATTCAAACTCAGGTGAAAAGACCTTGCAGCATTTTATGAATGACAGGGGAGAAAATGGGTAGGAAAAAAGGTGATGTGTCTTTTAACCACCTCCCTGCCAAACTGCAAAGGTAATAGGTACTTGTTTTGTGTTCCCCTCGTCACTCCCATACTTGCAATACATGGAAGATTGTTTTGGAGTAAAGATGATGCACCAAAATTCAAGTCTTCATTTTCTTACCTGGTATTTCTTCTCCTTCATATCTGGATATCTTACACTTTCTCGATACCTTTTTTTTGATACAACTGATAGCACATCCACAGCATCCAACTCTAAGTCTGTGTATGTGTACCTTACTAAGGCTTAAAACCATGGTCCTGGCTAATTCAGAAGTTTCACAGCCCCAGTGTAAGAAGCCAGTCAGCTAACTAAAGTACAAAGATTAAATAATTCAAGCTGCACTGCAACAAGCTGAACAGCTGAAGTAATCCACTGAATGCTGATAAGGGGAGTATCCTGATTGTGAGAGTCAGCTTGTTCTTGTTCCCCAGAAAAACAGCAGAGGCAGAAGATGGGTGAGCCAGACAAGAGCTTGTCAGAAGCACTGTTATAGTAGAACTGCTCCTGTAAATGCAAGGAGATGAGCCAGCTGAGTAAAGGCCTAATCAAAGCTGTTCAGGGACTTCACAGATGTGGTATAAAATGGCCTTGTTGGTGATTTCTTAGCTGCTTGCAATTTTACCACATCCACTCCTGCCAAGCTCACTGTCAGTATTCACACTGCACACTAGCCTTCAAATAATTTAAAAACAAAATGCACACAGAACAGTAGCCAGTAGTGGAGGAACCCAAAGATGTGTTACACAATGCTCTGTGGGGTGAAGAGTGCCAGACTCTTGGATTTGAAAATATGGCTCACTTGTTTGTTCGTGGGTTTAACCAAAATTGCTTTCAGCTTTTCAGCTTGCCAACACTTCCACTGACAACAGAGCACACACAGTCACACCAGGACACATACAGTTCTGTGATAGGAAGGTGAATTGTGAAGGGGACAATACATATCAAACCACACTTTATGCCCTTTTCTAATCTCCTTTGCACTAGGTTGTGATACAGATGCTCAGAAATTATTATGTCTTTCTTTCAGTACAAAAAGACCTGTGTTTCCCATTTGCATCAATCTCTAAGATGTGCCATGTCTTCTACTGTCTTTTTAATAGGAGCAGAGAGAAACATGGTCACACTACACTATCCATCCTTGGCTTGTAGGCAGCTTCTAGCAAGCATTTGCCAGTTGTGTGCTCAAGAGCAAGACACCACAGCTTAAAGGAATATGAAGTGTGTATATAAATATATATTTTTTATAATTGTGTTTGAGCTCTTGTCTCTCTCCTGGTGCAGCAGTGATTTAGAAATATTCTCCATTAGGTAGCTGCTTCTTTTTTGAATAGAAGTCAAATTGAAGTCAGGATGACTGAGCTGCCTGCTGTAATTTCCCAAAAAACTCAATTGCAAAACCAAAGTGATGCAAGAGACTTCCTCTCCTCTTTTCCCTGAATTCACTTGCTGGACTTTTCCAGGCCGTATCGGTTCGTGGAACGCTGGCAACGATGACTCCCCGAACGCGACGGATGACGCCGCGGATGAGATCATGGATCGCATCGTCAAGTCTGCCACCCAAGTGCCAAGCCAGCGAGCGGTGCCTAGAGAGAGGAAACGGTCACGAGCAAACAGGAAGTCATGTGAGTATAAATATTAATTGCTCCAAGTTAGGGAACGTGCAAATATTTATATATATCGGTGTAGGAACCAGGCCTTCGGTAGGCAGACATGCACTGGGAGTGGTTTGAGTGTGTGCTGATGATTGGCTTATGTTCTTCTTACTATTGTTTAATCAGTCTTGTATGCAGTGGGTGACTCTGTCTTCTACAGGACTTGAAATGTCCTTAGCAGAATAAGAAGAATGGTTTATGGTGATTTATGGCCTTGCTTATGCATAACTAGAGAGTTCAGATCAGGACCTCAGATGGAGACTGCTTAAAATGCTGTAACCTACTGTGAACTGGCATAAAGATTAATAGTTGTGTCTGTAGCTGAACTTATTCATAAAGCAAAAAATAGTTTGAGATATTTCGCCTTTTAAAATCTTTCTCTCTCGTGCTGTATGCTATCTTTCCGCAGCCCTGAAAACAAAATGTCTACTGCTGCTTGGCTGCAAAGTGGTTATAGAGGAGTTTAACTTCCACTGGGAAGAAAAGGTAGCACATTTATGAGGTGGTCTTTCGATGGCATAGTGTGGCCTTGGGAATGAGCTGCGGCACCCAAGTTGGATGAGTTTGGTTTCGTGGTTTAGTAAATCCAGTGTTTAAGTGGTGATGAACTTTCTGGGTTTGTTTGTTTTTTCCTAATGTGCAGAAACTAGTGCAAATACTATGAGAAGGATAACTACCCAAATAACGTAAGATTTTAGTGTTTAAAGTCATTAACCATATGTGGCTTTTTGACTACCTTTCCATCCATTTTTTTAGCATTTCTGGGAAGTTAGGACAAAGAGGAGACAACAACAGTGAGTGAAAAATGACACAGATTTTCTTTTTTGTGGAGTTGTTCTAACATAACGGGTGATCAAAAACATTTGGTATTTGCTATAAATTAGCATGTGCTGAAAGCATATTCACTTTCCCCAACATGCTAAAAAAGGAACTTATGCATGTGGCAAGAGCAGAGGCAAAGTGGACACTCTGGTTAGATGAGCCAGTCTCTAAACAAAGAAAATGAGCTGACACTGGATTGTCTGTCTTACCTTCTGTCATACACTGTGCATTACGTCTTTCTGGCATCGCCTGCTGCTACCCACTTCCCCACACAGTTTTGGCATTCTGCACGTGCTGACTGCTGCAGTTGGCTTGTGCAAATCAAATAAATCTCCTGTATGTTTGCCTATTTCCATGCTTTATCCCTATTTCTGTGGTTTATCCCATATTGAAGTATCTCCTCTGTTGGCAACACCGTCTTCATACACACATATACCAAAACCTCTTATTCCTAGTTTTTGCCAATACCTTTTTTCCCTAGGAAGCACTTGCTGCAGAAACAACATTACAGGATAATGATAATAAAAATACTATATTATTTTTCAATTGAACTGTTCTTTTATACTCAGTAAAAGCATTAACGAGGATTAAACATTCAGTAAATGTTTGGGCTGGGACTGATTTCCATTGTAATTAATCATGATAGAATCCAGCTCTTGTGCTTGTTTGTTCTTCAAGATCTGGATGAGACTCTTAAGTGGATTAAAAGACAGTTTCAAAACAAACATAAAGTTCAGTAGTTTAATGTCCCTTTTAGCTGACATGTGCAGAAGCGTGGAAGGAGAATATCCTAACTGAACTATTTCACTCTGATAGATAGTCAATATACTTGGATGATGAATTAATTAAGTAGTTTATCTTTAAAATACACTCAGCTGGACTGATAATATGACATCTCCAGGAAATGAAGAGAGATCAGCCCTTGCTAATGCATGATGTGAGTTAAAGGAGCAGAAGATATTCCAGTTAGAAACACATAAACATGTAAGAAAGTAGATTTTTAGACATATCTCAATGATTTAGATTAGCAGACACGATGATATTTATTACCTGTAGAGCAAAGAGACCCTATTATCTGATAGGTTTGATTCATCACCTTCAGACTCCCACACACACATCTTTGGCTTTTGCCATGAGCTTGGTATTCAATCTTTTCAGGAACATCAAAGAGAAACTCACTTGAAAGGAATTATTTTTCCTGTGCATCATGTTGCATACGTCTCATTGCTTTCAGTGCACAACTGGAAAACTTGTCAGGCTTACTTAGCATTCAGCAAAGTTTTTAGTAAGCATGAACTGACACACATGGTGTTTAGCAAAATCAGAAACCCTAAATATTTATATATAGTTGCACTATGAACATTTGCTGTTGTTCCAGCAGAAGGTTCTCATGGGCAAGGGATTTTTTCTCATAAAAGAGACAGTGAAATGTGAAGTAAAAAAAAAAAAAAAAACACTAATTAATAAAGTCCTTTATGGCTAGGGGAAAGCAGAAATAGGTTTATAGAAAATGGTATGCTAAATTCATATAAATTGTTGCAATGGGAAAATGAGACATCTTGATGCGTTCATTTGAAGCATTTTACCTTTTGTGTTTGTTGACCAGTGTGACTGTATCTGGAATGGAGAGAGCTTGGTAGGGCATAATGATGTAGAAAATTGGAGGAGGAATAAGGCAGGGAGTCATCCAGCAAAAGACAGATGGAAATGTCTGTATCTGTTGGTTGAAGATAGAAAGGGTCACTGATAAATCAAGACATGAATAGTAGGAAGGAATTTGTTCAGTGGGAGCTGAAATGAATTACAGAAATCTAAGGTACATGATAAGTGCATAACAACTGAGTTCCTGTGATGATCTGGAGAGATTCTGTGCTAAACCTTTACACAGTGGAAGATTTTCAGGATAAAAGTTTTTCAGGATTGACATTTAGAAGTACAGTAATCAACTAGAAGTCACTGCCTTAGGACAGGTGTTCAGTGACCTGCCTACCAGATACACTAGAGTGGCATTATATCTGAGAAAATAACATTGCAGTGGTATTTGCTCATCAGAAAGCCACAGGATTGAATGAGCCACAGAAACTGAAATGCTCTGTGACCCCCTCAAGGTAATCGTTCAAAGACAGCTTCTGAGGAAGTTGCCATGGGAAGCTTCTGCTGTGGTTTTTTGGTTTTTTTTTTTTTTTCCTCTTATATTTATATTCTGTTTGAAAAAAATAGGCTTCAGCCACCACAGATGTCAGTTCAGCATGTTTTAAAAGCATAAAAATTAAGTTGAAAATATATTGTTTCTGTTCTTGCAGTCTAAGAGAACAGAAACAATATATTTTGCAGTCTAAGGGCAGCTTCCTATGAGAAGGTTTTCTATAACATTATAGGGACATGTTCAACTTAGCAATGAAATAAAGATAATATAATTAGGAATGTCTGGTTCTCCAGTAGGTTTAGAAAAGCCGTCACAAATGGTGCCATAACAAACAATGAGTGCAAAAGAAAGTTAGGATAAGAAAGTTTTAGGAATCACTCTACTTGGTATTCCAAATTTCATGAAGACTAGCACTATCATCCATAAGATACAATGTTTTACTTACATATATTTAATTAAAGAGCCTCCCCAAAACTGCATAATAGCAAACAGGAAGATACTACTGTTTTTTTCTTGTCCATGCACTCTATTTAAATGCAGATCCCTTAAGGGAAAATCAGTCTTCTCAGGATTAGGCTCTTGCTGTGGTGCCATCTCTGTGTTGGTCTCATTGAACTGGATGGATCTGTCTCAGGAGAATGGTACAATTCCTATGAGTCAGCATCAGGAAAAATCACTCCATTATTAAACATGAATAAGCATATGGAAGATACTTGCACTAATTCTAGCCTATGCTGGGCAACACTTGTGCATGCTTAGAAATTGAGAGCAACACTTGTGAATTCCGTAGAAATAAATAGCCAAACAGGGCTATTAATTTATAAGGAAAAAGCTCTTTAAAAATGTGTTGACTGTGCAGCACTGTTTGGATCTAGATCTTCACCTGACCCTGGATGATGAACTATAGTGTAGGGCCTGGGTGTGATTGGTATTTGATGATGAGTAGCACAGTGATGGTTTTATCAGGTGCTGCTGGAGACACTGCATGGGGATGGCACAGAGTGAGAGGCTTGTTTTCCTACACATTGTTTTATCTCAGAGTGGCTCTGTCTGTGTGCACACACTCCTATTACTCTTAGATTTTATTAAAATTTAAAATCTGCTTTAGATTTGAATTAGAAAAGAGGGTTTGGAAAGCATAATAATTGAATCACAATTTAATTTCATATTTATGTGAGATAACACAATCAAACTGATTTGTGATGTTTAAAAAAGAGAGAGAGATGATAATACCTTGTTCTTTTATCAGGCTTTGAAATCATCTGCTAGCCTAATAATGACAGACTTTTGGGGTGTGGAAGCATCTCATAAGGATTTATGATTTATTTGTGTAATGGCTTGCAGGGAGTAACAAATACAAATCATGATGCAGAAATGGGTCTGAGGTGCCACTTGAGTAGGTGGTGGAGATAGGAATTGAGTCAAGTTTATCTGAATCCTAGACAAGTAAACTCAGGGCTGGTGGATTAAATTTAACTACAGAACATCCTAGGTCAAGTATTTCATACTGTAGAAGTGAAATAGGAATCAGCCTGGTGTCATCAGGTGCTAAAATGTGGGAAAGAGCTGTGCCAAAGGACCAGGCTTGGAGACCAGCTTTAGACAAGTTTTAGTATCACATGCAGTGCTGCTTTGGAATAAGCATGTTGTAAGCAAACAAAGTACTACATGAGACACTATTTGAATCCAAACAGTGCATTTATTTTTTGTTGAGCATTCGTAGGGTGAATTATTTAACTTTTTCTTCATATTTTCTTTGTTATTTTCATTATTTTTCAGTTTCATGTCTCTTCGCTTACTTTTTCTGGCTTTGAAAATATACAGAAGTGCCAAAATACCAGGAGGGAGACTGTTCTTCTGGTATTTATAGCCTGACTAAAAGCAGGAGTTAATGGAAATTATACTTTTAAAAAAATGAAAACCTTTCAAGAAGAAAGACTATATAAAATGCTTAAAAGGCAAACAACATCACTTTGAATTTGCAATTAATTATTTAGGATTTGAGTAGCTGGATCTTATCAGGAGTTTGAGTATGGGGCAGAGTAATCTAGTTAGTGATGCATATTTTGGAGCCATTCTTTGCATTTAGAGAAAGTAAATGTATGACTGATGGTATTCAGTATCAAAGTCTGTTTGTCCCTACACAAAATACTGAGCCTTCAAAAGGCCAGTACATGGTTTAAAGAAATGGAATTATTGAATAAAAATAGAATGTGAGATAAAGCACTTTGAGCTCTGGCAGCTGGAAGGTTATCTCCATTAGATGCCAAGATAGCTTGAGTCTTGGATGCCTTTTAAGTAATACATTCTTCCATCCTTAGGATGGCAAGATCTTTGCAGAAGTAGGAGAATAGAACTCCCATGATCTACAATAAATAAAAACAAACCCAATGAATTTAAATTATTAATTGTACTTCATGAATTAATAATAAATGCAGTTGAGCACAGTAAGCTCTAGAAATTGAAGTTTCTAATTAGGGAGAGGTCTCTGTAGTCCCCTTTCTCATCTATGCCAGAGGCTAACATCAACAGCTGTAGGAGAGCAAACAGGAGAGGCAGAATCATAGAAGCACAGAATCATTCAGGTTGGAAGAGACCTCCAAGTTTATCAAGTCCAACCTTTGCCCAAGTACCACCCTACCTGCCATTCTGCTGCATAACCATTAGCCATTAGTTGTGTAACCCATAGGACTTGCCATGAGTTTTGATAGCTATAAATTTATTTAACTCTTGAGGCTGAATAGCTGGTTCCATGTTTTCAGTTTTATCCCTTGTAATTGATGGCATACATAATTGTGATTGTTGATGTCAAAACCATTTCTGAGTTGGCACACATTTATTTATAAGTGTTCAGTTTCTGCTTTACAATGTGTATTATGGAGTTTTTCAATAGCTTTCTTTTAAGATATATGATTTTGACAGATAGGGGTAGACATTCTACTTATTGCATGTTCAAATGTATAGTACCTATATATTTTGTTGGCAGTCTCCATCAGTTTCAGACCATATCTCTCATACCTCAGGGTTTGTTCAAGAGTTTTTGCCTAATCCTAGCACTGTAGAGGGAACTTGCAATCATTCTGTACAATTCTACATGACATAGCCTTCAAAACAAAAGGGTTATTAAAAGGCTGGTTTAATTATCTGTTTGAAAAATGGCTTGTAAAAGAGGCCTGAATTCATTTTCCACTCACAATTTTAGTCATTTCTAAAATGAGTATTATTCTGATAGAAATTGTTTCTTTTGGGGCTCCTAGGCTCAAACTTTCTGATTGAAACAGTTGGTTTTTTTAAATAGAGGTCCAATGCACCAATATGTGCATTCCTTAACTTTATGTTAGATTCCTGCACCACTATTAGAGATTTTGTGGACTGTAGTATTTGCTTAAAACTGGGCAGCATTGTTGTAATCCATCACCTGAAAATGGGGCGAGAAGTTATTGCAGTGATGTGGGAAGTCAGAATTAAATATGCAATGCTTACAAAAACTACATATCTTTTATCCCTGTTTATTTCACTTCACAGGGAGAAGAGAGATATGAACACTGCACATTCACATGCACATGTACATTACAACCCAAGCACAGGGGGTGTGGTGCAGGAACAAGGAGAAAGCTGCTGCTGTGATGGGTGGTCCCAGGTCGTTTTAGAGTAGCTGTCACCTCATGGGACTAAGTGCTTGTCCAGGCAAAGCCAGTGTCCCCCCAGGATCTGACAGCATAGGCAGGCCATCCTTGTGCTGTGTCTCCAACATTGGGAGAACCAAATGCAGCTTCCCATGGGCTTCTAAACAAGGACTTACAAGTGTTGGAATCTCTCTGGCCATCTCTTCTTAGCCATGTGGCACTTCCTTAATTTTGGGAGAGAACAAGCTGAAGGTAATGCAGGGGAAACTGCAGGAGAGGAGCAGCTGATAAAGAGCAGGTGCTATTAGTATTATATGTAGAAAAAAAAAGCTGTTCCTGTTCCCTGATCACAGCATATTGGCATTGACATTTTCTATATAAACACCATTATGCTACAGTTTTCCTACTTTTTCAACTGTAGTTCTGTAGGAAGAAGAAATAACTTTACTCCATTTGTTTGCATCTTACAGGACATACAAATTGTTTTCACTTTTCCCAGTTTGTCGTTCACTGCTTTAGTGAATTCATCTATATTGTCCTCTGATTTCATTTTAATTGATATCTTTTACAGGTAAAGGCTTTTGAATTCTTATCACAGGATTCATTCCCAAAAGTAGGATAACTAAGTTTTAAGTGTCTAAAAAAATGGGATAGTTGATTTGCACACCATTAATCCAAAGTCGATAGGATATGTATTTTGCTCTCTTTCTCTCAGTAATAAATTAAGTTGCAGATGTTTCTCTGGTCAGTAATTTGTTCCTTATTTTCATCATCCTTCCTTCCTGAAAGATTGTGTCTTTCAGCATCCTAGTAAGAACTCAGCGGCACTGAGCTGCTGGCTGACAAAATCACTGAATTCTTCTGGAAAGCACCTCATCTGAGAACGAGAGAAGGCAGAGAGGTACCGGGCAGCTTTCATGCTGCCTTTCTGAAGAAGTGCCGCAAACAAACACCATCTCCTGTGTGGCTTTCCAGAGCAGGGCGCTGCCACAGCTGCCAAAGGGAGCCCTCTGCTGCCACCAAGGAATTTAGCAAAAGGCGGGAAGGCAGGGATTTGCTTGGACACGGGTGTCAGAAGTGTTTGGAGGGAAGTCTCTCTTAGAAGAAGAAAAAAAATGTTTCACAAAAAGCTATTTTGCATTTATCTTGTTCTAGCACTGCATCCAAGATACACACATATATATATAGATATAGATAGATATAGATATAGATATAGATGGATAGATATAGATATAGATATAGATATAGATATAGATATAGAGGATAGATATAGATATAGATATAGATATAGATATAGATATAGATATAGATATAGATATAGATATAGATAGATATAGATAGATATATAGATAGATGTGGCTTTTTCTAGGACGAATAACACCATCTGATTAGTGAATTTACAAGATTGTTTTGATCACAGTTATTTTTCATCTGATGGGCTCACAGAGAGGATGCCTTTTACTGTTTTATTCCCCAGCATGGATTTCTAATGGGAATAATTAATTTGCATTCCACAGAGTCCAGGTGCTCAAGTTTGGTCACACTCCTCTGCCAAGTCACTCTCCAAGAGAAATCTCTGTGTTCAGAGCCTGATAAATACCCTTAGTGGGTCATTTTAAAATTCCAAATGAAAGGTAAAGGCTGAAGGCCTTAAACACTCACAGTAGGTTATTTACTTTTTGTATCCCATCTCCTGTCTTTTTCCAACCTGTGCATGTTTAATGCATAGTCTGGTCTTGAAAACAGTGTATAGTGACTCTGTCATGACTCACTATATACTCAGTCATGCAGCCTTGGTTGCTGGTGAGCTTTATACTCTTGATGCTTTACCTATTATTAGTGGAATCACTTCTGACTGGTGAGGTTAAGTGGGAGAAATTATCAAAGAGGTGGCAGCAGGATTGCTTTTAGTAGTAACTCTTCATAGTGAAATTCATGTAAATTAAGGGGGTTTTGTCACAGAAGGCTTTCAAGGAAGGAGTTAATTTTTCTTTTCTGCCCTACTGTTGGGACTGTGTAAATGATGATCTGTGAAATACATAAGGTTGGAAACTTTAACAGTCTCAACTACATGTTAAATATTACTTTGAAAACACATATGCTCTTCATATGCAGCCCAGGTTCTCTAAAGCAATGTTACTTTTTGTTCCCTATAATATAAGCCACCTGGAGATGAAAAAAGCAAATTTAGCTTTCCTTATAAAGTGCCAGTTTGTCCTTTCCTACTCCTTTCTGTGTCACAGCCACCATAAGTAACACCCAAAGGTGGTTGTGACCTGCTAGATTTCTTGTTAGGCGAGACTTGTGCCCTCTATGAAGTGCTGACAGGACTCAAAGCAAAGCTGCAGAATAATAATGCATAATAATGTGTTGTTTCTGAGAGTTTTCTATGTGGCTGACCCAGACAAAGACCACATTTTAGTTGTGTGTACTTCTTCAGAGAAGTGTATGATATATAAAAATTCACCTACAAATCTCTGTAAGAAATTCGCTACACAAAATGTTACAGCATTTCTGTTAAGCAGTTAGGCTTATTCATATTAAGCAATGAAATATGCATAATTAAACATGACTTAAATGGACAGTGGCATAAAAATATGACAAGGATTAAAAAACCAAATATGAGCAAGGCTGTATGGAGTGAACTTTTGAGTTGCAAATTGCCATTGCTGGTCTCACTGTAATAAAGTCCAAGACAATATGTTAAATGTAAATATATGAAATCATAGACTTAAGAATGCAAGCTAGATGTGGATAGGTAACAGAAAAAAACCCTAAGATAAATTAAATTAAAAGAGATGATGGAGCTGGCACATCTTTGTAGCAGGAATGGCACTCATTCTGTGACTGCCTGAGCAGGAAAATGGTCACACCTATTCTGCCTTACGAGTGACTCACACAAATGCAGACATGCATGCCAAAAGCCATTGCAAATGCAAGAACAAATGGTACCAGCCAGACTGATCATTATTCTTTGTTGAATCTTAAAATTAAAAAAAAAAAAAGAAGTATGGAGAGAAGAAATTAGAAGTGCTATCTATTTGTTTTTTAAAGAAACAACCAAACCCTAGATAATTATGTTCTCTGATGGAGAGAGCAGAGCTATGCTTCAGTAATTACTCTTTTTAAAAACTTTTCCAGCATAATGCAAAGGCTATGTGTCTCTGTAGATTTTGACCCAACAGACAGAGTCAAATTCATTGAGTTCATCCTAAGCACACTGCATTCTGCCAGAATATCAAATAGAATTCTAGATTTCCTGATTAATAAAGAATATCATACCCTCTAACCCCAGAAAAACAACATTTAGTTTCCTGGTTATGGGATCTCAGCAGGCTTTGCTTGTGACAAGAGTAAAAGTTATTTTCTCTCTGTCTTATGTTTCTTTAGCAAATGTTTTAAAAATTGCTCAAAAGAACCTAAAAGGTCATTTGAAAGTCTTATTTTTATTGTCACTGCCTCCAAAATGCATTCCATAACTCAGTTTAATGTGATCTGCAGCAGGCCAAGAGTTTTACAAGCCAAGATATTATGTCTAGTCCAGTTAGAAACATGACAAAGTTCAGTGAAGCAGAGAGAGTGAAGACCTAGGTTGAGAAATGTAATTTTGGCCTCGTCTATAAAACATGGACAGAAAATGTCTCCCTGAATTCAGTTTTGATGACATAACATGTTCATGACCTAAGGTAGAGGAATCCTACCAAGCTTTATGAGGAAATGGATAAATGACTGAGGACATCTGTGTAACAGAATGTCAAGACAAGGTTCACCCACCTCCCACAGCAGTTTTGCTCCTGTAGATAACTCGGCCTTCTCCTGGTTTCACCTTTATATTCAGCAAATCAGTGCAGAGGATAGTGGGGCTGGAAGTTGTGTTTCTATGTATGCTGCACCCATCCACTGTACCTTCAAATGAGAAAATGTACTGTAATTTCTTCATAGTAGATACAATTTTTATATAAAGAGACCCTTTATTAAACTACTTTAAACTCCCTAAGTACATAATGCTTCAAACACCAGGTGGCTTCGTTTGTGTCATACTGGCCTGTCACATTATAGGGTTAAGAATTCCCTTATTTGAGTCAGCTGTTATCCTTCCAGTTGCCTCTTGATGGTGGACAGCTTTAATCTTGCCAGTTGCCACAGTATATTGCAGTATTTGGCCCCACATGCTTAATTTATACAAGTCAGCAGCCATCAGTTTTTATGGGAATCATTCTGTCACTGAAAATATTCTTCACATCTTTGCTTTTTATTGTTTTCTTGACAATCTCATTATGACCACCAGAGTTCTGCATTGTTTGGAGCTCTTTTTTTTTTTCCTCTTTTTTTTCTTTTTTTTCCTGCTGGAAATTTCCTGCTTAATACCTCAAGTCCCTGTAATATTTTAAACCCAAGTTGTCATTCTCTATATTAAAGGAGAGCCAAGTTAGAACCTAGGATTGTTTTGTTTAATTACAGTTCTGTATGTCCCAGGAATTCATTGAGCATTGCCATTCCTACTTGTTTTGCAGTGGCACAAATATACAAGTGTGGGGTTGGTCTCCAGATTTCTTGTGTGAATCATACAGCAAGCCCAGGAAAGGACACTTGACTTTACCACCTGCTACATACAGGATTTCTTTCCTTCAGTCATCAAAGGGTTAATATAAAAGGATGTCAGTCTAATACTTGAGTATTTTTGATAGGTAGGCATCTGGAGATTCAGGGACTTATCTTGTTTAACATGAAGAAGACTACTTGCTTTTCCCTGAAGATGGTTTTTACCATGGTATTTTAACTCCTAATTATGGTTTCTGAATATAAACTCCTGTAGTTTACTTCAAAGAAACCTATATATTATTGCAGATCCATTTGGCTTTTCCTAGTAAACTAGTAATTCTCTTACTCAGGCTGATGGAGGAATTTAGCAACTGTGTTCTGTTTGGTAGAATTTACAGAGGCCCTCATTCTCCTGCCAGTTGTTAGAATCTCAGCTCAATTATTTGTGCAGTAGCAATTGTACTGACCTAAAGAAGGTTGTTC
Source organism: Serinus canaria (assembly GCF_022539315.1). Taxonomy (NCBI): domain Eukaryota; kingdom Metazoa; phylum Chordata; class Aves; order Passeriformes; family Fringillidae; genus Serinus; species Serinus canaria. Next base: position 85,448,260 of record NC_066315.1, read on the forward strand.
CAGATTTATCTTTTCATAAATAAGAGCAGAATTTAGCTTAGTCCAATACCTAACCAGTGTTAGCAGAGTACATCAGTTCCTATGAAATGTTTACAAACAGGAATAACAATTTGTTCTCTTCCTGTCTGACAAGAAAAAAATAGCTTTTACAGTAGTTACTCAGTTTGAAAATGTGAATGACTGAGTGACTGACTGCCTGACTGTGGTCTGAGAGAGTTGGGGATATGTGTGAGAGCAGTCCTGAATGCATTTGGTTTGACACTTCCACAGAAGTGTCAAAAATGTGGAAATTCATTCCATATTTGGTTTTCCAGTTTACTTTTGCATCAATGGGAAGATGAAATGTCATCTAGACAGCCACCCTGGGAGAGTTTGGTTCCCTGTATTTTTTTAGCATGACACTATTGTCTGGTGGCCAAACATGCTATGGTCAGTATTTGGCTGTTGGTGTTACAGAGGGTAAAGAAAAAAAGCACTCAGGGGAGAGGCAGTGTAGGCAGATAAGCAGCTGAAATACACAGGGAAATTCTTGGGTTTAATATGACAGAAATTTTTCCTCTGCAGCTTTCTTGGATTTTTCTTCCACTCTACTCCTCATACAGTTAATTTTGATATAGAAATAAGCATTAGGTGATTCACTGAGACCTTAAGATCCTAAGGTATTCCACAGCATATCTCTAGAAATTACCACTTGTCACCGTGGACATTTTGAATATCAAATCTGAGAAGCCAGAAAGAGTGCCAGTGATAAAAACTGACTCAAAAGTCCTGTTGGTTGTTCTTTACCAAGGAGATCAAAGCATTTTCTGAAGGTTATTTCTCTCCTGGTAGTACTTTTTTGGTCTTTCTTAAATTTAGTTTTGGCACTTTCATTTAACCTTGCAGTGCTTTAAGCTAAGTGTTGGTAAACTTGGGAGATGTTGCTGATCAGTACTGTAGGAAAAATTGAGTATCCTAAAAGGCTGTCATGCAGCCCCAGGTGGTTTAATAATACAAATAACCTATGAGAAAGGAGTGAGTTTTGGAAAAAAGTTTTCAAGTAAGGGTTTGATAATGGAGGAACTAGAAATGTGGCGGTCCCAGCACATTTGATTAACCTCAGAATCTGATGGAAGTGGTTTGATAATCAGAAATAGACCCCATTCATTCAACCTGCATGGTATCAAATGTTCAGATATGCCATATTCTTCCTTTATCTTATCCCCTTGCTTTCTATGCCAGTCCATTCCCTTCTCTCACTCCTGTTCAACCCTTGAGTGTGACCACCCAGTTTCAGTTACATGGACTGAATATCTCACTAAGTGAGAGATCCTAATTGTGCTAAATGATGCAAGAACTCCTTGACCACTCTTTGCAATTGGGTTCTCTAAGATCAGTTTCCTCTAGAGTTCATTGTTTCTAGGCTCCAAATATATTGTGTTCAATATTAAGTCACTGTTTATGCTTTGCATGAAGCTTGAACTTCTCAATGTGCATTTTGTACTTGAGGAACATTAAAGTGTGAACACCCCACTTGTGTCTTGAATTAAAGCCCATCCACCTGAAAATCAAAGCACCAGTAAAACTAGGAGGACACTGATACTCAATGTGTGCAGTAACACAGTCACTTGTTTCTGAATAAAAAAGGCAATCACAAATTTTGAAACTCTTGTCAGGACTAATGTTCAGGACACTCTGTGGAAAATTAAGAAACAAGATTTTGGCTTAGATTTATCATTTAAATTTAGCTACAATGCTGCAGACCCTTGCTAAACCCTTTCTAAATTGCAAGCATTGAGTACCCCTAGGGTTAACAGACTACCAATAGTAAAGAGGGCACAAATGGCACTAGGATGGGGGAACATTACCAAAGAAAGGGGAGCATGTATGAAAACAGTAGGTTTAATGATTTTAATCAACTATAAAATAGTCAATTGTATAATCTTTTAACTTTGGAGAGGGGGAGAGTTTTACAAATTAAAGGAGTCTCAAAGGATTTAATAGTGATCAATTCAATAGATCCCAATAAAGATCCCAAAGCTCTTTTAAAAAATTCTTACAAAATTATAAAATAATAGGGGCAGATGATACTTGCTATGGACTGAAAATCCAATTTCAGAGAAAAATTTCAGAGAAAAAAAATTCTTAAAAATCTGGGATATTTTTCCTTAAAACTTTTTGTTGACTAAATGTCAAATGACAAATGTATTTTTGCCTGTTTGGAGTTGCTGTTGATGCTCCCATGAGTTTGCCATAGGGCATTATTCAGTGTTTCTGAACTTGAGGCCCTAAACAGATAGCAACTTTTGATTTGATTGAGCTTGCATGTTAAGAGGTGATTTTACAGCTGAAAGTCTTGTGTAATTACTGATTCTAATTGTTTGCATTTTCTTTGTTGTTTTTTTGCTTTGTTTTGTTTTGTTTGGTTTTTTTTGGTTTCATCTGCTTTTGGAATTCACGACTGTGCAGTGAGAAGGACACTAAAGAGTGGGCTAACACCAGAAGAAGCCAAAGCACTGGGCCTCATCAGCACTTCTGAGATGCAGGTTTGACATCCCAGAGGTGGCCACAAGAAGAGCCGATCATCTGAAGCACACAGGCTGACAACCCTTCAGCGTGGCATTGGACTGCCAGCCTCCTCTGCTGCTCCCAACATCCCTTCCTCTGTTAGGTCAATTTTAATAAGCAACAAAAAGCAAAACCCCACATCCAGGGCAGAAGAAGGGTGTGCCACAGCTCAGCATGACATCCAGATGGTAACTGAGGAAGCATTTGAGTGTTCCTAAGTGAAAGCACATGGCTGCTTCTTCTTCTCATGGTGTGTTGATGTGCTAGGAGGGGGCTCTCTAAGTTATCTGTCATGATGTGAGCTGTGTTTACGTTGGCTTTCCTTGTGCCCTGTTTTAGTTATTGTAAATGTATGGTGTTTTGTCAATGCAAGGAACAGTCCTTAAAGAGGCAAAATAACTCCTGTTACAGCAACCCAAATTTCCCTCAAGCAGATTCATTAAGCAAAGATGCACAGTCTCTGCAACCCTGTGGTTTGTTGGGTATTTTATTATTTTGCCTCCAAAGAATGTAAAAATGTATGTGTACCTTTGTATGTGTACAGAATGAATGTGTGGACATGTGTGCATGTATCTGTACATATGCAGTCATGGTGTGAAATCATGCTTTTGCTGAAGCCAGCTGGACCATGATTTTCACTGTGGGGCCTTACTGTTCCACCTGGACAGGAGGAAAAGAATGTCTTTTTTGCAGGAACTCAGTGTTGTTCAGTGTGATTCACCCTGTGGGGCAGGCCATGGCCTGCAATACAAGTGGAGAGTTTAGGATCCTGAATTCATGTGTGTTAATGCACACCCATACTGTACATAGCAGCATGCACACAGAGGAGAGAGCGCAGTTCCCCCCTCTTGTTGAGCTGTGGTCGTACTCTGCATTTGTACAGTTTCAGAGAGATCTATGTCAACAATTTTACATACTCGATAAATGCATTTGGATGCTAAGATCAAGAAGTTTTGTTCACTTGCCTGTGCCCTTCATGCTGCTTTTCTCTGCTGCAAGATAATGTGGTGGTGATTTTATTTCAGTTTAATGGATCTGAATATGAAATAGCCCTGCTAAAAAGCCTGCTGTGTTTTTTCTGTTCTTTACTGGTTTTACTGTAAACAACAATAACATAAAGGGAATTTTTTAAGCCAAAGTCTGTATATGTCCAAAAGATCCTAAAGGATGCACAAGATTGTCTCTTTCCATTGCCTTAGCCTTTAAGATTAAGGGTATGTCTGCACAGCAGTAACAACTGAGACTTTCTTCACACTGGTTAACTGAGGAACTGCAGCAGTTTAGTCATGGTAACAGGGTTCCATTTTGGCTGCAAAGCATGCTTGGAAAATAGAGTTAAATAATAGTCTATGCTGGGGTCCTAATGCCATAGCAATGTTGCTTCTGGCACCCAGGCTAGGTCAGGTACTTCAGGTTATTCTGCTCTGCTCCCTTTAAGGACAGGATAATCAGTGGAGATTGTTCGAGAGAGTTGAACCAAACACAATAAACTTCTGAAACCATGGTCATCCATCACATTGCATTGAGCACAGCATCCAAGTGATGGCAGAGCCAGGTAGCTGGCAGCACTGCAGGGAGACCTGTGGCTGAACATCCTACCTATGCTGTCCACCCTCTTGATTGTAACATTTCATTCTTTATCTGCCGATGCCCTGAATCTCCCATGGAATAAAAAGTCACTAATGAGCAATGGCTCTTAAGAACAGCATTGAGTTTGATGTGGTTTTCCCCTCAATTTGTTAAAAAGCCGATTTTACAAGCGGACAGGAGGCAGTAGTTGGGTAATCAATACAATATGTTGTGTATTTGAAGGCTATGGAAAGGAAGAAGCTGGTTAGGAAACAGAAGTGGCATATAACTAATTTCACTGTAAAATAGGCAAGACCTGTGAGTATCTGGATTTTAAAGTGGATCTTTACGTGCTGCTCACCACTATGGACTTTTAAAATCTTGCTCAAGGATGCTTAGAACAAAGAGCTGAAGGTAATGGGGGTTCGTGGAGGTGTTTGAAGTCTGAAACAAGAGGAAGACACCCTGAATGTAAATGGTCATGTTGAACTGTCCTGCTTGCTAAGTGATAAAAAAACCAAAAATGCAACAAAGTACATTTATGCTGTCAGAGATCCTATATTTTATTGGAGGGAGAAAATCAAACAAGTCCTTAAAAATTAATATTTTAATTAGAATGTGCTGAATGTGCAAAATTGGTGACCACTTGGCTGTTGGTGGCCCCTTTCTAACAGGGAACAAATTTGTGTTTCATTTAAGCATAGTACAGCATCTGTCTCTGAGACATACCATAGCTGGTGAATTACTAATGGTTGGGCAGATGTATTTTCCAAATTGTGCAAAAATTGTGTAAAACTTCAAGGAGAACAATAAATATGAGGAATAGTTTAAGTTGGGATAGGTTCTGTGGGAAAAAAATGTGGTTTCTTTCAGATTCCCTGGATGTATCTTACACGTGAAACAGATTCTTCCTCTTCTGTTCTTCCATGGCATTTGTTTTTCTGTTTGTGCTCTCTATCTGTAAAACTGATAGCAACTTTTCCGAGGAAAAACATGGTCTTGTTTATGTACTAGTATACAGTCAGATAAACTCCACTGTCCTCACCACTTATTGCAACAAGATCACCAGACACAGTGTAGCACAGTAACTACAGGAGAGATTTCCATTTTGGTTCCTGATAAAAAACACCGACTAATCTGTAAGGGGGCAGTATTTCCTCCAGGGTGCCAGCATGCCCTGACTGTGGGGATAACATTTGTTCCCCTTCGTCTAACTAGTGGATTCCAGATGAAGTGGAAGAATTTATTATATCTGTATGCCTCCCTCTGTCTAGAGAGATTATAACCTTCAGGATTAGAGCTGCTGCCTGCCCTTCCATCACTGGAAGAGCCCACCATAAGGATGCAACACTTGTTTTAAGACAAGTTTTGTGTGAGATATGGATTGGTTTCTGACAAATATAAAAATCTTGGATACACAGTGTGGTAACACATGTTCCCATTTCTCACTCAGAGATCCATGGAGGCTGTTTTTAAACACTTGCAGCCATAATAACTACCTCTCTTCCCTTTCCAATAGATACAGTCAGCTGCAAATGCAGTGCCCAGAGCACTGTGTCTGCTTGACTGCCTCCATAATGCCTTCCTGGTTTGGATGCTGAGGTAAGCTTTAGCACATGAAATAACCTCCAAAGGGAAGCTATCCTAATTTTCTTTCATCTCACTTGATGTTTAAAAGCAGACTGCATGCTGCTAATACTTTCTATAATCTCACTCCAGTTGGAGACAATGCTCAGTAGCAGTTGCAGTGAAGAAACCCCCAGGGAATGCTTGTGTGCCACACTCGAGAGTAAAAGATCCCTCACAAAAGTTAAATCCATCACTCTTCACTTTTCAGTCAGGCCAGGCACCAGATTCATGGATTCCAGATGTTTTATAGCCCCTTGGCTGCTATGTATGACCTTTCTGTTTGATAGCTCCTTGTCCATAATCCAAAATCAACAAAAAAAAAGGTGGTTTAATGAGGGTCTTTCTGTCTCCCTCAAATACTGGAAGTAGCTTCTAACATGGTATTAAAAATGCATTTCTTTTTCTCTTTTGACACCCTTTTTTAGTGAATCTTTGCAGTGGTTGATCCTGACAGCAAAATAACACATCAGTTTTGTAGATAGACATCTATTGTGCCAAATGGCTTTGGCATAATAGATACTCACACATGTCAATATAAAGATATGAGTCATTGTCCCAATTTAATAGAAATTTTGAGTCAGTCATGATGTGAGTGAACAGCAAGGGCCTCCTGTAAGGTTCTACAGGACAGCACCTTAAATCCCTGGTGTTCTGTGCTCTAAATGTACCCTGGCCAACACTAAAAGCTATTGAGAAGTTACATTTGAGGACTTCAACAACCACCCCAAGCCCCAGGGCACAATGCCATTGTAGGTGCAGCCCTGGTTCCTTTTGTCAGGCATCTGCCCTGCAGCAGCCTCCCTGGGGATGTAACCACAGCAAGTGGCTGTCCAAAATGTGTGGCTGAGGGCAGTGGTCTGTGTTCAATTTCACTGTGCAGCTGTGGTTATTGCAATGCTTTGATTTCACAGGGATGAAATGGAAACAAGGTGCCAGCCCACCAGTTTCACATCCTTCATCCTTCCTCCTTCCACTGCAGCTCATGGACAGGTGCACACACTGCCTGCCTCTATCCAGAGGATGCACGGGGACGCGGTGTTAGGCAGAAGCTGGAGCATATTCCTCTCTCCTTTTCACTCCTGTAGCTCACTGCACATGTTCCAGTCCTCCCCATTACCTGCAAGGCAGGCTCAGTGTGCACTGGTGGGCAGCCTGACCCTGGGACACAGTCGGATGGTGGCTCTGTGCTTGCAGCAGCAGGATGCAAGAAACACTTGTTTAAGCTGGAAGGGATACGAATGTTGATGTTCCTCTGGAGGAAAAACTGCCAGGTACTTACAGGCTCTGAAAGAAAATAAACTGAAGTGGGTTTGAATGAGAAAATGCTTGGTTGTAGGCAGCCCTTGAAAACCATTCACAAACGTTTGAACAGCATGTAAGGCCCACCTTTCTCTGCTTCAACTGGGGCAGCAATTAGCTCAATTGGCATTTCAGATGTGAAAGATGTGAAACCCCAGGAAGTTTTTGGCAAGCAGTTTAATAGTTACATAGCACGGAGTTTCAGAGATGTATAGTTTGATGTTTATGCCAAAAAAAAAAAAAAAATCTAAGTTGTCCCATTTCACATTGAGTGGCAGATAGAGATATATTTTGTTTAATCACTATCTAATACAGAGGCTTCTGTGAAAGAAAAGGTTTATTTGTAGCATTGGATACATTTCTCCTTTTTAAAGACTGTCTTTGCGCATATAGTGTCCTTTTTTTGTGAGCTGGGAATTGTAAAAAAATGTAAAGTAGAAGAGGACGTGTTTCTTAGACAAAGGAGAAATGCTGTAAAATTGTGTAAATGTCACTACTCATGTTTTTCCATGTTCTGTGTAGCATAGTGTAAAATAGGCTCTCCAGCAGTGTTATTCTGTGAATTGTAATTTAAAAACAAGCCATGCATGGTCAGAGATATTATCTACAGGTCCTTTTGGTTGAGTTTTTGGTTTTGTTTGTTGTTTTCTCATTTTAGGTGAATTCATTCTATGTTAAATTTAATTGTCCATGAAAATTCAATTTTGTTTCTGTTGTATTTCATAAAGAACTTGAATTACTCTTTTAAGATTTTATTACACACGAAACTCACCTACCATTTGTATTGATCCTTCAGAAGCTGTGTCACGTTTAGTGTAAACTAGGGGGGATTTTATTTTTATCTGCCTCTTCTCCCCCCACTCTTTCCACTTAACTGTCTGGAAAGATCCAGTCACACCCTACTTTTTTTTTTTTTCTGTGCCATGCAGGGTCAATATGGAAAACTGACCACAGACCAGTGTCCAAAAGTTCTTGATATAAGTAGTTAAAAAGCTCACCTCTACAGCATTATGTAAACACATCTTGCAATAAAGCTTTATAAAGCACTGACTGGCTGGTTCTGGTTTTGTTGATGAAGCCAATCATGGGAGCTTGGGTGGAAAATGGATGGGAAGGGGGATCATGAAATATTTTTCCTCATATCCACCATGTACCTGCAATGCCATCATGTGGACATCAAAACAACTACCAATAAGCCATCTGAGTTGCCTGATCATAAAAAGCTGATCATTTACGCCTAGTCCCACAGTTTGAGCCTAATTCCTAATCTTGAATGAGAAAGTGAAAATGTATCTCTGGTTCTCCAGGCTTTCAGTACTCCAACCCTACAAATAAATCCTCACTTTAACATACATGGGACTGCCATCATCTTGGAGTTGGTTCCTGCCTAAAAAATATTCTGTGCACAGAGCACACAGCATACAGGTATGGGATTTACAGAAACAAACATCAATAAGATGAAAGACAACCTCTGTGTGAGGAAGCTTTTCACATAGCCTCTGCATCAAGGTGTGAAACACTGTCCCTGGATGAGCTTCAGAGCTGTGAAGGTCTGCAAACAAGACTTGCCTTCAACTTGGCTGAAATACTTTTCATGCGTCATTGTGGAATGAATTTTTCTGGTGGCTGCCTATGAGCATGCCTGGAGGGGCAGTGGTCTTGAGGCTTCTCTCTTTGCTGGTCTCTGATGCTTCTTTTACTGCTATTTCCCAGCACTGGAGAGAGGCTGACTTGATGAACGTGGCATCCCTGCCCCAAGATAAGTTGAGTTGAGCTCTGCCTGAGGGTTCAATAACTATGGTGACAAGTGACTTGTAGGAACTCAAAATGCTCACGCTTCCACTGCTAGTCCTGAGGAAAAGCAACTCACAATTGCTTTTTTGAGTTGCACGTGTAATGAGGTCAAAATATATTAGTCAAAGACAGCTGCACATGTTCATAGCAGCACCCTGGAAAATTAAGTAGGTTGACAGAGAGTCTGAGAATTCTCACCTGTGGTTCTGAGATTGTAGGAGCTGATATACAGGGCTAGGTATGTAAGCCTTCCTCCTTTTTAATTAGTTTTTAAAGTTATTTCAAATTAAAAGGTGCTTTTTGGGATATGGCTGCATCCCTGAAAGAGCTGCTTAGCATTCCAGATGCACTGGTGTAAAGTCTAGAGGATGAAAGGCTACTAGCCAGAAATGTGGTAATACTTTTTAAAATAAATATATAAACCAAGTTTATTGGCCAGACACTTTTCTTTTCTATCACAGCATATCCATTAGCAGTTCTGAATTCCAGATGTGCAGTGACAATGCGTACATATATTTCTCAGACCTGGTGCCCAGTCAGAACTCATTTGTTGTCACAGAGAAGCCTCTGGCCTGTAGTCAGGGAATGAGTAAGTATGCAGATTATCCATCACAAAGCTTCATGTCCTGGTTTATAAAGCCTTCAAAACAGTTTGAGAACACACAAATAAATTTTTTAAAAAATATATATTTTTTTCCTATCATAACTTCTCCAAGTTTTCTGATGGAAATGCAGTTTGGAAAAGGGAGAGGGCTGTTCTCAAAGATTCACCTCTTGCAAGTTTCTTTGCAGGAAATGAAGAATGATGCCTGTATTGGCATCGCTCTGATGAGACAGACCTCTGCTGGGAAATCCCAAAAGGAACACAGCCTACGTGAAGTGTCATCCCAGTGAGGGCCTCTCCACAGCTTTTTCCTGAGTAGGAGCAGGACTCACCCATCTGAAGAGGTATTTTGCTCAAAAATACCGGTTCTCAGTTTCCAAGATTCAGAGTCCAGTCCTCTCTGACACCAACCTCTCTCCCACTGCTACACCAAGCTTGCTCTCTTGCTTGAGCCTGTTCCAGAGCCTGTAATTTGTTATGTAGCTGCAAAACACCATGGAGCATGTCACTGTACAGGAGATGTGTACCAGCACTGGGGAGGGTGAGACTCTTTCAGTGTCCAGGGCACATCCATGGGCATATCCTGCTCTATAATTGGTGTTATAACGAGCAGAAATGCTTTAAGCATGTGCCAAAATCTTGCAAAGAGGTTTGTAGCCCTCTCTTGATGAGTGTTCAGATCTTTCTGCCCAGAAAACAGACAAAATGGCTAGTCTTGACTTCTGCACATCTTCTCCTTTATTTGTTCCATACTTGATAAAAGGAGAACAGCAGTTAACAAGCAACAAAGGAAATTAACTGTCAGTGAAAACCATGACACTTAAAACTGGACAAGCTTGAAGGCAAAGGTGAGTCAAAGCCATGTCATCGCCTCCAGTAAACATTCTACTCGTTCCATCTGAAGGCAGCATTAGCCAAGCCTATCTTGGAAGAGCTCTGCATTTGCTTTACAGCTGTGGTTTGAAATCTTCTCCCTGGTACAGGGAGCACAAAGCTCTGCCAGAGCCTGGCAGGGCTCAGGTGAGGGGCCAGCAGGTGACAAAGGGTCTGGAATAGATCCACCTCTGGAGTATATGCACCACGGTAAAGGCATGCACCATGGCTGCCTGTTGGGTGTAAATTTGTGTACTGTGGACCTTGGAGTAACCTGTGAAAACACATTTCTCCCAGGAATCAGAAATCTACAGCAGGGTAAAAATTCTCCTTTTTAATAAAGCAATGAAATACTGAGACTCTTGAACAAGATCTCAAAAAAATGAATCCTCCTTCCATCATTATCCAGGCTTCCTATAAATATGCACTGGGAGGCTTAAATAATCTTGGCAAGATATAGCAGAGGAAAATTATTGTTAAAAAGAGGCCTTGGATATTGTTTCAACAAACTTTTTCCTCGCATAAACTTACGGAAAATTATTGACCTCATAGTAAAGTCAAGAAAGAAAGAAACTCTTCTTGTAAAATGGCAAGATACCTGTTTGAACGTGGACTAGACTGCCTTCACATAGGTCAGTCTGGAACACCTCCCAGATGTACCGCATTAATTATGGGGAGCAGCGGCTGTACAGGTTAATAAAAAAAATCTAAAATAATCCCTGTATCAACAGTTCTGATCTAAATAAAACTGGCTGTGAGTGTAATGATAAAGTATATTGGAAGTCAGGCAGTGGTGACCAAAGCCAAATAAAAATTTGATGATATTGGCTCTGTGAGCAGTGGAAAGAGCCTGATGGACATCAGCAAGCCTGAATCAAGCCCCCAAAGATAATTATTAGAATGTTAAACTAGATGGAAAATGGAATTTCTTCTCTGGCAAAAAAGGCCCTAAATCATTTTAACCTCACCAGTTACCTTGGGGAATTCTCTTTCAAGAATGGACAGCACACCATAGCCTGAAAATAAAGAGTGAAATCTTGTTTCCAGAGAAATTATCTCAAATGTGTTCAGATTACAAGCATGTGGGACAAAACACAGTTAGCATCCAAAATTATATGGTCTGGAAATTCTACATCTTTTTAAAAGCCAAAACACTACAAAATCTAAAAACAAAACAACCTGAAACAGACAGTTGATGAGTTGATGCCTTTTTTTTTTTTTCCAATAGAAATTCTTTTACTGTTACAAAATTTTTACTATTCCTTTACAGAAAGACACTGGTAGGCACTTTAAGAGAAACTAACAAATTTAAGTTTAAGGCTCATTTTAAGAACTCTAAGAAGTTTCTTGCCAACCAATTTTGCTTAATGCAAATAGTACTTCTCCAAATCTGCATGCTCCATGCAAAGCTAACTTCCATCATCTTTAGGTTTTCTTACTTTTCTATGATAGGAATGACTTAGTTGCCACACACAATGATGAGCTAATAGCTTATTATTTGCTAATATCCTAGAAATCTTTCTAGAGGTAATCAGGGTATCAATAAAGTAGTGATTGCTTGACATTAGTAATTAATCTGAGAGTGCACTTTACATTATGGTCTGTTACAGATAAATATCCATCTTTTCAAATATCTCTCATTAGCATGATATAATTTATGCTTCTGTCACACCTCAAGGGAATTTTTGAATATGCAAGTGGATTCTATAATCCAGTAACTTCTTACTTTGACTTCAGAACATATTTTTTCAAGGTGGGAAGAAAATGAGATGGTTATATGCATTTGACTTTGGAGATTATTTATTGGGAGAGGGAACTGACACTATTAGAAAGTAGCAGGGTTTACTGCTCTTTGTTTCTTTCAGAGCATGGCTCTCCAAACAACGAGGCTGGAGATCTAAATACACTGGGATATGAATTTCCTGAAGAATGATCAGCACCTCTTTCTTACACATTCTTAGTGTTTTCTTCTACATTCACAACTTCTTAGGTGTTTAAGACATCAGAAGCTGACACGGTCCCAGTAAAGGGGAACATTAAGGCACATAGGAAAATTCAGATCCCATCAAAGAGCACTCCCCATGGCAGAAAGGATACTGGGAAAGAAGGTATTTGGGTAACAGAAAGGAAATCCAAAATTGACAGTATAGGTTAAAAATAAACAAAGTTAAGGACAAGATTCTTATTTTGATATACAGGAAAATCCAACAAAGAAAAGTTCAGAGATCATTTTAGCAGCAACTCTTCAAGCATTGGACTAAATGAAACCCAAATGCAGCAGTGAGTAGGAAGGCTGGGAAGGGGACATTTAGCTTAATGTGCAAGGTAGATAGGCTTACTTGTAGAGGAGTTTTGTATTAAACTACATGAAAAGAAAAGGGGGTTTGAGTATGACCTCTGTCACTATTAGGAGGGAGGGACAATTTGTATGTACAAAGAGAGAAGATAAGAAAGGGGACATCACACAGACTATTAAGTGGATTTACCTCAAGCAGACTATCTAGTCTGTTTTAAGAATTTTATATTTTCCGAGGCTTCTTTTTTGAGGTGAGAAAAAATATAAGTGCAACATAAATGAGGCATGGGTCATAAAAAAGAGCTGCTCTGGGCCTTGCTGCCTTCAGACAATGACAAATTCTGTGTGCAGCAGTGAGGGCATCACCTCTTGTTGGGCTGTAATAAAATCCTGACTAGAGTATATGGGATAATCCATGGTTCTGCTGGTGTTGTACCTCTGTCTTTGTCAGGAGTTTGTATTCCTCAGGCTCTGAGAGGCTGGACTCTGCTGAGCATCATCAGCTTCATGGCCTGTGACTCCCGCTGTCATTATCTATATTGAAGCAGCAGTGGACTCAGAAAAAGCCAGAAATTCTCCCAGGTAACAGATGCTCTTCTCTTTTCCTTACCTCAGGTAGCCTTAGGGCTCTTTCAGGTGACATTTTGTACCCTTAGGATGGCTAAAAAGGGATACAGTGCTACTGGAAGTGGTGAGAACAAGTTGGAGGCTGCAGACAAGATGCCAAAGAGTATTCTGCCCCAGCAAGAGGGCACAGAGAGCCCTCTCATCTTAGGTGGGGGCTGAATATTGTGGAGATGGCTGCAGTGTGCTTTAAATTGGACCAGATCTAGGTAAGAATTATTTCAGAATACAGCTAGAAGGATTTAGCAAATGTAGCAAATTTAGCTCCCCTAAGCAAGCAGAAGTTGGAGGGGGATTATGTCAGTGGTTCTGGATGCTCAGGGAAATGTGCTTTTGCTCGCTCCCCTTGCAGCCAAGGATCTCACTCACAGAACCTTCAGTCAAACCTGGGGTTCTTGTCTATCTCAGTCACTTTTTATACACCCTGAAGAAGTTATTCTCTCTTACTAAAGCATTTGGGTCAGCAGATACAGGCAAAGTTTAATGCAATTCATCCCCAGCTGCCAAATGTGATCACAGGAAATAGGAAGATGACAGTCAAAAAGCTCTGTGGTCTCCCTAGTCAGACTGTTAGCAGCCTAATTTTCTCTTTGGAAGTAAAAAGGGTGTAATTGTGGAGAGAAAGTAGGCTTGGTTGTAGAAAAATATGTATGTTTTCTGTACATAAGGACCACAATTTTCAGGAAACTTAAAAAATCTTTACTGAAGGTATACTGTTTCTTTTGGGGTAGTTTTCTGTGGTACAAAGAGAATAAGTTCTTGAAAAGTGTTTCAAAGTCCAGGTAGGAAATGGCTGGCTTTCTCTTTCATCAGCTTAAAGGTTCCAGTTATTGTGATATGTTACTGTTTCTGTCAATTCTTCTTTTTTTTGGCACTAGGTTCCAGGAATTCATTGCAAGTGATCTGTAAGTTTCCTTGTGTGGTCCCTGACACCAGAGTGCTGACCCAAGAGTAACAAGAGGCTCCTCAGAGCAGAGCCCTGACCACATCCCATTTGCCAACTACTATCACTGTGCTCCTATTCTGTATTTCCTTCCTGGGGTCCAGAAACAAGTAACCACATGGCAAAACACTCATTTTCTAATGTCAACTTCATATCTACTAGAGTAGCTATTGCTAGCAAGTGAGGGAGACAAATAAGCTCATGCTCTCATCTAGTTCATGCCAAAATGTTCTGACTTTATTCTAAGATTACTGGCACAGTCAAATGTAGGGGCTTTGAAAAGAACTTCAATGTGAAAGTTATAAGAAAACTCATAATGTCAAAGGGAAGGAGGGAAAATTTGTAGTGATGGACACGACATGATGATGCACATACGATGACACATTATAGAATCCAGTCTGCAAAATCCAAGTAACTAGACTGGAGTTGGAATTTCTTGATGAGGAAAATAAAACTGGCAGTTTTTGTAAAGGTGATTAGTCTTGGTGAACTTCCTGAAAAAAAAAAAAGAAAGAAAATTAACTTATTTTAAGATATAGAGGTAATAGATGGGAAGGCTAAGCAAATCTTGATATAAGGAATAGAACTTGCTTGTGTAAAGGAATAATTACTTATTATCTACAGTTTGATTATTGTAATATCTTCATTGGGAGTTTGAGACCTAGAAATCTGAAAATGGAATCCTAAAAGTCAAATTGATAAGTCTGTGAGCCTTCCTAGAATGAGGCTGTTGAAATCCAATAGAAAAAATCAAGACAATATGGAAAATTATAAAAAAACACTTGTATTTCAGAAAGATTATAAGTTGCTACTGCTAATATCCATGCTCGTGGTAAGAGTTCAGTAATGCTCAATAAAAGGGAGTTTAAAACAAAATGGTCTGATGTGATGCTTTTGGACTGTAAATGGATGTATGATTTTTGAATAGGTGATGGATTAAATTTTGTAGGCAATTATGTTTACTCATCTCTGTGGACTTGGCAGATAGGCAGAAATCAGAACTTGAATTTGGAGCTTCTTTATTCTGATATCATTATATTGTCTTATTTCTATGAGCTGCAGGTGTAAGTTTGACCTCACAGCACAAACTGAAGGAAAAGAGACTTTCTTCCTTTTACTTTGAACATCAGACATCTTTGTAATTTGGAGCTGTAAATGCTTTTCAGAGTAGACTGTAGTACTATTAGATACAGAATTGTTTCTATCATACTTAGTCAGGGCTGCTTACCAAGAGTTTGATGTTGAACAAGACCAAAGGATGCTTGTGTTCAGGATGAAACGGTGCTTGGCCACTGCCACAAGGAACAGAGGCAATCTTTCCTTGTTCCCATTATAAAATGTGAATGCAATCTGAGTGCACCAATGTCTGCAAACACTGGGCTGTCAGTAAAGCCTGTGTTATTCTTAAGTGGATTTTCAACTACAGATATTTCTTCTGAGATGCTTTGGCTTTGTAGCACACGATAGCAAATGACTTCTTGAAAAATGCATAAGCCTTAAGAGCAGCCCTGACAACATTTCAAATGTTGCAACCAATGAATACAGGACTCTTAACTAAGAGGAGTGTGGTTGCAGGATAACTGCCTTGTAGCATTTTGTGTTTTCAAAGTCTTTACTTATACTTGGCACAAATTGCATTATCCACAATTTTGGAAAGAACTTTTGGCCGTAGGTAATGGCTGTGATAAACCTTGTGCATATAGTTATGCCCAAAGTGCAATTGGTATTGACATAGACCACAAGTTCTTGGAAAGATTTTTTTTTTTTAATGATGATAGTACTCTCTCTGTGTCACCTCTGAAGTTCTAAAGTTGGTGTATGAGCCTACAAAATATCCCTGCCATCTAAAATGTGTGTCTTTTACATTGTTATGGACTGATTCGTGCTGTCAGGCGGAGTAGTTGAAACTCCCATGATTTCATTGGGTCAAACAAGGGGTTTAGTATTTATTTATATTTGTTTACGAGGGTTTTAGTATTTATTTATAGTCCAGTTGCATCTCATTACAATATGCCACTGACAGTTTGCCCAGATGTTCATACAGTGGAACAGAAATGGGAAAAGGAAACAAAAACCAAAACAAAGAACCAAACCCAACCCAGCCTGACCAAAACCAGTGATTCTAGAAGGTTGTCCTGAAAACTTCCCCAGAGACTTTGTGTGGGGGACTTCACACTGCAGTACACTGCACGTTTGATTAGCTTCTCATCAAGGAGGCTTCTGAAATGCAGGGCTGATGCCACCCCTCACAGAGGTGGCAGAACATCTCAAGTCACCCAGACATCACCCGGAGCAGCACCCGCTCTAGATGTGCCAGAGCACTTAGATAAAGAGGCTTTATGAAGCTGAGAAGCATCTTTCATTCAGTGTGGGGTGCTCTCTCTGTCTATGCTGCAGATCATATCTTGGCCAGAACAAGAAGGGAACCAAATTTGGCTGTATTTTTATTTTAGTAGTTCTCAAAAATCTGAGGAAAGCAGAGAACATATCTGAAGTCCTTAGCTAGTGCCTTTAGAGCATGAAAAGCCTAGGTCAGAACAGGTAATCATCATTTAGCATAAATGAGTATTGTTATTTTCACCTCCTCAACCTCTTACATGCACCAGCAGATGAGCTGCATGCATAAATCCACTCTTGTAAACAGGCATCAACCACGTGGGGCTTGTTCAATGAACTTATTTCCTATGAATGAATTGAATTCTTACAGCACATATTAATTATATCACTGTCCTTGAATACCTCCAGCTGGGGCAATACCACATTAATTTTTCCATTTAGTTTCTGGGGGATTAACAGTATCCTGCTGTAGTTCTGTGGGTTAACCCCCTCACCCTCCTTGACTTCTGCACAGTTTGGATTCATGCTGGTATTCAAAGTATTATAAAAAGTTTATTTCTCTGGACTAAAGATCCCCCAGCAAAAAAACCCAGAACTTTAGCATTCAAGATATTCAGGATTTTTTCCTAGTTTCTCTCACTGACTACTGCTTAGAAAAGTGGTTACAAGCTTACTTTTCTCTTACGATTATCTTGTTCTGCTTCTTTTGAAATGCAGAATAGAAATATTAGTGTCATATTAGTGACAGAAAAGACTTGTGTCTTTTCTCCATCTACATTCCTACATAAACAGCCTTCCTAATACAAGAATTAATGACTAGTATATTCAGATTTCTTCTTAACGTTCATTGCTTTGCCAGACATTATTTCTGTTTCTACCATCATCTTATTTTTCATTTGACATTTGTCACCTTACAGATTTCACTTTACCGTTAAAAAAATTATGAGATTTTAGCCAAAGTTATCTTCTTTCCCCACTGGATAATCAGGAAACTCAATTATCTAATCAGCAGCTCTCACAGAATTCTTTAGGTTTTCATTCACAGTTTTTTCTCTAAGTTTTCCAATTCCCTTTATTTCTTTTCCACATTTTTAGACTTAAATACCAAAAATACTCTTACCTGGAGTGTTCTCCATGCATATATAAGCTGGTAATGATCACAGTGATTTCATATATTTTTATCTACCATTAAAATCTTCAAAATATAGAAGCAAAAATTAGAAATTGTTAGAGTGTTCTAGAGGCAAACAGGGATTCAGTTACAGTGAGCATTCAAAAAAATTGCAGCTGTAAATAATGAACCAAGGTAAAACTTCTGCTCCTGTTCACTGAGTGAGAGAGCTCCTTGTTGGACCCAACCTGCTGGGCATGGCCCAGGTTTGTCCATGCAGAAATCCACTTGGACTAGGGAAGGAGATTCTCATTCCTCTTCCTGGGGACCTCCAGACAGGCTAAAGGTCTCAGGTTGGAGCTCTATACCTACCTGATGCAAATCCTGGAGTTTAACTTTGACTTTTTCAGCCAAAATGCTTTTATTTTTATCACTTGCTCTTAATAGTAACTTCAGTACAACTTCTCATTAGTATTCCTATTGATAACCCCTTTAATTTTAAATTGCAAAAAGGGATGAAAAAGCCTTTTGGAAGTTTTCTTCTCCTGATGTGGAGATATAGATAGGCTAGGCATCTCAGGAGGTAGATGCTCCAGAAGGCTCAAGACAGGAAAAATGCTACACAAAATAAATAGAGTTTCCAATCTGTGACAGAGCTTTGATGTGTTCTTTGGCTGTTGCATGAATATTGCCTTAATTTTTCTGAAATATCAAGTAGTTACTTGATATTTCAGAAAAATTACTAAGGGGCAGTTACTCTGCCCCTTAGTACATTTAGCCATGGCTGAGGAGAGATTCTCATTCACTCTTTTACTCTGAATGAAGGTGACAAGTGAAACAGAAGATTGCTCTGGTTTTCCTTCCTCACTCTCTTTCTCTCTTTGTTATCTTGGACATCTTGCAAGAACAACACGCTGTGACCTGAACTAAAGAGTGTCACCATAAGTGGTGTCATCCTGTCTCTTCTCATTTTAGCACTTCCCAGAGCACTGTGCTCTGATGTTTGTGTTCTGAGGGGCTCCTTGGCCAAGGATATTCCTGTCTAGTGTATGGAATGAAGCTTGAACCTTCTGTATCTACAAGCCTTGAGTATTTGAGGAAATAGCCTTTCATCTTAAAAGCTAGGGAGACTAAATAAACTTCTCTAAGCCACTTAATCAGTAGAGAGGGGATGTGGGGGATTAATGGGGCTACACAGAACTGTGTCTTGCTTGGAAGGGGCAGTTTTAGGACAGGAGTGAGTAATATTAGTGCACTCAGGAATTGATGTGGAAACCAGACCCAGTGAAGTTGATCTCCAGGGTATTCTTCCTGATCCTTTTTATTACTTTGTTGTTGAAATTGTTTTCTAATATTATTTATTGTCTCAAATATCACATTCCCATCTCTTAGAGAAAAAGAGTTGCCCAGTCTTTCATCTTCTTCTGGTTATATTTCTTTGCCTCATTACACATTTGTTTTTATGAAGGATTTGATCATATTTTCCAAAAATTATTTAAGCTTTGGGTGTCTTTCTAAAAGATTTTTTTTTTAGTTCAGCCAAGATTCTATGGGCCTAAGGCCCATCTCTACAATGACAGAAATCTCTCAAGTTAGCTGTTGTGAAGGATGTTGAGTGGGCCATTAAAATGTTTAAAAACTCTGATGGCCTAATTACAGGGTAGACACTGTATGAGTACATTGATTCAGTCTAAAAAGAGGCTGTAAAGAAACAATGACTCAAGATAGGCCATTCCACAGGAATGGGATAATAGGAGACCAACTGGCTCCAACAGCACTAGCTGTGATTTCCTGCTGAGACTATTGGACTGGTTTTGTCTGGAAGGGCAGCAGCCCAAGAACTGACAAAAACAAAAGGAGTCCCTCTCTCCAGAGAGGTGCTGGCTATTGGAAAGGGAAACCATGCTGATTTGGAGACCCACAAGACCCCATATGTAGAAAGAAGCTGATGGCAAGGTCAACATAAACATGGCATAAAATGTTTAAAGTAAATGCACATGCACTTGTTGCTGGTTTTAAAAAAAAAATTGTGGGATTTCTTTTTATTCTGTCATAGCTAAGGGAGCATTATGCAGGTTTCTAATTTGCTGTGACCTAAAAGCAAATTCTTTGGGTTTATATAATTTTTAATCCCCACCTTTAACATATTTTGCATGCACTGAATTTGCTGGGGATATTATCTGCAGTACACCAGCAAATGGAAGGAGTTTCTGGAACAGCAGAGCTGTGATGTGACTCCCATGTGGTGACTGGTGGATCCACTCCCTCTCCTGTCACTGATGAAGGTATTTCCTGAGAAAATTTTCACCTCTCTTTCATGATTGCATAGATATGCAAACTTGAAATTGTTTACATACACCACTTGCAAACTCATGTCTATCAAGTATTAAGAAACTTAGCCCCCGAGGACCATGTGTTTCTGAGCTGCTGTTACCTCTTGTGTCTGTTTGCATCAACATTTAGAGGCATAAGAGCTTTGAGTTTGGAAAAACCTCTGTTGTTGCAATTCATTTTTAGCTGTGCAGCCCAGAAGCTGTCACCTCGGCCTCCTGCTAAACTCCACATGAAAGGCAATCTATTTCTTCATATAAGATAAAAAAGTGGAAGTTCAAATATTTTAGCTGGTTCCTCATTTTGTAAGATAATTCCTCTGTCAAGTTGCTCTAGTTGCTCCCAATGTTGCCCAAGTAGCACAAATATTTAAATACACTTTTGCTGTCAGTTACATATGTTAGAATGACATTTTGGGCTTATGTTGCATTAATGCTCCTTTCATTAATGCTTGACTCTGATCATGTCTCCTATATGTGTGTGCATGGTTGGTGTTTACCTCATTGCCATCTGTGGGGGAGACATCATCATGCTCCTGAGGATGTCTGAGGGGTCCTGAAGGTAAAACTACAGGCTGCATCTGCTTCTTTGACAAGCTTTGATCCGGCTCAAAATCTGGATGCTTCTTTTGCCCAGTTGCTAGGCAAAAGCCCAGCTGCTGATCCCAGATCTACACCATGCTCATATTCTAGACTTACCTCACTTTTCACATCAGTGATCTTCCCTGCATCACAGTGCTCTCATTCCTGTAGAGTGGCATCCAGCCAGCATGGTTTAGGGCAGGTCCTGCCTCACCAACCTGATCTCCTTTTATAACCAGGTCCCACACCTGGTGGATGAGGGAAAGGCTGTGGATGTGTCAACCTGGACTTCAGCAACACCTTTGACAACATCGCCCGCAGCACCCTCCTGGAAAAGCTGGCAGTCCATGGCATGTAGAGGTGGGACCTTAGCTGAGTTAAGGACTGGCTGGAAGGCCAGTCCCAGAGAGTGGTGGTGAAGGGTGCTGCACCCAGCAGGGCCCAGCACTGTTTAAGACTTTTTTATTGATGATCTGGAAGTGGGGAATTGAGTCTGCCGTTTGAAAATTTGATGACACCAGATGGTGGGGAGTGTCAGTCTACTGTCAGGTGAAAGGCTCTGCAGAGGGACCTGGGCAGGCTGGGCTGATGGGCCAAATCCAATAATGTGAGGTTCAACAAGACCAAGTGCCAGAACACTTTGGGTGCAACAACCCCCTGCAGTGCTGCAGGCTAGGGACAAAGCAGCTAGAAATCTTCCCAGCAGAAAGGGACCTGGGAACACTGATTGGTGGCACGCTGAACATGAGCCAGCAGTGTGCCCTGGGGTCCAAGAAGGCAAACAGCATCCTGGTCTGTATCAGGAATAGTGTGGCCAGCAGGAGCAAGGCAGTGATTGACCCCCTGTACTTGGCACTGGTGAGGCCACAAGTTGAGTGCTGCATCCAGTTCTGGGCCCCTCAGTTTGGGAAGGATATTGAGATGCTGGAACTTGACCAGAGAAGGGCAACGAGGCTGGTGAGGGGTCTAGAACACAAGACCTATGAGAAGTTCCTGAGGGAGCTGGGGTTCTTTAGCCTGGACAAAAGGAGGCTGAGGAAAATCCTTACTACAGCTTCCTGGGAGGAGAGCTTAGTCAGGTGGTCTGTTAATCAGACAGCTCCAGTATTCAGAGTAGAGAACAGACTTTTGTCTGGAGCAGGTGCTAAAGTACGTGAGTAGACACAAGTGTACGCACACACACATCAGTGTTATCATCCTGCAGTATCGTTCCAGTGAGATAAATATTATGGGATTTTTACTGCCAGAATACTTTCCTATTTCTACCATCCAAACCATGACCAAGTCCAACCTTAAAGACATTCTGTAAGACAGACATTACACTGTGCCTGTTATTAAGATGAAGGTCAGTCTGCTGCATTTTTATGCTGTCCCAAGGAAAACCATAAATCCATGATTCTGCACAGCTGATATCATGTCCTGTTGTCTAACTCTTCGACAAGGCTCCCACCTGAAGCAAAATTTTTCCCCTTCTATATTTTTGTTTTATTCTAAAGCTATTGCACCACAACATAAAGCTTTCTTGCATGCAAAGGAGCCTTGCTATAGTTTTTTTTTTCTCATGATAAGGTTGAAATTAGTGTCTCATATAACCAAATATATTCATCAAATATCTTTGCAGAATATGACATTTTCCCTTTTACTCAGTGCCTGGGTCTTTCAGAGATCTAGGAAAAACTGATCAGACACACACACACACACACACACACCATACACAGAGTCTGACTATGGTGCTCAAGGATGTGCTAGGTGGGTAGCCAAGAATTCCTAGGAGCAAAAGCTTTTTAAAGTCTGTGTAGACCAAAGTTTTTTTGAGCTCCTCTTGAATTCCTACACTAAGATTTCCTATTGCAATGTATTTTTCCCGTTGGGTTCACCTGTAGGTTCATCTTGGAGTCAAACAAGATGTGTTTCATCAGGTGTGTGGTTTTCATGGTTGCCTTGTAAATTTGTGAACAAGAAACTTCAGGCAGGCTGATTTTGCCTGCTGGTGTCAATCCCCCTATCCTTACTTTTAAAACATAGATGTAGTGGAAACTTGTTATAAGACGCACTGAATTGGGCGCGTTGTTGTTCATCATCCCACCACAAAGACAGTATCTTTCTCTGAATGGTTTCTAGATATTGTTGCAGCAACATCCCTAATGGGTCCCTGAACAATCTGAGTTCATGACCATCCTTTGGACCTTTCTCTTAAAAGTAGCTTCTTCAACCCACTGACAACTTCACTGATAGAAGATACTTCTATCCAATTGACTTAGTTATCCTCTGCAGATTTCTCAATTTCATTTTCTAGCATCTGCTCAACATTTTCTGTGTCTTTTTAGATGCTATGGATCTTTCTTTTTATTGCAGATGCACTTTGAAATATCAGACTGACAACAAAAATCTAAAGAAAGATAAATTAAAATAAGAGGGAAAACAGAATTGCAGCAAAAAAATACATTTTCCCAACACACCATGATACACATAAATTGTCAAACTTAAGTATTCTTGGCTTGGTCTGGTGAATAGTTTTTGTTTCTGAAAAATTGTCTCTCTCTTTGACTACTTCTGTTAGACTTTCACCTTCTACAAAACCCTTCTCAATTTTATGTGAGGCATCATTGCTCTGAATTTTTTGTAATTACCTATAAAACCAGTAATTTACTTTGAACAAGCACATATAACAGTGGTCAGGTAACTTGCACGTCTTCAATATTTTTTCTGTTAGGATTTGATCAAAAATATGTTTTGCTGCGTGGTACAATTGTAGCAAAGTTGTTTTTACAGAACTGAGAGAATCATAAAAATATAGAAACACAGAATGGCTTGGGTAGAACAGGACCTTATAAATCATCTAGTTCCAACCCTCCTGCCGTGGGCAGGGATACATCTCACTAAAGGCAGGGACACATCTCACTAAACCTGGTTGTTCAAAGCTCTATCCAGCCTGGCCTTAAACACTTCAAGGACTGGGACATCCACAGCTTCTCTGGGCAAACTTTTCCAGTGTCTAACCCTCCTCCAAGTGAAGAATTTCTTCAGTTTAAAGCCATCCTCCCTTATCCTGTCATTATCTGCTGGTGTAAAGTCACTCTCCCTTTTTCGTATATGCCCCCCCGAGTACTGGAAGGTACTATAAAGTCTCCCTAAAGCCTACTCTTGTTTGACCAGCTCTCTCAGCCTGTCCTCCCAGGAGAGGTGCTCCAGCCCTCTGACCATCTTGGTGTCCCTCCTCTGCCCGTGCTCCGACAGGTCAGTGTCCTTTCTGTGCTGGGGACCCCAGAGCTGGATGCAGCACTGCAGTGGGGTCTTACCAGAGGGGAGCAGAGGGGCAGAATCCCCTCCCTCATCCTGCTGCCATGCTGCTTTGGATAAAGCCTAGAATACTTTTGGCTTTCTGGGTTGTCAGTGCATATTGCTGGCTCATGACCAGCTCTGCATCCACAAGAACACCCAAGTCCTTCCTCCCAGGGAAGGACTGTCAATGAGTTCTTCCCCCAGTCTGTGCTCATGTTAGGGATTACCCTGACCCAGGTGCAGCACCTTGCCTTTAGACTTGTACTTCATTGAGTTTCTCATGGGCCCAGTTCTCATGTTTGCCCAGGTCCCTCTGGATGGCATGCCATCCTTGTGTTGTGCCAATTGCCCCGCTCAGCTTCCTTGCTGAGGGTGCACTTGATCCCTTTGTCTGTGTTGTTGATGAAAATATTGAAGAACACTGCTGGCAAGACAGAGCCCTGAGGGACAACACTTGTCACTGGCCTCAGTCTGGACACAGAGACACTGACCACACTCTCTGGCTTTGTCTATTCAGCCAATTCCTTAGCCACAAAACAGTGCACCCTTGGAACCCATGTCTCTCCCGTTTGGAATTCAGGATGTTGTGTGGGACACTCTTGAAGTCTAGGTAAATAACATTGCTTGGTCTTCCCATGGTGGTAGTTGCAGGATGAATGTTGCAGGCAGATATTTCTGGAATCACAGGAGCATTTTCATGGATTAATCAGTTCCATATTGACAGTAGCCAGCACATTATGAAAGGAGTCTTCATAGCGAATTTAAAGTAATTAGCATGCAAACACGCTTTTATGTGACTGCTAATGGATACTATGCTGCAAATGTTATTTCTTCTGTTAGAAGGCAATAGTAAGAGGATAGTTAAAGTCAGATTCCATGCCGATCAATATGTTTTTGTGGCTTAAAAAGAAGGAATATATCATATTTTATGGTATGGGTTGCAGAATATCTGGTGAACAGCTGTTTTCTAAAGACAAATTTATTCAGAAAATCTCGCTGAATAGCTTTAGGTTCTGTCTAGCAACAAATGGCAGAAACAACCTTATTAAGGCTCATACCCAACATGTATCTTCTGTTTGTTGTTATTTTTTTTGTAGGTACTTAACACCCAAAAGTTATGTAGTGGGCATGTTTCCTGGGCATCCTCACAGCATTAGCACTTGCAGTCCTGCTGCCTCTTAAAGCTACTCTGAGGTCCCTTTGCAAAAGGGATTGTTTCTTATTAAGATCCTGTGTTCCCTTTGGTTGCTTGCCATGAAGGGTCACAAGTTACGTGCAAAACTGGTGATAAGCCCATGCAAAGGAAATAAGGACCTGCAGCATGCTGTTCCTGGAACGTTGCTCAGCACTTGCATATCATGTCTTCAGAGCTCTGAGGAAAAAGCATTGGGTGAGGGATGCTCAAGAACACAATGGCACACTTTTCTGTCATTTGCACTATTTCTTTAAAATGAAAATCCGAAGACTACTCTCAAAAAATCTCTCCCCCATTTAAACCTCCTGTGTTCTTTGTCCTGACTTTGAAGACAGACAAGAGTTCTCTTTTCTAGAAAACTTTGGTATAGGAGACATGAGCACTTGGCAACCTCTCGTCTTGTTGATGCTTTATGAGAGCAGCAGTTGTTCCATGGAACATGCAACATGACAGTTGAAATGGGGAGAAAAAAGATGGAGGTGTAATTTAAATTGCACTTGAAGCACTGTTTTGTAGAACTAAGACACCAGATGAGCAGTTGATTAACAACACAAATTTTTCGAGTTTCATCTCAATATTTTTTTTTTTGTTTGTGTGTGTGTACCCTGTTCTAGTCTGGTGGCAGGAGGTAAATCAGGACACAGGAAAAGCAACTCAGGTATTTTTATATTGCCATGCAAAAAATTGATTAGTTTTTTGGAAACATGAGACAAAGTCTTACAAAACAGGAAAAAACCATCCAGAACTATCCTGTCTACCCCACAGCAGGACCAATCTTTCCTGGACCATGGCAGAACTGTATCTAGACTGTGTTCACATCTCCCAGAGATGTTGCAGCCTCCCAAACGTGTCTTTAGGAAGATTTGTTATTCTTGAGACTGGAGTTGTGCAATGACCACCAGAAACTTTTATATTTTTATTTACTGTAGAGATGCAGACAGTGCATACCTCTAAGCATTTATAAGACTACTCTCCTTAGAATAGGAAACCCCAATTATTTTCTCTTGGGCCATGCCAGCAAGGAAAAATACACAAGAAACCACATTGGTGGAAGCTATGGAAAGCTACACTTCACTAAATAAGACCTGCTATTTTGTGCTGTAAATCAGCATATGCTGCACTTGATGAGGTGAAGACTAATGTAAAGTCTGTTTCACATACAATCTGGCATGTATTGGCTCTGAATGTAAACATCTCTTTAAACAGGTTCATATCCTACTATACAGATGATCCATAGGTCTACTGTAGTTTCTCTTAGGATATGTTAAAGAAATGGGCAGAGTTTGTCCTATGAAGTAGGAAATAAAACAGTACATATATGGTTCTGTATGTGCCAGACCTCCAAAGGTAGGGAAGTGCTGTAAATAATTTGTTGACTCTGTGCCAGATTCTTGTATTGAATCTCCCTGTGTGTAGCAACGTGATGACAAGGCCATAAGAACTTCCGATTCAGTTGTTTTAAAACTTTGTACCTTTGAAGGCTACCTTAAGAAATGAGGGCAAGAAGAATCAATTAATAGAAAGATTACAAAATGCACACACAAAAATCACAGTCCATTTTTATTAACTTCTAGACAACACTTCAGTCAAGGAGGCATTGTAAGCTCCTTTATCCTAAAGTATGAACTGCATGAAGAAGAACAATGATCGCTTCTACAGAAAGCTATCAATGCTACATGACAATCAAAAATTTCCCCATTTCTTTTAATACACTTATAGCTGTATAACTGATGTAATGTATCACCTCCATTTTTTCTCATTTCTCTTAGGAATCAGACTCCATAGTTACACAACAAATGTTCTAGGTTTTTTCCAGTGGTTTAAATTCCCTTTTACCTCTCTGGTGAAAGATTATTGAGAATTAAGAGATGGCAATGTGTATGAATGATATAGTTGAATATATAATAAATAAGTCTTATAAATATATAAGATAAATAAGTCTGCAATTCTGTAGTAGAGGCTGCAGCTGAAGAGGTTTGAAGAAAAATGGCATGAGATTTTATGAGGGAAATATTTCCTACTTTATTGTAATTCTGAATGGATGTAACATCAAAGTATTTTCCAAGATGGACTTCATTTTTCTTTTTATTTTACTTTTGTCTAAAGTAAATAGGGGATATAGATTAGAACTAGGAACAACCTTAATATGCTACTAGACTAAAGAGAAGAAAGGGTGTCCTGACTTTCAGCTTGGCCTTATAGACTCGAACTTAACTTAGTATTAAATAAGATTGCACAGCAGATAAATATTTTCACTCTACTAAAGGGAATCTTTTCAAGCACATTAGCCTGCTTGAGGACTCAGCTGTTTGTATGCACTGTCTCCTCTGCCATCCCACTAACAGCAGAGCTAGAATGACAACATTCAGAGTCCACAGCCACTATTTTGGTTGCTGTGACAGGTCCCATTTGAAAAGTCAGCTGCACAGCAAAAAAAAACAAAGGAAGTATTTGCAAGAAGTTTTCATCTAGAAGACAACTCATTTCAGAGCTGTTTAGATCAAATTTTGGGCCACAGGGCTGCTCCACTTCCTTTGCTGCATTTGGTAAAGGCCATCATGCACCATTCTACTCTCAGCAGGTAAGGAGTCTCATTTTAAAAGTGCTAAAAAATCCATCTGCAAATCCTGATTTTTATGTGTTAAGAATTTAGTGTATTTTAAAAGGCTTTATAGGCTTTCTTTGTATGTATGAAAAAGGGGTGAAAAACAGCAGCAGGAACCACCAAAACCTGAGAGATAACCCCTGTGTATTTCCATTCATTCAGAATGAATGAGAAGCTCAAGTGTGCTCTGCCATTAGACGTAGATGTCCAAAGTCATAGTTTACCAGGTGTCACATTCATCAGTTTCCATCACAGATTTGATAATTTTTTCAATCAGGATTTAAAAGAAATTCTTTTAAATAGCAAAGCTTAAATTATCCTTGCATTACCTCTTCCTTCCTGGAAATGAAAAGACTAGCATGACATAAAGAACAAGTCTCCATACTTAGCTGATTTAGGGATGTTTTAATGATTTTTAAAGTCTTCAAACTTTTGAAGTTCAGTATATAAAGCCCTGACTGTACTGAAGGAGGAGAAAGGCTTGCACGAGGCCAGTGGCAGGGCTTTCATCTTCATCTCCCTGCCTCCCTTCCCTGGGTATGTTTTGAAGGGGCTGCTTTAACCCGGTGCCAATAGTATATTGTAGTTGGATCACCTTTCCTGGCAGTCTCCTCCCCGTGGCCTCTCAGTTCTTTGCATGGAGGAGAGTGCACAGCTGAAGAGCAGATCACACACGTGACATTCCTTTCCATGATTTACACGACCAGCTTCCTTGCAACAGAGATGCAGACAGATGTCTGCAGGAGGAAAATGCCTACTCAGGTGCAATACAGATTTGGATGCCAGAAGGCTTGGGCCAAGGAAAGAGATAGATAGGCTTCATCTTGAAATGCTGAGGAGTGCATATCTCACATATTGTAAGCTGCCCATCCCAAGGACATTCGGGTGGGGATGATAAATTTTTGACTGAAGCATTCCAGAGAAGTGCTGAATTAAAAAATGCTTGACAGACTAAATGAATTATTCAGTTTTTTAAAAAATCCTTTTTTTTTTCTTTTTCTACTACAGCTTCATGCTGGCTCTAGACTTAGGAAGGAAATGAAAGAGCACTGTTATACTTACAATGTGGGAGCTTTTTTGCAGGTGACCTTTTTTTTCAGGTGACCTTTTCTAGACACCCTGATCTAGTTTGAGTGTTGGCAAAGCCTAAAACTGGGATTCAAAAGAACCTAGTAAACAGACTTTGTAATCACACAGGGTAGTCCCCGTACTGAACATGGCATCTGTCACAAAATGGGTGTTTTCTGGGGTACCTCAACTTCATTGCCTTGAATGATATGCAGTTGAATTTATACTCTTGCTAGGAGAAGAAGATAAATATTTTGTTGGGTCTGTTTAGACCCATACTTTTTGTCCAGAGCAGACAAAATTCTGGCATTTTGCCTGTGGTTAAAACATTAAACTTCTCCTATTACATCTTTGATAACATATCAAGAAAATACTTTTTGTTACAAGGAATTCAGAGTTATGACTTATACAAAATATATTAAACCCCCAAAACTGCAAAACTGAAAATTATAAAACCACAGAGAACAAAGAAAAATTCCATGAAACATAAATTTTTCCTAGGGACAGACACCCAGAGGGATTGGGATTGCTCATATAGAATGTGCATATGTATATTAAAAGATGCTTATACCTTAACATGAGGAAGCAAGTGAGATTTACTGTTGTTAGGTTGTTGGCTTTTTTTTATGTTTAGCATTGATCTGCCTCACTCATTTTCACCATAGGAAAACTTCTGGATCAATCAGCTTTGTTTTGCATTGCTGTTTTCAGCATTTTTAAGCCCGCCTGGTTTCTCTCTCTGTGGACTTCCATGGGGAAACAAATGGAACTGGAAAGTTGTTGTCTTTCCTTTATTTCAAACACGGCTTTGTTCCTCCCTGGAGGAAACAGGTTCAAAATATAGGGGATGCCTGCATTCCCTGAATCCACTGAGGAGACATATCTTTAGCAATTCCTCTTTCTCATCTGAAAGAGAGATGAACATGCAGGTTGGTGGTAGGCCAGGTCCAACGGGCTACTCTGACCTTCCTTGGGAAGGTTCTGTAACTTCTGTCCTACATCACCACAGGACAGGACCCCACACCGACCTTGTGCCAAGGGACCTGCTTCAGCCCTGCAGCTGGCAGGAAGGCTGCAGGTTATCTGTGTTTGGAGCCATGTAAAGATGTGCATAACCTTTGGGTTCAGCTGAAGTTCAGTTACACTTTTCAGTCTGTCTCTCTGCTCTTAATTTTCTTAATGAGTGATTTTTTTTTCCCTGCAATCCCACCATAATGGTGTAGAGAAGTATTTATCCTATTTTTCAACTCACAGTTAGAAAGTATGGAGTGAATTTGCTCCCTGTAACACATCACACTGGTGATAGAGGCAAGCTCTGAATGCAGAAATCAGGAATCCCAGAGCTTCCTTTAATCTGTGTTTCTTTGTTGTGCTTGGAAAGAGACCACAGACCTGATGCCATCTCTGCTGCAGAATCACTGGGAATTACAGGTAGCCATAGCCTTTATCATAGGAAGCCACAACTTCACCCTGAAATGAAACATGCTGCACACTAAGAAATGTCACATGGAGAATATTTTTCTGCCATAATTCTAATCTATATTGGTTCCTTGAATTAGAAATAGATGAAAATTGATATTAATATTTCATGTTTCTAATATACAATCTTATTATTCCTGTGATGATAAGAGGTTCCCTCTCTTTACTAGAAGGTATGACTTTAGCAGCTGAAAGTCAAGTATTCCAGGAGCTTGTCCCTTAAAATAATTATTTTTACTGCAGTAACCCTATAACTATTCAATATTACATCATGGTAATTTCATTGCGAAAGCTGAGAACAATACTGCAATATGACTTTTTATTTCCCCTTCTCTCTCTCCCTCCTTTGAGGCATTTCAGGATGATTTGAGACATACATATATGTATATTTCTCCTCCCCAGGCATTTCATATAGTCGTTGCAATAAAAGTCATAAGACTTACAAAATATTACACCAAAAGACATTTTTGGAAAAAGAAGTTGACTTATGTCCTATATTATATACTCTCACAATATTCAGCAGAGAGAAACAAATCTTTGATCATCCTTCCAGATGAAATATTTTTGTTATTTTTTTTACCATATAAAGTATTAATTGAACAATGATGCTGTAAAAATGTGCATATGGAGACAGTTAGATCCACCCATGTTATTGTAAAGCGACTTGTTTGATGTTTCATATTGTTCAGCAGAAGAACATCATTAGAATATCCTGTCTGGCAAGAAAGGCTATCATGTTGAAAAGGAACCTTGGCCTCAGATATTTTTTTTAAATTTTCTCTTTATTTTCAGTCTGAATCTGAATTTCCCCCAAATATACAGCAGAACTGGGCATCAAGCTGAATTCTGAAATATCTGCAGCTTCATAGGGACCAGATTGTCTGTGCCCAGAGGGCATTTCAGGCTCTACTGCCCCTTTTCCCTGCATTCTGCCCATGGCCAGGTCAGTCCCCATGGCTCCAGCTCTTTCCCAGTGATGCTGCAGCAGGGCTGGTGCTCAGCATCCCACAGACCTGCTACTCTTCCTCAGAGCTGACCACTTTGTACAGATGCTTTGAATGCCTTTCTGACAGCAAGAAACTACCACTCTGATGGCTTCTTAGCTGATTTGCCTCACACCAGAAAAAGCAATGAAATTTTATGCTATAAAATTTTAATTGTTCTGTTGGGTTTTTTTTTCCTGATTATTCAATGTAATTTAGAATTTTTTACCTCATCTGTACCATAAGTTTATTAACCTTTTTTACCTGCAATGAACTGTTTGCTGGATGAGTGTGTTATGCCAATATTTAAGTCTTATAATTCTTGAAGATAAGTCTTGTGGAAGCATCCAGAGGAGACATTAATGAACACAGCACTATGCCCCATCTGCAAATGAACTCCCATTAGCTTGCTGGGAACCCCACCCCGCATATGGAAAATATGCCATGACTTGTTATTCAAAGGTGGAACCTGCAAGTGAAACTTTTAAAGACAACTACTATTTTAAAGCCATATTGTAATGATTTTTACAAAACAGGAAATGGAGGGGTATAGACACATGGGAGGCTGTGTCTATCCCCCTCCACTGCAGGTTTTCCAAAGATATTTATGGGTTTTGGTGGTTATCTGCTATTATAATTACTGCACTTGGGAAGGCTATCTTGGCTACTACTTACATAAATCAAATCATTCAGTTTAATAAATGATGAGGGTAGTTACTGAGATGGCTGAGCAGCATACTCAGCTGTGGTGTTTGACAGACATCTCAATACTTACCCAGTTCCCTAAAAGGCCTCCTAATTTGGAGAAAGTAATAGAAACTTGGTATGCTGAGCTAGAATATATATATAGTTTTGCCTGTCAGCAGCAGAAGTAACAACTGATGGTTAGTAACAGCTCACAGAACTTTTACTGTTAAAGATGAATAGAGATGCTGGAATGTCATCTTTATCACTGGGCTTGTGCAGCTCTGTGCCTGCACCATCTCAATGGCCACCGTGAGGCTGTTTTACCTCTTACCTTGAGGCCAGGCTGTGTGAGAAAACAAGCAAAGTGCATGTTTGTCAGGGGAAAAGGATGGTAACTGGCACAGAATAGTTCTTCTATTACTGGGTTTGTGACAGACCTATTTCCTCTTTAAGTGGAGGGTGCTGACTGAGAAGCTGTATTTCATGGTTGTTGGTTAGAGGGCTGGTTAGAGCTTTAAGGAAGCAAATGGAAAATATCTGAATCAGAAGAAAATGAAGGGCAATAAAAAAGAAATCCCACCACTCCTTTCATTTGGGTAGTTGCTCACAGTACAACTGTACATGAAGGAGACTCTCTTCCGAGTGAAAAATCCAGTCTATTTCTTTCATAAAACTGCCAGTCCTTAATAAGGCCTCACCCTGGCCTTCTTCAGTGCAGGAATAGATATGGGGGTATAAATAGCAGCTAAAACAAACCATCTGGTGAAAAGGAGGCATGCTGCCTTGAAAGACAGCAATAGCACTGTCTTTTGAAGGCAAACAAGACTGCCAGTTTGCCAAAAAGACCACATGTCCTAAGCAGTAGCTTTTGTACCATTCAGCCACACATGAAAGGCCAAAAGGGCTTATGTTTTTTAAGCTATAAGCAATGCTTTATAGCCTAGAAACACATTATTTATCCCTACAAATCACTTAGATCCCTAAGTTATCATTATTACAATGGCACTGCTTCTACAGCAGGGTAACAAACTTAAAACTCCTGCTAATTTTAAACAGGAAATTATTATCCAGTTCCTCACCCATCAGTTTAATAATTTACATTTATTTCCTTTAAGGTTTTTAATACAGCTTTAGAATTGAGGAGATCACTTTCTAATAAGTTGGCCAGTGACTGCACCACTTGAGAGACATCGGTGTTAACGTGAATTATGTCCATTTATGCCTAAACATTTATGCCTAAATGTTTTACCTACCATTCCGTAAACTTATCCCAGATCTTGGAATTCTTCCTAGCTGCTGTCTAGATAATGCAATGATGATGGACTTTTTCCCTTTGTAAAGATAGATTTCCTAATAAAAGTGGTGTTTTCTCCTCTTTTATAGTGGTCTTTAAAAACATGCTTTGATGCAAAATCTGGTAGACACTACACATCATTTCAGTAAATGGTTCTTGTTCTGAGACTTCTTTGAAGACTCTCAGTGGCCTCTTCTGATGTTAAAGAATGCCACTAGGAATATTAAATTACTGCCCCACCTGTTTCCTATACTGTGTTATGTACTCTAAAATCTCTGCCAGAAACATAAACAGAGTTATTGTACTATCAATAAAAGGTCTTGAAATTATATTGCGCTGTATACACAGATATTGTTCTGATATGTTTACAGATGCCTTTTTCTAGGCTATTATTAGAGATCTTTGGTAAATCAGAAAGGTAGTATAGCTGCATATATCTGTGTGTTACAAGCAGTGGAACTAAACATGAGTAAAAGTTACAGCATTTCTCTATAGCCTGTTCTTTGTTCTAGGTGAATCCAAGCCTTCTCAGTATGGAAGGGCAGCTCCTTACAGCCACCATGGCCAAACTGTTTTCATCAACATCATTTCTAGGGCAAATGATTATTCCCTGGGTTAACCACCAAGTTCTGCCAAGCAGTATCCAGTGTTTCCCAATTTGCTTAGTTAGACTTCTGAACAT
The DNA here is from genome assembly GCF_022539315.1 of Serinus canaria. Classification (NCBI taxonomy): domain Eukaryota; kingdom Metazoa; phylum Chordata; class Aves; order Passeriformes; family Fringillidae; genus Serinus; species Serinus canaria. The sequence continues at coordinate 85,482,073 of NC_066315.1, forward strand.
CCATGGGTTCTAATCCACAAAGCACTGAATACGATAACATCTAATCATGATACCAAAGGGTATTTTCAATCAAATATTCATAAACTACTTTATATTCTGCAAAGAAGAGAGAGACAGTACAAGCTTTACTTTTACTGAGATAAACCTATTTTCTGGAAAATCTAAAGAACTTTTTTCTTTAGCTCTCTGGTGCTGCTTATTTCAGAAAGCTTGTAAGGTAAGGGCTCATCTTCTTCAGAGATTTTCCCAGTATATTTGAGACAGGCCAGGTTTTACTGCTGATCACATTATGCAATTCTTTAGCTGAGAACAAGCTTGCACCTCTCTAAATATGAACAGAATCTATACCAATGCTTAATTTTCATTGCTATTAACCAGGCAAAATGGAGGCTAAAGCCCCCAGGTAACCCATCCAAAATGCTGTCAGCTAACAATGTCTGAATGTCAGATGGAACCAGAATAAGTACTGCTGTTGCTATAGTAACACATTAACTGTAAAGAATTGTCTAGCCCTCTAAAAACTTAAGTACATCCATATGCAACAGCTTGCATGTACTTATGTGATTTAAAGGATTCTTGGTCTTTTCCCTGGTAAAATTATATGTCTCCAATTGGAGGTCTTTTAGTAACTCTTAGTTTCACTAACAAAAAGCAAACATGCCAGGAAATGGCAAATAAATTGCCTTCACCACATTATACAACTAAGAAGAGTATAACTAAGTACTAATTTAGGTCATGTAAGGTGAAAGGGAGACAGAAGTGATGTCTATTCAGCTTTCCTGCAAATATTTTGACTAGAGCAAAGAGAGCATGGGAAAATCTGTGTGGTAAGCATGTAAGATATTGTAGCAGATAAAACTTGCTAGGATCAAGAGCTTAGAGAATGAACAGTTATCTCCAGAGAAAGCTGGAGAGAGGATAACTCTTAACCAGAAACCAAGGATGGGAGATAGAACAAGAAGATAAAAAGCACACAGTGCTCTCTGATCTAACATGCTGGCTAGTCCCTCCAAGTCTTTTTCAGACAATCCAGCAAAGGACCTGATCTATCTGGGACCTTTTTCAAAGACAGAATGGCAGTGGCTCATATACAACCATGCATGTTTGTTATGAGGGTATCTAATATTTGAGTAACTGAAAAAGGAGGTTACCAAGAGAATAAAACTTTTTTTTTCCTACAAAGTAAATACATGCTGTAAAAGCTCTATTCCACAGGAAGCTCCACTTTTTGGTCCAAAACAGCTATTTTCTATACTTAGTCTTCTCTGGGTCAGGAGTAGATTCTCTGAACTTTTCTGTAGCTGAAAATAAATGGCAGTAGATTCTACTTTTTTTTTCTCATAAATTTCAAAATGCCTGATGCTTTGTGGTTCTCATTACCCAACCCAAGTCCTTCCCACTCAGTTCAGGATGGCTTGTCTCAGAGCCTGGATTCACTTAATGGTAATTACACAAGTGGTTGGGGTGCTCAGTTAGGACAAATAGGCAGCAGGCTCGTGGCAACCTGGAGGCATGTGGCATATGGAAATGCAGACTTGGCAAACAGTACCACAGCAGGCACTCCAGTGTTGTAGATATGGATAAAAAGCATCCACATTCAATAGGATGTGATTATACGCCACCTGCCCACATTATCATCATATGCTCTATTTGATGTGCTCTGCAGCATATTTATCTCTCATCTCTGTCCCACCTGTTTTTATTCTCTCCTTTGCTACAAAAGTTCTGCTCAGTAGGTTTCTTCTTTCTGTCACACTGTTTCTACATATGCTGCATCTTCTTCTTCATCCTTCTTCCATTCACTCCTCATGTGCTCCCTTCTGCATTTCTCAGCCTTGTACTCCACCCACTGTGGAGGGGACAAGCCCAAAGCAAGGTGAGCACAACTCAGCTGGTACCAAACCAAAACACTGTGGCTGTTCCTCAGGACCTGTGCTGTTTGGAAGGGACAGCTCCCTTCCAAACAGCACTTCCTAAGAGTATCATTTTCCAAAGCTGCCCATAGGTATAGATTTCAAACTCTATATCTTATATTACTATGAACTGGATGTATTGAACTTGAAAAAAAAAGTTTATTAAATAGTTCTTCATTTGTGGGAGAGCTTCCAAAGATATACAAACACAGTGTCGTGCAAAATGTTGTGTTTATTTTCCAAAGAGTATTATGGCATGGGTTTGCCTCCTTCTTGTACTGGATAAAGACTTTGTGCACATTGGCCCTTTGCCTGTCTGTGTGTGATGATGCTGTGGTGTGATTGGATTCCCATTCACAGGCAAACTGCACAAGTTCACCAGAATTACAAGTCTGGTGCTGACTTACTGGCTGTAAATTTTTTCAGTACTCGGGGAGCTGCACATTGTTCTGGATTATTCCCTTCTCAGTTCTCTTACCTAAGAGAGTGCCCACACCTACAGGTAATAATCAGAGCTCCTCCACTCTCCCTGCCATGCAGCAGTGGCACTGCTGGAAGGGACTGAACTAAAGAGATTAGTCAAAAGGGAATAACACATTTAAATCTATCAGAATTCCAGATGAGACATCATAATTAGTCATGACACAGTGTCTGGGATCCTCTGTCAAGAAAGGCTGGCATTTTACTTTCATATAATGGAAGATTGATGGATCATAACTACCTGACAAGGGTTTGGAGCTGGTGGTGAGCGATTGATCGAAATTCCTTTTGCCTCTCTCATCCCAACCATTTGTGGCCCCCTCTCGTAGGACCACAAAGCAGTGAGAGTAGCACAGTCTCCAGAGCTGTAAAGACAAAAAAAATGAAATGCCTGAAACCCATTTCATCCAGGTTGTTCTTGTGCAACTCAGCTTGTGGGGAGAGGGAGGGAGAACACAACCCAGGCTGCTCCCAGCCTTTCCTGCCAGCACCCTCAATCTGATGCTGCAGTACTTGCTGCTTGTCCAAGAAATCACTGCTACAGCACTCCTCAAGCTACTTTGAAATAAATCGGCTTGAAATGACAATATTTGAGATGAGAAAATGTAGTCCAAGATTAGAACAGTTCTGTTCTCTTGTAAATTCTCACCAGACTTGTATGTAAGACGAAAAGAATTTACAGTCATGAAATACCCTTGAGTTTTGACTTTGGAAGAAAACCACTCTGACCTGAGTCACCTGGCCTTGCCTGATTTGATGCTTTCCTTCAAGCTCTTTGGCCCAAAAATGAGAGACTTCATAATGGAAGAGGGTATTTGTAGAGGGTTGGTGTGTTTTAAATAGCTGCTTTAGAGGAAAAAAAAGAAAAATCCAGCCTGGAGATGATGTGGTTTTATTTTATGTTTTCAGAATAGTTTTAAGACTCTTTGGTCGAGATATTTTTTTCTTCTTTTTATTTTTTTCTTTCTAGCTGTGCAAGTGTCTCTGATTTTTGGCAGGTGTTCTGGGCTTGTTCTTTAGCACAAACTCTGGACAATGAGTGTGTGAGTTCAGAAGCATTTGCTTGTCTTAGCTGGGATCTCTGGCTTGCACCTCATTCCAGCACTGGTTTTGGTGCCATACAGAACTTGCTGGCTAGTTTGAAATGATGACACAGAAAACACTGTGTGCTTAGAGGAGAGTCATTCCAAGTGTTCAGGCAGGAAAATTAGGCTGAAAAACTGATAGAATCAGATCTAACCTGCGGCTACATGCTCAGGGCCAGATCCTCGGGTAGATTAAATCATCATTAGGTCATTCATGTTAATGGAAGAATGTGCTGATTGACCTCCAGTGAAGATTTTAGCTGGCCATTGAATATGCTTGTTGAAATTAAGAGGATTTTCCAAGGAGTGATGTGATTTTGAGTCACTTGTTTGGTACATTTTTTTTCTTCTATTACATTTTATTGTCTGTTTTTCACCTACCAGGGCACAGTTGTCCTCATCACTGGCCCACTCTAGGATTACAACTTTCCTGTTTCCAAGTCTTGTATAACCAATTATTAAACAGTCCTGATACCAGAAAAGTATACATATTATTTAGAATCAAAAAGTAACTCTTTCTGGTGCAGCTCTTAGCACTGTTGTGCAAACAATGTGAAGTTTAGATCCCTTTGCCCAAGCCAATGTCTGAGCAGTCTAAGATCTTAATTCACTCAAGGTTTCAGCTACAGAAAGCAACAGAACACATTACTGCTATTCAGGATATTTGCTTTGGCTTCTCTTTGCAAAACAAGTCTGGAAATAAAAGTGCTCCAGTAGGTAATTCTTACAAACCATTCAGAAAATGATGAATGCTCTCTGTGCATTGGAGGCCCCCAGCTTTCTGCTTTGTCATGGAGAGAAGGTAAAGGAAGGCTCTGAATGGGAAAGCAACCTTGACAAGAACCACATCTTCTTCACAATGCCTGATTGACTGAAAGTCTGAAAGTCACTGCCATGAGATACTACTGAGTCTTCCAGAAATAGTATGGTTTCAGCATTACAGCCAGACAGAATGAAAATACCCTTTAGTACTCTGTACTTCAGTGGAGCATTGAGCAGGCTTTTCTGCCTGCTGCATTTGAAATTTATTTCTGTCTAAAGGATTTGGTAGGGGCCTTCTCAAGAAATGAGTTTCATGGTCTGGTTCAGCCTGCCATAGAAATTTTTATATTTCTGTATTTTGACACACTTATATAATGTACCTTTGCCAACTAAGTAGCAGAACAGTATTCAGTCTTTATGTAAGAATTTTTATTCATATTTTAAAACACTTTCCACATAAAATTTATGGATATAGAAACTAAAACTGAAAGAAAAAACTCAATTTCTTAGTGTTACAGATCACAAATAAAATACACATTTCTTAAATTAATCTAATTACTTTTTTAATATGTCATGCTCTAAGATTGCATAATTCATGTGTATTCTTAATTAACTTTGCTTGAAAAATCAAACTCAATTTAAGACAGAAGGAGTCTAACTAATATTCTTACATACTGCTAATGGTAATTAATACATTATTGCATAACTGGAATGTCTTTTGGAAACATGAATAGTTTCAATGCAAAAGTCTGGTGGTGTAATAAGAGGTCTTTTTGGGAAAATTGTGTGGTAGACTAACAGCATTATTTAAGAGAGGTCATAGGGATATTAGAGAGTAAAACCAGGGGTTAGCAGGCTTCTGGGAGTCCACAGACTATTAGTAATGAAGCCACAAGCTATAACTAAGAACAATAAGTTGGTCAGGGATTGTTTTTGCTATACTAAAATTCCATAAGGACCTGGAAATCAAACAGGACTGAAAGGTACTGCTCCAAGCAGATAGCATGTCCCTGCTTCACAACAGGCACAGAACCTGGGAGAGCCCTGACTACAAAATTTAAATACTGGTTGCCAAAGGCTCTATGTGTTTGAAAATATAAGTGAAAAAATTTGTGTCAGAAAATCCCTTGAAAGGTATAGAGTAGAAAGGAAGAGGCAGCCAGCTGTAAGCCAGTGGAGGCAGAGAATGTGTGCTGGTAAATAGCACTGCGTGGTTGTCTCATCCTTGTGCTCCTTTCTCTAGGCATCCCCTGGATGCCAATGCCAGGGATGCAGTACTGGAAGAGAAAGATTTCTGATCTGCCCTGATAGAGCTGTTCTTATATTACCTACCGTCGCAGTTGGGTACCAGCAGGATAGAGTCTTATTAAACAAAGAAGCTGTACCACCAGTTAGAGGCTCTGTCTTCTGCTTTGCTTTTTTGTAATATCTTGTCCTGCCCCATTTATTCAAAGAAGAGAAACAGTCTGACTGGAGAAATAGCTGGTGTTTTCTGTTTGTGGATCAGTAGCATCTTTTTGACTTTGTAAATTTCAGAGTACCAAATAGTGGACTAGAAGCAACATTTCTGGTGAAGAGATTGCAAATAATTCTGCATGCCATGCTCACCAAACTGGGGAAACTGGCTACAGTCCCTCAGAGAAATTTACTTGTCATTACACTACATGAATGGCCTCTGAGAAAAAAATCTCATAGTGATGACAACAGACTTGCACATCGGAGGTAAGCCTTTTTGTCACTGAAGCTGTTACTCCACATTGGGCAATAAGTCAGAAAGCAACTTTCTCTGGACTGTTTGCTGAGCTTTAGTCTAGACTTAGAATCAAAAGTCTCTTGTTTCTGTGCAGCTCTCATAAAAGTCATTTCCTAGAACAATAAATAACTGGACCAGGGTCTCAGATACTTTAAAAGCTACATTTATAGTAATAGTTCAACAAATACCGCACATTTTTAATGTAAGTAACCCTATAAAGTTTTAAATGGTGCATGGGTCAATCTCACACTCCTTTTACATTTGTTTCTTTGGAAACATAAAAGTGATGGAGTTCTAGCAGCACTTACGTTTGTGGGAACAAATTTTTGAGGTCATATATACCAACATATTAGTATTCATGAACACTAGACTTCATATGTAACAACTCAGATCAGAAGGGCCTTTGGTTCACATCCCTACTCCAACTCCACATTTGTCTGTACATCCCAACCCTACCCAGAATTGCAAAAGTCTTGTGTTACCCCAAGGTATACATAACCACCCATTAAGAGTTTCAAAGACTTAGGAAATTTCAAAAAATACCTTTTAGGTTCTGGTCATGAAAGGACTCAGACGTATAAGGATTGGCTAAGACACTTAAATCTAAAATGAAGATTCTAAAAATCCTCAGTAGGTGTGTATGTGTCAAAGTCTCTGTGCTCAGACTTCTGAAATAAAGAATCACAGGTGCTCACCTGCTGAATTAATAACTTGTCTCTGAAAAAACAGAGTGACTCTCCTCTGTTTTTCTGAAATGTGGCTTCACAGTCCAGTCTTCAAGAGACCAGAGTTAATACAGAGCCCAAAATAGAAAAGAACATCTCATCAAAGGAAGGATTTACACTTGCTGCTGTCTAACTGCCTTTTAATCGATGTTTCATTATTTTTTTCACCTGAAGCTCCCAAGTCTGTGCCATATGTGAAGAGTCACTCTATCTAGCTTGAGTGATAGGTTCTGCTTTAGGATACTCTTATGTCACATGCCACAGCCCCCATGTTCTTTCTGGGCTTGAATTTCTGTGCTCTGTGCATCTTAGGAAGCCAAGTGCCTATGTGCATCTGACAATTCTGCAGTGTCTTTCTGAATCTTCAAGCACCTCATTATCTTGGAAAATAAGATTTACAATCTTGCTTGCATTTGATACCCACAAATAAGTCTAAGGGATCATCTTCGTACCTCACAGGGTTCTTTCATTTTTGCATTATTTTTACAAAGGACTAAATTACATTTCTGATGAGAAGAGGAGGTCAGCTGATAAATACTGGACTGAACAGATATATAATGTTCTGCAGCAAAAAAAAAAATTATATTCCCCTAATAAGATACGTTTGTTATAAACTATTCCTCAGTTATTCCTTGTTGATAAATGCACAAGTGCATGGTCTCTCTGTAATTCCCATCCTGCCCATCGAATACTTTAGTACAATATTAACAGAAGCAGAGGAGGATAAGATTACAAGCCAGTGATGAACTATCTCGAGTAAAGACTTGCATTGGCATTCATTAAGCTGTGTTTTTCTCTTCCAGACTTAAATTTTGATTTTTTTAATGTCTTGACTTAAATACAGGATTCAAAATTTTCTGATTGAAAGGGCATCAGAATGGTAAGGTATAATGACTATGCTGTCTACAGGATTCTATGAAGACATTTCAAGAGCAAAGTGAATTTGGCACAGACATGAACAGCAATGGGAGTAAGGATCAAAGTGCATTTTTTGTAAGGTTTTCTAAACGTGCTGCAGACATTCTTGGCTGCCTGCAAACATCAGATAAGAGCCTACATAAGGATGGTGAAAAGAAGAATAATTGCCACATTTATGGGATTTGCACACCAGATTAATAACTTGGAGTTGATCTGTAAGCAAGCAATATTTAGTAGGTGTGAGAAAAAAATTCCAATCATGTCTTGAACTGGAACATAGTTCAAATCCATGAAAAGAAATCAATGACTCAGTACCATCAACTTAGAAATTAAACACAATGAAGAACTGAAGTTCAAAGAAATATTCAGGCCATATTGAAGAGATCAGGCAGAGCCAGAAATAGGAAATAAAGCCTTGAGGGAATTTCATTGTAAACAGGTGAGCCACAGCTTTCATCTGACATTCTGAAGATAGGACAGTAAAGAAGCAGACATTCTCTCCAAAGTGAGAATAAATGCATGTTTTGCTCAATTTGAAATTGCACTTGGCTCCATAAACAAATAACACCAGACTCTACTAGATGATAAAAGTAGATACTACTACCTACAGTAGTTGGATTTATCATATGTGACTTTTCAGAATATCTATAGCAAAATGACTGATGACAGGAAGAAAAATCATCATTAAAGCCAAGAAAATTATCAGATGTGTCACAATAATAGAATGACTGTACAGTTCTTGTTAACCCCGTGGGGACATCTACTACTTAAATTTGCAAAAGACTTGTAAAATAAATAAATTAAGCATTATTTTTTCCATTCAGCTGATGTATGCTCAGGCACAGGTGGGTTCGTCTAGCTCCTCTCATCAGTCTCCTCATACCCTTGGCTTATCACAGACTCAATGAAACAGGTTTTTTGTGGGAGCTCGTTTGTAAATTACTATCAGGAAAGCACTGATTTGATGCTGGTTATTCAATGGTTATCACAAACCATGAACAGTTCTAGGATATGCAAGCTAATATTACCTTCCCTAATCTTGTTTGGCCTCAGCATTAGGCACCTCAGCCAACAGCTATTGTTTTCTGTCAGAAGAGATTGACCAAGATGAAAAATTGCAAATAAAGTTTACAGATTTTTCCTTTTTAACAGGACCAAACCAAGCACTGTGGGGAGATTTCCCCTTTGGTCTATTGAAATAGTCACTAGAAAGAAAAAACATAATATCCCAAGCTGAACATGTCGCTTCAAGTCTCCATAACAATGTGAGAGAGATAGTAGCATAACTTGTTTGCTCCTGTAAAACAGCATTCAAAGAGTGAAATCCTCAAAATATTTGTTTATATTTGTCAGTAGAATTTTTATTTGCCAAAAACTGCACTGCAGAAGAAGAGGCCTTAGGAATTAAAAATTTAGGCTAGGATTCATTTAATGATTTCTCCTGGCCTCCAGATGCCATTTTAAATTACCTCCATTCCTTATATACTTAAGTAATTTCTAGGAATATTTCACAATCTTATTCATTTAACTGGTTGGGGTAAGGAAAAAAGAAAATTACATAGGGCAACGAAACTAAGTTTGCTAACTGATTTTTTGCAAATGCATTGGTTTCCAAGCTATTTAGTCCACACTGAAGTTGGCTGACTGAATGCAAGCTTGATCAAAACCAGACTGGAACACAACTGGCAAGAAGCAGGAGAGGAGTAGGTGAGCAATAAAGGGCATGGAGGTGGTAAGGCTGAAATTGTACAAAGTGCAGTCTGGATTAAAGGCAGCCTCACCTGGGAATACTCAGGAGTATAGGAGGAGATGTCTTCATACTCACAGGGACACACCCTTCGACGTATGGACAAAAGTAGGTTTTCATAGTGCAGCCCATTGGCATTCGGCTCTGATAGCAACTGCCTAAAGCAAACTTCAGACTTCTCCTCACAGGGCTTGCAAATCATTGGCAGGACCTCATTAAAGAGAACTTGGTTAAGCACAGAATGCTAAGAAAGCATTGCCACTAGATGAGAAAACGATAGAGCTACAGCGAGCCGTTAGAGTCAGGTATCACTTTTTCCATGTGCAAGGCAAGATTTTCCAAGTCGGTGTCTGGAATTCAAACCCAAATACGTCTGAATCTCAGATGAGACTTTTATCTGGAGGAAAAATACTTCCAAGAAGCAAGTCTTCAAACTAAGAAGGGGGTAGACATAAAAATCAGGAATGATTTATTTTCATTCTCATGTCCATATTGGCTTGTTTGCCAGGATGGCAGAACCTCCAGCGTATCAGTGCAAGCTCTCCCCAACAATGAAAAAAAATACCCTGAAAATATTGAACATACAAGATATTTTTAGCACCTGTGCCTGTTCTTTTGCAGCTTTCTGTGGTTGAATTCCATAAAGAACTGTTGGCCCTAAACATCATAAGCCCCAAAGCCTGACAGCTGACTGGCATTGTTACAGTGCCTCGGCGCTTGGAAGGTGATCAGCACAGCACAGAATGCATGTTAGAGTTCAACCTGCTAAAACAGACTTTAAGGGTTTAAGAGAGTTTCCCAGAGAGGGACAGCAGCACAGTAAACTACTGCACAGTGGCCTTAGGCAATTGTTCAGGAGATATTAAGGAGAAAGCACTGGATTCCCCAGTCTCTCTGTAAGTTTGATGCAAGGCTTTTTAAGGAAACAACAAAGACTGCAAATGTTCTGCTGAGCCTTTCCATCACTTCCCCTTTTCCACAATAAATTGGAAAGAGACGCCTCAAAATGAAAAGTGTTTTTTTTCTCCCCTACAAACTTGTAAAAAGACTACATGGACAATGGCAATGTCCAAAATCATCAGAAGCCCTTGGTCGAATGAGCTAAAAAGTGATTCCCAAATTCCAACTGCAATGTGAAACTGTAAAACACCTCAAGCTCCTGCTTTCTTGATGTTTGAGGTCTTGCAGATAAGAGTTAGGATAACAGCTTAGTTCAGCAGGGCAAAGCTCCTTCATGTTCTCTGATGTATGAAGGAAATGGGGAGAGACTTCTTGTTGGAGCCAGTTACTGGTGCCAGAGAGCAGGGCTCATCCTCTGGCACCCATTCAGACTGTGTCAACCAATCAGTTCAAAAAAGGGAAGAATTTAATGCTGTCTTCCAAAAGGACAAAAAGCAGTTCTTAGAAACACAGCAAGGAAGAGGCCACCTGGGGCACCACAAATAGACCCAGTTCCATTACTGTTCCCCAGTCTCCAAGAGATAAATCATTCTTGCCTTTAACCACACCTCCCTGCTTCAGGGATGTTAGATGCCAAAGTCAGTAGTCTAGGGACTTTCTAGGTGTCTATAGTTGATGAGGAAAGAGAAGTTCCCAGAGGGCATAAAAGGAGCTTCTCCTCTGCTGTCTTACTCTGGAAGACCTTTCACCTTTCTCTGTTCACCATGAAAGGATCGTAGATGATGAGTTGATTGACTTCTTCTTTTGAGCTTGGACTTGCTCCTCTTCTCCTGCTGCTCTGTGCAATGAAGACTGAAAGAAATTCCAACAGAGAGAGAATGAAATGAATATGCTGTTTCATAAACATTTCCACAAACTTAACACCTTCTTCCTTCCCCACTCCTCAGTTTCTCAAGGGAAAACTTTTTCTTTTTTTTTTTAAGGAAAACTTATAAATTTTATCTTCAATCAGACTGTCCTGACTTAACACCTTCTTTTGCAGACCTTGGGGTGGAAAATGCAGAGATTTCTCAAAATGTCACTTTTTCTGCCTGAAGAGCTTTTGCTCACAGCTGAGCACAGCTGTTGCCCACAGAACTGCTGTTTGTGAGATTCTGTAAACAATTCCAGGTTGCAGTAAACTGTAGGGCTTATTATTTGATAAATCGCTTTAAAACACGTGATGCATAGCTTTACTTAAATGCACAAATACAAGGGTTGGAATTAAAGCATTTTCAATCTTTGTTCTGCATTTTCTGCCTGCTTAACAGTTTTTTGCTTTGCTTTAGAGTTCATTTTCTTTAGAATAGAAAGGAGATAATTTTCTTTATAAAAGAAAGTACTGTATCCAGCTTTTTAGCCCCAAATTTGTAGCTAACATCTCTTTCTCTCCAGATCACTTAAAAACTCCATCAGATAGTTTAAAACGAAAAGACTTTAGAAAAACCCAAACCAATCACATTAGCCTTTTATCTGCCTTCTTTATCTCCAAGACTTAATGAGCCTTTCTCAGTTGGAAAGGTGGCAAATTTCCAAGCATGTTCTATGCTGGCTGTACTCTCAGGTGTCTGGGGTGTTAGCATTCAGAAAGACCCAGCAAGCACAGGCTGATGGGTAGGAATACAGTGAGGCAAAGAAAAAGGGTTTCTAGGATGCCAAGGACTAAATGTTGGCTAGAAACACATTCTACATGTTTCATGTGTCAAAGTATAAATCTGAGTTTCTGAAAGCTGCTACAAGCTTAGGACAACATCAGACTTTTTGTGATCAGTATCTGTTAGTCTTGAAAAAGATAGTGCAAAAAGGAGAAAACATATTTCAAAACCAAAGGGCTGCTCAGGATATTTGATAGAAAATCTATCTGAACCTTGATTTTTTTTTTAGGGTTCCTTGATTGGTGAGATGAATAAGGACTAATAACATTACTGTCACCTCTTTTTATGTCATTTAGGCATCAAAGAATGTTCTCTAACACATCCTAGAAACAGGAAAAGAGTGTCTATGATTATTTGGCATCCTTTTTATGCACTGTGTGTCTCATTTCTGAAGATGAAACTGTTGGATGCTTCACCCAAATTCACTGGCTGATCTTCAGCAATCTGGTACAGAACATACACAGATGGAGCCTCATAGAAGACCCTGGTAGGCAAGAGCAGCTGCAAGTGTAAGTGAACTTCATCCCTAGATTTTAGAGATTTCTATTAATCTCTTCATTACTCAGTGTATTTGAAAATTCACCCCTTTGATGCATATCAAGGCAAGTTGGTAGCAACTTGTACATAGAGTTGAAAAGTAATCAGACATTTGGTAGTGAAATGCTCAGACCCCCAGAGCATGGGTCTTATAAACCTTTACTAGGAGAATGCTTTTTAGGGTGAGACTGAATGGGAAGAATACAGCCTGTTCTCTCCAGTCTTAAAACAGATGTCTACAAGGCATTCCCAAGATTTAGAAAAACAGCTTAAAATAATATGTAGGTAAGTAAAAATGTGTTCTTTTAAGAAAGTTCACATCCTTTTTTTTTTCATCTTTCTTTTCAACAACTGATACTTTCAAACTCTCAGTAGTTTTACCGCCATAGACCTGTCCACATCTTCCTCCTGGGGGTTTGGCACCCTGGGCTCACGGCCAGTTTTGATTACAGAGATGTTCAGACTTAAAACAGTGCTGTGAGCAGCTGCAGTGGGGGCCTGCCCCTCCTTCACCTGCTACTTGTCAAATGGCTCAGGCTCTTAATTTCTACCTGAGCTACATTGTTGGTTCACCCGTGCCCACCCTTTTACTTCCCTGATCCTTACCCACTGACTTGACTTTCTGGCTTGACCTTGAAGCTGTCCCATCCCTATGGATTTACCTGGCAATTTGGACTGTTAGCTGAGGCTGGTTGTCATTGCAGGCCTGCTCCGTGAGATGAGCTAGAGCCAAGACTCACACCAAGGCACTGACTGTACCCACACAGGTGCAGAACCAGAGCAGTGAAGCTGAAGGAACAGAGCAGGTTCAGTGTTGGCAAGATTACTACTCAACATCTATTTTTATTTCAAATATGACCATCATTGCCTTCTGGCTTCCTCTAGGGCTAATGAAATACAGCATCTAAAGGATGATGCTGATCAAAACAAGGGACTTCTCTCAGATAAAATTTTATCTATATCCAGCTCTGGCCCTTAGATAAGGTCATTGTACAGACTTTTGACCTGCTGCACTCCTTTAACTATCATGTGAGAACAAGTCTTGTGGAGAGGCAAAAATAATGGTGAGAATTTAGAAGAGCCAGACATTGCATCATCTCCTACTGGGGTCAGAACCAGCCATAATGATTCATGGTTACTATGAAAATTAAGAAATCTGGGAAGACCCATATGCTAGATGAGATATGGCAGCCAACTTGGTAGCAGGACAGATTGCTTGGAAAATTTCATATTACTGCTTTCTCCCACATGAAGCCCCCAGATATTTAGGATGTCTGTCCTAAGCATATAACACTTTCTATCAATTGAGATGGAGATGTTTCAGGTGCTATTTCTCTTGGTATGACTACCAGTTTCCAAGGTAGTAGTGTTCCCCTGGAATTATAAAGCCATTTGTCTTGTGACAGAGAGCAGAAAGTGCATGCTGAAGCTACTTTCTGCAGTTTATTCTCATAAAGACTAAGAAGCCATCTTTACTCTGGTTATTTGACTTCACTTGGGACACTTGGAAAACACCGGAGCACTCTCTTTTGCATTCTCTGTTGGGACTGGGCCCAATAACAGACACCATTCTAATGGGATGAAGCAATTATTTGTATTCCCAACTCAAAACTTTGTACTGAATGGCCAAAATTACCTTCTATTATTAGAAGAACACGTAGAAATGTTCTGTAGTACCTTATAGTGCTCCTTCTGAGCCTTAAAAGAATATTGGAGAATATCTTTGAGCTGATCCTTAGAAGAACTTTTTAGAAAGAAATATAATGAGAACAACATTTCTGTACTCCATTTCTTTTTAAACTGAATGTTTTATGGTCCACCCAGGACAAAGAACTGCATTTCCATGCTAAATACAAACACTTTTTTGTCATTCCCTGGCTTCCATGCACCTTTTGGTCTAGAAAGCATGTTTTAATTTTTCAGAATGAAAAGAACAACCTAAAATGTCAACTTGATGAGCACACTGAAGGAGACTGTTACCTGTGTAATTTTGACATATTAATCAGTTAGTTCTGGTAGACCTAAACACAATTTTGCTATTGGAGTATCCCCATTTTCCTGTCTGCAGCATGTGCAGGACTGAGTCCTTTTCTAAAAAATAGAGAGTCAGAAAAGCTGTAGCAGTCTTTGACCATTGATATTATTTCATTATTAACTTGGCCCTCTGATCTTTACAGCCACAGTGTTGAGCTTGATTCTTTTGTCATCCTTCTTTATTTACTTCTCCAACAGTAGCTACTCATTGCCAGAAATTACATATGCTGGGCAGATGTAGAATCCAGATATTATTGTAAGTTTTATTTCTCTGGGACTGGTATCTGATTTTACCTTTTGCTCCTCTCCTTGTTTGTTTGAAAGCCCTTTTAATACCCTTCTTCGCTGGTATTGTGGCTTTGCAACAGCAATTTCACATGCAGTGCCAGCTTCTGGGGCAGCTGAAAAGAATCTGAATGCTGTGTCACAGGGCCATGTCTGAAAAAACAGCTGAACACTCTGCTCAGATGCATCAAGAACAGACATTTTTGGACCTGCTCTTGTTCAGACTACAATCAGGAGAATTTTGCTGCTAATTTTAGAGAAGCAAGATGATCCCTGTACAATCTTGTTTAAAAACTTGGGGAAAGAGTTTATTTTCTGATTTAAATAAAATTCAGAGGAGAGTAATTTTGAAGGATAGGCATAGAAGATCTTCACCAAAAATCTTAGTAATTCCAATTCTGTTCTTTCTTTTATGGGCTCCAAAACAGCATGACCCATCAATACTCTGTCTCACAGCATTCATGTAGGTATTGCACGGGTATCATTACAGTAAAAGAAATTAACACCTCATATTACATTCTGGAGGGCATCTGAGACAATAAATCATCTTATTTAGATTGGTGTGTGCTTGTGAACAGCTTACTTGCTGTCACTAAGCAGGACTGATTAATTGATAATACTTCCTCCAAAGTAACAAGTACTGGTACAGCAAGCTTATATTTTGTTATCATTTGTTCCATCCCTCCTCCCTTCTGAGTTCTGATGACAGGGCTACAAGGTGCATCCATGCTTTTCCAGAGTAAGAGCAATTCTGCAATGATCCTTGAGTCCCAAAGATTCTGACAGAGCTATTTATACTTATGCTGTGCACATGCCTGAGTATCTTGCAAAATTAATACTCTAAGTCACTACATTAATCTGTTGCTTCCTCTTATTCTCGCATAAAAATATAAATCCTCTTAAATCTCAGAGCATAATTTTTAAAACACAGACATCTGGGAAATCTTTTATTATAATTTGAATGTGAAGTAATTCAGTGACTGGAGTATTATGCAATTATCCTACACAGTTAATAGGTTTGCTCTACGGGTACGACAATGTGTGCATTACTCTGTACTGCCTTCACTGCTGCTGAGTGACTGCCATAAATCATTCATCTCTACCACTGTCTAAATGATAAACAATCTCCATCTCATCTCCAAGGTAATGCTCTGAAGCAGGAGCGAGAAGCTGAAATTCCTCATTACATTCCAGGTGTATCTGGAAAAAGTAATAGCAAGGAACACCTGGAAGGGGTTGTACAGAGGTGTGAGGAATGACTAATGCAACTATTGCATTGCCTAATCCTTCTAATGCAACCTGATAAGAATGCATAAAGTATTTGAACAAGAATGCCTTGAAAATTGTTGTTATTATTAATGACAAATATATAATGTTGGCAAAACAATAAGAATGTAATTTTGAATTTTACAGATTTGCTTTAGCACAGTAAAGGGTGTAACCACAGCTAAGTCTTACTTGTCTTACAATGAGTGAACCCGGTATACAGAGAGGGAAACTTGTACTCAAAAGTGATGTTAGTTTTCCCAGTTCCTAGTACAATCACTAAATATTGAAACAGATCCTCTGTGTTCCCAAGTGCGGATCAAAGCAGAATAATGTGTGCCTCGAGGAGCAGCTCTCTTCCAAACAACAAGGAAACCTGGAGAGGTGGTGTGGTTAGAAGTTTTCTGATTCCTAACAGGATGATCACTTCTGAATGTTTTACCTTTCAATAGTCAAATTTTGCCTTGTTATAGTGGAAAATACCTTACTCCAAAATTAAACTCTTGCACTTTATTTTAGTTTATGTAAATTAGCTAAGATAGCTAGCTGATGTACAGCTTTGGTTTGGGTTCTGGTAGCTCTCTTTAGTGAGACTGAGTCATCACCAGCAGAACCAAGAACAAGGCTATCAAACTTTTCATTAAAAAATCTCTTTTTTAAACCAAAAATTTGTTTCATTTTTTCCCATTTTCTCTTAATCTTCAGAGAACTAAACTTGGTTTTTAATTTTTCTCCTTTTCCCCTTGTTTTTCCCCTCTTTTTGTTCATATAAGAAATTGTTATCTACCATCTTCCCTCTATTCCTTTATTTTTAGATATTCTTCTTTGTGCCAGAAATTTTTCAGCAGTTCCATACCTTTGAAAAATATCTAAGATATGATCTGATAACTGCTTCAGAATTGGAGCAATTTTGAATAGTTGTAGAATAGCAAAGATGAAAAGTAGTCCGGGGGAAAAAAGCAACCCAAAGTAAACCTTGAACCTTGCTCTTTTTTACACTCAAAGGAAAGAAGTAGGAACAGGAAAAAATAACAATTTGAATAGTCGCTTCTGAAAGGTCACAAACGTGGGTGGAAAAAAAATCTCAACTTTTAAGCCTTTAGAAACAAAGAAACTGCAGAATGACAGTACACTTCACAAAATTATTATTTTTCCATTATTTGAACCAGGTCAGGACTAAATGTTCAATTCTGGGCAAAACTCATGTCAACCACTGCAGCAGTGTTTAAGGGTTAGAGAACTTGTATGAGTAATACAATGATTTATACCTCATTTTGTGTAGAGAAGTTCATAGGATGGCGGAGAACAGTCAGGGAACTGGTGCAGTGTCTTTTGTATCAGGATTTTGGCATTTAGTAATGTGTTAAAACACTCTTACTTTAAATCACAGAGGTACAGCAGTTATCTGGATAGTCCCTATAAAATAAAAAACTCTGCCCAAACAAACATGAATGCAAAATTAATACTGTCTGTATTCAGTACCAAAATGTCTTTTTTTTTTTTTTTTAATAAGTACAGGCTCATGCAAGATGGGCAATCATTAAATCTGGGATTTAGATTTTCTCAAATTTTGCAGTGTTCGAAATCCAGAACCAGATCTGATTTGCACAGTTCAATCCTAATAAAACAAACACAGGTGAAGTCTATGAAACTTAAAGGAATCAGTGGAAATTTTATTGTGTGCTCGAGAGGAGAAAGGATTTCACTCCAAGATGCACTTGGAATCAGAGAGCTTTATTATATTAAAGTTAAGCAGAAACATAACTATGCATGACAGTTAATTTGTCCACAGTCAGAGAAATGGATGAAGCATGAAAAGTCCTATTAACTTTGTCATTAAATCGAAAGAATGTGTGTAGGCTACAGTTGTTACACCTAGCTTTTCTAGATGAATGAACAGCAGGATTAAATCAAGCTAAATTTCAGAAAGCTATATGTGATGGCAGGAATGCCTCTAATCATGCATTTTCTTTACCAAAACAATTTTGGAGTTCTGCCATTTCAGAAGGGTCACCAGGTGGTAGCCCTCCATAAGGATGGAACTAATAGGACAAATTCAAAATGCATATAAATAAATTATAATAATACATTTGCAGTTATTTATGATTATTCTGTTAGAAATCCACAGAAAAAAAAATTATGGTGTGTAACACCAAAAAATATCCATGGAAAAATGTGAACAAAACAGTCTTGAAATCAAAACAAGCTGAGTCTGGCTTTTGGTGCAAATAACTTTGTTTGAAATCTTCTTTCTGTCTTGTGAATAATAAACCTATTTCTATCTCTTGCAGGATTTGGATTCCTGTTGATACAGAGCTATAACAGCAAGCCATGTGTGACTCCAATAAGACATGATAATATTCTGTCAGATCATCGGTTGGACCTTTACACTGGAAATTCCTGGCTCTGTCACTATGTGAAAAGTGATGCCAAGGCATGAAAATAATGTGATTCTTTTAAAGAGAACAGTTATTTAAAATACCTATCCTGCTTTATAAGCCAGCCATCCAAAAAATAATTATAATACTTTGGAGCTATTGGAAGGCAGGTAAGCTGAAAGCATATTTATTTTTAAATGGTATAATATATAAAAAACATTATACGTATCAGTGACTTTGACAAATTCCGGTTTATTTTGAGTAATGCCTTCTGCAAATTGCTTTGCAAATGCAGATCAATGTGATGTTTTGAAATCAGTCAGAGCCGGTGAATCTGGCAGACAGCTTCAAACTGTCTGAGTGTCCATTTAACAACATTTCATGAGAAGACATCTTGTGCCAGAGCAGTTTTTGGGAACACAATGATTCATCCCACTTACCTAGCTCAGTGTAATAGCTAACAACCCACAGCACCACTGTACAGAACGCAGCTGTTGTGAGCAGCATGTGACAGAACCCTGACTGTGACAGAGAGGAGTTGTGTCACTGCTCCATCCCTGCTCTAACCCACTGGACAATTCTGGTTTTCACAGGAAAAATAAGAAAGACTGTGAGAGACTCACAGATTAAAGGCTAATGACTCAAACAATCAGCCATTTGCAAAAGCAGAGGGTGCATTCCGGAGGCAGGTTTGCACCCTCAAACTGAAGGGGAGGAGGAGAGGTTTTGGGTGGGTGGTAGAAAAATCTCTGATCTCCATAAGAATAACCCAGGTGTAGAGCAAATGTGAACCAGAGGCTGACCACAACAAACTGACTTCTGTTTACCAATAAGTTGGTTTTTGAGCCAGAGAAAGGGAAAGGCAGATCCCTCAAAGTGGGACAATGCTTTTTAGAATGCCAGTGTCCTCTGTCCTGAAAAGGCTCAGGCATAAAACTTCCTCCTGGGGGAGATACAGGAGCATTCACTCCTAGGTCTGAAGGTGTTCATCCCTTCTGATGGGGCATGATTGGCTCAGCTATGCTGGCATGAGAGGCAGCTGTCATGCCACTAAAATGTGTCATAAACCGTCACAGACCCTCAAAGCGCCGCCAGATTAATTTCTGGGCCCTCCCACCAGAGGACTGTGCATGAACTGCAGCATTGCATAGGAAAGGGTTAAACTCCCCTTCCAGGTGAGGTCCCTGGGTGTTCCCACGTGAACCTGAGCTTTTATTAACCCACTGAATTTTGTGTACCACAGGCTTTCCCTGGCTCCCCGATGGATCAAGTCTGCGACCATCAATTCAATCATCAGACATGGAAATAGCTGCAATCAAGCCTTGCCACTGGATCCATGCTGGGTGATAGCTTTCCTTTCCCCATCTACTCTTATCCTTTCTTTCTCTTTCTGGCTTTTCCTTATATGTTTTCTTCAGTGATATTCTTATACTTTAAATAGTTATATTTCTATAGATAATACCCAAAAGTGCTACATACCTCCTCTCCATTGCAAGCAAATTCTTCTAAAATTAATCTGCCACATGTGTATATACAAATATAACTATAACCATAATATAAATATCAATAAAAATATATATAAAATATAAAACATAGAAATAGAAATATATAAACACTAGTGATTCTGTGTAGCTTCACTCTATTCTGTCCCAAGGGATTAATAAGAATTGTTACCCCACCACAGGGGGTGGGCCATAACACAGGGAAGCACAGTTATCCCCTGGGAAGACCCTACCTGAAAGCTCTGCTAAATGTGGTGGGAGAATCAGATAGTGCAGAATTTTCTTTTCTTCTACCGTCAAAGAAACACCAGCTGCAAGACATAGCTCTAAAAACTCTCTGCTCTTTCACACTCATAGAAATGAATTCCTTTTTGGTTGTGGGAAATAGAGAAATAAGAATTCCTTTGTATACCAAAAACACAGTGGGCTAAATCCAGCTTTCCTTGCACAGTAAGGCATGAAATAAATAAGACAATTCACATAAGCAGCCTTAGCAGGATCTGGCATTCAGTCTTCTATGCATGTAACACCAAAATCACATATGAGTAATGTGGTTCAGCAAAATACATTCTGTAACTACTCTGTGCATATGTCTGCCTTTGACAAAGATGGGATGTATTCCCTGAAATTAGAGCATATAATAGAAATTTTCCTCCATGTAAGGTGGTTTATTTTCACTTTCACGTAGTCTCACTGAAATAAATGAAGATTGCACATGAGTAAATTATAGAGTACTTTGACTACACCACCACAAGGAGGAATATTTTGTGATTGAGAAAGAAAGAGGATTAACTCTCACAGTCAAAACACAGTAATTTAAAACAACTACAATTTTTAAAGTATGTTAAAATTTTGTGGGTTTTTTCCACTTGACATTTCTCCTTGGTGATTTTCTAGACAAACAAGCAGCTAAGGATACTTACAAGAACAATTAGTCAACATCATTACCCAATTATAGACTTTTAGCTGAGAGCTAATGCAGAATTTTTTCTGAAGAAGAAAAAGGTACTCCTGCAAAAGATCTTTGTGTCACACTTTGATCCATTCAGGTGTGTAAAGTCTTAGGGTCGAGGACAGGATGTATCTCTCACATTGACAAATCTGAAATAGCAGTTGTGTACAATCTTCAGGTTTCAAGCTGACAGATATATCCTAATGTTGTGGTTTGAGAGGAAATGAAGTTTTTGTGATGGTGTGGTCAATCCAATCAGTGTTCAGATTTTAATATTGGCACCTGGTTTGTCCACTGAGGGCATGGATACGCCTCTGAGAACACAGGGGGTTAAAAGCTGTGAACTCCCAGGGGAATTTCCTCTTTGAGTTCCGCTTTGGGACTGAGCAGACCCACCTGCCCAGCTCTGAGCTGGGCAGGGGGGGAGGGGAGCCATGCGGCCGGAGAGAGGTAGGCCAGGCCTGGGCCCAAGGGTGGAGGAGAACATTGCAAGGGCTTCGGGCAGCTATTCCCCATTTCCCCCCCCCACCCCCAGAGAGTGGGAGAGAGAGAGCGCCGGCGGCGCCAGTGATAGCGCGGCCGGCGTGAAGGAGAAGGGGGGGGGGATGCCTGGTAGGGCAGCCAGGCGTGGGAGTTCATGGACCAAACTGGCAGAGCCTGGGAATTTTAACCCTTCTGGGGAGGATGGGAACCTTGCAAATGCTGATTCCTCCTGAAGTTGATGAGATTGAGAGGATGTTGAGAAGAATCCTAGGTGGGAGGAGATGTTGGAGTGGCCTTTGGCTGGACTTTTCTTGTGTAGCCACAGCAGAACCACTGGTGTTCCCGTGACACAGAGACTGCGTTCTAGGGGGAGGCGATGGCTCAGAGCCAGGAGAGTGCGGTGATGTGGAGGAGTGTGAACAGAGACGACGGGTGAGGAGGGTGGTGGTGGTGCCCTCCGTCTTCGAAGAAGAGGAAGAAGAAGAAGAAGATCTCTGTTCAAGAGACCCCTCGGCCCCAGGGGGTGAAATTTGGGGGGGACAAGTGTCCCAAAAGGAGAGGGACTGTGCTCTCTTTGGAACTGGACAAAGTATCCTTAAAGGGAAAAACCCTGGAAGCAGCTCTGATCCATGTGCAGTGGTGAGAGCACTGGACATGGAAGGAATGTGGTGCAAGAGGGACTCCTCTCTTCTCGAGGAACTGAGAATTGGTTATCTAAAGGGTGGTGATGGAGTTAGAAATTTGGTGGGGGAGGAGGAAGAATTTGGAAGGTTTTCATCTTGTGTTCTACGTGTTTTGTGTGTTTTCCCTTGTAGCTTTAGGTTAATAAAGTTTTTTTTTCCCTTTCAACCTCAAGTTGGAGCCTGCTTTGCTCTGTCTCTGATCGCATCTCGCAGTGGATGCCAGGGAAAGAGGTATTCTCGTGGGGGTGCTGGCATTGCGCCAGGCTCAAACGATGACACCTGTAGTGTACATCATACCAATCCTGACTACTATGAGCAGCAATAGAGGAGCAAGCGTGAGCATCTAAAATGATGCTCATATTCAGAAATGACCTACAGGCCTTGGTAATGTTGGCATTGGTATTTTTTTTTTTTTTTTAGCAGAAGTGGTCATAATCTGAAGGGTTAAATAGCTGCAGTTGTTAAGGGAGCGACTTATTTAAAATTACTTCGGGTCTCAAGTGTAAATGAACCAGAATTAGTCTTCCAGGTGATTTGTGCAATGTGAGTTATTTATGTTACAGAGGTTTAGTACCATTTTAGTTTTTATGACAAAAAGTGCTGTACCAGATGCATTTAGGCCAGGATTTGCCAGCCTTGAAAAGTGATCACAGAGTGGTGATAACAGAATTCAGTGAGTCACAGGAGAAAGAGAATGAGTAGGAAGTCTTTATGGTTCATTGCAATACAGAAAATAGGAGGGTTTAACTAAAGTTATCAGCAACTCAAAAAGGAAGTAAGTTTTAACATAGTAGAATTAAACTCTGAAATTCATTTTTATAGGATAATTGTGAGCATCAAAGTAAAACTGGATTTAGAAAGCAATTAGAAAAATTCAAGGAGAAAATCTATTGAACGCAATGATATAACTTCAGACTAGAAATATTTTGTTAATGAAATGGTATTTGCACACAGTTTTCTAACTAATATAACTAATAACTAATAAACTAATATATTTGAAGAAAATATATTTTCTATTTGTGACTAGAAATTCCTAAAATTGTTTCACACAAAATACTGATATTTTTGTACCATACATTTATATAGATAACTATTTCTTAATATCTAATAGAAAATATTTCTTGAAATTGACTTTTAGGGACAGCTTTTCTCCTTTCTTCTTTTTTTTTTATTTTTGCTACTGAATGGAAAGAGAAAAATGCTTCTGCACCCTGATTTTTATTCTCTGCTTTCCTAGTTCTCCTTTGGATTAATTTTTTTAAGGGTGTCTTTTTGGCAATTTGTTTTTGGTGGTTTTTTGTTTGTTTGTTTCCCTAAAAAATTCCAACTGGGTAGGAGCTACCACAACCAAGGAAATAGAGGTGGGTTGGCTCCTTTTTAGAACTGAAATCAGGGGAAAACCCTAGAGGATCATTCCTAACTTCAGCTGGAAGAGAGGTGCCCAAGTCATAACTCAATCAGTTGTTGACAGAAGAGAGGAGAGACAGATACTGTCAAAAAAAGAATGCCCAGAGAAAATGATAAAGGCCTGTGGCTTGTCAGGGTCCTGATCTCAGCCTCTCAGCCTTTAAACCTCTGCCACTGAAGCTCTCATTAGTAAACAGATTGCTCAGAAGAGGCAGAGGAGGAGCAGGACAATAACAAGGCTGTGGGAGCCAGAAACACCATGATTAACGATGTTCTGCAGACATGCAAAAGCAAACGCACTCTGTGTTCGCGGCATCGAACTCGGCTACAGTCTAGCAGTGATTCCTTAATTGTTCTCTTGGCATGCAGCACATGGCTTTTCTTCTGAAAGTCATTTCGTATTAAAATTCCTGGTAAACCTTTTATCCAGACCAGAGTGAACTAAACAGTGAAGCTTGTGCTGGGGAGAGAAAGAAACAGCTTTGAACAGAATGGTTGGAGAAGTGGTGGAAGAGAAGGCTCTCTCTGTAACAAAGAGCAAATACCATGCTGTAGCCAACTGCACCACGTGAATCACTTGGGTAGAGAAGGGAAAGGAAAGTGAACTTCACACTCCTTCTGTCTAAGGAGGCCATCTTCTTGCCAGGGAGAATCTGCCTCTGGCAGGAGCAAAGTTATCTCCTGAGGCAAGTGTGTAAGTTGGAAGTGGCAGGGCAGGACCTGAGGTGCTCTCCTAATGCCCAGCCAGTAGATATGATCCTCTGATCCCAAACCACAACAATCCCACTGCACTGCTAGGCAGAAGGAAGGTCTGGTTTGTAGCCCCATGGTTGGTGGAAAGAACAAAACCGGTTTAGCTTTATATTTGCACTTAGCCCAAAACATAAACATTAAAAGAAAATTTTAAAAATCACATTTTTGCTGTTCTTTTCAGCAGTCACTTGCCACCAAGTCTGCTACCAGGTGGTGCTCATTGTAGAAAAGGAACTTCACTATTTACTGGTCATGATCTCTGCTAACATGGCTATCTCACTGCAGCTTTATGGTATCTGGGTGGTTCCTTTTGAAAGAATAAACTGATAGCCTTATCACACAGCCTTCAAATTAGGCTTTTACCTTTGAGTTTTCAAATCAAACTTCTACCTTTCACTAGCCTACCTCTTGGAGGCTAATTGTAAGCAAAAAAATTACAACCTACAAATCAGTATTTGCAGAACAAAGTTAAATACCAACCAGTCCTGCAATAGCCATCAACTTTCCATCCAGCACTCCTTAATGAAAATAAAATCCAGTGGCTACATCTAACTTATCAAATGATATATGTGAGCTGCAGTCAGAGGTTCTATCTGGGTAACATTTGATAGCACACAAAGCATTAAGCTGAGATGGATCATCAGAACATCTCATTTACCATACACACACACACACAGAGCACAAAACATTTGTTAAAAAAATAAGAGTAGAAATAGGAATATATATCCTGGAGACTGTTGAAAGCCTAACAGGAAAGCAGATTTTATTTTTATCAGCTGGGAAAACAACTGCAAAATAATAATCTTGTTTTGCCTGGCATGTATTTTGCTCTTGTTCTTTTCATTTTTAAGATGATACCAGTTCTGTGCAACTTTTTTTTCTGTTTCACACTTTACTTTTTTCCCAAAAAATTCTTACACTGGCAGCTACCAATATGTCAGTTTTAATTTCAAAGTTGACATTTAAAATCTCTTCTGTGGCACTGATACAGTTAGTGGCATGTTGACTGTTGTTTCTTCTGGTTTCTTGTGCTCCATCAATCAGAGAAATTTTACAGTCCAAACAGAAAATATGAAACTAAGTGGATCTTTGTACAGCATACTGGAAGAAATACATTGCTAGCAATTTTACAGTAACAATATATATACTGCAATACTAAGGCTACCAGCAAATATATTTTAAACATATATTTGCTTACCATCAAAAACAAAGGTAAATGTAAAAAATCAGTGGATGTTAGTTGTATGTAATTTGAACCTCTGGAAAGTCTTTCCTAGATTATGCACAATGCAATAGCAAAATAGAAAATACAGCCACTCAAATCAGTTAGGGCCTATTTGAAAAGATCCCTTGGCAAGTACTGCCATCAGCAAAAACCAGACCGGGACCCAGAGTACCTGAATGCGCAGTTCATTGGGCTGCAGTGTTCACAGCATCAGGTGTCTACCCACATCCAGATCAAAATGGATCAGAATAACAACCTTGAGTGTAGGGAAAGCTCCAGCAACATTGACTGAATTCCATTTCACCTTAAATCTGGTGGGCAAGGATACACATTTAAGTTCGCCAGCGGCTGCACACTGATACCAAGTGAGAGAGGCCTGGGCCATGCAAACTGGAGGTGAACTCCAAACATAGCTGTAGGACGGCTTTACACCCATGGTGTTCTGCTGAGGGTCACTGATGGTATCTTGGTACCAGTGTAAGAAAGATGAGAATCAACTTTGCTTTAGAGAAGAAACTCAGATTATGAGTTTACAAGTTTAAAAAAGGGAGGAAAAGGACTAGAGACCACAGTCTGGCCTTGCCATGCTGGGAATGGATTAAAATTTCACTTAGAGTGTGAGTGTTCTTCATTCTGACACAAGATATTTGTAAAAATACTTTTTTAATTTTTTTACCAACCCTGAAAACATACTAAGACTGAAATCATTTGGGCTATGCATCTGAACATCACACAGATCTGCAAAATTTCCATCCTTTTTCAACTGTTATCTAATTCCTGTGTGTTAGGGTGAAAAACAGACATTCAAGTCATGTTTCAGTGTTTGAGTGATTCCCAGTCAAAGCAGCAAATTGGTCTTTAGCTGGTAAACTTTCTGCTCTATAAGGTCAAAGTTTGAGGATAGTGAGGGTAGGAGTGATTTTTCTGGTACTTTTCATGCTGAATGGGAAATGACCCCTAAGAATTTTTAGCTGGCCCTTTTAAGTCTTGAGACTTAAAGACAGGTGGAGAATGGCAAGGAATAAATGCCATGATAGCTGAAGCAAAGACAGACACATCAAAGCACTGGCAATTTGGCAGCTATGCAGTGAATCCTGGGAGGAATGCCTGTTGTGAAATGAGGTTCTTGCTATACAGGAACAGTAGAAGTTAACTCAGGACAGTTGTCTACGGTGTGTGGTTAGCTGTTCGCACAGCAAACTTCAGATTAAAAACAAACAAAACACAAGTTTGTAGTCATTGGGAGGGTGGGATTGCAGGCAATTTTCAGTACAAATCATGTACTAATTGGAAGTAATCACTGACTTCTTGGGGTGAGCAGAATTTCTTGATGATATCACATGAAGTCTGTTGGCATAATCCTGGTACCTCATGAGACCAATGGAACTGACAGAACTCCAGCTCCTTCCTTATAAAAGCAGCACTTAAGGCAGGTCTGGCAACCAATATCTCCCTGTCCTACCAAGTTCTTCTGACTGTTTTTCATACTCATGATGCCCAGACAACTTTCTTGACCTTTATGAAATATACAGGGTGGGAGAATATGCTGCAAATACAGTCTGTTGAGTACAAGCAAAACAATTTCTGTAACAACATGAAGAAATTATTTATGTCATTAATTTTTGTGTTTTGAAAACAATATCACTCTAAAGTATTGAGTATTGTTTCATGTTATAAGGATATGTATTTATTTGCAGGAAATCTCATCTACCTGTGTCATGAGGGCTGTGTTCAAACATACAACCGATCATCCTTCTTTCTTAAAATGCTTTGAGTGATTCCTCGGTCACGGCTGGGTTGTTTCATTCATTTATGCATGAAACAACAGTGACTTTGATCACAACTAAACAGGTCTGATTGAACATACCAGGAAGTATCCAAGAACTATACAATAATGAATTGCTTCTACATAATTTATATATGCTTTTTTTTTAATCTCACCTCTGAACAGACTCAGGACGGCAATTAGTTCTGAATGCTGATGATTGGTACCATCATTATATGCAAGCTGAAAATGTCAGGAACTGCTAAATTGCTAAATTTACATCACTGATATAAAGTTTCCCTTGAGGGACATCCTTCTGCCATTTTCTGCCTGAGCTGCAGGGTATTACTATGGCTGGGCGATAGCAGGAGTTGTTGTGAGGTACACAAGTTTACTTCAGGCATTTCAAAGCAGTGGAGTTCCTTTCTGCAAAGAAAAGCAGCTTGTATGTATCTTTACAGTCTGAATCATGCATGTGCACCCATCCTGTGATCATACAGAAGAATTCTCCAGACCATAAAGATTTATTGAATCTGTATATTTTCTTCGAGGAGTGTTAAAAAAATGAATTTCTGCCTATACAATGAAACTTGGTGAAGGAATTCTAGTACATAACGGTTACATAAAAAGTTCCTTACTTAAAAGGACTATGCAGGTCTTGGATTCCTTCCACTCTGATTTTCAAAAATCTTTGATAATCCACCTTGAAAATAAGAATGTATTATATCACACTTTTTATTTTCAGCACTGTAGAATACTGTTATTTTTGGGTATCCACTGTAAGGTCAACACAGTAGGATGCAAGAATTCAGGAAATTTACGGAATTTAGATGCAATTTATTAATACAGCTTGTATCAAGCACTGGAGGTGTCTCTGCTGGATTTCATACTCATGGATAGTGGTGGTTTAACATGTGATATTCTACGACAATCTTGGCTGGAATTACCATGAGATGATAGGGATTAGTATCCCTTCAAGATTGGTAAGAATGGGGAAACCATGGGCTACCTGCTAGTCAGCCTAACTCAGGCTCCAGGAAGTTTAGGGAGCAAATACTCCTGGAAAATGCATCCAGGAACATGAAGACCTAGCAGACAGCATCCCACAGTATCTTTCTAGGGAGTCGGTGATATCTAGGACTAGAGAAGCTGGCTACTGGGTGGTGAAAAATGGAATTTTGTGATCAATGGTACAAAATTCAACTGATGTTGAATTTGACTGATGTTCAGTTGCTGTGCCCCACTGGAGGTACCTGAGGTCAAAACCAGGATCAAAATGCCTGTGAATGACCTGGGCAAGGAGACGGCACATACCCCCAGCAAGTTTGCAGTTAACAGCACACTGGTGGCTGGATGGTGAGATTGGGAAAAGCACTCTGTGGGGTAGGGCAGCCATTTGATGCCAGAAATCCTGGAACTCTGCAATGCAGGTGCTGCAGACTCCTGGTGCTGTGGAGCACTGGCTGAGGAGAAGCTGTGTAGGACAAGACTTTTTGAGTCCTAGAGGCAGAACAGTGGAAGAGGCACGAACAGTGAGGATGGAAGAGCATCCCATACTCTGCAGTATTAATGCACCATGGCCAGGCCAAGGGAAGGGACTTCTGCTTGGCACATGGGAGATCATGCCTGGATCTGTCTGGCTCTGAGTCCCACAGTAGCAAGAGAAAAGGAAAAAACTGTGTGAGTTTCACAAAGGTACACCAGGATGATTAGGATGAGATACAGAGACAAAAGACCTATCTTTCTTTGCCTTGATGAGAAGAAGGCTACAGAAGGATCTAATTTCACTCTTCAGTTACAGAGAAGGCAGCTCCGTGCTCTTTTGGATGTGCACAGGGAGAGGCTGAGAGGTTATAAATGAGTTGCAGGAAAAATAAGCACATAGGAATGAAACTGTATCTGCTATTTCTAAACCACTAGTGACACCTAGTTTCCAAGAAAAACACCAGTAGCTACATTAACACTGCAACATAGAAAAATGCATTTGATTGCACTTGCAGCACTATAGGGATTGGTAATTCCAAAACTCTGCATGGCATAACCCCAGAGAAATAGACATTGACGACAAAAATATGTGCAATAAATCTGTGCTTCAATAAGGAACACAGAGCTTGCAGGTGTGGCCTCCCAGTGAAAGGCAGTGATGCTATAACATATCAGACATTTTGCCATGTCTGTGTCTGTGCTGTCTGGCTACATCATTGGTTTTTCTTTGAGGACTGATGCCCTGATTGTCCACACACTGTAAATACTGATGTGCACTCGGAAAAGCTCTGGGGTGATACCATCTGGCTCCTTGAACTTGTGGAAGCACCTTACTCACATATAAGTCCTATGCTACAATCAGTAGAGATGCAATTGAGCCAAGTCTGGTGAGACCTGCCCTCCTTACAGTACTCTGAGGACACCAGAGTACTGGAAAGGCAATGAGCCTCCTTCCCCTTGCACTGCACCCAGTTTAAGTTAAAACAAAAGCAAAGCAAATAGCCACTCTGAGTGCTGGAGGTCTGCACAGGAAAAGATCAGATTCTCCTTTCTGGGAAAACAGCAAACACCTTGCAAGCATGTGCACTTAAAAATTATTCTTTTTGGGGACATAAAGTTGTAGGTATTGTGACACAGCTCACAGTTGTAGATATGCAACAGCTGGAAGTGGGGAAACACCAGGCAATGACTTTGGGCAGCCACATTTTCCCAGCGTTGCTACAGCACTCTCAGCTACAGCATCCTTATCCACCAAACTTTCCTGTCCACTGCTCCCCTTTTGCCAAGAGAAATTAGAATCTCATTTCCATAGAAATGAGGGGCTTTTACTCTAATTAGGCAGCAGTGCCAGATGTGACAGGTTAGGGGAGTCACCTAGCAAAAAGGCATATGGTGGCCTTGGACCACTACCAGACAGTGACAGCATGTCTGGTCACCACTTTATAAACCGCAGATGTCTGAAGAAACATGGACTTTCCATTGCATTTACAGCTGACTCCTCCACACAGCTGCTTATCTATCACCAGCTATGACTTGGTTTTGAGTCAGATATGGCAAGACAATGGCACAGAGACCAAGTACCATGTCATTAACAATGACTGGAAAAATTACTGTGCCTGAGTCATGTTCCTGAAGGTGCTGCAAGAGCAAGCTAAAAGCTCCTACTGCATGCACAATCTTTCTTTCTTCATAAACTCACTTAATTTATTGTTATTTTCTCAAAAACTGGGCTCAAAAGTACAGTTTTAGAGTGAACAAACAAACCTCCATTGGGAACAGCCACTAGCACTCTGGCAATGCTCAGGTGTCTTTTCAGATTAAGGAAGAGAAAATAGCAAGTATGCATGAAAAAATACATGGCTTTTATATACGAATACCTGTGCATTTGAGAAAACTATGTCTACTTAAAAAATTGATGTTTTTGACAATATAACTTATGGCTAACATGTAGAAGATATGGCTGATGTCTGTGTAGTAACAATTTTAATGGCAGACCTTTCCATCCTACTCTGCCTGCTCACTGAGCAGTAGGAGTTTGAATATAAGCACACTCCAGAAGACAACAAGCACCCTGTGTACTGAAGGGTGACACTGGCATTCAAGTTAACCTGTGGTTAGGCTCTGCATGACAGGACAGTAATGTTGTGCAGCTGCACAGCCTGTTGCACTATGTGGATCCAACTGATGTAAGCAAGCCCATCAAGCTTAAACTTGAACTCGTACAAGTACAAACCAAGCTGTACAAGTATGCCACAAATGTGAATAATGTAGTGTACAAACATAACCTGGAGCATTACTCCACCGTCCCCCTGCTCAAAGCAGGTACCACCACATGATCAGGCCACAGTGGTAATAATTTTATCCAGTCTAGTCTTGAAAACACTCAAGGACGCAAAACTTTTTTAGGCAACCTGTTCCATTGTTTGACTGTGGTGAAGGTACTTTTTCCTTCTATTTAGTTGGAACTTCCATTTCAGTTTCTCATCATTGTTTGTCAGCCTCTCATCATGCAGGTCCATGAATCACTCCATTTTCTCAGTTTACCTCCTTGTAGGTACTGGAAAGCTGCCATTAGGTTGCACCAAACCGTTCACTTCTCTAGGTTAAAATGAGCCAAATTTCCATGGTCTCCCCATCTGGTTTCTGTGTTCCAACCATCTGACCATTTTGGTGGCCTTCAGCTAAACTTAGTCAAGCTTATAAATATTTTTCCAATACTAGGGAAGTCCAAAACTGAATGCACTATTCCAGATGTGCTTGAATGAGTGTGGAGTAAAGGTGAATAAGAGCTTTCCTCAGCCCTCTGGCTGTGCTTGTGGTAGTAGAGCTCAGTATGCTGGTAGCAACCACCTCCACTACTGTGAGCTGAGTACACAGTAACAAAAACACAGTGTCTGCTTCCTACAGCAGAACAGTTTCTGGAACATCAGATCCTCCACTGAATCACAAAGGTTAATCAGCCCATCTCCTATAATTTAAAGTCATTTTTCAATTTGCAATTCTGTAATTTCAAGTTGGTTCTTCACATAGTATGTCAATATATTGCAGTGTTTTCCTTTTCCTTGAAAGATAACATTATTTATTGTTAAGAATGTGGGTTTTTTTACTTTTATGCTGTGACTAAGAGCTATATGCACTCTAGGGCACATATTAATGATCCATTAACATATTGTTCAGATTTTTAAAATTACTCAGTCTAATGTTTTGTGCCTTTCTGCAAACCTGAATTAATACATACCCTGGAGTACTTTCCTGCTTGGTTATAGCACTCTCTACTACAAAAAAAAGGGGGACTTGATTGCATCCATATATTAATCTCAGTGGATGTTTACATAGTATGACTTCACTTAATTGCATAATGATGAAGAAGCCGGATGCACATAACTGTCTGGCTGAATGCCTAACTTAGGGAAAAAGGAAAGCTTCCCACAAATATTTTTACATTTCCACAGAGGGCCAAAGAAATCATAGAAATGCTAGATATATTTTTTCAGATTGTTCACTCTATCTTTCCCCATAATATATGGGCATGCTTTGCTGGATCATATATACATATCTCAGAGAGTGGTTTTTGTTAATCTCCTAAATAGCAAATAATTCCTGCCTTTAATGAATTACATTAAAAGGTGCAGTGCTTAGTGGCAGGAACCCATGTAAAAGCACGATTAATCACCCTGGGGTTTTTGGCTTCAGTAGGCAGCTCCTTTAAGCTACTTCAGAAGGCCTCCTCCTTCCATTTAAGCTTTCTTTTGTTCTCCTCCTGCAGGATTTCTTAATGTTCGTTTTTGGGCAGTTCTGGTGTTTGTTTTTTTTTGGTTTTTTTTTAATAAATTGATGTATTTATTTTTAATTTCTGTCAGGGATATGTCCTCTTGTTATTCAGGTAAAAAAAAATTTGGCTTAGTGTTTCTGAATAAATTACTCAGATGAATTATCATCACTCAGTCAAGAGTCACTTTACAGCTATACTTCAGGATCCTGTTCCTGCGTATCTCCATTTTTCATGTTCTTATTGGGGTAAGGAAATAGGAACATTTATACAGCACTGGGCTGTGAGATGCACAAACATATTGTGAAAGACGGAAAAATATTTATGAATATGAAACTTCAGAAATGGTTACATTTGATGGACCAGACACTTGGAAGATTAAAAAAGAACTGCTCTGCCAGTGTTGTATTTTTGAGATCCAGGTAGTGATTAGTGTGCTGACTAATATAAATTCTCAGACAGGAAATACGACTAGAGAAATCTCATTTTTCCTTTAATATTATTGAATCTCCTGGGTGAGACTATTTGAGAAAGAGATACAAAACAAGTTTAAAATGAGAAAAGGCTGAACTCATACAGAGAAAGATTTGATCTGTTCTGGTGCAAGAGCTGGTTTTAACTCAAATCCCTCATAGCTGATGAGCAATGTTTAGGAAACCAGTATATACACAGATTGTTTTACTGCTCTGTGTAGTAGTGTAAAATAAGGGTTCCTAAAAAACTCCAGTGAAGCATAGAATAATACTAAGGATAGGAAACAAAAAACCTGCAACCTGCATATAAAGTAAGAGTGCTGTACAACCTTTTGGTGGCTATAATTAGGTCTCTGAAATACCTAGTGTCCCATGTTCTACAAAAACATCAACTGAGTAATTTATTCGCAGTTATTGTCTTACACTTGCATGTGGCTCCTTTCTCCCAGAGCAGGAGAACACAGTGGACAGAAGGGAAGCAGTACAGAACTTTGTTCTTAGGAATTCAGGGGGAAGATGCTATTGCAGTCTGAACACAGGAATGGGCTGGAGAAAACTGGACATCTGTTGACAGCTCCGCCCCTGTGGGTGTGGGTGAAATTTTAAAGGCAGGTGAATAATGCATGACCTGTTTCTAAATGAAAGCTGAGGTTTTCCAAGCTCTGCAACAAATGAACCTTCCATTGTGCATGCTTCCTGTCAGAGAGTCACTTTGCTTTGAGGAAGTATCGTGGCAGATTTCTGTTCACTGACCTGATAAAGCATAGCTTTTAAATGAGCTTACTGATGTAAATACTTGTTATTATAATTTTAAAATGTGTTATAAAAAATTATGGGAAAAGTGAAATCTCTGTTTTGCAGTGTAGTTCATTATACAGTATATAACACAGACGATAAATCTCTCAGTATTCAAATATATTCATTCAAAAAAATACCAGTCTCAGAGGATTTTTTTTTTTTTTGTAAAATGTTCTGATTATCTGGAAAGGAGTAATAAACATTTTTACAAATATTATTAAAATTCTCTACCAATTTCCTTTGTTTCTTCCTTTTTTTAAATTTGATTTACCACGTAAATTTTACTGTTTGTTGCTGCATACTTTCTAGTCTTAGGTGTGAAAGAAATAGTTCTCTTTCCATAGTTGCTCAAAAGTTTCTCCTGGTAACAACAGAATATATATGACTTCAATAAATGCTATTTGGGTGTTAGTAACATGGTAATAATGTTACTAACATGTAACAATGCTATTTGTTACTAGATTACCATTCATATTTCAATTTTTAAAGGGTGCACCCACGTTTGCTCTCTAGCTCTGCCTTAATTTTACTTCACTGGTCAGTTCCATTTAATGCCAGAGTGACCTCTGCTGTACATAGCAAAAATAGCAGTAGGTTCAGATTCTTTCATTCATGGTGATCAAAAGGCAGTGGATAAGACACTCTGTAGGAATCTGTGCAACTTATTTAAATTTCTCTGTCAAAAGCATTTTTGCGAAATCCTTTCTAGTTGCCCCCCCCCCCCCAAATCACTCATTCTATGGATGTTTTGTAAATAGAATTCACATTAAAACCTCCTAACACTCCCACCTCACCCTCACCAAAGTTTTATGTTTAAAGGGAAGATTTCACTGAGAACAAATATTAGGAAAATTGCCCAAAAACAATCCACTGGGACACCTTCTTTGAATGACATAGGGATAAACTTTTATGAAATTAAAAAAAAAAAGAAAAACTGTACTGAGTAGCCAATACCCCAGAGTGCTGTGCAGCTCCTCAGAAGGACTTCAACAGGAGAGATGGGCAGAGACCAGAGACGAACATTCTGAAATTCAGCAAAGGTAAATGCAGGGTCCTGCACCTGGGGAAGAATAACCCCAGGCACCAGGACAGGCTGGGGGCTGAGCTGTTGGAAAACAGCTCTGAGGAGAAGGACCTGGAGGTCCTGGTGGACAAGAAGCTGTCCATGAGCCAGCAGGGCTCTTGTAGCCAAGAGGCCAGTGGTGCCCTGGGATTCATTAGGAAGAGCATTGCCAGCAGCTCAAGTGAGGTGATTCTGCCCCTCTACTCAGCCCTGGTGAGGCCACGTCTGGAGTGCTGTGCCCAGTCCTGGGCTCCTCAGTAGCAGAGAGACACAGAGCTCCTGGAGCAGGTCCAGCAGAGAACAACAAAGGTCATTAAGGGACTGGAACATCTCTCTTACGAGGAAAGGTGGAGAGAACTTGGTCTGTTCAGCCTCAAGAACAGAGAACTGAGAGGGGCCTCATCAATATCTGCAAGTATCCAAAGGGAGGGTGTCAAAAAGGCGGATCCAGGCTCTGCTCAGTGGTGCTGAGCAACAGGATAAGAGCAAACAGGCAGAAACTGATGCTCAGAAAGTTACACCTGGATATGAGGAAGAACTTTACCGTGCAGGTGATCGAGCACTGGAACAGAGTGCCCAGAGAGGGTGTGGAGACTGCCTCAGTGGAGATACTCAAGAACTGCCCAGACACAAGCCTGTCATGTTTCAGGAATAACCCTGCTTAAGCACAGAGATTGGACCAGATGATCCACTGTGGTCCCTTCAACCTGACCCACTCTGTTATTCTTTAAAATACTCCACAAATACTTTTGTTCATAACTAGCGTTCTGCTGTTTGATGAGGACAAACTGGGTGTATAAAAGGTCATAGGAATGTTCCATTTTAAGGATGGTTAGCCATTGTCAGGATGTCCTAAGAGTAACGTATATGCATATTTTTCTAATTGATACATATGCAATTTTATAGAAAAATGAAAAATATACTGACAACTGCAGTCATAATTATTAGCTACAGAAATAGGATTCAGGATAGATGTCATCGTTTGAGCCTGGTGCAATGCCAGTGCCCCCACGAGAATACCTCCTTCCCTGGCACCCACTGTGAGATGTGATCAGAGACAGAGCAGAGCAGGCTCCAACTTGAGGTTGAAAGGAAAAAAAAAACTTTATTAACCTAAAACTACAAAGGAAAACACTAAGGAAAACACACAAAACACATAGAACCCAAGATGAAAACCTTCCAAATTTCTTCTTTGCCCACACCATCACAAAAAACTTCATTTCCTCTTAAACCATGACAAGACCTTAGGAGTTAAGGCAGATAGCTCTCTGAAACTGTCAGCCACGTGGCATTGTTTAAAGTAAGAAATTATTTCAAGTGTTTTTCAGATAGACAGCAGGAAGGCTAGAAATGCTCACATCAAGATCAAGGAATGCTACTCATGTTAAATAGCACAGATTACCTTCCCTTTTGGAGAATCCTTGAAAAATGACTGAAGATGATACAATAGAAAATCTAGAAAAGAATATAAAGGTAAGCAGACAATAATTTTTATTCACTATTTCCAAAGTAGCAGAAGTAGCAAGAATGCAATGAAGCTTTAAGGAGCAAAAACAAAGATGAAGCATTTTTGCACACAATCTTGTCAGTAAACAGTGGAATTCTATCACATGATACTGTTAATGCCAGAAATCAAAAATAAAAGAGACAGTTTTTAGAAATGCGGCCAGACACCTTTGTGGAGTATGTGTCTACCTGCAGGTGGGAAATACCATACACACAAGTGTGTGATAAGTAAGTAAGTGCCTATGGAGGAAGAATCCCAAGTACCAGTGGAGAGCAGCTCTGCCAGGAAGGGCTTGGGAGTCTTGGTGGGTGACAGGTGGACCATAAGCCGGCATCAGAGGGCCAGTGGCATCCTGTGGTGCATTGGGAAGAGCACTGCCAGCAGATGGAGGGATGAAGGGGATCATGGCCCTCTAGCTGGCCCTAGTGAGGCCACAGCTGGAGTGCTGTGTCCACTTCTGGGCTCCTCAGCACAAGGAAGATGAGCAGCAGGTCCAGTGGAAGCCACAAAGATGATTTGGGGTCTCGAGCATCTCTCTTATGAGCAGAGATTGAGGCAGCTGTGGATGTTTAGTCTGAACAAAAGAAGACTGAGAAAGGATCTCATAAATACAGAAAAATATCTCAAAAGCAGGTACCAAGAGGACGGTCTCAAACTCTTTTTGGTGTCACCTAGTGACAGGACAAGGAGCACTGACCATAAACTAAAACACAAGAAGTTCCACCACAACATGAGGAAGAACTGCTTTATGGTGAGGGTGGCAGAGCACCGGAACAGGCTGCCCAGGGAAGTCATTTAGTCTCCTTTTCTGAAGACATTCCAAACGCACCTGGACACTTTCCTGTCTAACATGCTCCAGGCGACCCTGCCTTGGCAGGAGGTTGGACTGGATGATCTCCAGAGCTCCTTTCCAACCAAAACGATTCTGTTATTCTTAACCTGCTGGGTGAAAGAAACCGAGAGGCCTGCCTTGCCTTCTGGGGGCAAATTTACACTTGCGTTTTTCTGTTATTTTCCAGGGCAGGTCACAGACGGACGGATCCCGCCAGTGAGCGACTACAACCCTGAGGGATCCCATTCCCGAGCAGCCCCGCCCCAGCGCGAGCTCCCGCTCGGCCGGAAGTGAGGGCAGGCGGGGCAGGGGGCGGGGCCGCGGCCGCGCGGCTCCCCACGGGCCTCGGCCGCCGCCATTTTGTTGGCGCCGGGCGCTGCCGCCGGGGCGGGAAGGGCTGGGAATTGCCTGTCGGCTCCTCCCTCGTCGGGGCCGAGAGGCGGGGACTGAGCGCGGCCCGGCCGGGACGGGACGGAGCGGCGGGGCCCGACGCGGTGCAGCGATGTCGGCGTTCTCGGAGGCGGCGCTGGAGCGGAAGCTGTCGGAGCTGAGCAACTCGCAGCAGAGCGTGCAAACGCTGAGCCTGTGGCTCATCCACCACCGCAAGCACTCGGCACTCATCGTCAGCGTGTGGGAGCGGGAGCTGCGCAAAGGTGAGCCGGGGGCCGGGCAGGGCCCTCCGGAGGCGCCCCGGGGCCCCGGGTCTGGGCAGGAGGTGGAGGCAGCGACCCCCGCTCCGGAGTGCGGCTGCCCGGGGGACGGAGGGAGGGAGGGAGGGAAGGCGGCGGGGCTGCGCGGCCTGCGGGCCCGGGGAAGCGGGCGGGGAGAGAACGAGGGTAGGCCTGAGCGCAGGGGGAGAGCGGAACTGTTGGGGCCAGCTTAAAACGTCGGGTCTCCGTTTCTCGATGACCGTGGGCTGGCAGATGCTTTTTCTCCCTTTTTTTTTTCTTCCACTCCTCTCACTTCTTTCTTTTCTTTCCTGTTTTTCCGTCTCCACATAAAGAGATGTCTCTGAGGAGGCTGCCCCTTGTGTTTTATCTCCCGTTTTTTAAGGAGAAAGGAAAGTGGGAAACCGGAAGGAATCCGGTGAGCCAGGGTTTTAGGGCTTTTTGTTGTTAATATTAATTAGAGCTCTTTCGAGACAGAGCCTTTTTGCGTATTAATTTTCATCGTCTGTAGTGATGGTTAGCTGTAATACTATTTGAATTCCATGTTTGCTCAGATTTTCTTGCCAGAAACTATTCTTGAAGGGCAGATGAGGATGGGAATACACTGAGGGAAGAACAGTGTAATGCATCCAGAGTGGTTTTTACTTCCTGGTTTTGCCAGATGGTTAATACCAATGTTAGCATAATAAAAACGTGAGTTTCTTTAGCTGTGATCAGTGTGCAGACTGAAATGCTAATGTGGCTTTCCGTTTAACTGGAAAGAACTTGCAGCTATAGATGGTGGTTCAGGGAGTGAAAGGGAAAAATGGCATTTGACCTGACTGGATAATAACTTGATCTTAAGTTGGTTCATTTAAGAAAAAGAAAACTCACTTACTGGAACTCTGCTTTCATCTACAAAATGATGCTGTTTTACAGTAGCTTCCTTTGGAGCCTCACTAATATGTGGATCTTTAATGGGGAAAAATAGAAGTCTCAATCTTTCAGATTGAGCAGAAAAACAGTACTAAGCCATGACAGGACTTATGAAAGAGGAAGGAACCACTGAGTTCCGTGTAATATGGCTACTGTGGTTTTGTTTTAAATATTTTTTTCTGTGATTTGTTATCTTTTCAACTTTGAGGCATGAGTTAAATTCTTTTTTGTATTGACTGAAGAAAGACTGACTTGGTGACAATATTCCACCTTGGGACATAAACACATTTTCATTGTGTTAGTTGCAGGCTTGCTTTTTTTGTTCCAGAAGCAAATGAATGGATCTCCCACCTGTGTCTGAAAATTTCACATTTCTGGGCCTTCTGATCAAGGAAAATGAATGTTAAAGGTTTTGAATGATACCAGGAAGGTATCTTAAACTCTGTGTCTATTCAATTAGTTTTGGTTGCTCATCCTAATTATCATGCACAATATTAGTTCATAGTAATCTGTGATATTAATGGGCAGTCCTTAACTTTAATTTTCCTCTTGTGCTGGTTGACTTACTGGAGAAATGAAATCTTTGAAACCTGGGCTATGTATCTGAACATGGCATTGAGAGGCAAGGATAACAGCCTTCTTTTGAGCTTTTGGTGAGAATAGCTGCTATAATTGGGTTTGCTTTGTTTGTGAAGTTGTTGTCCTGCTTTTGCTGCTTCAGAGTAAGATTTTGCTGTGACCTCTCTTTGGATGCCAACCTTCAAGGGTCTGTGGAAAGCATATATGAAACTCTACCTGTGATAGGAGTAGCTTAGTTGCTTTCAAGGACCTTTCTAGACTTTTAGGCCTGTGTGAAGTGTTTAATTTTGGAAGATAGGAAGCTTCATTTGAAGCTGCCATAGTTAATATATACAGGATGTATTTTAATTTTCCATCTCTTAGAATATCTGAGCTGCATAAATGTTAGCTTGCATTTACCTGATACTAACTGCTGGCTAATTGCTGCACGGATTTGTAAGATGTTGCCTAATCCCCAAAGGTGGAAGTAGTCATCTAAGCAGACATCATGGGAAGGATGAGAGGAGAAAACAACTGTCCTGTGGTGAAGCGATTGCATAAAACACCACAAAGCAGGATATTGGCAATGAGGCCATAACTAGAGTAAGTTTAAGGCTCCTGACTTGCCTGTCATTCAAACCATAAAAACATGATTTTTCTTCTACCTGAGAGGAAAATTACCTCTGTTTGGGGAATATGGATATCAAAATAATTGACGTTGTCAGCTGTTATTGCTAGCCAGTAATGTCCTGGAACTGAAAATTGAACCTTGCCTTTCTAGAGTTTATTTCCTTTAATTGTATCCCCTTTTTTATTGTCACCCCCCTCTCCAGACCTTCCTTCCAGCCTACTGCTTTTCAAGAACATTGTATAACTAGTTGGGTTGAACACAGTACAATGACATTATGGTTTTTTCTGGATGCTTTCAGTTTTGGTAAAAGATCATTTGCGTCAGGTGAGCTTTCATGAGCCTTTCTGAACATGTCTCTAGCTCTTCATAAAGACAAGTCCTAAGATCAGAGATCTTTCTTTCCTAAATGTTTGGTTCTGATTCTTTTATATTTAAAATAATCTTTTTCTTTATGCCACATTGGAGTAGAGGTGAAAAGATTAGCTTTTCAAATCTGCATATAATTTAGACAGCATAAAATGTTAGTTCCTTTCTTTTTACTTGGATTAATTGGCAGTGGTCAGGTCCCATATTCTGGCATCCCTATGGATCATCAGTTCAGTATGCCTTCATGTACTATGCCTCAGGTTTTCTTGCAAAGCGTGTACTGGGGCAAATGATCCTGCTTCAGCTAGATTTCAGAGGTATGATATGTAACTCTTAAATAGTTAATTACTTGGGAGTTATAAGCTTATTCAGTATTTAAGTAGTTAAGTAGTACTAATTAATTAACTTGTGATTACCTCAGTCATTTTGAAGAGGCAACTGGTGGGCCCAATTAACCCTGGGTAGTTTTGTGTATCCATTAAGGGAATGACTTACAGAGTTTCTTTTTAAACTGAGTAGTGACATAACATACAAATTTGTTGCATAAGCCTGCAGTCACTGAATGGCTGCTGGGAAACCCCTTAGGAAGAACACCTTTGAATAGGCTCTTCTGAGATGGAATCTCTTGGGAATTATTTTTGTGTTGTTTGCAAGTCAGGTATGTTTCCTTGCATACATCTCATGCTCCCTGGTTTCAGGATGCTCTGCAACTGTAAAGGTTTGCTACATGTTAGTTCATTTTTTGAAATGAAAAGTTTCAGTTCTGTAATTCAAAGCATCTGCCTTCAAGGGTGAAGAGTAACTGCCTGTTCAGTAGGCTCAATGTGCAGTTTGCTGTACTTGGTTAAAATGTCTCCTTTTTAAAATGAGAAAACCCAAAATTGCTAAAGGTTTGTAGTATGGGACTTGTTATTTTGAGTTCCAGTTAGTTGTCCTCAAGAATCTTTTCCTGCCATCTGATTTTCTCTTAGCTTTTCCGGGTTCAGCTCTGTCCCTTGTTAAGTATTTATTTCATAGTGATATTTTAGTAAGCACAGAATATTCAGAGTTGGAACGGATCCACAGGGATCATCATGTCCAAGTCTTGGTTCTTCACAGGACACTGTTGTATTGTATCTTTAAACCTAATTTCAGATTCAGGTATCTGTTTCTTCTGGGCCTGACACAGCATCTCAATGATAAGTCAGTAACAGAAACTGATGGTGATCATCCCCCATCCTCCTTAATCACTTGACCTCTTGTTTAGGCTGTCATCTGTTACCCCACCCGTGCCACACTGATCACTGTCTTCCCTACACACCTTATCTAGGTCAGTAGAGCCATTGTGTATTGCCTTTAGGAGAGCCACAGTTGTGTAGGTATGTCGGGGCTGCTACAAGGAGATGTATTTGTAGTGCTTGACTCTGCCAATTCACCTGCTGTTCCAGTTTATTATGCACTTTTTTTTTTTTGTTGTTGCTTTTTCCTGATGTTGAAGTCTTTCAGTGGTATAAGAAACTACATCTTTTTTGCTTATTTATGGTTTGTCTACAGCTTCTGCTTCTGGGACATATGCTGGTGCTTGGGTCCTCATCCAGTATAGCTGTTGGCATTGATGACATATGTTTTTCTGAAGCTACTGGCTGTTGTGGCAGCTGCTGAAATTTGGAAGATAGAGGATTTTAGTAAGTAGATTGAGAAGGCCTAGCAACACTTAAAGCAGATTTGAAAGTTGTACTACATCTGAACTACTCTAGTACTTAGCTGTTCTGGAGCACAGTTACAGCCAAAAGTGGTTGCAATATATTGCCTTACAGATGAGAAGTGGATCACAGAAAACAAGTTGCTGGTTTAAAGCAATTATTTTCTGTACCATGTAGTGTAGTTTTTTTCTGCAGGGGAAGGAATCTTTCTTTTCTGGTGATTGTAAAATTATTTTACTTAGTGGTGATATAGTGCCATTGTCCAGTGTGAGAGAATAAATAATTTTTGTTTCTTTTATTTACAAGAAGCAAAGCTATGGTTTTTGGATTTCACTGGTTATGCCCACACCAATCTTCGCATCGGTGCCAAAAGGTTTGGAGAGCAACAAACTGGCAAAACTTAAGATGAATGAGTATTGTTGAGTCTAGTTAGGGAAACTTATTTGCTGTGTACATAATTTACAAAATGATCTGCAGTTGGGAGCAGCAGAGTGGCAATATAAGAGTCTTTTAAATAAAACAACTGTATTTGGGTTGTGTAGTGTCAAACCTGCATGTCTTTTACCATTCTGGTTCTGAATACTTAAGTGTAGGGTCTTTTTTCTGTCCTGGAGCTGTTGTTGGGGTTGATTCATATCCATCTTGGCATTTTACCAGCCAGGTAAGGCAATGAAAGGAATTGGTTTGTTGCATACGTTCAGGTAGTTCAGGATGCACTAAGTGCAGTGGGAAGCTTCTGCAGTGTAATTATGTTGGAATGGTTTCCTTGGTCTGTGAACAGCTTTCTGGCGTTCCTGTGGTAATTTGATGCTAGTGGCCTCATTCCCAGCAGTGGCTGTGTGTTGTGTTCCCTTTGTTACTAGTCTCCAAACCCAGTCAAAATACTTGGACCCTCAAACCTTGAACACATTCAATGGGCAATCCCATTTCCCTCTTTGAAGAGAAAACATGGCAATTATCAAACCTTGGTAAAATTCACCAGGTGACTGCACAAGGTGGAATGCTTAGTTTAACCTTTTCTTAGTAGAAGGTTAATGAATTTTAAGGTTAAGGGCTTGTTGTACAACATGCATTTTATTGATTATGTTGTCTTTAAACTGTCTTTTCTGGTGGCAGTCTCTCAAGTGGCTTTTTAGAGTCCTGTTACCAAAGATGCTCTGCTTAATCAGCTTGTGTAAAAACCCAGGTTAGCACAATGCAGTGTGAAGGATCAGTGATCTTGCACTCAAGTTTCAGTGCTGCTCGACTTAACAATGTTTGGTCTTGTAATAAAAAGCTTGAAAGGTTGTCAGGTATTTACAGAGATGTCATGAGCTCCTCTTGCAAAGGTGTGAAGCATGCTGTGAGAAAGTGTCCCAGAGATTTTGGGAGGAGGGGTGGCACTCACTCATAAACTCTCCTGCATGTTTATAGACTAAAGTAATTCAAAAATTTAGCAAAGTCTTTATTTGAATCCATACTAGAGAACTTAAGTATGCTAATGAAATGTT
This sequence comes from Serinus canaria, assembly GCF_022539315.1. Classification (NCBI taxonomy): domain Eukaryota; kingdom Metazoa; phylum Chordata; class Aves; order Passeriformes; family Fringillidae; genus Serinus; species Serinus canaria. Next base: position 85,525,557 of record NC_066315.1, read on the forward strand.
TAGGGCTGATAACTTTTGTGAGATTTTAACATACGGATGCTTATTGTTTCAAACCCTTTTGTTAAGTGGTATTTTCTTTCAAGGTTAGTTGACGCAGCAGAGCTGGCCTGTAGAAAGCCACAGCCTGATGTAACATTTTCAGATGCTCAGTAAGTCTATACACTTGTAGTTGGATGTAAGTGAAATCTCTTATTCTTGTGTGCTTTTCTGTATTTTTTTCTAGTATATCTACAACAGCAAATATGTCTTAGCTCTAGGTGTAAAACAGCATGAAACTAATGGGTGTGTTTCTAGCTATCTTCATGGGAGATCAATTTCAAATGCAGGAGGTAAACCTGGAGAAGACAAATACAGGTGATTGTGCTGACATTGATTGCCAGGGCTAACCTTAGTGAAAATTACTGATTAATTGCCTTTCAGGGTAAAATGCTAATTACTTGTGCTAAAGTGGTGGCTCATTAGTGTTAGCAGTTCTCTAAGTATTCTGGATTAAAGCAGATAATGTCAGACATCAATACTGAACTGTTAGAGAACCAGGCATGCCTAGGCAGGGCTAACTAGAACGCATTACTGAGAAGAATGGATTGCCAAAAACTAAGACTTGATAATGTTGTCTCCACTGCAGATGTCTCAGTATACTAATTGTTGGTGAAATACCATTATTATCTGAAGAATGTTCATTGGCATTTAAACATGTCAGATACATTTTTGGTACAGGCACAGTTTAATTTGCAAGGTGCCATTCCCATGTAGTCCCATTGAAGATGCTTTAAGAGTAATATGCATAATATGGCTCCTATACCAACCAGCACTGTTGACATACTAAAATAGTTCAGAATCCAGTGCTTCAGGGAGCTACTTTAGAGGCTAAATGGTGAATTTAGCTGCAACAAGCAGAGGAGTTATGTGAACACTGCACAGAACTTCTGAAGAGATGACTAAATCCAACACAGATGATTTCTTGGCAGTTTTGTGTTTGCAGAGGTACTTTTCGTACAGAGATGGCTACATCTAACACTGTACATTCTGGCAGTGTGTGCCTTTCAGATCCTTCTTCAGCCTAGGTTCTTACAGGTTTTCTCTCTTCATTTTCTTTTGACAGCTAGAGTGCTTTTGCTACTAGCCTTGCCATGTGTTGAGGGCCTTCAGAAATTGTCTGTTTGATCCATTTTGATGTTCTGAGGTTCATCCATGCCCCAGGCTGGAAAGTTAGTTTCACTGCTGCTGAAGAGTGATGTTCTAACATAGTTCTTTTTCCAAAACAGATCTATTTGGTCCTGAATTTAATTTGTGTTTCAGACATCACTAGTCAATTTATAGTCATGCTAGCAATAGAATGTTTTCAGGTCATGTTGCCAGAGGTTATGTTGTGATTCAGTCTCATGTAAGGCAGAGTGCCAGTAGACCAGTACGTAAGTCTTGAAGATTTGTGAAGGGAGAGGGAGCACTTCTCAGGACTGTACATAATTTTTACCTTTGGAATTTTGTGCAGCAAGAGGAATTAAATTTTACTTCACAATTTTCCTTGTGAATAATAAGGGTAGAACGCTAAAATTTTCAACCAAAGGCACAGATAGCTTAGTAGTGGACAAAAATCTGGGATTTTTGTTCATTCTGCACAGCTTTGTTTATGTTAAATTGTAGTAGGAAGCTGAGAAGGTAATACTCGGGAAAATAAGCCTGAAAGTGACTTTCTGCAGTTTAGGATGCTTTTACCAAATGTGATACATCAATCTTTTACTACAGTGAATAGATAAAGTCTAGGCTTTTTGAGAGTCAGCATTACCTGACTTCATGTCACTGTGTATCCATCTGATGTCTTTGCCAGCCCAGTTGATTTGGCTGTTTATTGGAAAGAAGAAAGTTAGGGTCTCTCACAAATGGGTTACATCACTGAGGATTAAAAAATGGTGGTGTTTTTTTTCTGATGAAATGGATGGATAAGGGTCTATTCTGCATGAAGTTCCAGAGGATATAGATTTGATTTTGAATCTAATCTTCATTAGATTTTGAATCCTAATTCTCAGTTATTTAAGAACTGAGAGAGGGGGCAGGGCCATCTTTGGTAAACTTTAGTTACTTTTTGATCATGCCTAGGAAACAGCATGTGCTTTCTGATATTCTCTTTGAATAATGCAAAATTTGCTAGGTGTCAGAACTCTGATTTATGTGAAACATAGGAGATGTGTTGTTTTATCATCAGTCAGGTTTTAATATGGAAATGGAGCAGCACAAGTTTATAAAACCTACATTATAGATTAGCCAGATTTTGACTCAAATAGATTAATTTCCTGTGTGTTTGCATGTGGTGACTTCACTGTTTGGAGCAGACTTGATTGAGTCCACCTTGTGTCCAGCACTTCCAAGCTTTTTTAGTTTACCTTGACTATAAGCGAAGTGCATTTTTACATTTAACAGAGAGTTTTTTCCCCCAGTCAATCCAGAACTCCCAACTTGTTAGTTATGTCTGTTCAAGAGACTGGAAAGAATTCAGTACTTCAAGGAAAAATCCTTCAGAGGAGTCTTTCTGTGGTGTAAAATTTATTCGCAAAAGCATTTCCCTAGAGTGAAAGCATATTAACATTGAATTTTTCTCTTTATATGTGAGGGTGGTAGTACTGCATTTTTGAGAGGATGGAGTAGAAAGTAACAAAATCATATTTGCTTGCATAAATTATAAGAAATCCTGGATTGTCATTACCACAGTGCTGCTTTCCTTGAGAGAGCAGAAAAAACTTGTCTTTCAAGAGAAACCTCTTTTTAAAATCAGAATGTACATATTGATGTTATGTGGTAGTAATGGTATTCTGGTGATAACCAAGGGTAGAAATGTTACAGTAAGAATTTCAGCTCCAGTAAACTTGTAGAGTAATGAAAATTAGGTGAAGTATAAATGAAAATACCCAGGTAGGAGCACTTAGAAAACATGGAATAGATTTTGAGAAGCAGCTTGCAAATTAGAAGCTTTCACATTAGGAGAGAGGGGGCAGGGATCTACTTAAGGTGCTTGGAGAAGGGATACATCACAGGAGCTTGAAAGTGGTTTTTGAAAACATTTTTGTGCTATTACAACTGCTGGCACATGAGTGTTTTAACAATTCAGAGGTGAGGAGGGGGAGTATCACAGTGATACAGGGACACTGACTAGGGGATTGACTGTTCAGTTTGCTGAAATGTAAGAATGAGGAGTGGTTATGTAAGACTGAGTGAAATTGAGACTGAAAAGGAGGAGGTTCTTCACATGAATGATTGTGGATCTGTGAATCCTCATGAATCTTTTGATGAGGCAGAAGATTCATGAGTGTAAGAAATTTAAGCAGGCTTAGAAGAAAGCTGAAGTACTTGGAAGAAATCCATGAAGGCTGCCAAACAGTAATCATAAAAGGCTCAGGAAAACACCTGAAAATAGTTTGGGGATGAAGAACACTTTGGAATACCTGGAAATTTTTTCTGTTTGTTTTTTGCGATAGCACTAAGTGAAAGTTATGTCATACTATGAAGGAAGAAGAACAAAGAGAGCAGAAGGGAGAGAAAACCCAATAAGTGGCTAAAATCTTTCACATGAAAATACTGAAAATGTGAAATGGTGTAAGCAGTAATGAAAACTGGAAAAACACACTTGGGTGTGAGGGAGTGGATGTTTGTATACAGGATAAGCCTGGATGTATAGGTATTAGTTGAAGGAAATAAAATTTCTAATTATTTTAATTTTTTCTTTTTTATTAGCAAAACCAAATAGGAAGCTGACATTCCTGTACTTGGCCAATGATGTCATACAGAACAGCAAAAGGAAAGGACCAGAATTTACAAAAGACTTTGCTCCAGTAATAGTGGAGGCTTTTAAGCATGTTTCAAGGTACAGTAAACTTGTATGTGCAGTGTCCTTCACGCTGCATTTGAGGGGCTTTTAGAGAAGTCATCAGTTGATTTCTTCTGGCCCATCTAGTCTTCCTGTGCTATTTCTGTACTTGAAATCTTTTTAGTTTCATTTATTCAGTGTTCTTGTGATCTTGGATAGTCTTACTACAGTTGGATGAAGTTTGATAGTAAATTCATCAGCATTCAGTCCCTTTTTGCCTTGGAAGGCTGTTAACCTTCCAAGAAGGAAGAACCTAAGACTTGCTTATTGTCTGTGTTTATGTGCTACAACAGTTTGGCATTTTTCATTACTGGGTGTTGCATGATTTGTTTTTCCCCAGCAGCCTCTAATGTCATTGCATGAGGAAGCTAGAGTCTTGATGCAGGATTATCTTCACAATGATACACAGCTGTTGAAGCAACATAAATCTAAGTGTTTGCAGATTTCTGGGTTGAAGAAACTAAAGAGTTGGGTGTAGGCCTTTTTTTCTTTTTTTCCATCTGCTTGCTAGGGCACATTGAACTGGTCTTTGCTTTCTTTAATATGTGAATTTGTTATTTTCTGAGGTTATTTGACTTCTGATGCTTGGGTATTGCTAAGATCTGTGAAGGTCTTTCTGTGAAAAATAATTATAAAGCAGTGCTGTACTTCTGTCTAGTGCTGATATTTGCTTTTTTCCTTATAACAGTGAGTCTGATGAGAGTTGTAAGAAACACCTTGGCCGAGTGCTGTCTATCTGGGAAGAAAGGTCTGTTTATGAAAATGATGTATTAGAACAACTTAGGCAAGCTTTGTGTAAGTATTTTGTGAGTGTGTGAAGGTTCTGTCTCCTCTTTGAAATATTACTTCCCTGACTGCTATGTTTGTTTTCATTTAGATGGAGACAGAAAGGTGAGGAAGCGCACATATGAACAGATCAAAGTTGATGAAAATAATTGCTCACCTCGAAGTTCTCCCACTGATCCTCCTCAGGTAACAGCAAGTTTATAAAATTCACTACTTACATATGGTTTCATATAGAATTTTTGGGTTACTCTTTTTTTTTTTTTTTGAATGGTCTCTGTTTTTCAGTGAAGAGCTGTTTCTGGGCAAGGGTGGCTACACCTGAAACTTAATAGTCTTTCAGTGGGGTATGCTGTAACTTTATGTATTTGACACTAAACTAAGATGTATGAACTGTATGTCCAGCTTTGTTCATGTCAGGATTTCAGCAGTAGTTTCTACAATGTATTGAATTCTCATTCAGTTTTCAGGGTAGTAGTAACACATATATTAGAATGTAAGACTGTTATGGATTTATTGATAAAATATTTCCCAAAGTTTCACTCACAATGGCTTTGAAGAGTTCTTGTCTACCTTTTACTGTTACAGCTCTTCTAATTCTTGTGGGTTTTTGTTGCAGTATTGCCCTATCTCAAAAGGATTTTTGTTATAGCAAAGAACAATTGTCCTCAAGTCATCACAATTTAGTATGTTTCTCTGTAGCAGATATCTGGGCTTCTGTGAACATCAGCCCTACTTCCAGAAGAAGTGCATTGATACAGTCTTTTGCAATAGTGAAGCAAAACAACAAGAAAAGTAATTTTTAAAAATGTATAATAAGATGAAAGGTACTGTAAAATAATCACTACTGTCAAGAAGAAAAAGATATAAGTATTCCTATACCAAGAATTTAAATGAAAAAGCTCTTGTAGAGAGGTGACCTTTAAAACTAGAAACACTGCAACATTGTGGTGAGATTAAAGGTTTGGTTTTGTTTTGTTTGACTCTAAAGGTGATGGTGTAAATGCTACTAAAATTACCATCAAATCAGTACCATAAGCTTGTTGTAAAATTCTTCTGTTTTGTCTAGGATCTGTTTATTTAAACTAGTTCTCAATCTTGCATGCTTTTTTCAGACCACAGATCTCATTAGAGCATTACAAGAACTAGAAAATGCTGCCTCTGGGGATGCAGCAGTTCACCAGAGAATAGCTTCCTTGCCTATAGAGGTCCAGGATGTGTCCCTGTTAGACAGAATAACAGGTGAGGGTTGGGGGCCTGGTAACCAAAATGCTCTGCTAAGAACATAATGGTACATAATGGAATCACACTTTACCTGTTTTTCTCTGCTTGCTTTTTAGATAAGGAATCTGGAGAGCAACTTTCCAAAATGGTAGATGATGCATGTATGTTGCTGGCGGATTACAATGGCAGGTTGGCAGCTGAAATAGATGATAGAAAACAGCTAACTCGAATGTTATCAGACTTTCTCCGATGTCAAAAAGAGTTCCTTGCAGAGAAAGAACATAAGCTGGAAGTGCGTAAAATTTTGTTTTAGTCTCTTCTTCACTAAAGCTTGTTCTTGCAAATGTTTTTAGTTAGCCTGAACAACTTTTCTCTCCAAAGATAAATATTTTATTGCCACTGTTATGTCTTTGCTTCCAGCACATTAGAAACACATTGTTTGATTCTAGCATTCTAAACCTACTAAGCCAGCTCTTTCTGCTTTTCAGTCTTGATTATACCTACAGACTTAGTTTCAGTAGTGCAGATAAAAAGTCTTCGGTGTTACAAACTTAATTCTTTGTAGTGTCATTTTTATTCGTTGTTGTAAGTCCTAGTTATGTATTTGCTAAAGGATAAGAATTTAATTCCAGGTTTCAGCATCACTTTTTAATCTGACTCAGGCATCCATTAAACCCAGGGAAATGTACTTTGAGCTTCTACAGCCTCTAACACAGCTGGTTATCAGCACTAGCAGCAGCATGACCAGACAGATCATAATAAAAGAATGATTCAGAGTGAGCAGCTCATTATTAGCACATGATCCCTTAAATTACTCTGTTCTTTGCTATTACCAATCATCTGTTTTTCTTTCCTACCATGTACTACTGTAAAACCTCCTGTTGAACATTCCACATATTTAGAATATATCCATAATTTCATGTCAATGGCTTCCCAGTGCTAACTTGGGTATTACAATAATGGAATTGAAGCTGCATCATTTTGCAAGGGGAGATGTCTGAACAATCATGATGCCCTGTAACTGCAGCATATGCATATATGGTCCCAGCATTAATTACTCTTCAGGTTTCATCATATATGCCTGTAAGAGCATTTTCTTTCACTACTGGTTTCTTTACCCTTAGCTTCATAACTTCACATTTTGTTGTGCTTTTTTTTTTCTGGAAAATGCTGTTCATAATGTATTTGAAGTCATCATTCAGATCAGTTGTGTCATTCCTAGCCTACTCTTATTTCCTGACTTACTTCCTTTCCTCTATGCCTCACAGAAAAGCAGTTGATGAAGGTTCTTCCTATCAACCTTACTGTGTTTATCCTGTGGGAAGAATGTCAACCAGCTTCATGTAAGATAGATGGCATGCACAGTAGTGCTGATTTCAGTAGCAACTGATCCAACTGCATAATGGGACCTGGAAGATTAAAGAACAGGAATCCTTAGGCTTTTTATCGCATGCCCTACCTTCCCTCTGCCTGTGTAATGGGTTTGAAGGACAAGTTCCCACAATTTCATTGAAGGGCTGGTTGTCTAGAGGCATTGACTTGTTTTTGTAGCTCATTACCAGCAGTTATATCCTGTGTAGGTATGGTAGACTGCCAGGATAGTGAGTTGCTCAAAAGGCAGTGACTTAGTCCTTCAGACAGATTTACCGTTCTGTAAAACAAGAGAGCTCAGTTGAAAAGGAATTAAAAATAGTAGCACAGCTTTGAACAGATTCCACCCTTGTTAGTTGTTTTCAACAAATACAAACCAGTGTAATTTCCCAATATTACTAGATCAGAGAATTCATAATTCTGAGAGAAAGCAATTGCATATTACTGGCCTGTTATGATCCTTCACATGGTTTCTTGGCTGAATTATTTAGACTGCTAAAGAATTTAATTCTAATATAGCAGAGTTTCATTTTTGGTGTAGTTCGAAGCCTTTCTTTAAAAAGAAGGAGACAGTCCTCAGTGTCTGTAGCAGCTGGTTTTAAACTGGTAAAGTCCTAGGATGTTGAATTACACTGTAAGAATGTTTTTAGGCTAATTAGTGTGGCATAAATATGTTTTCCTAATACAGAACTATGAGCCAGGATGGTGTTAACCCAGTTACTAATAAAGGCCTTTGAGCCAAGAGATTGCAAAAAACAAGAACCTTAAAATGAAGTTTCTAAACTAGTGATGAGTAAAGTGACTTCATGCTCACTATCAGTAGTGCTTTTTTGTTTGGGAAGTAGAGGCTGATAAACATGCTGGAGTTTTGAAATGTAAGATTAGGATGTCTTAGTGATATTGTCTGTAGGGCTTGCTGACTTGGCACATACAGCATTGATTTTGGTGATTAAGAAATGGAGATGAAGCAAGGACTCCCTGTTCTTACAGATTTGGGAAATTCCATGGCTCGAATTGAACCTTGCTTCTTGGCTTCTCATTTGAAATATCATTGGGAGAGAGCCTGTCACGTAATTCTTTGAGAATGTATTTCCCTAAACTGTCTGTCCCTAGGTTTTGCTGTTCAAGTTTTATTTCTTGTGAAATTAATTTGTTCCAGACAAGCTTGTTTCTTGTGTTAGACTTCTGGCTATTGATACTTTCCTGAGTATAACATGATCTCTCAGTTGTAGCAGAAAGTCTTTATTTCTTCCTGAATTACTATCACCATTCTGTGAGTATAATGCTGAGATCCTACCTTACTGATTCCTTACTTTACCAAACAGGTATAGTAAGGAACAAGTGGATGTATTCTTAGTTGAATCTAGAAATGTTACCTGCTGTTAACCTTGTTTAACAATTGGAGTTGGAATTCCCAAAGAATTATCAGTAACTTTCAGCATTAGATAGAAGCTTTAAACCTAAATTTGCAGATCTTTTATCTTCTAAAGATAATTTACTGGTAAGTAATTTTGCATAACCTATCATTCCATCTTTCTTAATTTTTAAGAATTAGTTTCCAATAGTTATTTCTGAAACAGAAGTGCGTGATTCCCATCAAAGTCAAGGTAATGTATGTGCTAAATCTTGACAGGAAATTTTGATAACAAGTAAATAGTGTTATGTCTGCATCAAAAGCTAACTCTACTGCTTGGTAGGTGACTTTCCTAAGTATGTTTGGGGTAAGTAGTGTAATCTTTAACTCTTAAATTGTTTTCTTTAACGTCTGTCTAGCTTCTGTTGCAGGTGGTGGACATGGACCTATCTTCTAATGATGTCACCATCCATTAGTAAACACATCCTGCTAAAAATAAATTTAAGAATCAAAATCTTGTATTGTCTGTTGTTTTTGAAAACTTGAAGAGGAAGAATTCTGTAAATACTCCTGCCAAATCTCTGCTATTTTCATCTATATTCTCACAAGCATTACTGAGTTTATGCCTGAGATGGATAAGTATTTATCCAGTGTCATTTCTTTTTCCTGAAGACTGAAATTTTCACATGGTTGTTCCTAAAACTCTCACATTCTTTCAGTGAAATAATTCAAAATTCCCAGTGCAGAAGCTTGGGGGTTGCTTGCATTGAAGCTGCCGTTTCCAAAAGGAAAAAGTGAAAACAAGACTTTCAGCCTTTTGCTTTTTAACACTGTTGGGTTTACATGATCAGAAATGAGAAGTGATGAATGTGGGACTTCTCCTTTCCAAGCACAATAGAAAAATTTTCACCTTATTAGCTAACATAGAGAAGGTGTGCTTTATAATTGCGCTTAGGCCCCTTTATAGCCCCCCTCAAATTTAGGATCATGCTAAGGAGTCTGTTCCCTTCACTTTTGGTAGTTTTAAAGCAGTATAAATGTTTAAGGTTCAGTGTACTGTGGCTCCAGCTAGGATTTCTAGCTAGATAGGATTCTGTCTATTAGAGAAAGTGGAATTTTTTACAGAAATATTTTTGTGGAACACTTTTTTTCTGAAGCCTTTGACTAATATGATTCCTGTTTTCTACTACTTTGGTTGACTTTTCCCCTCTCTCCCTCCATGTTGTATCTGCCTCCTATCTCCCTGCTCATCCCCTAGTTTTTGAACAAAAATAGTGGTTGGTCTCTTGGTGTCACTGAAGGATAAAATGAGATTTTTATGTTATACAGGAACAAGGAATTTGGTACATTAATTGATACCCAGATCTGAGTATCAGTTTGGCTCATGTCCTTTTGATAAGACTGTCCTGGTATTCTAGAATTAATATGGCCTTAAAAGTGACATGAACAAAAGAAGTACTTGAATTATTGTTCTCTCATGTTTCTTTGCATTTACTTCTCCCTCCCACGGTCTCCTGGATTATAGAGTGATTAGTCTCTTACCAAATTTCAGATAAAAGGTTCGATAGTTGGACATCTTATGTGACTCATGAACAGGTGTAAGTAGGGGATAACAAGACACCATCTCACCTTCATTTTGACCTTATGGAAAGAGGTGGTATTGCTACACTTGGCATATAGTGGATATACAGTTTCTTGCATACTTCTATCAGTTTACCACTTTAAATTTGGGAATATCTTGTCACTAGATTCAAAGTTTTGTGAGGGAAGTGCTACTCTGGAAAGCCTGTTGTCATTTAGCAGCTTGCCTTTAATTAAAACAGTTAATGCTGCTATCTTGCATTTCTACAGATCTGTAAGCAGTATTCATATTCTTACACTCACACATCTGGTTTTAATTGTGGTTTATTAGCATGTTGAGAGAATATGATATATTCAATGCACATTTATTTCATGATTGAGCTTTTTTGGCTCCATATAGCTTGATTTATCTTCCTAAAGGTTTTAATTTTGTCTTGGAATTTTACAGATAAACAGCAAGCAGTTAGTCAGCCTTGACTTTAGCTCTGGATTTAAAAGACTCTTTTTTTTCCTGCTCAGTTCACACATAATGGTTTCAAATGTAGAAAAAAATATTAAGCAAACAGTTTAGGTCTGGCAGTAGTATAACAGGCCTCTTATCCTTAAGGTTTTTTTTTCAATACCAAACTGGGTTGGTATTATTGTCTACTGTTAGACAATAGCCTAACATGTTATCATAGGGTGTAGGGCTTTCCTTGCTAGCTTTTTTTTTTTTTTTTTTTTCTTTAAACCCCTTATTCATACTTAGTATGTTAGTATGTCAGCTTTTTTTCCTCAGTGACAGAGTACTTAGGGTAATATATTCCATTATACGTTGTATTTTTCAAGTCCGCTTCTGGTAATTTGAATTCATTTTTCATAACCTTGCAGCTGAGCACCTAAATTATTTTACTGAATTTTGGTTGAAGATTGATTTGTAGGATGAGCCCTACATTGCCTTTTGTTATGGGGTGGAGTTTGCAGCATTGAAGGTGATCTGCAATTCCATAAATGTGGCATAGCGCAGTAACTCAAGTTATTCTGGATTTGGAGCTGAGCAGTTAACAGTGCAGTGATTACAGAACTGGTAACTGGAAGGTATCAGGAAGTGGTCAGTAAGGTTCATCCAAACCCACTAAGACTGTTTTAAGATCTGATACGTGCTTGGAAATAGTACCTGATAGTGGTACAAACAGACCATATTGTGTGATCTCTTGACATGGTGAAACATTGTATTCATTTTTGTTCAAGATAGCAGCTTCAAAAATTGAAGCTGACTTGGCAGAATTTCCAGTTCAGGGAATATATGACTTCTACTGAAGGAAGTCTTTTGAGTCGAGGCAGATATTCTTGGGCTGAGGAGAACGTGACTATGGATCTTTTCTTTTTATAATACAGGGGGGAAAGCCTTTGCCGAAATTACTTTCTTTCTCTAGTGGCCCAGTTCCAAGTAAGTTGCACTGGTTTTCAAAGAAATGTGTGTAGCTGCACCATCAGGAAAGAAATGTAGGGTAAAGATCTCTAATGGGCATATTCTTTCTGTTCTGGCTCTCCCTAGCTTGCTGTGCATGAATTGAAATGTAATTCAGGAACAGGCCACTATGCTTAGATATTTGTGTAGATTGGTTGAAATCCCTTGCTTATAGGTTGGCCATTTGAACTGCCATTTGAGAGGGTTTGTGTAGTGTAAATGCTTTATTAAGAGTTTCACAGTGCAAATCTTTTACTGAATACCAACACTGGGGTTGTGTTTTGTAAAAACCAAAACTAAATTTCAGTAAGATCAGTAGTTTGGATTATCAACCCAAAGGTGACTGGGGAGAATTAAGTGCTCACTGAAATAGAAATTTCTCCTTAAGGTTTATTTAGTTAGAAGTTAAGGTGAGGGCATGTTTAAAATAAGACATAGGTTGCATATCTTATTTGCAGTGGAAGTAGGCTTGCTAGGTGTTCTTTCTTACAAGTTGCTGACCTACCTTTCAGATGTGGTTTCTTACTTTCCAGAAGCACTTTTTTTAGTGACAGAAGATAAACTTGTAGAGTTTTGTAGAAGTAATTTGCAAGACTAGTGGAGAACAGCAGCCCTTATGTCAAACACAACAAAGCAAAGTCGAATGGTCCGTGCATTTTGTTCCCTTGTGTTATACCCATTCAGTGAGAATAATGCTAATTTGACCCATTTTCATAACAAACTTACAACCTCTCTGTATTTGAGCAATAAATATACTTCTTTCATAAAGTGACTTAATGACTGCAGCATCAGATCCCATAGTATAGAGTTACTCAGTTTGCACCTGAAAGATTAGACTTCACAGCTCAAAGTTGGCATTCAAAGCAGCAGAAACACTTGAAGGCTTCCTCCTTTTATATTGACTTATCAGATATTTACATATAAATCCTGGCTTTTCTATCAGATTGAGCAGGTTGAAGGCTGTACTTCACTCATCCTTGTTAAATAAAGATAACCTTTTGCTTCAGTTCACCACAATTTAAAGCATTGTTTGTCATTCAAGATATTCTGGTTTTGAAACAAGGTAATAAAACTGTTACAGGTGTTATTTTTTTTTATCTAATTTACTATTATTTGTTTAGGGTGAGATCTTTTAGCTTTCATTCTGCAACTTACCTCTTAGTTTTTATTGAAAGGGGAGGGGGAAAGAGTATATATGTTTGTGATATCACAAGATACCAGGAACTTTATTACCCTTGAAGTGCGTTTTGAATTCATTATAAAAATACTGAGAGAAGATACTGGACTTGCCTAGGTAGTACTTGCTGTTGTTTGTGAGACTTCTAGCCAGAATGTTCCTGGCTATTGCAAGCCAAAAATGAATGGATCTATTTGTGTCATCCTCAGAAGAACAAGTTTTGCAGGTATGTAAAACCTTGTGCAAACATCTGAGATGATGGGAAATTGTAAAGGGAATAATCAGTGCTCTGACTTAGGTTTTTTGAAGGATAGCTGTAGATTAGCAAGTGACTTTTCTGTAGTGCATTCTGCAGTAGATATTTCCTTTGCTTTGAGCAGGAGTTTGATGGACTAAAAAGAAAACCTGGATATAAGAAAATTATGTAGGAAATACTGATACTGTAGTGCCTGTATGTCAGTAGTAGCAGTGAGGTTTTTCAAGTTCAGTCTATCTTTTCTGCAACCCTTAATTTCTGGCAGTAATACTGTTATTGTCTAAATATTTTTGTTAAAAATCTGATCTTTGTGTTTCTGAGCTTACTAAATGTAAAGGTTTTTTTTTTTTTTTAATCTGTATTTTGAATACAAAGTCAGCATAACTGTAAACCCTGCATGTATCCCTCCCACAATTAGAAGCTTTTGGAATTATTTGTTGAAGCAGCTATAAACTCTAAATAGGAACATAAGACCACACTGAATGGTAGGTAGTCATTCTAGACAGACTAAACATCAGTCTTTCTGCATGGGACTGACCAAGGAAACATTCATAATCTAGTTTCAAAAAACCCTTGATGTTAAGGCTGAAAAAGGAGAGGGAAGGGAGGGTTTTGGAAAGCTCTGCTTCACAATTTGAGATGACTTGTATGAAAAAGCTGAATCAAAATAGGTTGCTTTAGCTTATGTCTTCTGGTAGTTTCATTTAATAGGAAAATAAGCCCATGTGAATTTGAAGATAACTGCAGTTTACTCAACAGCAGTGCTCCTTAGAGTTCTCTGTAAATAGAGATCTCTGTAAATGCCCGCACTAAAACCTGTGTTGTTGGGCTGATACTCAAAAGTTGCTTTACAGCTTTTACAGTTTGCTTTTTTATTTATTTTAATTTTTCTGCTATCACTAAGATCTAGAAACTTCATTATAAGTAAGGGTTTTTTTGGTAAATGAGGTTCTATGTGAAGTTAAAAAGAAGGACCATGCTCAAGTTACACTTCATTATGACCTATAACAGTAGTTACATTTTTTTTGCTGCATTTTTAATAATGTTTGTCCTGGTTGATTGGAAGGGCTGATGAGAACTGCTCGCAGAAATCTCTAACAGAATAAGGAAGAGAAATGGCTAGAACATCAGCCTGCTTTTTTTTCAGTCTTACTGAAACAACACAAAACAGATTTTATTCTACAGCAGACTTCTGATGTTTTCACCTAAAACCATTCTTCTTCCATAGAAGAAGAAATTTGTGTAAAATCCAATGTAGAATCCAATAGTGGCACTCGTACTGTTGTGAACAGAGCTGATACCTTTTAGATAATTTGATTGTACAGAGCAAGGAAAGTCTTCAGGTGGACAGCAAATAGCTGTGAGATGGCATTTAAAGAAAATATGCATCCAGTTACTGTAGATCTTTGGCAGTGTGCTGATATCTCAGTGTTTTCACATTTACGTAGGAAAATAATTAATCTTACATAATGGTCTGAGGCGGCAAATACTGTCAGAGCCTATTAATGAAATAATGTATGGCATTTCATGTATTTAAAGTCAGCATAGGGGAAAGTAAGAAATGTTAACTTGTGCAAAGTGATTAGGAATTTAGGTGCCATCTAATTGCAAAAACCTGTTTGCATTTAAAAAAGCATTATTAAGAGTGAAATACTTCTCGTTTTGAATCAACATTTTGTTGTGTATGAGAACAGTGCACTTTTCCATGTGGGCTTTTTGTTTGTTTGGCTTTTTTTGTTACTTTTTGGGGGTTTTGTGTGGTTTTGTAATTTATTTTTTTATTTAAGACCAGAGCTTTAATTGGAATTTGTCTACCACTAAGCCCATCAGGTGTGGGTTAAATATCACTGGAAATAATAAGAACATTCAAGAATACATATGACTCTTTCATGATGGATCAGTTTTTAGTTTTAATAATTTTTTGGTCAAAATTGAGCTCGTGAATCAAAATGAAGGACTTAGTAGTTGAATGGCTCTAATCAGGAGCCAAAGCTATTATGTTTTTCTAGTTTAAAGTCATTATGATCTTCTGTAATGGTGCTACTAATCTAGTCACAGGGTTTATTGTGATGTTGCAGGCAGCATCCATCTTTTCAGCTAAGGCTAAATGTAGAGAGCAGAAATAGTCTTCAGTAGGACTCACGGTGAAACTGAATTTTACAAATCAAAACCACCAAACTACCACAGTTACACTAATGTCTTCATATAGTAAACCTGGGGAATTTACTTCAAAATATCCAGACTTAAAAAAAAAAAGAGAAGTTTATCCTCATTCCTAAAAAGCTTTGAAAGTAGTAGGCCACTTCATGGTGCAGTAGGTCAAGAGAAAAGATGAAAACTGTTAGGTGACATAATTCTTAGCTGAACTGTGCTGAAAAAAACAGTTCTTAAAAACTGTATCTTTCTGTTAAAGCTCATTGGTGAAATACAGAACTTTGGGTAATGTTTCCTTTCAGGTAGTAGCAACTGTTGTTTAATTTTTCCCCTGGCACCTTATTTCAAAATGTGTTGAGAATTTGGGTTATTTTTTTCATACCTGGATTCCTCTCATTGATTGGGGTATGGTACATGTGTCTGTGGAGTGGAGAGAACAACTTGGAAGTGAGAGTTGAGGCTGAGGACCATGTTGAAACACCAGCTTTCTTTGAGTCCTTTGGAGCTGTATTAGTTATTCTGGGCAGTGTGATGTAAGAGCAGTTGATGCTGTTTTAGCAGCAGTGACAAAACAACCTATCCCACAGCTGTTGTTCTTGCTGAGAATATTTCTTAGCCAGGAGGAAATAAAAGTTGTCACGGAGTACTCACCACCACCTGATAAGTGTGTAAGGTGGTTCTTACACTTGCCTTAAAACTTTATTCCAAACGAAAGGATTAGCCACAGTGAATTTTGCATTTGACTGAAGCAGTTGTGGTATTTGTCAGTTCTGCTGAAAGTAAAGAATATTGTATTAATCTAATATGTAGTTGGTAAAGTTTTTCCACTGCCAAAGTTTGAAATGCTGTGGACTAAAATTGGTTGAAATACGGAGGAGCAGAATGCAGAGAAACAACTCAGGATGATGTATAAATCCTGTAAATGAACTCCATGTTGTCTTGGAATTTCATTTTATTTATATAGTATGAAGATATATCTCTGACATAAAAAGTGCATAAAGTTGACTTTATTAGAGAGGGCAAAATATTTTTGTAGTATTTCTCAGTTACTGCTGGCAGTGATTGAGAGAAGAGGAAAGAGTGTATTGCAGTTACATAAGGCTTACAGATATTGTCCAATTTTCTGTGAGACTTGACTGTTGCAATAAATGTTGCCAGTCATATAAATTATTTTCTTTGGCAGAGAAATAATCCTAATTATTTAGCTCTTAAAAGTTTGATTAAATTACTTCTGTGAATATGTAGAGAGAAGAGAGGCCCAGAGGACTATCCTAGTCAGCCTACGGAACATGGAACCAGCCATAACCTCCTCTGCTCTTTGCCACAATAGTTGGGTGATGTAGAAGACATCAAGGGATTTGGGGTGAAAAGGGGAGAGTTGGAGGGCACGCACTGGCTGGGAGTTACTGTGGGATGGAGAATTGGACTAACTGGGATGGAGTCAGAACATTTGGCGCTACTGTGGGTGTAAAATAGTTGTCTGAAGTAATAACATTGAAACAATGTTTCTCTGAAAGTAAGTAATCTAAGAAAGCAGTATTTGAGGTGTTCTCTCCCAATACCACTAGCTGTTTTATTTTCTTTCCTGATTCAGTGTTACATTTCTTTTTTTCACAAAAGCATCTTTATTTAATTTCCTTCATCTGTGAAGCTGTCATCACAGCAGCCTCTTATATTCTGACTGAGTTGGTAATTTAGAAATATATTATTAATTCAATTTAATTATAAAACTCCCCAGCCTTTTGCACACTAGGATGATAACCCTATTATCTAGTAGAGTACACCCTTTCATCACAAAGAGAAGAAAAACCTGCCATTTACAACTTTTTGAACTTGAATAAGATATTCAGAATTCGAAGTGAGATGGTACATACATCAATGAAAACCTTTTGAACTTTTTGTTAGTATCAAAAAGGAATTTTTGTTTCTTCTTTTTCTGCACTTCAACACTGCCAAACTGGAAAGGATGCACTTTAGGTCAGTGTAGTGAGGATGGTATTCTTGAGGGCCATAAGTAGGAGAGGAACACATTGCAAAGTGTTAGGCAGAGACCAGTTTGTTACATTTTGGTTAGTGGAGGAAATAAGGACTCTGATGAGATAAAGGACTGTTGAGAACATTATCTGCCCCAGGCCTTCTCTCCCTGCATCAGGCTTATTTCTCAGTGCAGAAGCGATGCACTCTCTCCATAGTTAAGTTTATGTTCCTTAGTAGCCACATAATTTTTAAATGGGGATGAGAGAAGTAGGAGAAATGCCACATGCTTTCTAAAATAATTGGAGATGTTACTGTAGCTGTGCACCAGAGGGCTGGGATATTCATCACTGTTTCATCAGATTATCTAGCACAAATCCTGAAGTATTTCAAACTATTTTGTGCGTCTGATTTAAGTGTAGCCTGATGTTGACAAATAGATAGAAGTCACTGTAAAATTTAATTTTTGATTTTCACAAAAGTTAGACATTTTCTTCTACATTTTAGTGGTTTGTTTTTTTTCTTCCTCCCCATGCATCCAAACCTAATTTTTTATGTTGCTTTGTAGAGGTGTGGAGAATTGGTTGTGTAGTCAGCACATGCAACAGTTTAAAGCTTGGCTGCTAGCAGAATTTAGGGTAGAAAATGTATAGTGGCTGCTTAGTACATTGAAAGACAGTCAGATTTGAAGAACAGAATTGAAAGTTGGAGATAGCATAGAGAATTGAGTTCCACCCTTCAAAAGACCATTATTTTAAGGTCAGTTCTTAAAATAGAACTTGAGGAATATGTCAAAAGTAGCAGTAAAATGTGAAGAGTCCTGGAGAACCAAGATTGACATCTGATGGTGGTCTTACAGGTTAAGTACATGCTTATTGGGCTCTGTTTCCTCAAATGTTAGGTTGTCATGACCACTTTTGCATTCCTAATTATGTATTTCTTCTTTTGTTTTCCATCAGTCAGTATAAAGGTTCATTTTACTCCAGCCCAAATACTTTGTTGGACAACAAAGGAGGTAGAGGGGTGTCATTGTTTTTACCACAGTTATTTATGCCTTTAAACAGTTCTCAGATTTTATGTGGAACACTGAGCTCCTTATAACTTCTTTAAAGACAAGCCTCAGAACTGTCATGTTCTCAGTAAATGTCAGCCCTTTGATCTCGAAGAAGGTAGAAAGGCTGGAGACAGCAGATGGTGTAACTCCCCCGAGTGTTACACTTGGCAGTGTTTCAAACACACAAAGTTTTGATGTAATTTATTTCTAGGTTGCTAGTAGCTACCAGAATAGGAGGACTGATTCTACAGAGGCAGTAGGAATGAAATCAGTAATTTTCTGCATCACATCCCTATTTGCTAGTTGTCATGACCCATCACTTTATTTCTTCTTTTGTGCACTGTCATGTTTTCTGCATTCTCCTCAAACCATGGGCACCAAACCAGAGACCATTGAGAACATTGCATTCATAGAGAATCTCCTTTTTTTTCTGCATCCCTCCACCTTGTCTCTACTGTCCTACACATCTAGACTCAACAGTGAAAGCTGGAGCTCTTCATTGCCCAAGATTTCAGAGTATAAAGGCGAAGCCAAGTTTAAATTCTTGACATGTTCTAGAAACATAAAATTTCTCATACTAAGTTACCTGTTTTCTGGTGGAGATAATTGACATCCTTCAGCTCTCCTGGGCCATGGGCAGAAGGTGGTAGCTGTAGCTCAAAAGGCCAGCATATTTGATAGATAAATTTGGTGAGCTGTGCCATCATCAACTTTGTTTCAGAGTATTTGTCATCCAGAGGACATCAGGGTTTTTGTTAAACTGATACTCAGTGCATAGCTTCCAGTCATATCTGTTTAGTCTTACTCATCTATGTTCCATAGTAACCAGTGTGAGAGATGCTGGATAAGTGCCAGTAGATCATGATTTCCTCTTTCCTCATTTTCTGTCTTCCACTGACACGACTTCTGTTGTGACAAATTTTTGTTGCTGCTGGGTTTTTTTAAATGGTGGTACATTAAACAGTCATTAGTTTTACATCTAGGATTTAAATCTAGGAGCTGTACCACTGTAATTAGTATTTTATACAGTGATTGTTTAAACAAAACAATTTAGCATTCCATCTTGAAAGCCAGACATTTCTTGTGTTTGCTGTCACAGGTCATGTAGTGAATAGAGTGCCATTTCCAGTAGAGAAACGTGCCATAAGATGATATTAGATGAAGTTTCTGTGGAGAGCATTAAATTCTGTGTGTGTGTATACCTGTTGTTTGCTTTCTTGGTGATAACACAACTACTACACTTAGCTTATCTGAAAATGTAGGAATGGAAGGTCCCTAAGTATAATAATATTATGTGTGGAAGAAATCAAGCATTCTTGCTCAATCAGTGTTATCTCACAGATGTTTTATACTAAGGCTGAAAGATTGTGGAATAAAGCAGTGATGCAGGTGCAAACCCAAAGCAGAAAGTACAGTCACTACACATAGGTTTGGTTTTGAGAACCTGCTTGAACTTTTTCAGACAACACATTCTTAAGAACCAGTAATTCCTGGTTTTCTGGATTTCTTCTTGTACAATAGTGCTGTCTTAGAACACGGCAGGAAGAAATTTAAAATGGCTAGGCTATCCTCCAGACAGTATTTAAAACACTACTCCTTTGGCTTCCTAGCTAGCTTCTCACCTGTAATTTATATGGATTGTTAATGCATTCCCTTACTGTAGTGCCTGTAAAGGGAAGTCATCCTAATGTCATTGAAAATGTAATCTGCAGCTGTTTTGTATCCATGTTCTCAGCATTTCTAGAAAAGAGCACCTCGAATCTTTTTTACCTTCTGGCTGATTAGTGTCTTCTGCTTTGTGCAAAGAGAAGAATCCACTTTTCTGGAACACCAAGGTCTTCCTTTTTTTTCCCAATCCACACACCAGTAGAGTTGTTGTGCTTTGTACTTAGTCCTTGAGTCCCAAAAGTATGCTGCTTTATTATTTGGCTAATCAGTGTTATTAATATTGGATCATGCAACTGCTTTTAAGCCAGTTGAAAATGGTTGTGTTAATCCATAGATAAACCACAAAATTGTTATTAGCATAATTTTTTTTCAACTCTAACAGTTTAAGATAGAGAGGTTTCCTCTCACTGCTGACTAGGAGCATCTCACTTACTCTGTTAGTGTCCTCTGCACTCTGTGTGTGCATATATAAGTCAGCAACTATCCTAGCCCCAAATCCTTGAAGCCATGCTCAATAGCAGCTGCTGTAGTCAGTGGAAAATTGAGGTTCTTTTGCAGCATGATCAGAAAAATTGTATGTGCTCAATGGCAGCTGTAGGTTTCAACCTTATGTTTCTGTTAAATAGTAAGCAATAATTCTTAGGCTTCTGAGGGTAAATCTGTATGTGGGCTGTAGAATAATCTTGGTCACTTGAACTTCGGGTTGGGATTTACCTGAAAGTATTCATTGTCTCCTTGAATCTGAATAGCTAACATCCAGTTAGGTTTATAACTAAAATAGCAAGAGAGTTTACAGAAGGTACACTTAAATATTCCAAGAGTAATAAAGGCTGATGTTCATAATGTAGGTTTTACAATCTTCAGTTATGAAATGGTGAGTACAAACTCCAGATTTGCATCTTTCAATGTAATTGATAAAGGCTTACCATTTAAGAATATATATTTTGAATTTAAGAAGTCATAAATGTTTTATGTGATGTAAGACTTAGAACATATTTATTTTCTGCATGCGAGCCAGTGCCCAAATTTCAGTAGGAGGAGGTTGCTGGAAAATACTGAATTCATTAGGGCTCCAGTGAAAACAAAGCTACTGGTGGAAAACATACCACCACAGACAAACTGTTGTGAGGGTCAGCAGGCAGGCTCTTCGTACTGCAGTAGGAGGGAGGAATACTGTGCAATTCTGAGAATGCTGTGAAGTCCAGAGTCTCACTGAAATAATTTCCTCAGGAGACACATTCTTCATGTCCCTCAAAATGTTTAATGGCAGAGAAGTTTTCTCTTCTGCTGTTGCATACAGACATACTTGTTAAAGCATGTTGCTTACTTTTTCATGGCACACGTGTGATTACCAGTGTTTTTTCTTACAACATTGCAGTAGCTAGCATGCTTTTATATTATGTCAGACAGCTTTTAACATGTTGCACAATGAACTTTCTCCTCCAAACTTCAGTTCATTTGGAAACATAATGAAATATGCCCTACAGTTGCAGCTTTCCACCTACACGTTTTACTGTGGGGAGAGGTTTTTTGCTGTTTTTATTTGATCCTGTGGTCTTGACTCCTCTTGATTAGATAGCTATGAGCAATCACTTTCCCTGAACAGTGGCAAAAAGATGGGTTTTTTTAGCTGTGGAAGTGGGGGACAGATGTGTCTTTTCTGCTCCATCAGCAGTTACTTGCCGTTTCAGCATGGGTTCCTCTGCTATGCTATTGCACCATCAAAAACCAGCTAGAGATGGCTGGGCATCACTGAGGGACTCATTGGGGCTCATTGTTGAGCCTGTCAGCCTGTGGTGCCTGGCTAGCCTGGTTTTGAGGGGTGTCAGTAGAGAAACTACCTTTTACTTTATAGGGCAAGCCCTTTAAAAAAAATAGTAAAAATTTGAAATGCATGGTGACTTGTATGATTATTCTTTAAGATGGTATCTTGTGTGCAAATTTTTACATTTTATTGTAAGTCACGGCCAAATAGTAAATAATTTTGTTATGTTTCCCACCCTATGTGGAGAAAGGTTGCCTTTTCCCATGACATTGCATTGCAGAGTAATAGGAAAGTGGCACACCCAGGCCTAATACTCAGTCCCTCTACCTCATGACAACATAGGCTGGGAACATATACCCAGATGGCATTTCCGTAGTTCTTCATGAACACACACTCTAGCCTGCCACAGATCATGTCCAGCACACAGAAATCTTAAACAGGTCTTGACAGGCAGATTTTGCTGTGCCAGCCAGTCAATCCAGCTCTTGCCTGAACATCAGTTGCAGGTTCAGACCTGCTGGTTTTGTTTCCCTTGTCGTCACGTGCTGGGTGTACTTTATTTTTATTTTTCTTTCAGACTTCCCATTTACAAGAGATCTGGAAACATGAGTCTATGGAGAGACCAGCCTTAAAGGTTTTAAGAACAAATAGGGATAGACCATTAATAAAAAAGTTCTTAAATTGCTACACTAGCCATGTATACTGGATTTGTATTCAATTCCGTTTGCTACCATGGTAAGCCCTTTTCTGCAGCAAGAGTGCTGTTTCCATTGCTACTTCAGGTCTTGTTTTCTGAGAGAATTTGAAGCAGCTCACCAGTGAAATTAGACATGTCTTTACTTTGGATGTTAATTTGGACAGCAAATCTGCTAAACCCCTGCTTTTCTAAGACATTGTCAAGAAAACCAACTTTTAAAAAGAGAGGTTGTGCAAGTTCTTTTTTTAGGCTGTGCAACTGGAAGTAGAGCCTGAGGTTTTCTCTAGAACCCTTGGTGCAAATTTACAGCAGTATCAAGTTTGTGAGAGCAGATTTAGTGTGAAGAAGAGAGAAGATTGAAGTGTCTGTCATGCAAGAAACTCAGGGTAATGAACTTAGTGAAAATATACCTAAGTGACTTGCATTTTAACATGCAAGAAGCACATGGCAAAAAAAGGAATTTAAGTGATTTACTGCTTTGTATAATTCTATTTCTTTTGACACTATGTAAACATGAAGACCGAAGGAATTGCTTGCATCATTTCTTTTTTTCCTCCCAGTAACAAGTTTACTGAATTACTCATCATTTTGTTTGCAAATATCTTAGTAGTAAATTACTGTAACAACATTTTACTTACTAAGTTTGCCTCATGACCTGATCTTCCGAGGTCATTTCATCCACAACTGGACAGGAATACAGACATACAGAATGGAAACTCCCACAGATACTCCTAGAGTTCTATATAAACCGGGATAATGATTTTAAATATCATTTTAGTGAACTATAGGTGGCTTGAATGAAAGAAAGGTGCTTTAAAGAGCTAAGATATTTTAGATTGAAATGATGTTGTAGCACTAAGCGTGACAAGTTCAAGAAGTGTTTGGACAATGCTCTCAGGCACAATGGTGTGACTCTTGGGGATGGTCCTGGGCAGGAGTTGGACTCAGTAATCCCTGTGGGTCCCTCCCAACTCACCAAAATTCTGTAATTCTGTGATTGCTAACCTGGGATACATGTTTTATCAGTAGATCACAGAAAGATGTGCATTAGTCAGGTTATTGTAATCTGTAGGCTTTTAGGGAACAATATAGTTCATGATGGGAAAGAAGAGTTGCAAAAAACACTGTAAATATCTTTCCATGTTCTTTGTAATGTTGTTTACTTGTTCTGTCTTCTGCTCTCTCTCTAAACCTTTTTTTCCCTCTGATTTCTCATAATTTCTTCCCTGACAACTTCTTTTTTCACCTTTTTTGTTATAAAATAAAACCAGCTATTTGAGCAATCTGGAATTGGGTAAAAATTTCAGCAATTTGGAATTGGATTTTTAAAACGTAAAAAACGTGTGGGTGTGCCAGATTTGCTGCCTGAAATTGGTTGATTGATAAGGGACTTTCTCATTCTGAATTTTTCTTGGAATTGTTCTGTGCTCTCTATTGGTATAACTTTTCTAATGCAGTTTTTTCTAGTCATAATATTTTATTTATTTATAATATTTTTACAATATTTTAAAGCTTGAGGGTAAGCGCTTTCTTTAAAAGCACTTTTTTCCTACATTTTTTTTAAATTATAGAACTTGTATCTATATGCATTTTTTCAAAATTTAGATTATGATTCTTTTTGGTCATGGAAGAGGTGCAATTGTTGACTTGCTTCATGCATAGTAGAGTTTTCACTGGAGATACTCCTGCAGGGTGTGTGAGGGGCAAGTCAATCAGAATATCTATTGCTGCTGTGTAGTTCTCCTTTGCCGCTTTACCTTTGTTATGCTCCCATCCCCATTGCAGAGCAGAGCATCTGAAATACCTATTTCACACAAAATGAGAGAAAAACACAGAAATCACCACGCAGCATATCAACAATTTGTCTTACAGAATTGCTCTAATTAGTCATGTAAACTTTAGTTTCAGTTATCAGTTGACACTAGGCATATTCAACTGCAGTTAAGCAAATCAGGCCTGGGAATGCTGATCTTTGAGCTGTAACTTAATGCTCCTCTTGAGAATCCAGGTATCTAAAATGGATGGTTCAACCTAGTTAATGAAGCTGTGAGAATGAGTTGACAAGTGTAATATGAAACTGTCTAGCTGATGAAATTCATTAGAATTTTGGAAACAAACACATATTGGATGGCCCATAGCATTTTTTGACTTCCTTTGAGAACTGTCATTAAAAATCTTTAAAAATCACATGCTTTTAAAGTAAGACTGTTTTGAAATTTAAGGTGGCTGTCTTTCACAGCTCTTTGTTTGGGTTGGATAGGAATGATTTATGAACTTAGAAAAGATGGACATGAATTATTAAAAAAAAAAGGTAGTTGGAAGAACTTCTTCAAAATGTCCAAAACCAGTTTTGCACAGATAGACCCTACACTGATAGATTATTTAAATGAACAAGGTCACCAGTGTGGGCTTATCTGTAGCAGAAATTTGGGGTCCTCTATCTTCGCTGCCTTTATTCATTTCACCCTAAATAAAGCTAATACCCAATCTTAGGTCACTAGAATGCTTTCTCATTTTCTTTCTTGCCCCCACATTAACACTGAGTGATTCTATACTGCAGCTGCAACAGCTATATGTGTTACTCTGCTTTAAGTTCTATGCTCCTTGGATTAGACTGCTACTAGTGCTTAGCCTTGCTACAATAAAACTAGGTGTTATACTTCTATATTACATAGATCTGTCTTTGATAAAGATCTGAGAGAGTTGTGACCTGGCTAGCAATAGATAAATCCCTCCTAGTGACCTGCAGTGTTAATTTTCATTCTCAGATTCACTGTCATCTTTAAAATAAGTACAAGTAGTCTTAGCTTTACAGCAGTTTCATACTTTAAGATGTCCATTAGTGTCTGCTAAATAATGAACTACTCAGTCCGCGTTTTTGCGGTTCAACACTTATGAGAGTTGCACATGTGAAATCTGAATTTGGAACTGAGACTGTTGGAATGACCTACAGGGAAGGGATGCATGAACTGAGGAACATGCATCTGACACATCCAAATTTTTACAGTTCATCTCTTAGGTACAGTAAATATTTGAGCCTGAAGACTTTGCACAGCTCTTCTTAAATACATTGTTAAAGGCATGCTTTTCGAATAGACCATCAAAATTCTTCACTCATTTTAAATTCTTATAAAATTAAACACTTACCGTTTAATTTGGATTTCATGTACATCTTCTATGAATAGGTGAAACTTCCAAAAGCTATCTATAAGCCTCCAGCCATTTAATTTTTTTTCTTATTTTTAAAACTGTTCTGCTTTATTCCTTGTGTGCCTGTGCAGAGTAGCAACTTGAGTATTTGAGCAAAATTGCTCAGAATTGTTCTGAAATACTTGATTACTTATCATCAAAAGTTCTCCAAAGCTTCATTCTGTCAGCCAGTGTTTGAAACTTAAGAATTCAGCATAATTTAAGCATCTCTTGGAAGTGTGTAGCTTTGAATTTATTATAATGGCCAAATGAATGCTGTATCAGATAATAAAACACAAGTAGACCAAGTGTAACCTCAGGCAGGCATCTTTCATTTCAGCTGCTGCTCATATCTGCCATCCTGGAATGCTTTAAATTAAATCATAGTCCTATAGAGATTGACTAATTAAATCGATGTCTTTATATAGTAATATATTTTATAAATTAATATTCATCACCCTGGACCTTTTATCCTTTTATGATTGAGGGAAGATAAATATAAACTAAGCCAGCCTAGTAATATCCCTGCTAATTAGGTTTACTCATAGAATCATCAAGATTCGAAGAGACCTTCAAGCCAATCTAGTCCAACTGTCCACTCAGCTCTTCCACTGTAACCCCTAAACCACATCACCCACTACCAGATCCAAGTGCCTCTTGAACAGCTCCAGGCATGGTGACTCCATCACCTCCCTGAAGGCTTGCAAATCCTGTTTTATTTTCTTCTACTTTTCCAAATATTGAGCAACTTTTTGGCAACACAATCTTCAACAGAAAGGCTAAAGACAAGTTTATAATTAAATAGTATTAAAAATTAGCTTTGAGTTAAGTAATTTATGTTTTTTTTCAAATTATTATAAAATGGGGAAATCCTTTTATCTGAGGGGACATGCATTTTAATATACTAATGAAAATGAACTTGAATTTAATGAAATTAGAAGCCTTTAGGTAAAAATCTTAATTTTATTATGCTCATCAGAGATTATTTAAAACATTACTAACTTCTGTGAAGATGTCTGCTAGAGAGTTTTCCAGCCTGGGCTAAAGAAGACTTCTGCAATTGCAACCATGTGCAGTTGTTCTTTATGCTGGCCATGTGCTGCTTGGCCCCTTGCTGTCTGTGATGTGCAAACTTCTTCCATGGGTGGGTTGTCCATGGCTCCCATGTATCTAAATAATGGGGAGATGGGAGCCAATGGGTTTGAATGCAGAACTTGGATAAACTCATATGGAACTTGGCACCAGAAGCTGTGAAGATTAAGAAGGGATCCAGGACTAGACATTACAGTAAAGAATGGAATAAGAGATTAGCTGGCTGAGAAGGGAATGACCAGCCAGAAGGATGTAATGCCATGTAGCACTGAAATAAACTGGAATTCATTTGGACTAAGACAATGGAAACAAAAACTGATGTGAGGTAATAAATCTGATGAAGATATTATATAGGTGGAGAATAGCGACAGGCCAGGTATAGGACTGGGAAGAAACAGGGGTAACCAGAACTTTAGAGAGACTGATAAATGGAGACCAGGACTGAAGAGGGAGAAATTTAGATCAGAATCTGAAAAGCTAGAAATGGGAAGAGATAGGCAAAAACCAGTTGCGAGTGTTTGTATTGTGTCAGAATAGAGCTGTGCTAGGAGTCTGAGAGGCATTGAATATCCTTCCTGGACAAAGGTTTGTTCTAGGAGCAATGTTCCAGGAATGGAGATGGAGACCAGGAGTCAAGGCTGCAGTGAATGAGATTTGAGATACTGTTTTAGGCTGGAAGAAGCTGGACAAAAATTGCATTTCAAGAAATAGGAAAAATAATTTATGGCCACTGAGAAGTAACACTTCAGATGGGAAGTGTCCTGATAAAATGCTTTGTTTCTATCAGCTACTGTTCCAGACAGGAATTTGTGGTTTGAAGGTCTGCAGTGTATTTCAGTGTATGCTGTACCACAGCATAACAGTTGATGCTAGGCAAAGTCACATAATCAAGCTTTCCCGATGGTCACTATTGTAGTTTGCGGGTTTCAGACTTCTCAGTTGATTGCTTCCTATTGCTTCACTTGCAGACAAGCTGAGGAGTCTGTAATACTTTAACTTAGGAAATTTCTTTGAAGTGTTAATTTGTTGGAAATTTTAAGTACTAGGAAAAATAAGATACCTGGAATTAGAGGATACATTTCATTTTCATCTGTCAGTTTAAAGTAGGTTTCTGAAGAATAAATTGTATTTTGTAATGGTGAATCTTGCCATTAAAAACCTGAGACTATTAGTAAATCTCTGCACAGAATAATGTGTACAGTGAGTAATGCTTGGGGCAGTGCATAGAACAAAATAAAATAAACAAAGCAGTCAACACATAGTTGCTCATTGCTTCAGTGCTATTTACTTAGTTCAAAACCTGGCAAGATCAAATGCAAAACAGTTAGATATTAACATATTTAAAAAGTTGAAGCTTGCTTCCAGAAATATCTTTTCTAGGAAGTAGGCAATGTGCAATGGAAGGTTAGCCAAGTCCATCCATTTCAAAGCTTGTCATAACTGTCCTTAGTTCTACCTTGTGTGTGAAGCTTATGGATATTGGTTCAGTCTTTAAAAGTTATTTCAGGGTTTCATTTATCCTAAACACTGGTAAATAGGTTTAGCTTCTAATTGTACTGGTGACAAATGTGAGTCATGCCAGATTTTTAAAGGCAGTGCAAAATTTAACCCTGCTGATCTGTTTTCCAAGGTGATAGTGAGGCTTACCTGAATCCTCAAAGTCTAGTTGTCAGTCTTCCTTGCAGAAAAATACCCAAACTGGGTGAGATAGAATCTAGCAAGGTAAGAGTCTATAAATAATGTGATTCTGAACTTCAGAATCTAGATATCAGGCCATCATGTGACATTTGCTTTCATCTGAACCTTTGAAGAGTTCTAGTAGTTTCTGCTCTGCTGGACACAGGACAGGAGAAACCTTTGCTCTGTGGTGCAGCTCTGACATCTGCACCTGAAACTGAAGGTTGGAATGGACCTAGAAAGTCAGAGATCTCAGTTTTAAATACTGTGTTCATACAGGCCATGGATACTGTTGTACACACATGCCCTCAACACCTTAAAAGCCTTTTAAACGTCTGGGTTTTGTTTTTCTGTATTGAAGTATTTATTTCCACCTTACCATTTTGTAGCTAACGAGGGTGCAGATTAAATACTTCTCTTTCCTGCAAACCTTTTATTCTTACTTTGCTATACATGTTCTACCACATGGTATTTTGTTGCATCCCATAGCCTCAGGGATCAGATGAAGGTTCAAAGACACATCAGTGTTATAAAGGTAAAGCATATATTTTATCTGTACCCCCTTCCTATTGCAAAATATCTTTATAAAGATCTATTGCATTTGGAAGGGAATATATTCTCTGCAGTGTACAGTTTGTTTGACCTGCCCACATTTTTATTATTTATGATGTCTGTAATGTCTAATCAAAAATTATTTGGCTTATTTGCCTGGTACTTCTTGATGGAGAATCACTATTAATCTAGATTCTGAATCCATATGTTATTAGCATTGCTTTCACAAATCATCCATATACACTGTCAAACAATGGAAATTGTAATAACTGGTGGGACTCTAATGAGCAAAATAAGTTTTAATTACCTCATAAACCTGCTTTTATGACTGGAAGTAAAAACAAATATTGCCTGAAAGTAGTGTTAGCTTAAGTCACTGGAGAAATTGAAGAGACCTTAATTCCAAACATCAGGTTGCCCATATATCCCAAAAGTGAGGTTCTCCATAGATAGGAAGAAATGCAAATTAAGCTCAGTGTAACAAAATAAAGCATCGTACTTCTGCCTGTCCTTGACTCTCTGAAATAAATATCTCAAATCTTGCCTCATTTATACAGGGGTAATTTGAAGTTTATCTTAAAATCAGCTTAGTGACAACCAAATTGAAATTCTCCATGAGGATTTCCACAGTTAAAAGTGTCAAAAACAGGATTAAATTGTTACTTGGTTGTATAATGTCCAGCATTTCTAATGGAGTAACGATATTAGAAATAACACCTAGATATCCCAGTTCCCACTTCTCTGCTTTCATTGTCACACTCTCAACATACACACTGAGGAAAAAGGTTGTAGGTACATGTGCATGCTATTATGATAAAACAGTAAAGGCTGTACATACAGTGAGTGTTGTTGATAATGAGTACTTAATGCTTGTATTCCAGCAGCCCAGGACTACTTAGTTCATGCCAGGACTATAATAACAGTTGTAAAAATACGCAAGCAAACCTTTCAGAAGAGACTAGTGGTTTTAAATAGAATCAAACTGTGAACAGCAGCTGCCTTGCAAATACCTCTAAAACTGCTGAGTCACTGTACTTGAAAATCAGTCCTCTTTTGGACTTGTTCACTAGTCATAAAAACTGGACATCTACGGTGATTTCTAGAATAGTTTCAGGAGTGTCATGGGAAATTAGGTGCTCTGGATAGGTGAATAATTTTTCTCTTTGTGGAAGAGGATTGCTGTGAACGTCTAACCTGTAGTTTCAGATCTCACATATGCTTTGGATTACCAAAATTGGATTAAAATTTCATTCTGTAATTTATACTGCATCAATAATATAATCAACTATAAAACCTTACTTTTTTTTTTTTTTTTTTTACTCTAGTTTTGCAGTAAAAACTTTGAGCAAATTTTCTCGGAGTTTCATATTTCTGAGAAGGCTTAAGGAACAAATTTTGTCTCCCTAGAGTGCATTACACCAGAGATGTTGTTGAGAGGAAGATGACTGTGTTATGTGGGAGACAAATTTATGAGAACATTTTCCTTAGTGAGGAAAAGGAACCTACTGTTAGTAGTATTGATCAAGCTGATAGTCACTAGGCAACAAGTCCCAGGCAGATTTATATGGAAAATGCTGGATGTCAGAAATGCAATGTTGTTATGGAAATGATTTATTATCAGCTAAAAGGAACTTCAAGAGAGTCAAGGAACTGACAATCTAATATAAGGCACCTTTCAGGTTTTGGAGTAAAGTCTAGCAAGAATATATCTGCTGGGTCTGTTGCTAAGTGACTGTGTCTGTTTGCCTAACTTCAGGCTTCAAGCTTGTGAAGGGATACCAATTTGTGGCTTTACATTCCTCATTGATAGAGAATAAACTTGGGCAGGATTCAGCTCTTTACAAGAATTATCTGCAGGAGGGATTTTATAGTTAATTTATTTTATGATTTTAGGCCTCTTGAGTGTATTGATTCTGCTTACAATTCTGCTCATCCTCTTCTGTGTAGCAGTACATCTTTCACAGTGGACACAAGATCATCTAGACTCCTCAAAATCCTCATCACCCAGTGAGCAATCTCCAGGCATCCTGCTTCTGAAAATAGGGATTCTAGTTGACTACTATTCTGTATAGCACCAAAATGGTTGTTTTAGTAAACAATGAAACCTGAAGCTAGTCTTGTCCTCTGGCATTAAAATCTATTCCCTAAAATAATAGTCAGGAGTCCTGCACCCTGGACAAAAATGCATAGTGAGAATGCCTGAGACTGGCCTTTTACATGCTGGAAAAAGTGTTTCTACATACTTGCACAGTGTCTGCTCAGTAAGGCCTCTGGATGCTGCTGTAAAATCAGGTATGAAACAGTGAAGTATTTGTGGTCTTTGGGCATTAGTATAGGGATACAGTGTCAGGATACAGACCTTCATTTCCACAGCCATGTCCAAGTTTTCACAGGACCAAGGGACTCAAAGAAGTTGTTAGACTTCTTTGGCCACCTGTATCCTAAAATAAATGCTGCTTTACCCTGTGTACTGTTACCAGGTGTTTACAGTTCTACTGACTGGGCATCTGTAGTATTTTCACTGTGTTTGGTATCTCGTAAGAATCTGCATGTAATATTTGATTTTTGAAAAATAAATGATACCAAGAAACTGATGATCCTAATTCAGGGACACTTTTTCTTTCTCCCATGTAAAGATTTGATAATTTTTTTAGCTACCCATAATGATTCTTATTAAGAATTTAAGGTATCTCCTGGTTCTCTTACTGCCCTTGATAAGAAGGTCATGTAGTTGCAAACCTTTTAAATTTGTGTTGGACCTTGTCCAATACTCTTGATCATGTCCCAATTATCTAACATTCTTTACTACATTTTTCTACTGCATTGGTTCTACTACCAAAAGGTATTTTCCTTATTCTTCCTTATTACTCCATGTTATTAACAATATAGTAACATATTTAAAATTATGTTTAGAGCTTTAAAGAAACAGCCCGATTCTTACCTTTTATATACATTTGTACAGTGTTTTCATACTTGCTGGAATTATCAAGTGCTTATATTTGTTACTGTTGCTGGATCATGTAGAATTTTCCCCCACTGTTATTTAAAAATGGTTATAGTTATGAGATCTTGGTTTTCCATGGGCTGATTGTCCAAGCTCTACGTTGTTACTTCCAGCCATTCTCAGGCTGCAGCAAAACCTGCAGCCACACTAGAAAGCATCTGCATTTGATGTGTTGTGAATTGTGGTATTTTTTCATGAAGCACTGCTTTGTCTGGTAATCCTTAGTTTCTTCTGCTTTCCACAGTTTCCAAGTATTTGAAATTCAAATATTCCTGTGAATTATATACAATAATCTTCTTATATTTTGGAATAACTGTTTTCATTTTACAAAAGCTGGTATTCTTCTCCATTATGTCTCGTGTTCGTAAGAGGTGACCACTGACTATATTCTAGTGCACTGATTTACAATGTTGAACTTTATTTATATAATGTTGTTTCAAATGAAAAGGGCCTCATAGTCATTAAATATATCAATTGTGAGTGGTTTGAGCTGTATTCCAACACAATATGAAATCCTAAATTCCCAATTCAAAAAGTTTCTGGAAACCCAGGGTTAAATCCATAAATGTACTGAGGAAATAAGTTTTTTATTATAAAAGTTAATACAAAATACTTGTCATTTATCA
Organism: Serinus canaria; assembly: GCF_022539315.1. Classification (NCBI taxonomy): domain Eukaryota; kingdom Metazoa; phylum Chordata; class Aves; order Passeriformes; family Fringillidae; genus Serinus; species Serinus canaria. The sequence continues at coordinate 85,558,064 of NC_066315.1, forward strand.
GCTTGGTGGGACCTATTAGAACCAGTCAAGGGGTATTTGGTTGGTTTTTATTATTTCAGCAGTATGAGATGAAAGTAACTTCTTTGACATCAGTAAGTTTATCCCTCCAGCCTTTGTTATTGATAGTTGAATATGTGTAACAACTATCCTTAATTAAGTTTTAAGAATAATCCTGTTCTCCTAGTTACATGGAGAAAAGCCTGTGGTTGTGTTAGCTGGGATTGTCTTCCTTGTTTTGCATTTATGTTCTTAGAATTTAAAGCTAAATAATCCCATGGCTTTGCTTTTGAAGTCCATTGCTGGGAAAATGCTAGAGCTGATACCTGTGCCTAAATACCCAGATCTCTGAGTTCTCACCTGTGAAAGGCTATTTACCTAACTTGCAGAAGGAATACTTAGTTTGGAAAATCACAGGTGCAGTAAGTAGCAGGGATGGTAATGGCAATAAAACCTCAAATTGGATTCTTCTGCATTACAGGAGTACAAACGCAAGTTAGCCAGAGTGTCCCAAGTACGGAAAGAACTCAGGTCGCGCATCCAGAACCTGCCTGATCTCTCTCGACTTCCCAACGTCACGGGCAGCCACGTACACCTACCGTTTGCAGGAGACATCTACAGCGATGATTGATTACCAAACATCCCCCCATAACCTCTGCTTTGCTCTGGATTGAGGGGTAGGCCAGACCGATCGGTACTCTTGTAGTATTATTTTTGTATATTGTTGCAGAGTGTCAGTAAAAATACTTTAATAATTTATAAAAAATGGTTTAAAAAGTTGATTTGTTTACTATTTTATTGGTGAGTGAACATAAGGGTACATTTATAAAAGTGGCATCTCTGTCTGTTACATGGAAGAATGACTATTTATCTTTTGTAAAGATTTTAGTTGGGTGCCCTGTAAAAAAACATGCTAAGATTTTTCTTATGTACCCTGTATTTAATGTAGATCAATATATAATCCAAACATAATTCTAACTTGAGACATTTCCGTTGCTAGTGAGAGAGTGAAACGTGAAAATCACAGGCATATGTTTACAAGAAGGCCAATGTAATTTAATGCAAAGTTAAAAGTTAAAAGTGATCTTACTGTCCATTACATTTAAATTACCCACTCCCAAAACAATGTGGGTTTTTTTGAAGTAAATGCTAACAACCACTTTTCTATTGGAAGATATTAATCATGTTACACTGAGCAGATCTTGAAATGACTCAAAATACTTACAATATTTTTGTATCATTTAGAAGTCAGCATGTAGAAACTATAAAATTGACCAGTTTAATTATGTTTTGAAATTGTAGCTTTTTACAGCTGCTTAGTTTCTAAATCGAGGGACCATTCATTTGCAATCTAATCCCGTTCTGGAACATCTGTTTCCATCTAAAAAGGTTAATCCCAGAAATGTGAAGCCATTTTACAGTTTTAATTAAATTGAAAGGTCATTCTCTAAACTGTCTCAGTTGCTAAGTGCCCATTATTAAAATTTGACAATGTACTATCCGTACATGCAACAAAATGGTGATACAGCTGTACTGTACATCCTCTTCCACTGAGAAACCCTGGAGGCCAGCATGGGCTACCACTTCCCCACCTTCACCTGCTCCAGCAAATATTTCTAAATCTTGATTGTCTTTGTCTTACACAACAGGAGGAGACTGTTCAGGCCTGTGTATAACTCAAACAGCAGAAAACTATTGCCCAGTTAAAAAACTCTGTGGCATGGCATAAATGTGGTATTTGTTTGGGAACAGCTGAATTTGTGAAGAATCCTTATTTCCATACTATGCATCAGCTTTTAAGTTCACTTAAAAACTTAAAGATACAGATAGGCATTTAGCACATTGCCAGAAAGTTACAGCTTTTCATTTCACCAGAATGAGCCCTGTAATCATTGAGTGATTTTAAAAAATACCTACCTGTACCTTTGGCATTTCAATGACCTACAAAACCTGGGCTGCAAGTGTTTTGAGTTGGATATATCATAGGACTGTTTTTTGATTGCATTTTGTTAATGATTTTGCATTTGTCAGGCATTGTTTTGTACCAGTTCAGTTCACAATTTACAAGTTTAATACACCTCACATGAAATCAATTTTTTTCATAAAAAGCTGTATTTTTCTTTTCAAAACCCACAACAATTCAAAATAGTCCTGAGTGAAATTGTGCAAGGTAGTTATCTGTCACTTGTTATTGGCTTCTACAGGCTAATTACTAGAATAGTTTTAGGATGTGAATGGAGAATAACCACTCTCTTTAAAATAGATACACTTGGACATAGGCATCTTGATCCAGTTACCTTTTCTCACAGAAGTTGCCATGAATTAGACCTCAGTTAAGTAGGGAAAAAGCCTGAAAAGACAGAAATACAAGCTATTGACATAGCAGTCCATAGCACACAATGTAGAATACTGATTTCCTAAAAAATTCTGACTGATAAATAGGAGTGCGCAAAATAGTTATCAGAGCTCACTACAGGTCCAAAAATTTCATAGTTTTGAGTGGCAATTTTCCATTCCATAGGAAAAAAAACCTGACTATATTGAACCCAGAGGATTTAGTTTCTTTAGTTTAAGTGTAATATGCAAAATTAAATTACACTTACTGACATCTTTTCAGTGTAGATTCTTGATAAGAAAATGTTCTGATACAATTTTAATGTTTTAAATATTTCTGTTCTAGTATGTTAAACTCATCACACAAATTCTGACACACATATATGTGCATTGCAGTTGAGGTTAAAGCTCAGTTTTGGTAAAGAATAGCACCAAATTTGTGGTAAATATTAAACCAGCTTAATCTAGTAGGAATTCCAAAACAAATCATAAAACAAGAGGCATAAATAGTGAGTTCATGGTTGAATTCCATCCATAGAAAACTTAATTTGTGCCCAGAGGTGATTATAAGTGCAGTGACAAGGCTTATTAGACTGCACTGAAAGATCTATATTGGATACTCAGAATCATAGGGAATTAAGCTTAAACAGTCTTTTGCTGCCTGAATTGAAATTAGTTACAATAATAAAGTTGACTGCTGAATTTTCTTGATCTCTCAAAGGTTTTAAAAAAAAATGATCCTTACTTCACTGGATTTGTTTTTCCTATTCATAACTCCCAGTGATAACATTGCTTATCTATAGGTAATGTAGAACTGATAAAAGAGTGAGGAAAAAACCTCAACTTTTTCTTGCTGTATATAAGTTTTAATTTTGAGAGAGTGTTATTTTCTAGATATATTTTTCCTTATTTTACTGTGAAATTGTTTACTTCAAGGAGTTTTTCAGAGCTGGGGTTTTGGAAATGATCCCTCAATATTTGTTTGGAAAAGAGGGCTTGTGAAAGGCAAAGGTCACTCTTGGAGCAAGTGTCATATATCAATGGCTGAATGGTACGCTGGGTTTTTTTTATTTATGTGGGAAAGGCATTGGGTATCAAGTAGTTAGGAGATTTATACTGTAACTGTAGTAGTATAGCAGGAGATAGCATGGTACAGTACAGATGCAGCCCCTTAGTGTCAAAAAATACCTCCAAATTCTCAGGTTCCAAAGCTTAATGTATGTACTTCAGACATCTCAGGAAGAAAACAGGCTGGGTGGGGAAGGGTGCCGAACAGACAAAAGGGAGAACATGCCTGGGTGGAAAGGTAAAGCAAACCACAAGGTAAAGCAACTTCTGTCAAAACAGAAATAAGTGTGAGACTGGGCAGCACAATCTTTTTATCTGTAGGTGGGGTTGTACCACAGAACTGCTTTAGGGTGTTGCCATCCTGGGAAAGAAAATTTGTGGGCATATGCTGCCTACCTCTTCTAATGTGGTCTGGCTCTAGGCAATGCAGAATGCCTGCCCTACAAAAGGCATGGTTATAAAATATCTGAATATTTTTCATCTAATAATAAAGGCATAATAATTAGATTTTTTGCTTCACTATATTGCACTTTCATTAAGCATTCTCTGAAAAAAAGCAAAGATATTCCTGCAGCACTTTGCCATATGAGAATGCCTACCTTGGAGGTCACTGGGACTGCTTGTATGTATATTCTAGTGTTTGCAGGCTCAAACTGTGTTTTTTGCAGAATGTTTTGAAAGATATCAGGAATACTACCCCACTTTTGTGGTTTTAAAAATAAATGTGAAGTCCTTAGTTACAAAAATTGCCATTCTTAGAAATTGTGTTTCATGACTTCTTTTGGAAATTAGACTACAGCCTGCAGTAATACTAGCTTGTCTGATTCACTCTGTTAATGTTTGTATTAATATATTAAAGCACCTCTGTTAATCCCTAGCAACACAACCCAAACCACATGCTTATTATGTATTTTATCCAAGTAGTCTTCTGAGTGTCAAATTGAGAGCTTTCATTATGATGAAATTACATTCCTGCTTACCTGAAGTTTAAAAAACCCATTGTGTTAGGATTTGCACAGACTAGTTCTGCTCTCACATCTCAGTGGTAACTCAGTCTGGTACTTTGATGATGACTCTAAACATATATGTAGGATGCAGTAGCCAGCAGTGCAGATGACCATGGAGGATGTGGAAATCATACATAGGCTTGGTTGGTCCTCTGCAGAAGAGCCTTTTGAAACCTAAGGAAATAGAACTGAGGATGTGGGTTTTTTTCAGTGGGAAAATCAGTGAAAACCAGCACATCTAAAATTTGATGGTTACATTTACAAATATTTAGGTCAGTTCTGCTCATTATGTTTAATCACAGTGATTATTCCTGCAAGTAAAGAAAGCAGACTCAAACATAGTGTCTGAAGTGGAATTTTTTTCTAATGAATGACCAATTTTGTCTCGGCTCCTATTTCAGTGTGTCATTTATCTTGATTAAGTAGTAAATCTCTTCCATCGTGTTATTTAGGAATCTAATTCTGACTTCATATTTACAATAGTTGAAGTATCCTACTAAGCATGATGTTTTTGTGGGAATTTGAAAAAGTTCAATAGCACTCATTACTTGTTTGCAACAGAAATAGATTTATTTGTTAAAAGCTAACAAGAAAAGTTTGAAATGTAAAAATGTTTCATTATTGTGCTTTTCTGACAGAACCTGTAATCCTTGTGTAATTTATGTCCTCAGAATTACACCTGTATGTACGCTCTTTCATATTTAATAAAACATTGTTGTAAAAACATCTTTGAAAATTATTGTTCCCTGCTTGCCTTCTCAGTGTCATGGTGGGAAATGGCTTTAATGTTAACTGCTCCCTATACTCAGGAGTCAGCAAAGATCTCATCTCAGTGATGATGCTGAGGAAATGCTTGATGCTAATTTCAAGGTTTATTACTCCCTGTATTTTGTGTGACAATTTTGGTGAGAAAGCCGTGTGTTAAAGGGTCTGAAGCTCTATCTCTAGAACTGTAAATTTAGTTGCACTGGTTATTTTCAGACACACTTTTGTAACATTTTCAATGTGGTACAAGTACTGCCAGTGATACAGATACCATTGCCCAGTAGAATTTCTGTGAGCTGGGAAATAACTCCCACTCTCTATTCAAATGCCTCTTTGCAGAGATGTATGCTTAATGGAGACCTTCTTGCTCTTATTTTACAAAGTCTCTCAGAAATCAGTGAAGACATTTCCTCTCTCGAGTTGTTCTTCCAGCTCTTCAAACACAAGCCAGTAATGTGGCCTGGCAGTGGTTTGGAGGGGAGCTCAGCAAGTCTCTCACAGCCAACAGCCTTCAGTGTTTCATCAAGTACAGGAAGGTAATGTGTCCTGAAGGGAAAGAGTGCAGGACTTGCATGTATGTGTGTAGGATGTGTTTGCATGTAAGCCTCTGATGTATGTATATACCTATATATATTATATATAGAGACATGTTTATGCATATGTGTCTTTCAATACACCAATTGTGTGAAAGTCCAGTTAACAGAAAAAACCACTCTATTAAAGGCTTAGGAGTAATATAAAAACACTGGAGATTATTTCTACCTAGCATTTTGAAGCACACTTGTAAAACAAGAAAAGGCACATACTGAATGACTTCTTTCCCTTTGTTCCCAGAATAAAGTCCAACACCTTACAATAACAATCCCTTTTAACAACACATCTAGACATAGCTGACAACTTTGGTAATTCCAAACAAAAAAAGATGTTTGGAGCATGACAAGGCTCTATCTCTGTTAACAAATAGTGTGCTGCAAAGGTAACACTCTTGGTGTGCAGAATGCCTGTAGCTCAGTGCCTACCACCCACAAAACATTTTTGGAAATGCACAGTTTAGACAAGCTCTCCTGTGATCCTATGGATAGATCACCCATTAGCTTTCTCTGCACACTGGTTGTGCTCCTCCCTTCATGTCTTTTATCCCTTCTCTGTAGTTTTATGCAAAAAGAATGCACTCTTGAGACAGCAAGGTGTTGTGTAAGAAGCACTGTAAACAGGGACAAGGGGGAAATGTGCTCTGATCTAACAAACACATTAACATTGGGGCACCTTAAAACACAGCAGATACCTGTGCTGGTTTCACATTGGCCTCATGGGAAGCACAGCAGTACCTAATGTGTGTACTTTTAATAAGAAAATTTATTGCAAAATTTGTATTTTAAAATACTTCTGTTCAATGAACATTTTCCATCAACAAAATGAAGTATTTTTTCCAGAGGATTGGATTGTAAGTACAGCAACAGGTCAATTAATGCCAAGTTCTACACTGGAAAAGGCAACATTCCAAGGTTTGTATTTTGATTTTAAGAGTGGCAGTTCATTTTATCCCACACCTACACAAGATACAATGAGCAGTGAATCCTTCAGTTATTGTATAAGTGTACAGGAGATAAAAAAGGATACATGCCAGTCTCTGAGACTCTTAAGTACAGTTTACATCAAACTCTTCTCCCCTGCCCTGGACTGCTTCCCAGTGCACCAAGTTATTTGCTGGTCCTATTTCTTAAGCAGTGTTCACTGAGTCTGAAGGCACTTAAAGTAAACTATTCATTAAACTAGCAAAAGAAAAGGAAAATACAGATCTTTACATCCAAGAGAGTAAATGCTAACTGGCTCTATTTTTTTAGGGGGAAATGTGAAGCACAAGGTGCAGAACTTTCACTGCAGACCGTATGCAGGACAGGCTATAACCTCAGTCCTGAACAGTGACTTCATACTTTCTCATCTCTGTGCCAAACATAAATTGAAAATCTTTAATGTTGACAATTAAATGGTTCTGATGGGGCCATCATCAGCTTCCTCAAAGGATAAATCCTGGCTTTTAATTCTTGGGGCACCAGAAACTGCAAATATGTTCAAGATTCCCAAGCATATTAAACTGGCTATCTTTACATCCCCCTCTGGCAGACCATCACTCCCCTTAGAAACAGACCTTCCTTCTACAAAACATGGTCTATGCTTCCACAAGGATGTTAGCTTGAGTTTTAAAGAAATCACTTTGATGATTTACTAAAACTGGAGTAATATTTATTGCTGTAATCTTTATTAGTTTAAAATAATATATAACTAAAGTGAAGTCAAGAAGGTTTTGAAATCTGCCTTCTGGTTTTTCTCTTTTTCTTCTAGGTCAAGCATCCGTTTTAGCTTAGAAAAGTGAAATTTGGAATTTCGGGGAGTCTTGGAAGCCGAGTTGGTTGTTGTCTGTCCGGATTCACGTGTCCTGAAAAACAAAAGATTCAAATGTCTTAAAAGGGAGAAATCAGAATTAACATAAAGTAACTGTGAAAGCACACGTATATAATTTGAGTGGAAAATATCCAAGAGAAATAGTGTATTTTCATGTGCAAGTGAGCAGTCAGAAGTGTTACTTTGTTATGCAAATTTAGGACAGACATTTTGCATTAAAGACACAAATGTAACTGGGTATTCTTTGCACACAGTGGCTTTTCATGAGAATCTTTGATTTTAAAGGTTGAAAAGTTAAAATTGATCTCCTAAATCGTACCAACTGAGAAATACACTAAGTTATCAATTTAAACTTTATTAAATGACTGAGATAAAATCAACAAGATTTAATATACTCTACTTGGCAAAGGTCTGCTTCAAATAGGAAAAAAACGGGTACCTGGAAAGTGATGAGGGACTGTTCCCTTTAGATCCCAACCTACTGCAGCTTGCAGGTGTCATTTTCTTTGCAGACTGAATTTTTATATCTGGTGTCTTCAGGCTAGATTTGGTACCTGGAGTGCCACAATTTTGTGCTTTGGCTGCCAGAAAATCCCTGCTTTTACCATAATATCTTGTTGTTTTGTTGCAAGATTTGCAAGAAACGAGCTATGGAGAGAAGAAAGGAAGTATCAAGCTGTCTTTCAGTCTTTCCACCTTTATGTTATAAAGCCATTAGAAGAATTATCCAAACTGTTCTCCAAATACCATGACACAAAATAAATATTTGCTGAAGTGAAACATGAGATACTAAAAAGTACAAAGATACACTGTGTAACTCATATTTTAATTCATGCTTCTTAAGCCAAATACATCCCTTGGGTTTATCTAGAAATTACTCCAATTCCCTACAAACTAATTTCAGAGGACCCATACTGCTGACTGTAGTATTGTACAGTGATATAGAGAGAACAAGCCTGTCAAGACATGAAACAGCACCTGAACTGGGCAAATCATATTTTGAGTGTACAAGATACACTGAGTATACTGGAGTACTCTTACACATTGGGAATTTGCTAAAAAATATGACATGCTGTGTCATCTAAAGTTATTAGCATATTCTACCCCCAAAGAAGTTATATTGCACACTTTTCAGGGAATCTTGGGATAAAATATTTAAAATACCAAACTCTCAAACCCAGTCATCCATTTTACTAAAACCAGCAAGTCTCAGTGAACAAAGACAAGGCTTTGTATTAGGGCAAAAGTACTTACTACAACAAGGAGGATGTTCTAAACAAAGGGCACTTTCTCTTCTCTCTGTGTACCTCTAGGCTGCAGGGAACTTCAGCAGCACACCAGGCTGAGAGGTGCATCAGAACTGATCACATCACCCAGTCAGAGGCTGTCAGGCATTCCTGATATCCCTTACTGCCATGGCAACTATTCATACTAAGATATATGAAAGTAACACAGCCAGACAGCTTTTTGAGGCACCAATTAGACTGACAGAAAAACAGTTACATGACGCTTCTGGTTAAAAATAACATACTCAAAAGACTGTCACAAAAATGTCTAAGCAGTTTTGAAAACATCTACACCAAATCATTCTTCATTTCAAAGTGTGTAAATTCAGATAGTTTATTAAAAATTACATTTAGAGATGCTGAAATGAAACATTTTTAGTTAAGTGTTTTGACTTCCTCTAGACATTATATTTTGTCAGCCTAACAAACTAAAAAAAAACCAGAAACAACATTAAGTATTTTAATGCTCAGGTATTGACGTATTTTTAGCTCTTCTAAATGAAATTCAGGTGGGAAACAAACTCAGCATTTCATGGTGACTTAGCACTGCGTGGCATATAAATGGAGGTGACCACTTTACAATGCAGGAATTACTGGATTAATCATAGCACTTCACAGCTAATTTCCATTCCCTGAAATGGATCAGCAGTTAACTCCAAAAATGTTTAAAGCCTTGAAACAGTCCCTATGTTATATGCCTTTTTATGCCAGAAGCAATCTAAAATCAAGTTCTACTTGCTAAGAAAGTTCTCAGAGGTTCAACCTGTCACATTATTGCTTGCATTAATTTCCAACCACACTGGAATTTTCATTTGCACAAGTCTCAGGTATTAGATTACAGGGATCTACATTGCTAATTTTGAAAGCTGCCAGTTGCTGACAGCATTTTTAAAGACTTAAGACAAGAAACACTTAAATCATAATCCACAGAACAAATTTAAACTGAAAAAAACACAAGTACAGCAGACTGTAATTACATACCATGATCAAAAAATTACCCATAGTATAAACTGGACCTATTTAAACTGAATTTTAAACTACTCATATGAATGCACAGTGTGTCCCTAACAAACACTCTCCAGCTACACAGTAAATCTAAGAGCAAATCATCACTTCATAGGACACTGCTCTGTTTATCAGTTGCTTAAAGGGACAGTTCTTAATGTACCCTCAACATTTGCAATACCAGAAAAATAAAGCAAACATTTCAGCTTGAAGAATCACAGAACATCTTGAGTTGGAAGGGACCCACATGCATCATCAAATTTCAGCTCCTGGCCTGGCACGAGACATGCAGGATCACAGCATGTGCCTGAGAGTGTTGTCCCAATGCTTCTTAAATTCCTGTCAGCCTTGGTACTGTCACCCCTTTCCCGGGGAGCCTGTTCCAGTGCCCAGCCACCCTCTGGGTGAAGAACCTTTTCAGATGTCCTTTCTGAAGCTCAACTTGGATCTACAATTTGGGAAGAGTGCCTTTATGAAGCATCTTATTTTGCCCCGACAGTCAAAAACCTTGGTGATATATTCCTCAGTTTAAAATTTTTCATTGACTCTTTAATAATTTTTGGTTTCACAAAATTTAGTCCTATAACCACAACACTCTTATCCAAGAAAATTCCAAGTGTGCCAGCAACTGCTGGGCACAATAGGGTGCTGTCTCATGTATTACAACAACCATTCACATAACCTGTTTTAAAAACACTACATACCTTGGCAACACTAGATTAAATGTTTACTCTTATTCTTCCAATAGTAATAAGATGTCACATTCCTGAGTACTTTTAGGAAAAATAACTAAGGCCTCAAGAAAAACATCAACTTGTTGCAAATACCTCTATAGTTTAGTTTTAAAAGAGTTTCTATAAACAGTAATATCCAGACAAATGTAAAAATTTCTATTAATACAGATGGCAATAATAATCTGATGTAGCCATGAGAGGCTAGTGAAATACATGAAGTAAAGCTTATGTCAAAACATATTTGCTCAACAAGTGATATATTGAAACAAAGGCAATACATGAGATGTTTGTGTAGCTTCTCTAACATGTGGGATCGCAAGGTATTTTTCTGTCAAAAAAGCTTACTGGCCTTGTGTTCATGATCTATCTATTGTGGAAAGTAGATTTTAAAAATGTCATTTATGCATAAAAGTTATTCCAAAAAGAAAGAGTCTTATGCTCATGAAAAATAAATGTGTGGGCTCCTTTTCTAAGAGGAAAAGGAGCTGAAACAGGGACATGAAATTTAGGGAAATATCATGTACATGTCAGTTTCAAATAGCTGTCCTTACCAGAATGCTTCTTGACTCCCTGTACTTTCTCAAAAGCTTTGTCTGTTTCATGTTAAGCTTATGATTCTTTGCCTCTCGTTTAAGAACCCTCTCTATCTGTGGAGTCACTTTCATCTTTGGTTTGAGGCGCACGCGGTAGCTGTCAGGAACCAGGAACTGGTAGCAGTAAGGACATATCCTTTCTAATCCACGTTCATTACCTACAGATAAATAAAGGCAAAAGGGTGAAAAAAGTATGTTTTATAAGCAAACTTTAAAATGGTTGCAATTTTAACATTACCTAGGTATATGTTTTTGTGTTTAAGGTACCACTAGAACACAAGAGGAAGCTGAGCACCAGAATGTGCTCAGCTGAGCATAATTCAGACTAAGTTAATGCATGGCACAAATTTACACGATATGTAACTGTAGATTTTCTTGAAAAAATGCAATTCCTTCCTAAAATTCTTTAGCAAACAAGGCTCGCAATTCTGCCATGTAGGCACAATCTTCTACCAGATTAGGGAGGGACACCAAAGCCTCGGAAAGCTCTTTGCCCATTTTAAGTGTGAGAAGATGACACGATCTCAGGCTAGAAGGAAGAAACGCTTAGAGATAAATTTCAGACCCAACAAGAGGCTCGCTCCTGGCATCTGCCTCATTATCTCCTGCTGCCGAGGCTGGACTCGGGCGCCTCTCCCTAAACCCCCTAGGGACACCTGGCCCCGTTTCCTGGCGAGCTCGCCACCGCTGCCGGCAGCCCCCAGACACGGCCCTGCGGGGGCAACTCAGGGGCGAGGGGAAAAGGGAGGGAAAGGGCCAGCCGGCATTCATTCCCAGGTTCCCGTCCTTGCGCTGCTCTCCCACGGCAGAGCCTCCGCTGGAGCGCGCCGGGCTCACGGGGCGCCCGGCTCCGGAGCCCCCTCCTCCGGCCCCGGCTCCACCGCCTGCGCCCGGGGCCCCTCACTCGCCTCGGGAGTTGCGGAGCATCCACCTGCGCGGGAGAGAGGGAAAGCGTCAGGGCACGGCCGCCGGCACGAGCGGGGACATCCCGCGCGTCACCGCCGGGCTCCCGCACCGCCCGGCCCGGCCCCGCCGCCCTTCCTTACAGCAGGAATCGCGCCTGTCCCGGGCAGGACCCCGCCAGCTGCTCCGCCGCCGCCAGCAGCCGCCGCCGCCCCATGGCGCCGAGCCCCCGCCCCGCCGGAAGAATAGGGAGGGAAGGGAAAGGAAGGGAAGGGAAGGCGGGCGATGTGCAGCGCTTGGCCGTGCCCCGGCGGCACCGCGGCCGCAGCACCGGGGTACCGGGCTGGGGCGGGCCCCGGGCTCGGGGCAGGGCAGGGGCCGTCGCTGCCGGGCAGCGGGGCTTGGGCCGAGGGGCCGGCGGAGCCGAGCCCGCCCCGAGCCCGCTCGGAGCCCGGCACCCGCCGCAGGGAGCGCTTGTGTCCCTGGCCGTGGGAAAGTATCTCCGGTAGGAAAGGAAACTTTTACCTTAGGGGAAAAAAAAACGTGAGGAAGAGGTGCTTTACGCTGAGGGCGGCAGAGCGCTTATGCTGGCACAGAGAGGTCGTGGAATCTCCTCTGGAGACCTTCCAATCCCACCTGGATGCGTTCCTGTGTCATCTGCTCCAGGGGACCCTGGATGGATGACTTCCAGAGGTCCTTTCGAACTGTAACAATTTTGTGATTCCGTGGGAGAAAACAGAAAACAACCTCCAAACCCTACACGTTTCTCTGTGAGGGCTTGTCAGGTGAAAGATCTGCAGCAGCCTCTCCAGAAATCCGCCTGATGCTCAGCAGTGCTGAACTTCATCTGACACGATCTCTATTGGAGATGCCTTTTCCGTGGATTTTGGCGACTAGCAGACTTTACTTGATCACTCTGCAAATGTGCTCCCATTAAACAGAAAAACAAAACAAAACAAAACAACAACAACAACAAAACCAAAAACAAGAAAAAAAAACCCCACAAAACCCCTCTACCAAAACCACAACCCCCCCCCAAAACCTCCCTCACAACCCCCCCAAAAAGCCCCAAAACCAAACCCTCAGCTTTTCATCGTTTGATGTGTGTTTTATTAATTCCCTCAGCCCCGCTCATTTGCTTGACGTTTTTATCCTTTGATCTATTGGTAATGGTGTTCATTTAGGAGAGGTATTCAGCTGAACAGGCTTCGATAGTCTATCAAGGAATTTGAATAAATATAATTATTTCTTATTTTCTGACATGGAGTAGCCAAGGGCTTTAAAAATAGAAAAGCAAAGGAAAAAAGAAATTTCAAGACTTCTTTAAGACAGCTTTACTGCACAGTCAATAAATCTGGACTTGTTAATGAAGTGTTCTTAATAGGTACAATTAGGGCCTCTGCTGACTCTATTTTTAAAATGAAACTAATTTTTTTCAATTAACCTTTCAATGTTATATTTCTGTTGCTTTCTTGCTGGCTTTTCCGTTCCTAATTTTTGAGTGAAGTCATATCTTTTCTGAGTGGAAGAGCAGAGGTGTCATGTAATATCCATTCAAAGCACAACCAGTGTCTGTCAGTCAACAGATTTTTTGGCAAATGAAATATTCCCATTTATTAATACTGGCGAGGGAAAATGAAAGTACTTCTTGAACACAAGTAAGCAAAAATAATTCCAACACTTTTTTGAGGTGTGGATCTGTGTCTATAATTTTTTAAGCACGTTTTTTCCCTAGGGAGGTTGGTTGTGGAGGAAGGAATGGTGAGGCAAGAAAGTGCTTTCCCAGCTGCTGCCTAGATAAAGGGAAATGTGCTTGGGATTTCTTCTTTTGCCTAGAGCTGAAACCTGACTCCTCCCTGCCCCTGAAGTGGTGCAGGTGGGCCAGAGCATCTGCACCAGCACCGTGGATTCACTTTTTCTTGTGAGAACAAGTGCCTGAGCGACCTGATTAACCAGCGTGTGCTGTACTTATCAGGAGCGATTAACACAATGCAGAGGATTCATTTCTATTCGCCCTCCCCTCCACCTTCACTTTTACACTCTTTATATCCCTGCTCTTTTCTCCCTCAGCATCTTCCAGTCTGCCTGAAATGCTTGTACATGTTTTTCTCCTTCTGCTCCTGAGACAACACTGGGCCATTCCTTTTTTTTTTAAAGTCTTAGTTGGCTGGATTCTCTTTGCATTATAGATCATCTTCATCCAAAAAGCAGGGCCGACAGCCACTCCCAGTGCTATCCACACACAGGGTGATGTGCCTTGTCCCGGGTCCTGTCACATGAGGCTTTCCCGTATTAGGTGAGGTGCTGAATGTGCTAAACAAAGCACGAGAGACAAAGGTGAAATGGCCAAAACCATGGCCTCAAATTCATGGCTCTCTACCAGCCCCTTCCTGCAGAACTCCCATCAAAAGGCAGTATTTCTGTGCATCCAGTGCTGGCAGGACCAAATCCTTAAAACCAGACAGCCCTCATATCCCCGGCACAGTATTTATGGCATCAGTGGGATGAATTCATCTGCATTTCAAGGCAGAACGCGTTCGTCTCTACTTTTTCCTGGCTTTTGTTCACGGAAAAAAAAGCCCACGTTAGCAGAGCCATGTTACAAACCGCTTCCCGCTTCTGTTGTTTAGCGTTTTGTAGCTACCACGGCTGGCCAACAGGCTGTAAATCTTGCCCGGTGTATTGTAACAAAGGAAAAAATAGAATGATTTGTGTTGACTTTTGGTCATCGTGTATCATTATCGATCCGGGGGAGGGCGGCGGGGAGCGCGTACCGCGTATCTGTTGCTCGCCGCTTCTCCGGGAAGGCGGCGTGAGCCAGCAGTCAGTAGAGGGCAATAGAGAAATACAGTTTGTGATGCCTAAAGGATTTGAAGCCCTGATTATGTGTTTACAGAAAAGAAAAAGAAGAAAAGAAGAGCCAGGAGGATAGGTTGTTCAGTTTACTACCGGAGACCTGACTGTGACAGACCACCAAGAAAACAAAATTTTCAAAGAGAGTAGAGAAGACCTTCTGCAGCACCTGCAAGTCTGTCCTTTTTTCTTCAGAGTTACGTAGGATAACTTAGCCAGAACTTATTGATGTCTGCATGTTCAGTGGACTCGGGAATGGACTGGGAGATGCGGAAACGTACTCTTTGGAAGGAACAGGAGAGGAGGCATTTCAAAGATCCTGCAGGTGACAAAGGTGAGCAAACTCACAGCTTCTCCTTCACGTGAGATAATAAATGTTCAGTCAGCTGTATAAAAGTCATGAGCACACTGAGTGAGTGATAGATATTATATGAGAATCTTGCTTTTTTCAGGCATGCTTCTGCATGATTCATTTTCTCACTGAAAAAAGAGAATAGTGATGCTACAAGGATAAGCATTTCCAAGCATATGTTATTTTGAAGACATGCTAAAACCAGTGACCTGTTTTATGTGTCATATTTTGTATAAGAACTGTTTGAAACATGCTCATCGTTTTACAAGGTTTATGTGCTATAGTTCCTAGACTCTAGTTTACAGAGAAATATATTTAAAATGTGACTATTGTTGCTCCTTTTAGAGGGTTTTTTTCCTCAGCTTTTAGACAAATGTGATCTGAAGGTTTGGAGAAATTTATTAAAATATTTTTGGATGTATAGTGGGAATGCCCTCAGGTTTCTCAAAGGCTTTTTAATCAGAAAGATATTGAGAAGTGATAACTAAGAACACAGTAATAACGAAAGGTGTTAAGCCATAGAAATCAAGGGGGTGGAAGAGGGCTGGGAAAGCAGAAAAAAATACAAGAGACTAAGTTAGAAAATAAACATGTGAAACACTTTTCTATTGCCAAGATCTCAGCTGGTGTCACCATAACACTTGGAAAATATCCTCAGGATGCCGGGAACCATTAAAGCAGTACAGATTATCAGAAGATGAACTTCCACTTCAGCTGCCACCACTACCAGAAGTGACCAATGAGAAATGTTTAGGAAATGAAAGATGAAGAATCAAAGCATTGACATTCTGGGGATATCACAGAGCAAATGCAAGGGTATCTAGAGGTCAGCCAGACAGTACCCATTTGAAACGAGGCAGGCTGATAAATAAAATAAATAAATCATATTCTGAAACAAACCATCAGCTTTTAAAAGGTAATTAAAGGACAAGTTCCTCCTGAGCTTGGATTTATTTTGTAGGTGGTGTCATAGGTGAGGCTATGACACAGTGATTTATCTATGTGTGCCAAAGCATGTAAAAGATTAGTGTGTTTTTTATTAGTTTATACATTGTTTAGAACACAGCTTCCTTGCAGTATGTACATGAGGGAGGTGAAAGATAACATATACAAAGCATGACACTATATCCAGTGGGTTGGCAACATCCATTTGATAGGGAATGGCTATCAGAATCCACCTGAGCTTGAAAGCCACAAGTTCCAGTTTCCAATTTTTTCTTCCTTTCATTCAATATCCAGTACTCTGCATCTTCTTGTACACTTGTAAATACATTATCTCAAAAGATAATAGAAATTAAAGATGGTATTGAACAAAAACCTCAGAGAGAAATATTCATGCAGCTTAATAGTGCCAACTCTTCTTTAAAGTGGTCTCTGGTAGAAACTAACAACTCTGTATCTAGGATGTGAAGCTGTAGGGCAGTAAATATTCCCTTTTAACTGATACCTATTTTCAGTGAAATTAGCAGAGTTGCTGTGTTGTGTTATGTCTCTACAAATACAGTCAAAGGGATTTTTGTGGTGGGAAGCCACACAGGTCAGCGGCTGGGGCTGAGGAATGGGAGCTGCTGCTCCTGAAGTCCAGGCCTTGCTTTTTCCCTGTGTGACTTTAGGCTTGTTTATGGTCAGCTCATGAAGTAGCCAGCCTGGCACCTTGTCCATGCCAAGGGTTAGGCTTTGAGTGGCAGGGTGCAGATTGTACAAGGAGGCTCTTCTTCCACGCAGGTTATGGGAAAGGCCATTGCCAGGTTGCAGTGTCCTTCAGTACACAAACAAACATACTCCTATGCCAGTTCTGCCTGTAAGTCCTTGTTACCTTGAGTCATAATAAACCATTCCTTAATTTTCACTCACAGAACAGTTGTCTAAAAATGTTGAAATCTCAAGCCAAAGTTTCACCTGTGAAAAAGATGCTGCTAATTAATGTGTTAATTGTCACGTAAACCCCTTTGCTTAATGAGATGTGAAATAGCCCCTGCTGTTAGGAATATCAGTGTGCACAGGAGTTTGTCCCCGGCACTTAGGGTCATTTATTGCTGCGCTGCAGCACAACCCAGGGCTGCTATTTCAGCCTCTTGCCAAAATAGAAACGTTTTACTTTCTGATGAGTCATCTGGGTTTTGCTGAGATCTTGCAAGGTTCCCCCACCCTATTCTTCTTTGCTGTGGAGCCCAGGCGCTGCCCTGGAGGCCTTGCTTTCTCAGGAAAAGATGGGGTGGAACCTGCTTCAGCAGCTGTCAGCTCCATTCCTTAATTAACTTGGAGCAGACTGCTAATGAATGATATGGAGCATTTTCCCTGTCATTGGAGCTGAACATGCAGCGTTCCCAGGCTTTTCTGGCCAGCAGTGTGGCAGAGCAGTGCTGGCAACTGAGTCTGAGCTTGCCACACGTTGTGCTAAATGTTCCCTGCATCGAGGCTGAAAGGGAACTAGGTCAACCAAAGGTGGCAGCTTTAATCTATTTTCCAGATTGGTCATACTTACAAACAACACAGAAGAACTACATGTTTCAAGAAAATATTTCCCTGCATTTTTTTTTCCTTCTGGTGCAAAAGGGGGTAGAGGAAGACTTAATTTTTCCTTTCATTTTGCTTTAAATTATTCCCTTTCCCTTCTAAGTCTGAATGATCTGTTCTAAGGTGGCACTAGTTTGAGCATGAGGCTGGACTAGATGACCTCTAGAGGTTTCCAACCTTACCCTGTAATTTTCAACAATCATGCTGTTATTTTGGATTCCTTCTGACTCCAAATTACCTGGGAGAGGGAAAAAAACCCCATTGCTATTTAGAGATAATTTTCTTTCCCCTTAAGTTATTATTTTTATTCATTTGAAAATGCACCAGAGAAAATAAAATCCAGGTACTCTTAATAAATAATGGTGTTATGGAATAGTTCTTTGCAGTTGTTGCTTTCTGAGTTTTGTCGTAAAATGCTTTAATTACCATGTTCAGGCTGCTTTGCAGAATTGCTATTAGGCAGAAGTGTAGTCAGCTGAGGGATAAACTGAGGGCTGTACTCCCTGCTGTAGTTGAAAAGTGGCTTTTCACACCTGTTTATAGTATCCTAAGTTGGTCTTGTGTTTGAGAGGCTGGTGTCATTGCTGATTCTTCCAGTTCTATGCCTGGTGACTCAGATGGTAAGAAGGAGTGAAATATTTACTGCTAAAGTATGTGAAATAATTTTAAAAATCCATATTGTTTTTTCAGTAATCCATTTTAGCTAAATTCATTCCAAATTCTACTGTTTGCCCAGCTGACATCCTTAATTCATCACTCTGGCTGAAACCAAGACCTTCAAAGCCATTTACAACAGCTAAACAAACACGTCTTTCATTAACTTCGATTATAATGCCTGATGAAGTGCACAGAGGATCTGAATCTTTAGAGATGACAGTGATGGATATGATTTAGACACAGGAGAGGTAAAAGAATCAGGCTGATGCTTAGAGTGAGCTTTAATCCAGAGTTTCACAGTCAAATATTGGTGGATGGTGCAGTGCTTCATTCGTATCTGCTTCAAAACTGCTGCTGCTGCTGAGGCACAACATATTGTAACTGCATTAGGAAGTGAGCACTTGGGTTTTCATTGCTGGTAATGGAGCCTTGTCCCCAAAACCTACTCCTCTTTTAAAGGATAAACTGGATGTAACTACCTCCTAAGTGTGAAGCAGCTACAGTAAAGAGGAAAAACTCCACGCGACATCAATTTAATTAGAATGCAATATCATCGCCTTGATTAGTGATGGAAAACAGGAAACTTCTTCAGTGAGGGTTGTATTATAGCTGCACAATTCTGCAGTAGTGAAAGGATTTAACCTTTGTCAAGTTGGCCTGCATGCAGGGCCCTTGGCTTTCCTGTGCCCCTCAGAGACTTTGTGCAGAAAACAAAACAGCAAGGGGTAGGTAATTCAGCAGAAGATTTCTTTTTTTTCAATCCAGAGGCCTCTGCTTAAACATCCCAAGCCATAAAAAGCTCGCACTAGTTGTATGCGCATATGTTAAACATCATCAGAGTTGTGTTAACTTGTTGCTTATTTGGGGTGTGGAGAGGGGCTGATGGAATCTCTGGTCTTTTTCAAAAAGGCACATAGCCATATGTTTTTATGTATTCTTTTCATTATTATTAGATGAAGCTAACAGTGGTGTTCAAGTATAATCTGCATCGGTCCCTTCAAAGGTCATTTCCTTAGCGAGCAAAGGCTTGTTTTCCTTCTTCAGGACAGTAGTTTTAAAGACTAGGTTGATAGCTGGGCAGACATAACTAAGTTTGTCAATTCATAGTCAATTTATGGAAGTGAAAATTATTTTTTTCCTTACTGTGTGTTTAAGCAATGTTTTCCTGATGAAAATATTTATGTATTGGTTTTTCTGGTTTGTTTGTTGGGTTTTTTGATCTCTTCCTTTCTCCTGAGCCAGTCTGAGATCTCTGTATCCCTTAGCACTGTTTAGAAAAAAGATCTCGTCATCCTAAGAGACGGGAAGACAGTGGAAAGCGTAAAGGAATTCTAGACAGAGATGCTGTGGCATACATAAGGTCTGTGAAGAGCTTGTCACTGTGCATTTTGGCTCGCAGCTTCTGTTTCATTTGGTCCGCTGGTTAATCATTGGCTTGAGTGCTCAGGTACCATGGTGATCGACACACCATCAGTGCCACAAACCCAGCATGATGCATATTCATTGAAACACTATTTTTGAAATAAAACCAAAAATAAATGCAACTTTTGAAAATCCTCAGCATAGTTAATATTGCCACATTCTTTCCTCTCTAACAATATAAATTAGCATGGTAGGATACAGGCTTCTTCCTTCCATTTTAGATTTTTCCTTCTGCTGTTGATATCCACAGCTTTCTCATTAAGTGGTTTGAAAGGCTTCAGACTTCTTCCATATGTTGAGTATAGCACATTTGTGCATTGGCCTTTCTGTGCAGCAATTGAGATGTTTGTTCCACTGTCATCAATATTAATATCAAGGAAAGGCCCTTGGAATAAGAGCCAAAAGCATCCTTGCTCTGTTAAGCCCCAACAGTTTGCTAAGTGTGACCTTTGTGAAGCTACGGGTATAAAGTTCAACCTTGAAAATCTTGGCCAGCAACTAACTCCTGGAATGCCAACTGGCAAGCTCTTTTTCCATCTCCAAATGCGCGGAGCCTTCTGCCTGAATAGCTCCAATGCAGCATCTCTTCCGCAGTGTCAGGTTTTGAGGTCTGATCCTCACACAGACCTCTGGTGCTGTTGATAATTTTTATAATGCTGTGCTATTTATATCTCTATTTGAATATGTAAGGTGGCCAACACTGGGAAGTCAGCACTGAGGAGTAGTTTCCCGCTGAGGATGTTACTCAGCATCCCTCCAAGATAACTGCAGGGAATATAGAAAAAAATGTTACCTCCTTATCATGAGTACCTTATGACTTTGCTCCTGGTTTTGGTATCTTGAATTTCTTCACAGTGCTGCTCTCTGAGCACCGGTGCCTGGAGCAGATTCGATATCATGTTGTCAGTCAATGAGTCCCCAGCACGTGACATGCCCACGAGGCAAATAAACCACAGAAGAGGGAATTAGATGGAGCTAGATGCAAGGTATGCATCCACTGGAGCTGGGTAATTGTTCCTCAAATTCTGCTGATCATAAAAGCTTGCTTTAACTTTTGTTTCAGCTGTCGGGAAATGGAAAATACATAATTTTCCTCTTACATTCCCCTCACATGAAATAAAGATGCCAAATATTTTTTTTTCAGGCGTATCTTACCATCTGCTTCGACAGCAATTAACTCACCAATTGGTGTGGGACAAGTTTCATTAATAGATGGTGAAAGCATGCAAAAAAACCTCAAAACTCAAAGAGCGATGCAGGGATGCTCTTTATCTTTCCCTGGCATGAGGTCAGAAGAGCCTGTGATGCACTGCTTTGCAGGAGCTGGAGACACTTAAAAGAAGTGGGAAGACAAACCAATATACTGAATCCCTCATATTACTGATTTATTTTTTTTAAGTAAAGACACTAAATATGGCAATTTTATTAATATTCCTGAGGCAAAGAGTGAGTGAGTTTTATGGGATTTGTGGGTCAGGACAGTGGCCGCCTCCCTAGCCTGCTTCCTGTGAGATCTGAGCTGATGTTGTTGCAGGGGTGGTGGGAGAGAAGCCAGGACTTACCCTCTAAGGATTTAATTTGGAAAGCCTTGTAGCTGGGATCCCCTCCTCTCTATCTATCATTCTGCAGTTTGGGACTTTCCAGCTTGGGGCTATCCAGTCTGTGAACTCCCTACGATCCACAAATCCTTGTAAAGCATACAGGTCCAGCGGCTCTGCTTTGGTGCTTTGCTGCAGAGAAAGAACAAACCTTGAGGAAAATGGAAAATGAGCACTGCTTGCTTCCTCTGCCTCTCCTGACTCCAGGGCCAATGCAGGTACAGTCACCTCCCTCTCCCTGGAGGAAGATGGGCAAGCCTGCAGAGGAAGGCACCAAACATTGTGTGGACTAGTATTGTGGGATGTGGGTGTAATACCTTAAAAATCCTGGTGCCCATAGCACGACTTCAGAACTGGGCTGTGGCACAGAAGACGAGTTGCCCTCTAAAATGATTTTGTTATCATGATATTGCCAGTCCTACAGGCAGCCCTTCCTGCCAACCATTTCCTCCTTCTCGTTGATCTGGAGTAATTTTTTTGTTACTTTTTTGGTTTCTTTAAATATTTCTGGTTTCTTTGCTTACCTTGAGTTATTTTTTTGGTGTTCCTTTGCATTAAAGTTGAGGGGTATTTGTAGCGTTCATAGGTCAGGTTCAATTAATTCCTTCGTACTTCTTTTCCCAAGGTTGTTCCATTTTTGAGAACCACTCTAGAACACATGCAAATTGACCAGGGATAGAGACATCTGTTGCCAACAAATCTGTGCACTTGTTTTTTTCCATGGACTATAGTCTGGAACTTGGCAAGCCTTTGGAATCTTTTCTGGATGAGCAGCTCTGGATTATTCACCAATGTTTTTTTGAGCTGGAGTGAAAATAAACATGAGCTTGACATGCTGGGTACCAGCTCAAACCCAGACTTCCCCTGTGTGTGCCCAGAAATGAGAGATTTAATTTGGCCCCTTTTAGATTATGATACTGTGTCAGAGTGAGGTTTTTAGTCTGAAGGGCATGCGGTGTGATACTCATGTAAATATAAATACAGTGGCTTAGTGCTTGTAATATGTTTACAGCCTCCTATTCATTCCTAGTGACATTTTCCTTTTTGGCTACAGTGGGAGAAGCTGTGGCCTTTACCGTTGGAATTGGGTTTGGTACCTTCTGACATCAACAAAACCTGCAGATGTAGAAGCATGATAAAAGCTCAGACATGAGGGTGAGAAATTAGTCCATTTCCAAGCAATCTTAACACCTGCTGGAATGAGCAGAGTTTGTGTGGGTTGCACAATTTCAGCCATTGTTCACTTTCATAAAAGCAGATCCATGATTTTTCTGTCCTCAAACATTTGCTAGTTTTGGCTAAAAAGGTAGACCTGGTGCCAAAAGGTGTTGAGATTTTCAAAGTGTCTAACAACAGGGATTGGATATGCCTGGAATGAAAAGTATGTAAGGCAAGGAAAGCAATCACCTGGTCTGGTGCTGAAAGTGTTAATGAGGAATCAAGGAGAAGGAAAAAAAAAAGGCTTCTGCAGTTGTGTTTAATTTTTCAGTCTCTTTGCTGTCTGCCAGTCCTTTATGTGATTGCTAAAAATTTCATTAAAAAATTAAAAATGCATTTTATAGACCAATTTAAGAAACTGAACATGCAGTTCTAAGTTTGGAAAATTGCAGTTCTATTTTCTGACAGAATCTTACATTTGTGACTAAGGGAAAACTTGATTATTTCAGTGAATTGCAGGAGAAGTACATGTGAATCTCATTTTATCCATTCTCACCCTGACAGATTGACTTGGAAACCATCAGTTTCAAAGAAGGTAAAGGTATCAGATGAGTTCATATGCAACAGATGGGTTTTCTGGAAAAAGCCTCAGATTTGATAAACTTTCAGAAAAATTTCACATTACTTGCTGGGGAAAAAATACCTTTATTGTGAATGTTTGCTGGTCCCACCGATGTTGATGCTACTTTGGGAATTCACTTCAGCTGAGATTAGGACTTTGTTTATAGACCTGTGTGAGCATTAAAGATGAAGACACCAAACATTAAAGCTGTGTCAGCGTCTCAGCAATGAATTGATGTTCTTTTTGGCTAAAGTTCAATGTTCTTTGAATGAAAACCCTTGATTTACATTTCTCAACTATTCATGCGGGGGTATTAAGCTGATATCTTGCTACCGTTTGTGGAGCCACCGAAGAAACAAGCAAAAAGGAAAAAAAAATGCCATCCAAACAACAACCCATGGAAAATATTGATTTAAGTTTGGTGTCTGCTGTTGAATGTGCTTGTCCTTCCCTCATGCAGCCACAGAACATATTGGCATTGCAGGTAGGCTGTCTGACAGCTTCCTTTCAAAGCATTGCCAAACCTGCTTCGTGGATTAGTCAACAACGGTTTCCTGAATTGTGCTTGCACCTGTTTCCTCTTCTTCTGGAATAAACAGTTTTATCTGAAAAAAGCATTGACAAAGGCCAAAGTTGCACCCCCAGCCTGGCCAACTGATATAAGGGAAATCACATTTTCTTGGTGTTTGTAGAATGAAAGTAGCAGCTGTTACCATGGGAATAGTCAATTTATGAAAGAAGAAGTTTTGAGGAGGCTGAACATTACCACTAATCGAAGTGATTGCAGTCAAGACAAAAGGTTAATGTTCAAGATCTGCTAATTAGGAGAGAGCTACTTTTCTTAATGTGAGGATGGATACAAATGAATTCTGTTTGATAAAAATGCTGTTGTCCTGGCTAATCCCTTGAATTTATTATTTTGGATACAAGGATTAGATTCATCTCTAGTATGGTATCCACTGATTTGTTTTCAAGTAAGTGTAAATTTAATGGGTATAAACAGATGCTATTTCCTGGAAAGGTTCTTTCAAATACATTCTTATAATGTATTTTAAGGGTTATTACTTCACATTCCCTTTTTGGAGACATTTTTCTGTGTTTTGTTTTGTATTTTGCAACTACTGATGTCCTCGCTGTCCTTTTCTCTCTGCTCAACACATTTTCTAGGGTGTAGAAATCACTATGGTTCTTCAGATTTCTCCTTGAATGTGCTAAAAATGTAATCATAAAATAGAGAAAAGGCCTTTTTATTCTGCTGTACTCCCTCTATTGACTGACTGTGCCAAGACAAAGTGAATAATATAGTAGTCATCATCTGCAAACAAGAATGTTTGGGCCAGATCATCTCTGCTCATACGAAGTGCCAAATTTTCACTCTTTTCAGGAGAAATGCATCTCTGCACAAGTTTTAAAAATATAATTTCTGTTAAATTTCTCTTTAGAGCACCCATCTGACATCTTCTAATCAGCTAATAATTTAAGAACAATTCTGCAGTTTGCCCTGAATTACTTCACAAAATAATTCTTATTAATTGATTATTTAACAAAATACTTAATTATTATTAACATCATATTTGTGTGGGCCCTAGCTATTCAAATAATCTTGGGGTCTACCTTCTTCTATTTATTTTCACTTGCAAGTAGCCTGCATTATTGCAAAAGCCTTTATCTGTTTAATTAGTTTTACATGGATTTTTTTAATGAAAAGTGTATGTGAAAAACAGAATGGTGAGTTGGATACGTCCCCCAAAATGAAACCAGTAACATAAAAGCAGTGATAATATCAGTACCACACTAATGATGGAAGAGCTAAAGGACACTCTGTGACCAGTGGATGCAAGCAGTGGGTCCAGGCAGTTGTAGAGGGTGTTACAGCATGTGATGCTTCCAGCTGTGTATTAACCTCTTACTCCAAGGCTGTAATTTTGCCCCCACTCTCCTATCTGGAAGAGTGTTTGAGAAACTCATAGCTGCTTCCATTCTGTACAGCCTAGACGAGTGTGTGGCATGTACACTGCCTTCCCTTGCATTGCTCTTGTTGCTCCTTTAATTAGATAATACTGCCTTCTACTTGGAGGTATCTTCCTCAAGGCATTTCTAGGGAGCAGTTATGTGCTTGGTTAGCTTTTCTCTTGCTGTGCTAAACAGCTCAGCTCTGTTACTGTCTTTGGATGGGAAATCTCCTTGTCTCCCAGGTTCTACTGGAAATACCCATTCTCATTTTCTATGGCCTCACTTGCCTTTTTCATCAGGTTACCTGTGCTCTCATTCTCTCATTGACAACTCTAGTCCTCATGTGCCCTTACTGGGTCATCTCCCAGGTTACATTTTAATTTTCTGCCTGGAGCCTTGTTGCCTACCCTGTTTCTTTGGCTCACATCTTCAAGCCACTCCACTTGGATCGCTTCACTGCTCTACTGGCATTAGAATGTGCTGGTGCTCTTCTACCTTGGTCACAGTAGTCAAGAGCTATGGAAGGACAACAGTAGCTCCAGAATGGATCCTGAAGACACACTGCTAATCGTAATTGAGTCAATACATCCCTTCTTAATGGCTCCTACTTGCCATTACTTCTCCTTTAGCTGTTTTTTAAGTATTCAAAACGTCGTAGTCCTCAGATACCTTAATAGCATATAACATGATGTCAAATGCATTACTAAAATCCTGAAAGATGAGACCAATTACACTTAATTTGTTCACAAAATCTTTTACCTTATCTAAGAAAACTATATGGATAATTTGTATGGTGTCCTCTTGCTAAATTGCTGTTGCACTTTATCCCATTTTTCATTTACCTCCGTGTCTTTATATATTGTCTCGCTCAAAATGTATTTTAAAGCCTTTCATACTAATGAGGTCAAATGAAATAGCTTGTAATTTCCAAACTGCCATCTCCTCTTTTTTTTTCACAGAATTTTTTGTAAGTAAGGAAACCATATCTACTATTTTTCAGTTTCAATCCCAACTAGATGGTGCTATTAAAAATATTTGTCACCGGACCATCATTACACGTGAGAGGAATTTTTAGAAGTGTGAGATGGTGATTAATCAGACTTCAAGCATTTAACTCTTTGAATTGAATTTTTTGCTAGCTGTGGTAGTTTCTATTTGCATATCCACATTATTATTATTCACCTTATCTTGGTCTGTACATTTAACTTAAATATTTCTGATTGAAAACTGGGGGAATATACTTAGTTGAGGCCTTCCTTGTGTTGTCTTTAATCTTTTTTCCATCCTTCCTCCCCAGTGGCACAGCATTTTTCCTTGTGGGTTTTTTTTTTTTTTTTTACCCTATTTATACTACCAAAGAGCCTTTTACTGTGTTCTTTAATATTCTTTGCCGGACAGAAGTCAGTTAAGTTCACGAAGTTCAGACTTTATCTTTGTACTTCCTGATTTCTCAGAAGTTTCTAGCTTGTGGACAGTACTTTTGGCATTGTGTGAACTCTGCTTATTTCCAGTACCTCCATTTTTTTTTTTTTTGGTTTCTGGCTGCAGTTTTGCAAAAGCTACTTGTTCAATTTGCTGTCTTATTTCTGTACTACAGAATAGGCATAACTCGAGAGAGTTTAAATGCCATTTTTATTGTCATCTTACAATGCTTTACTATGTTAGTGCAATTCTTAAGTTCCCATGCCTACCTTTCTTCTCTCTTATATGAATAATCCTACTCATGTCAGAATCAAAGCTATGAATGTTATTTGTGAGAGAAAAGGGTTGCAGATTATGGTCTACATTCCTTGAAGTACTTTCACCAGGTACAGCATTTTTTCACAGCGGTGGCTTTTTTAGCTGTGCTGTAAAAGCTGTTTAAGAGATACACATGCAGTATCAAAAGGAATGCAAAATGTTTTGGAAGATGAAACTGCTTGGAAACTAAAGAATGCAGGGATTTGTTCAGGTGCCCAGTATTTCTCTAATAGCCTTTTTGCCAATTGACTGATGTGCTATTTCTGTCTTTTAAGTATTATTAGATTTTCTTTTGGCACGCTGGTGATTTGCAAATGTGCAAGTACTGTTCTGAGTGCTTGGGAAAATGGTCTTTCACAGAAGTAAATTGTTGCATGAAAGAAATCTTTGGTAACTACTTATTGCTTGGAATTTTTTAGGTCTCAAGATGTGTCATGGCTCTGTTGCACTAACAGTACAAAAGCATATTTAGCAGCTGACTGTGCTCCAAAGAGCTTGCAACTGAAAAATGTAAAATACATTCAGCACCAAAGGAAGCAAGCATCATTTTCATGGTTACTGTGAAAGGTGGGAAAGAAGTCAGTGCCACTCATCTGGGGCACAACCAGTAGCTGCACCCAGTCCCTTTGATTTCTCAGTCTCTCAGCTGCAGGAATGGTTTTTCCTATTTTCATCTACTACAGCTGTTAGGAGGAGTAGGAAATTTCAGTAGGATACTGGGAATAAAAGGAGACAAAATTTCATTTATCATCCTGCTGTTTCACTTTAATAATCTGTTGCCATACACAACGCAATTGGTAAAAGTTGAAAGTGTGGTATGTTCTCCGCTGCAGCCATTGCATTTTGTAGCCAATCCAGAGGGATTATGCATTAGCCATTAAACTGTTACAGGGAGGAGATAGTGGATGGATCAAAAACCCAACTTGTCTGTTAATTTACAAATATTGAACAAAAGAGATGAACAGGCTGAACAAAGAAGTAGATGACAATGCAGAAAATATTTTTTGATATTTTAGAAGCTTTCTTTTGAATTGAGTCTATTCATAAGTAATATGATACACAGTTCTGAGAAGATATCAGAAAGTCTCAGTAGATTTAGATTTTCAGATTAGCTGGTAAACTGCACAAATGTGACCTGAATTATGACTCTCCTGTGGTTCCTGCTTATAAATCCTTTTTCCACAACAAATAAATTATGAAATATATTTAAAATAATGAGTTAATGAAAAAAGTGGGTTTTTTAATGGGCACAAATACTTTGAGTAGTGTAACTTTTTGCTGTGAGAATTTAAAAAAAAATCCTTCTTCAAATCCTTTTCATATGTAACTACATCCATTTACTTCAGCAGTATCAGTGAATCTAAGTTTGACCGATAAAAGTCAGCTGGAATGTCAGCTGGAATGTCCCTTGTGAGTGTGTGTCAGAAAGATTCAGGAGAGGTTAGTGAGGAATCTGAATGTGTTGCAGTACTTACGTGATATATCATCTTCTCATCAAAGCAGGATCCTGGGTCACAGAAAAAAATGGAAGCAGAATTCTGTTTTGAAGTGTGTCATTTCATGTATATACAGAGCTATTACTTCCCTCTCAGGCAGTGAAACAATGTAATCTATTTAGAAAGAAATAGTTATTTTGTGTAACTGTAATTATGAAGAAATTCCTTACTGTCAGGGTGGTGAGACACTGGAACAGGGCAGGGCACTTCAAACATGGGAGTGCTCAAGGCCTTCAGTAGCCTTGTCTAGTGAGAGGTGTTCCTGTCCAGGGCAAGGGGGGATTGGGACTAGATGGTTTTTAAGATCTCTTCCAACACAGACCATTCTATGATTCATTCTATGATTCTATGATTTACAAAAAGAAGCACAACAAATCCCATAGAAGTGCTTGCATAATGTTATATTAAGGTATTTCAAGGAAAATCTGATCAAGATGATACTCAGGCTATGAACAGAATTTCAGGTTTCACCACAGTGTTTCAAAGAGTCCTACAAGAACGTCTCTCCTGGCACCAGTGTTGCAGTTACTCACCCAACAAATATTGTGCTCAGTAATTCATTTCAAAAGCAACAAAAAAAAAATACAAATAATTTTATCACTGATAATGTTTTTTTCCTCAGTTTATTTTCTAAAACCATCAACACATCTTTGTTCTCTTATCTTAGTGTTTTGAGGTTTGTTTTTTGTTTTGTTTTGTTTTGTTTTTCAGGGAGGAAGAAGAAGGTATTCAAACAATTGGAAACTTTTCAATCAAGAATGTGAAATAATAGGTTAAATAGGGCTGATAATTCATGGTAAGGGAAATTTGCTCCTTCCCGTATCTGTGCTTGTTTTCTGAACAATATTTTCAGAAAAAAGGATCCTAGCCTTAGGATTTGTAGTCCTGCATGAACTATTCAGGAAAGTAATTCTGCTATATCAGGGACAAACTATTTGTTAACAGGCTGTAAAATGATGGGTGTTGATTTAAAATCCAGAGACACAAAAATAGCTGGTTTAATTTTTGGATGTGTAAAATATACAGATAGCTAGTTGAGAAAAAAACCTCATACCATTTCTTTCAATGCTTGTCTGTTAAAAATAAAGCACATTTTTGACTTGGCTTATATGCCTATGTTGATTTTTCCGAGCTCTGGAGCCTGAGCTGCAGTACAAATAGAGTGGCATAGCTATTTACCCAGCAGTTGTC
This sequence comes from Serinus canaria, assembly GCF_022539315.1. Lineage (NCBI taxonomy): Eukaryota > Metazoa > Chordata > Aves > Passeriformes > Fringillidae > Serinus > Serinus canaria. The sequence continues at coordinate 85,587,718 of NC_066315.1, forward strand.
CAGACAAACTGACCTGATTAAGGTGAAAATTTTTCATTGCAGCAGTTTTCTATGGCTCTGTTAGAATATTTTTAGTGAAAAGGCATTTTTTTTTAGGTTTATTTTAATAACTCCTCCTCCCCAGACACCAAACAGTCAACTTAAACATTTATTACATATTTTAATTTAAATAAGTCTCCATAGTGCCTTCTGAGTATGACAATTTAGATGCTTATTGCTCCTGTTCTACTTAGGGGCCTGTTTTCCTGTTTGGACATAGTGCTCCATGACATGCCTCTATCTCTGCTTTATGGCTGTGGACATAGCCTATTCTGTGATGAATTGAGGGAAATACAGTCTAGTAATGTAGCTACCCAAGGGAATGAGAATACGAGTCACTCAAACTTTAATATCTGTGAGTGCCAAAGCTTGTATTTAAAGCTCCCCTGGAAAATTGAATTCTTTTCTACAAGAGGAAAAGAACTGAAAATATTTTTAATTGCCTCTAGACAGCTAGTTTTTATTTACTGTTGAATACATATGGTGACTTTGGTAAAATTATTCCACAGGATATAAGTCTAGAATTTTTAGCTGTGCAGAAACTTAATACTGTGAGTGAAAGGCTCAGTCTGAATTTCTGTACAAATGATTTCATCTGTCAGGTGGAAGAGAAGGGTGATTTTGAGTCAGGAGCATGCTGGGCTATTGGTATTCTTCAGCCATACTCTATTTGTGCAGAAAACTTTTTTGTTGATGTCTCTATTAATCCTCTCTCTCAGTTCGTAGCATTTGAGACAGAAAGCATTTTTTCTCACAGGCGTTGTGCATGTGGCATGGCCCATACAACTGAAATTCATCTGTGAACTACAGTGTCAGCTTGACATCAATTACTGTCTGTGGCTCCAGGATAGGTATCTTTAAGCATCAAGCAACAAGCAGAAGTTGTATTTCAAAGCCTTGAAGCCTGGTCTGAAGCTGCTGGTCTGAAAGCTCTCATCCAATTTGGATGGTGTTTTCTCAGCTTGGATTGCTTAATCAATGCTCTGTTTTCACTTCATTGGCAAAAAATAACACAAAAAGAAAGCTCCTCTATTGACAAATCATTTGTCATTTCCAAGCTGGCAGCAGCTCATGGCAGTACACATGAGTTGCTAAACATGAGTTTAGCAGCTCATGTCCACTGAGTTGCTAAATCTTTATGCCTTCTCCTCTTTGGAGAATCATTAGGTTTAGAAGCACTCTCCTCTACAGGGCTGATCAGGATGGCTTGTTTTGAAACATGTCAAAAATGTTGGGCAGCAGCTTGTTAAAAACTTCCACATTATGGATCATTCTGATTGACGGGGCATAGCTTAATGCCAGTTTTGTTATTATTTTTCACACAGGTTGCAAAGATGCTTACACATCCTAATTGAGACTTTAGTCTGGACTTGGCACAGAGATATAGTGCATCTAAGCTCTTCCAATTTTTCTTCATATTAATCCAAAATATTTTTATTGTCTGTCTGGTAATTTGAAATCTGAGTAACTGTTACTCTGTGCTATTACAAGACCTTGCCCAGAGAAGTTTTGAATGGCCCGTTCCTGAAGAAGTTCAAAGCCAGGTTAGATGGGAGCTTAGAGAAGCCTGGTCTGCTGGAAGATGTCTCTGCCCATGTCAGAGGGATTGAAACTTGATGATTTTTAAGGTCCTTTCCAACCCAAACCATTCTATGGTTCTATGACTCTGTGACTGCTGAGAAACTGATTTTCAGAAAAGCTGTTTGCCCACATCTTCATTGTCTTCAGCTCAAGTCAAGTGTCACTGCTTCTAAACACCAGAACTACGCAGTCAGCCTAAATCTCTGCAAGAGACTGTGAACTGCAGCCCAGCCCTCAGCCTATCCCATCAGACCAAACCTGGTTGCCAAGGGTTTGTGTCCAAGCACAGAACAAGTGATGTGTGTGCATATTCCTGTGCCCACCCTGATTCCATCAGTAACCTTCAGCACATCATAATTGTATCCTGTTGTCTCGTCTGCTTTAAGACAGTGAGTGACCTTGACTTGGAGCAGGTACAGAGCAGTCACACGTTTCAGCTGACAAGGCCTCTGGCAAAGGGGCAGGTGGGAAAGCCTGTGGAAAACCTCTGTGCCAGAATTCATTTGAAATTATTCTTTTCGTGACTGCAAGGTGGATGGGAGATGGAGGAGAGGGGAGCAACGCTCCTCCTTTACTCCTTTGTATTTCAGGAAGGTTAGTCCCTATCAGGGAAAGTGAAGAGCAGTCCCTGTCTCCAGGAAGAGTATTTTGGGTCTCTGCCTTTGTATGCACCATGTGAGAGGGTGAACTATGACTTTTCTCTCATCCCCTCCACCATACCATGAAGACAGACTCTGCTCTCCTCCTATAACTAGGTTTTCAGAGCTCAGCAGCAAAAGTGCAGACCTTGTTCTTCCAGAAAATGACATGACATTTTGTTAGTGCCAGAGAGAATTGGACTCCTGTATCCAAAGACTGAATTTAGGTCTTTTTTTGAGCACTGCATTTCAAGTTAAATCATTTTGTTTTCTGACCAATTCATAGTGAGGAACTACATCTCTGTTTCCTGTCTTGTGTGCTATAAATGCAATTTGATTAAATTATATTTATTGTACTTTGAACTTCAAGTATTTCCTGCAGTTTCCAGGAAAAGAAAGGAAGGAAAAGTAGGAGGAAAATCATGACATAAATGACTTTAGTCTAATTTGTGACTTTCAGATTTTGAGTATTTCTTAATTTGATTTGCAGGTGATGATCTGCTGACAGAATAAATAAATCATAGAAAGTGCCAAGACTACACAGGCATTTGCTGTGGTGTCACCCACATGAGGAACTTTCATCATAGTCTTTCTTCAAGTATGTTCTCTCCTGTGGTAAGTTTTTCAGACATATAATCTTGTCCTGTGTCAAGAGTTTTCCATAGAGGGAGTGAGATGAGTTCTGAAAAGTCCAGCCCTGGTCCTAGGCTTTGTTGTCAGAACTGGAAGCTATAGACAGTAAACCTAGCAGTACTCATGTTAAACATATGCAAAGTTTGGTAAGGCTGTGGAGTGTAGTAAATACCACAGAACTAAATTACAGGTGTCACTAACTTTAGTTTGTGTTTCCTTTGTCCCTATGAAGTGGGCCACATTTGTGCAGGGTGTAAAATTTTTTTACTTGTCTGTTTACATGAAATTAATTTTTTCAATACTGTATTTTAATTTAAGACTTTCTGAATTATTTCAGTTCCTCTAGATAACTTTAAAAGACCCTCTTGTCCAATATAAAAACAAATAAACAAAAATCCATTAATAATTCTGACAGCTAGCCTTTGGAATGGAGACCTAATTAGTTCTTATTGAACTTGGTCCAAAGATCATTGAAGCAATTTGGACTCTCACCATTTAAGTTAATTGACTTTAGAGCAAAATCCTCAGACACGCTGGTTTAGCAAGCAGTCTCTCTGTCACCCATCAGCAGCATCACCTCCAGACAGACAGGCTGTGTTAGCTGTTCTATTTGATGTTGTTTCTGGTGAGGATGTTGCTCAAGTTGATTATGTCCCCATGGGCAAATAGAGGACCTAGAAAAAACTTTGTGCCCTGGCTACCTGTTTATGTGGCAGTAACCAAAGCCTGCAGGTTTTCACACATTCCAGTGTCAATGTGGAGCTTTCGTCAGAAGTGTCAACATTAACAAGATTTTAAACTGCGGGCTAATATAGAGGATCATTTGATCCTGGCAAGGAACTGTTTGCCTCAGCACTTGTGGGATAATGTAGAGTAAGCAGCAAATCATTGATGAATCTGTAATGCAACACCAGTCCCAGGTGTACTAAGGCAAAACTGCTGCCAAGAAGAGGGAAAGATAACAAAAGTGATTAAATGTAGTGAAAGATTCAGACCTTGGGAGACCTTTAGGGAGAAGCTTCTTATTTTATAAATTTAGTGAAAGATTCAGACCTTGGGAGACCTTTAGGGAGAAGCTTCTTTTTTTAAGCATAAAGGAAAAAAATGGTGCAGAATTATGTGCATACAGCTTTCATTCTGGTTTAATAAAATCCATTAGGAACCCACAGATGCTGAATGTTTACTGACCCTTAATTGGCCTGGAATCATTCTTGCAGTACTCTAGTTTTATGCTTATGGTAAAGTTGACTTCTGGCCATTAGCCACGGGTTTCTAGTGAACCTTTTGCACATTCTACCAAGCCATTAATTCTCTTCATTGTTAAACACCTTACATGCTTTTGCTGTTGATAGACATAATTAATAAACATAGGTAAAAATTTGCATTGATAGGGCAAGGTGCTTGATCATTCCTTGATCATTTGAAACGTGGAAAACTCGCTAATAATATCCAAAAATACTTAAATGGGGATTAGTGAACCTCAGTGGAATCACATTGTCAAAATGGTGCATATCACATCTGTCAACACAGAGAGGTGGTCCTTAGCCTCACGTTTCAGTGGATGCCCACTTGCTCCCCATCTCTGTTTTGTCTTGTTTCTGGCTGCCATAGTTCTGACTGCTTGCAATGGGATCCATGCATGTTCTTCCATAGTAATGGTTGGGACTTGTACTAAAGATGTTGGTACTTGGGAGACCGCTGCTCTTTTTCCATCTCTGTGGTGCATTCGGTCTGGGAACACAGTTCAGTCACTCTGGCCAGCTTTAATAAGGTTGACAGAATTACTTTCTTTGGGTAATCTGCTTCGTGGCACAGCTTTGTTTCCAACTATATTGCTGTACCTGGAAGAAGGGTTCAAATTCCATTTGGTTTCCCAGGTTACTTAATGTAACAAATTTGGTTTAGTTAGTTTCAAATAATGACATCAAGACCCCTACCTATCACATTGAATATCCTCAGAGTAGTCCACTCCCTTTGCATATTTATTTTGAGCGAGGTTATACTGCAGTATTAAATACAGTCATCTATTTAGATGAATGCAGTTGCAAAGCTCTGGCTAATATTCTCAGGAAGTGTAAATTAAAGTATGCATTCCACCTACTGATACCAAAAATACTGAGTTAGTGTACCAAAAATAAACATTCATTTAAAGAAAACAAAGAGGCTTTTAAGTGATCATTCTGAAATTTTCAATGCCATTTGGCAATCATTTTTGTTTCATGATTCGTGCTTGAAATATTGTTTTCTGCTTTCCCTTAAATATGCTTCCCTATTGTTGGAAATTAAGACACCTTTTACTTTGCACCAGCTGATTTTGGAGATAGATGAAGATGGTTGTTAGTCTTTTACCAGCTGCAGCGGTGGGGATGTTCTTTAGCCTATACAGGTCAAAAATTATGTAAGGATCTTTACAAGGATCTGTAAGGATCTTTGCTTCATGTTTATATCCAGGCCAGTGGACATCCAAAGAAATTTGTCTCCTAGGTACCATCAGAAAAGGGGCAGGCAAAGTAGATGGGCTTGGCAATGAGGTCCTGCCTGTACCCTGACAAAAGGACCCCACAAGGCCTTTCAAGTCTGCAGTAAAGCACATGCTCAAGGGATTAGGCAGGAGGGAAGAAAAGACTCACTCTTCTTTTTATCTGAATTCACACACAAAAAAAGAAACATTTTCTCTCAGGCACAACCGAGGTGGAAGACAATGTCTTACTGACGGAGGAACATGTATTTAGCACCATGATTTATTGAAAGAGTTTGTGCTTGTTTCCTGAGAAATACATGGAGCCTTTTGATAATGCTAGATGATAGCAATCTGCTCTGTGGGCAGATGTGCACATAATAGATGGTGCCTGAGGCATATTTGCCCACATTTGGTGAAATCTCTTGTTTATCTTACCACATGATTTAGTTTTATTTTATTGACTGTTGAGAACAGTGTCTTCTTCATGTTGGAAATCACTACCTTATTTATAAGTATGCAGATTTTAATAATGCAGTAACAGTAATGATTTTTTTTTTTTCTAAGTGTATGATGAAAATAGTGCCAGTCTTTTCCTGTGGTTGAAGACACTTTAAAATTGGTGGACTGGTCATACTGATTTTGAAATAATCTATTTTTGCTGTTGTTCCAGATGATGTAAATTAATGGAAAATGGTCTCAGAATCTGGCTAGACAATGCTTTTGCTTTTTTGAGAGTCTATGCACTATATTTAAGAGTCTTGCCCTATGCTCTCAGCTGGGATTTAGATGGGATCATTTCCTTTGAAGTTTTGTTGTTAAGGTTCCAGATCAATACAGGATTTATGTTCACATGTTTTCAAGTACACAAGGAGTCCTTCTAAAATCAGTGAAAAAAGTTTTGACTTAATTGATGTCGGTGCCAGAACTCCCACTCACTTCAGAAAGGCCATACCTAATCATATTTTTCAGTCGAGCTGTTTTGGGGCAAGAAAAGGGAGGATTGTTCTGTTTATTAACAGTGAACGAAGGGCAGTCATATGTTAAGATTTTATAACAGATACAGTGGAGATATCCATGGAGAACTGTCAGAAATAATTATTTCAGTTCCATAAAAATCTCCCTGTTTAGTAATTTCAGCTTTTTATTTTGTCCTTTTACACTGTGTATTAATGTTAACCATGTTACTTTGATGACGTCAAATGTAATCCAAATGGTTTAGACAGCATTTAGATACAATTGATGCAAAGCTTTTTACCATATCAAATTAAAACCATTAATCATATCAAAAGAAATTGTTTTGTCATTACCAAGATGCTTTTGTTTTGGATTCCGGAATCTCTTTTCTTCAAGCCATTTGTTTAATGGGAAATTCTGAAGTAGTGACATTCTTCCTGATTTAGAGCATCATCAGATTTTGAAGGGTCAGAGTTTTCTGCAGAACAGAAATTCCAATTTTGACCATCTCTCAGTGCAGTGAGTACTTCATTCACTGTGACTGTTTGCCAACTCAGTGAAAAGCTGGGTACTAAAGTGCTGTTCAAATTTGGAGCTTAGCTGGCTAATAGTACTGCTGATCAAAAGAACATGAACATATGGTTATATAGTTGGACAAATACATTGTCTGTGAGGCCTCAGTTTTTCAGAAGATGATGAGACTTAGTACAATTGCTCTTTCTCAGATACTCCATTTCTGGTTGAAAAAAATTTTAAACAGCACCCAAGCTTTTGTAGAGCATAGAAAGTTTTTTCTAACTTCCTTCTGCAAGAAGGAAGGTAGAAAACATCTCACAACCTACATAATAAGCCGGAGTCACAAAAAAGTCATAGTTTTTACTATTAAAAGCTTTTGCAATAGATTGATGTGCAATATAGCCACTTTTATTGAAAATTTTATGAAATCCTACCTGTTTCTTAATTTCTTGTTAGTCATAATTTCTTGGCAGAACACTATATACTAACAATACCTCTTTATCCTGTTACCTGGTAACTTTATCTTCAGAACCACATGTTGTTTTTCTTTTACTGTAATTAGGATGGGCTGGGATTGAGGCTGTCCTAACACTATTTCTATACAAATACAGTGTCCTCTGTTTAATTGGAATGCATCTCATTCTCTACATGTGGTTGCAAAAAAAGTACTTTTGGATATTTCATCACTTATTGAAAGTGCTGAACTCTTGGATAATACAAGTGCCTGGCTGGTGGTAAATATCCTCGAAATTTTTCTACTTGTTTCCTAAAATATCTGCATTGTCAGAAATTTTGTTCACACAGAGTCATAGAGTGCTTTGTTCAAACAGTGCTGACTATGGTGTAATAAATGTCCCCAGCTGGTTTATGGGAACCTTTAACGTAGAGGCTGAGTGACAAGTAGTCACATAAACCTTCTTCCACTGTTGTAATGGACCTTGAAAATCTGCTAAGCCCTGGAGGACTAGGGAGGTCAAGGAAAGGCAGGATATAAAAAAATAATATTAACAGATCGTTAGTGTAAGCAAACATAATGAGATTTTGCATTTACATGCAATTTTATATACTCACAGGAAGCATCATCTAGCAGTTAAGGTATAGAACTGGGAACTGAATGATGCTGCTTCTATTCTTGGCCGTAAGGCTGAAGGTTTTGTTCCAAATAGAGAAGAGCAGAGGTCAAAAATATACCTGAATATAAGAGTTTTCTGTTTTTAATAATGGCTTGAGATAAGGCTGTATCCCAAAGCATTACATAGAAACAGAGCTTTGATTTCAGATAAGATTTCTATGAGAACCAGCTCAGAATTTCATAAAAGGGGCAGATCAGAGTTAAATGAAAATGGATATGAGAGGAAAGTCATACTCAGTCTGAAATCATGTGAAGAGATGTAAGTTTAGTCTAGGTCAGCAAAAGGAGAAAGCACTGAGGGTAGTAACAGCACAATAATTAGTAAAAGGGTCACGAAATGTGTCCATCTCATACACCCCTGAAATTTCGGTAGCTGTCTGGCAAAGGACATTAAAAGCCTGCTTTTTTATGAATGGAAGATTATTCACACAAAGAAATTTGAGCGAAGTCCGGGGTGTAATTCATGGTCTTCACAGGGTTTGTGCCTGCAGTTTGAATGGGAATGGATTCAAATGAAGTCATTCCCAGCTGTGCTTAGCTGCACAGATAATGTACACATGTGAAACTGCCATATGAAAAAAACAGAGTTTAACTGAGACAGCTTGGAAAGTTTGACCCCAGGTATGCAGAGCTTTGTCCACTTTGTCCGCTTTGTCCGCTTTGTCCATTTTCTCGGTCCTAGCACACCTTCATGCCATCATCAGGTTTCACTCTACAGTATCCGAGCTCTCATTGAGCAGATCAGCTATTAATTAAAAAAGCTGGAATTATTGTACTGTAGATATCTCTTCTGCTCGTAGTCTGCTGCTCTGTGTTCTAGGTTTGGAAGGTGGTGGTGCTTGGGCGTTCCTGAAGTGCAAAAGGTATTTATTTCCAAGGAAAGAAAATATAGAGGGCTTGGGACCACATATGGGCAGAACCACTTGTCTCTGGCTGTCGGGTAAACATCTAATGTTAAGATGTTCCTGTTGTGTCTTATATCTTTGACATGCCCAGTGTGTCTCCAGCCTGGAGATTGCTGAGCACTTCAGCATGTCCTGTACCTCAGACCTGTCAGGATTTAAAACTTAGAAATGCATACCAGATTCAATGTTATGGTGCTGGCACACTCAGTTCTGGTCTAGTGGCATTCATCCAAGTTGGGAGATCCCACTTCTTCCCACTTCAAGTCCCACTTCTGCCTAAATAGATATGAATTTGCATTTTCTGCCTCTTTGGGGAAGCACCTTAAACAACAGGCTCAGAGTAAGCTTTGAGAAAGGGTGATGGGACAGGGAGTCAGGATTGTCCTTCCCTTGTTTCAAGCTGTTCCAATTTCAATCAGGTGATTAAATGTTCATTGGATTGGGGGATGGCAGGAGGAGAATGAATGAACTGTACCAAGAGAAAGAGGAGAAGGGGCCAAACATTTTCAGATGTTTAAAGTGTTTGAAACTGGAACTTGTTATTCCAGTGAGAGCTCCATGATGTTTGGAGAGGATGTTGTCTGTATTTTGTGAGTAAGGGATGGCTCAAGTATCCGTCTTCAGGAGATGGTACATAATGGTGAATTGTGTAAGTCCCAGCTCAGGATAGCACCTGTGTTGGGGAGGGTGGGGGGGAAAGAAGGGCACCTCCATCTCCAGCAGCATCACTCAACCAGTTTCATCAGATCAGCCTCCAGGTGTTCCATGCTGAGGCACCTGGCTGCCCCATCTAATGGCACATCAGTGTCTAAATCAGGATATGGAGTGTCAAAGCACCAAGGACTGCCTCTGAGGACGTAGTCCATTGTACTTCATGCATCAAGAATCCCAGTGATACCCATAAACCTCTTTGTAAAGCTCTTTAAAATCCCCAGTGAAAAATGAAATAGCACTATTTTTTCTAATAAGAATTGATCAAAAATCTAAGAGAGGCAAGGCTTAAGAGGAGATAACTATCTTTTATTAGATCAGCTGCTATGCTTGAAGGGAGCAGGCCAGCTTTCAGGCACAAATCTCTTCTTTGTAATCCTGATCGCTGCTCATTACCACAAGGTGTTGCAAAGTCAACCTCCCAGCTTCTATCTTTGAATGCCTTCCTCATTTTATTGCAGGAAGTTGTATTTTCCGTTATATTTCTGATTTCCTATTAGTCATCTTGACTGAAGTATAGTTTACAGAAGCTGGACTGAATTACCTTTTACAGCTCCAGAGACTTCTTTGCAGCAGCAGACTACCCATCTGCCATGTTCCATTTGTTTTCCATTTCTGGCTCTAGCATCTGAGTGTAAAAAACTAAAAAAGTGGGTCCAGAATTTTGCATTCCAGCAGGCACACATTGAGGAAATAAATTTATTGATGAAATATTTAATAGTTAATTAATAATTTTTTACAACTGGAATTCTAAAAGGAATAGCTGTTGCTTAATTTATTGAAGTTAAGATATCCCAATGCACTTGGGTTTATGGTTAAAAAAAAAGTTAATTCTTTGGGGAATAAAAAGAAGAAAGAAGCTGGAGGCAGAGAGGAAAAATAATTACTTTTTTTTTTTGGTATTTTCTAAACAACTGTCAGCTTTCTGTGAAAAGTCAGTCTTTGTGTCCATTCCCCTGCTCTTCTCTAAATGAAAAGTATCTAGTCTGATGTCTTTCTACAAATGCTCTGCAGAGGGAATTGAACCTGTTTGTTTTGTTTTGTTTTCTCTTTGATTTTCTCTTAAAAATCTTTGTTAGGCTTTCACAATTTATTCATGGATATGCATTAACAAGAGAGCAGAATCTGGACAAAAAAATGAAGTAGATTTTCAATGAAATTTGTCTGTAACATTTGCCCCCAGTAAACTGAACACTCTGTTATGCTCTATTTAAAGATGTCTCCATGAACCTGTTAAGTTTTGCATCTGTCCAAATTCAAGGCATTCTGAGATGAGATTTTGTCTCAAGCTGAGTCCTGAGGCTGGAGTTCAGCTACTGAAGCACTAATGTAACTGCATATTTTTCATTGTAAACAGTTTTCATAAAATGTTGGTTGACTTTTGTTATTTTCAACTTCAAATGAAAAGCAAGTCTTCTCCCAATTCCCAAATATTCATGAATATATTATGAATATATTATAAACTCTGGCAAACAAACACCTGTACCATATGCTGTGAGTTCAGTGCATTATTTATGGAGGAAAACATTATTCATAGGGATGAATAAGGGTAATGACACCGTGGCCTTTTGTTTTCCCCTTTCTTCTTGGTCCTTCTAATAAACCTGCAAAATATAAAGGGGACTTCAGGAGCCTTTACAGGAAGAATCAAAGTTAAGAATTGTGATGAAAAAACCTGGTAACTGTAAGAATAACAGGGCATAAAAAGTCAATTGCTTGCAAGGTGTTGGGAGCTTGGTGAGAAAGTATCAAAGCAATATTGCATCATGTCTTCAGTATCACACTCTAGATGCTGTGCAGAGCAACATTAATGAGCTCCTCTAAAACTTTGGGGAAGGTTAAACCAGTCTAAACTCACTTGCTGCTTTGGTCTAATTTGGGCATACATTAATGTCTGTACAGTTTGATGTTGAGGAGTAGATGGAAACCTGCTACAATCCACTTAATATGCTGTCGTGTTCAGTTAACAAAACCATCAGAATTGAAACACTAAATGAAACCAAACAACATGAAACACTAAATGAAACACTAACTAAATCCATGAAACACTAAATATATCCAAAAATTGCAAAATAAATTAGAATAGAGTAAATCAAAATAAGAACAAATGCAAATAAGGAAATAATGAAGTGAAATATTACATTTAAGTGTAAAATATACTGAAACATTAACATTGGTTTGCATTTAAGAAATTAGTAAAATTATGTTTTAGAATTAGATGCAAAATTTATTGGCCAAGAATTGTTCCTGGAGCAAGGCAGCATTATTTGTTCTAATATTAGTGAATTCATTACAAAGAAGCATGAATGGAAAAATTTCCCTCTCCACCATTCTTCCATCTCTACTCCTTTCAGAATTGTAGATATATTTCTGCCTGTCACCAGGACATATTGAAATATAGCACATTTCTTGAAAGCTGTTCAGTTCCTTCTCTTTTGTGCAGGTGCATGAAAAATTCTTTTGTTGGCTCAGGCATTGATAAAGTAATAGCAATTTCTGCAAGCATATCTATTCGACTTCATTATTTCTTTGGAGAAATTCCATGGAATGAAGCAGGAGGAGTGAAATTGAAGGGATTTATTGCAATTTAAAGTAAAAAAATATTGTTAATTACTACAAAATACGAAAAAGAAAACAAAACTTCCCTGTATTTAGTTACTGGTAAGGTTTGGGGATTTTTTTACATGAATGTCATTTGCTTCCCCTTAGTAGATGTTTCCAATGCATGACCCATACCTAACTTAGAGTGTGAGAAGCACTCTTAGGGTGTCTGTAGAACTTTGCTAACAAAATCAAGCCTATTGGGTGAATTTAAGGAGCTGCAAACAAAACAAAGTTGGAAACTAATGCTATATGATAGTACCAGTACAGAGCTAGATATTCCCCCCCCCCCCAGTATTGTAATTAGGCTCTGAAGGTCTTATCCTAAAAGACTTGGATTCAACAGGAATACCATTACTGACTTTGAGGGACTTAGAAGGTCAGTTTATTGGAGTTTTATTTGTCTTTAGTGTCTTTAATGCACATAAGAAGATGCTTGAATAGCAGTAATTGGAATTTCCTAGCTTGGTCATTTGGCAAGGCTAGGAGGCTAGAGATTGGTAGTGCTGGGTGTTGTATTGATGCTTTTCCACTGATTGGCTGGATGACCTTTGGACACTGACTTGCCCATTCAGCCCACAGTTAATTTATCTTGAAGTGACAGAAAATAAGAGGAACCTTTTTTTTTTCCTCTCAGAATCCAGCAGCTGTGAAATTTAAAAGAAAGCATCTTCAGCAATTCTTGGACAGTGAAAGAGGCAAAATGCTTGAAGGCAGCAAAACAGAGGTTTCTGTGCCTGCAGACAGATACACAGGGGCTGGTAGCCAAAAAAGTTTTTCCTCATAATAATAGTTTATTCTTCTGAGTGCAATGGAATATAGAATAATTCCACAAAAGATTATGTTGTTACTGCAAGAACAGAGCTGAGTTTGGCCCATGAGGAGCAGAACTCTTTTGACTTTTCCCCTGTGGAAACTGGAAGAAAGCAGTATAATGTTAGGGAAAAAAAAATTATAACAGTGGGAGGCTGCTGGAATATTGGTGGTGACCAATATTCCACTGCTTTAAGTCCTTATGCTTATTATTTTGTGTGCTCTGGATTTAATTACAGATCTGGAGTGTAGTGCTAATAAGACTGCACAGTTTTGTCTTCTTCCTCTCTCTGAGGCAGAGCTAATTAAAAAAGACATTAATTAATATGTGCTTTGAGGTCCTGGAACTTTAGGTGATTAAAATATTCTGAGTAATATAACTTATAGCGTATGGATTACTGTGAAATGGTTTAATGTCACCGACTGTAAAATGTGACCTATCTCAAATGCCGCACCTGATAGGGAACAGAGCAGTTGGAATTGACCAGCTCTGTGTCCCTGGAAGAGATCTTTGAGCTGTCCCTCAACTCCCTTCCAAGGCCAGCCATAGGGGGACATCAATAGCAAAACCTTTGCATCTTTGATTGCAGTACCCTTTTCTGATGCAAAGACTTTACCTTTTAGTCAGGTGCTTACAGCCCATTTTTGGTTTTACATCTGTTCTCCAAAAATGGCAGGTTTGAGTAAAGTATTTTTTTTTCTTTGTTCTCTTAGGTCTCTAATTAACCTACAACACCTTTCTCCTCTTCTTGTGGTTAATGCATAGGAGATAATTACTTAAATATTGAAAACATATTTACTAGCTTCACAATTTCTCTTTGCATCCATTACTGACATTTTGTGTTGGTTATGATCACAGCGTATGAACTGTCAACAAAGGACACAAGTAGACCTTTTGGTCTAGAATACATATTTAGAATTTGAATTCAGTGAGCAGTAAATGTGGCAGTGAATGTTAATAAATGTTAGAGTCAAGACTATCCTAGTGCTCAATAAGGCAGTTCCTGAACAAATGGGACAGCTTTTAAGTGATCAGCACAGTGGTGCCACCCTTACAGCGACCTCAGGGATGATGATGCCTTCTCCTTCACACCCCTGATGAGAGGTGGATGTTCATTTCCCTGCTATGATATTCTTCAGGTCTCCTACAGACATATCATTAAGTTAGACAGTCCTCTGCTTTCAGGAAAAGGGTTAAAGATCTGCCTTTCAAAATGACCCCCATTCCCCTCATGCACACAGCAAAATCTTCCTGTTAGAAAAGACTAAACCAAAACACCCTGGCTTCCAAGAATTTTAAATTTGTATCTAGATTTCTCGGCTACTTTTTTGGTGCTGATTTCTTCATATAATCACCATGGCAGCAATACTTAACTCATTTTGTTGGAAAAAGAAGCTTTTTCTACACTTTGTCTATTAAGAACTATTCCAAAAAAAAAAAAAAGATAATTTTTGTAATTTATTACATGACAACACAAAATTGGAAGCCTGCAATCAGTGGGAAGTAAAAGCTTTCAAAAATAAAGCTGCAAGGTGATAAGTTAAAATTGCTGGTTGTCACATCCATCCTACTGCTTTTATCCATAACTGCTCTGTTCCTTTTATAAAAGCCTAGATTTATTAGCCACCACTGGAGGCCTTCAGACACCACCAGCCCTTGTTGCTCTCAGGTTAATGACTGGTATTAATTACTACCAATGTAAAAATTCCTAAGGCCCTGTACCAGTTGCTATGCTTTTATCTCAGATGCATCTAAAAATCCAGTCTCTAGCTTGATTTAATTGTCACCGTCTTCAGCACTGAGTGTTACTCTAAGCTGAAGCTATTTCCAGGTCTCGTGAATAGTCGCACTTGTGTTTGACTGAAAAAAGGGCAGTGATTGCAGCAAAATGGGTCATCACACAGGTTCCAAGGGGAAGAGGGGAGCAGGTGCTTTAGTCTAACCTCCTCTCTGAGTGCAGTCATTCCACATGGAGAATGAATGAACTGCATGATTGATCACTTATATAAAGGTTAAGGAGCAAAGATACAACTTTCTAGATTTCTTCCCGGCCTATTGGTATCTGTCTTGTGTTGTATTTTAACTAGAGTGACTCTGTATTGCTCTTCTGAGCTCTTCTTCAGTACTATATTCACAGCAAAATCTGAGGCTGCCATGAGCACCATCTCTCTCCAGGAAACCTGTTAGGTTGGTCCTTCCTACATGCCACCCAAGCAGCCTCCCTCATGCTTTCTCCTCTGATGTCTCTCATGCTGAGGGACTCCCCCCCTGCAGATATCCATCAACCTCTACTTCATCATCACACTTCAGAACTATTTTGCTCTGTAGATCCATTTGTGAGTCCCCAGCAGAGTACATGACAGCACTGACAGCCAGTGGGCTGACACTGTGACTTCCCACTGGCTAGGACTCTCTCTTTCCCATCTTCCCATGAAAGGTAGATCACTTGTGACAGTCCTCACCAAAGGACATGGTAGATTCTAAAAATTTACAAGGGGTGACTGGAGCTCATGAAAATAAATCCACATTGCAAAATACTTGAAGCCCACATTCAGAGAAATAAGGTCCCGAGCTAAAATCATTAAAGGCAGAGAGATTATTAGGAAGTTTTAACATATGGTTGTCCTGTTCTTATGATTCCATAACCATCCACTTATGGCCATACTTTGTGCATTTTTTTTAATTGAAACACCAGAACAAGACTTTGTCAACAGTCCCAGGAGCAAAAACTGTGCTCACACATCTCTCAATGTCAGTTCTGTAAAAACAGGATACTCTGCTGGAGTGGACAGACCTTTGGTCTAACCCCCTGTAGTCTTTCCTAGGTTTTGCTTTTGTGTATCTAAAATGGGAATCAAAATCAGAGTATTTCACTCTTTGTTACTATTTATATTGTTTTTCCAGCAGCACAACTGAATTAGTTACACACAGAGAGACAATAGTACAACAGTGGCACCCGAGGCAAAACCCCCCAAATCTTAAGCTTTACCCTCACATCCCAGTAACAACAGAGATGCTCTGATAAGATGCATTTTGGAGGATGTCAGTGATGTCTTGAGCCACAATAGTCTCTTGGAAAGCTGCTGTTTCAATCTGAAGCAGATAAAGCAGGTCCTACTGCATTTTTTACAAAGAATTTTTGATGGTTTCCCTATGATTTATCCAGGTGTGAGAGGCTAAAACCCACCGTGGGTTTTAGATATTTTGTTAGTGCATTTTCTACCAGTAGAAATTTAATAGAATCATTTTCTGCCTTTGAAATACCAGATGCCATATTGATCTTTCTCTTATAAATGCTGTTACTATGGATTTTGATGCCTCCTAGCTTATAACAAGACACAGAGATTTGTTGTAGAGCATGTTCCCTGTATATGTTTTGTAAATGAGCATAATTTGGAGTGATAGAGATTGCTTTTCTTTCTTTTTTTTTTTTTTTGACCTAGAGTTGAGCTACAAAAACAGTGTTTACCAGAGGAGAAATTTTTGAACATTTGAACCCCAGAAAAGGTTTTTATTCAATAGTTATTTTTTTCCTTTACCTGAATTCTTTAATGCAGGACTACAAAGGTAATCTGTCTGTCTGAATACTAAAACATCTACAGGGGATAATTCTACCTGTCTGTGTCCTCTTAAGGAGAAATAAACTTCTCCTTAAGAATCTCAGAAAATTAATTTACTGAATACTAGTATTCCTTTTTTTTTTTTTTCTTTTGCATATACAAATATATTCTTTTACAAATTTCCCAGACCTCCACCTTCTCCTACCTCTGTTAATCAGCATTTTCCAAGCTGCAGATGAAGAATTCTCTGGGTGGATTGACAGATGACAGCAGTAATACCATTTGATACACAAATCCTCAAAGACAGTTGAAGCACTTATTCTTTTGCTGAAGCTGGCAGGGGGTTGGTGCTCAGTGGATTTTAGCACTGGAGTGCTGGCAAAAATGAAGGCAACGTTGGTCCCCACCAGCTCCATCACAAGGATCAGCACTCAGCACCACATTCCCCTCCTGTACCACACCTTCCACGACCTGCTCTGGTCCTCTCGTGCTGCTTCCCACACGCAGAGAGTCCAGACTGCTGCAAACATCTCACTGAAAACTGCCAGTGACTCTCACTGTCTGTCATATGTGCGTGCCTTTGTACCTTCTCCAGCTCTCTCCTCTCACCTGACTGACCTTAGAAACTGTTCAGCATTCCAAGTTTATGTCGTGTCCCACCAGAAACTTCCTTGATGTCCCTTGGCATTCACCTCAGCTGTGTTTGCTATCACTGGACAGCATTTTTTCTGAAGCTCAACTCACACTGGACCAAGTATCCTTAGCATGCTTTAGTCACCATTTATTGTATTTAAATTAATTTATGGATGATTCCCTTGAATTAAAATCAGACCACAAACTCTAATCTAGATTTACTTAGAGACGCTTTGCCCAGATGGCACGTGCACTCTGTGTAAATGTGTTTTACTGATCAATCTAAGCCATTTTAATTAAATACAAAATCCAACCAAAGTACTTTTTGTATGCTGCTTTTCATGAACAACATTGCAGAAGGGCTATTGGCATCTGGAGTAACCAAAGGCTATACTACCAAATGATTCCTGTCATAAATGTATAAATGGTTGGTTCTTTTGTTTTCTGTTTCCCTCCTCCCATTTTCACCCCCACAGCTATCTGTGGGAACCTTCTGTTATCTCTTCATTTCATTTCCAGTGTTGAATGTGAAGCTCCGAAGTCACCCAAAATTTGTGATTTTCCTAAAGCACCTTTGCCCCTGAGGAAACAGAGAAAGCATTAAATCATAATCAAGTCCATTGTCTTGGATAAATGTAGAGCCCTTTGAAGGAGTTGTGTCCAGAGCAGGTGCAAGGGTGAAGTGCTTTGCCTCCTGCCTCACGTCCTTGCAGCAGCTGCCCTGGAGGCAGGCAATGGAGGATGTGTGTGAGCAGGCTGTGAAAGCACTGATGTGCTGGTCTTGCCAGGGCACATGCTCTGCAGGGTGTTCCTCAGCCATAGCAGCTGATGTGCTTTCAGGCTCACCCCTGTACAGCGGACACGTTGTGTTTGGAGAATATTTAAGCTTTGATCCTACCCTTGCCAGACACTGTAGTCACAGTGTGTTTGACCTCAGACTAGTTACTTACTATTTTTGGGTGTCTGTCCTTTTTCTTTTCCAGTTAGCTGCAAGAATA
Source organism: Serinus canaria (assembly GCF_022539315.1). NCBI lineage: Eukaryota > Metazoa > Chordata > Aves > Passeriformes > Fringillidae > Serinus > Serinus canaria. The sequence continues at coordinate 85,605,894 of NC_066315.1, forward strand.
GTCATTGAAGTATATGAAATGCTCAAAAACTGTACTTCAGTAGTCTGAACTTCAAAAAATGCCTTGTGTGTTATTCCTTCCGTAAGTGAAAGCATTTGTTCTCTGTGGAGGCTGGGTAGCAGAAGGGCATTTGTGGACAGGATGGTAACATAATCTTTTATAGTCTTTCATGTTTGTAAGAACTGGAATGGACATACATATGCTTGTTCAGAGTCAGGAGGACTTTGCACAAAATTTTCCCTGAATTAAAGAGTAATCAAAGGCATGGAGAACATGGCCAGGATGATTCCCCGGTAGCTAGTTTCATCAGGCAGTTGTCTGCCTACCTCTTTCACTACCAGGCAAATGCAACAAGAGCAGGAAGTCTGTGCTGTGCAGTCAGGCACCAGACCTGGTGAGTGCAGTTTCTTACTGAGTTTGCTCCTTCACCAACCTGGTACAGTGGGACCCATTCAAAAGCAAATACTGGAGTGGAGATACTTTAGTAAAAGGCTGTGCCTGAGTGCGTGACTCAGTACCAGCACAGCTACAGCCTATGTTGCCTGAGCAGCAGCTAAGCTGGTACTAACAAGTGCCCTGGAAGTAGGATTCTAGGTGCAATATTTGCATAGTGCAATAATTTAGTATAAATATTTATAATCCATAGTTTGGTGTGTTCCCACACCATTCAGCCCAACTGGTACTAATGGGACAGGGACACGAGCTAAGAGTGTGAGAAGCTGTTGCACTGAATTCAGTAGCAGGTATCTACATGGTTTTGCAGAAGTTACAAGTGGGGCTGTTGTTCTTGAGTGTATTGATTGGTGCACAGCTAAACACACAGCTTCAGAGCTGTAGCTCTACTACTGCAGGGGAACAGACTGGGAATGCATCCACAGTAGACCCTCACCTGGGTGGGCTGTTTCCACCTGATACATTCTTCACATCCTAGTTGTACTTTCCAGACTGGTGAATGAAGCAGAGGAATAAGCTTTTTTTTTTTTTTTCTCTTTTAATAAATCTTTTCTTTTCCCCTTATTTATGAATTTCTGCAAGAAAAGCAACTGCAGTCGCAGCTTTTGGAATGCATCCAGCTATCAAAGTTCAATGATGTAGTGACAACTAAGTGACAGCTGAGTGCTTTAATTCAGTATGAAGTTAGAGTAATTCAGTAAGAAGGGAATGTATTGCAAAGTACTATTCAATCCCACACACACATTAGACAGCAAGTGGACTGTACATTATAATAATTTCATTTCAAATTTCTGTCAGTTGTGCTGTGGGAAAAATTTCTTCATATAGAGTGTTTAATTCTGGAAGCAATAGTCAGTTCTTAGTATTGGAAGGAAGTAACAGTGGACAAAACCACCTACAGACTGGCAAATTTAGATCATCTCTAAATCCATCATCAGCTCCATTCTCTGGCATGTTTTAGTTACATACCTCAGACAACACTGATGGTGGCTTAAACAGTAAATATGGAAATCAGTTTCTGCAAAGTTGAAGTTACAGGCGTTCCATGGGCTGGCTGGGAGGAGCTATGTGGCAAGTGCTGTGTGTGCCTGATGGTGTCTGGGAGGCTTGTTTCTGTGTCAGTGTGACACGCCAGTCACACTGTGTCCAACCCCATTTCTGGTGCCCTCTGGACACCAGCTCTAAACCTGCCAAGGTGTTTTACATATATCAGCAAGTGCCTGTTCAGTTCCACCTTTAAAATCTTGTTTTCACTGTTAACTCTGGCCCACACTTTCCATATAGCTGCAGATAAGCCAGGGAGTGGCAAAGTTCCCAGATGTAAAATACCTGCAATAGCTGCTCAGTTCTCCAGGAGACAACATTCACTGGCACTGTCTCCAGCCCACGGAGACACTGGCCTGAGGGTTGCTATATCTGTGAAGAGTACCACTAGATGAAACTTTTGTATCAGTCCACATGCCTTCCCTTGGTGCTATTCCGTTTAATTAATTAGGTCCGTTCTAATAGCTGCCTGACTCTGCTCTGTAAATTGGTGCCTGAAAAGCAGTGAAAAGATGATGTTAAGTACTCACAAGCAAGACACAAATGCTGTTACACAAGCTCATTTCTAAGGGAAAAGGACAGCTCAAATCACAGCTGAATAAGAAGTGGAAAAAAAAATTATGGCCTGTCATAATGACCCTGACAGTCTCCTTGTACATCCTCACCCCACAGGGACAGGGAGGCAAAGGAACCTGAACTGTGCAAGCCACAACATCCCTGCTGCAGGGTGTGCACGGAGAACATGGCTGTGCAGGCTGTGGGAGGACAGCTCTGCCTGACAAGACAGAGCTTGTGCCAATGGCCTTCCTCCCAAACTGATGCCAATCCTGGGGTGAAAGTGGGTTTTCTTCTGTGCTGAGTGGAAGTGCTGGGCCAGCTTCAATCTCTCTTCCTTGATTTGGGAAAAAACACACTTTTTCTTTAGGAATTAATCCTGACTCCGTTTTGGTTTTGTCTGTGGAGATGAGTTTTCTCTGTGCTACCCAAGCTTCTAGAATGAACTGCAGCCCTCTCACAGCATAAACTAGCTCTGCCTAAGGAGGAATGCTTGCACAGGGGTGGGGTTGCTAAGAGCTGATGCCAGAGAATCATGGCACATGATTCAATGTGAAACATTTTCACCTTGACCCAGTGCTCCATCCTTCTGAGCTCTTGAAATAGCTGTGATCCTAATTGATCCATACATTTTATGCATGTTTGCTGTGCAGCTGGAAAACAAGCAACAGAGCTTTAGACTAGGCTTTCTTTGGGGATGGATGCAGAATTTGGACAGATTCTCCAGAAACACTGTGGTCAGGGTGATTGAATCTATCAAGCATAACAACATGAGGAGATATGATGGGGATATGATATGAACTTTGTCAGTTCAGTGATGAGGACTGGTAACAGAAGCCTCAAAATAAATCCTTGATTTGTTGAGATTGTGCCTTTTTTCAGCCTTCTTCCAGAACTGAACATGTCTAGTGGAAAAAGTTAAGCAACTCTGAAACTTTGCAAAGTCACAATGTATAAACTGATGGTAAAAGCAAGTGAAGGCTGGCTATAGAAGACAAATTAAAATATTTGTACAGTTCATAGTGGATATAGGGATAAAAACCCAAAAATCTCGAGAGAGAATAAGTCTAAATCAGCATAAAACAAGAACAAGCCCTTCGAATTTTGCCTGGTGGTGCAACCCCAGCTCAATGGAGTGTGAAGCACAACAGGCCATCTCCATACCACAGTTTGCATGCTCTGCTAGGAACAGGCAGAGTAGCTCCAAGTTACATAACTCTGGAGTAATCTCAGCGCTCACTGAGAGACATTGAGTATGAAGAATGAAGGGAAGCTCCTTAAAATAAAGGCCAGATGAGACACTTGGCTTAAAGCTGCAAGAGCCATTGAAATAATTGCTAACTCCTTAACCTTTCAAGAAAAAATTAGCTGAACTGTAAAAAATGAAGGATTAAAAAGTGGGGAGAGGGGAGATAGAGAAAACTAGTCAGAGGAAGACACTTTTAATTTGCAGCCTGCTCTCTTCATCAGAATTACTTTAGGATAATCAGGCAGATGCGGATGTTTCTTGGAAGGTAATACTTGAGTGGTGAGGGTAGAATATGATGATTGGATAAAACATGCTTCCAAATTTGACAGGTTACATTATCTTTTATTGACATCCAAACAGAGCTGCCAGACTCTGGAGGCTTTATTTTTGCATCAGCCTATTTTTTTATGTCATCTGCCATCTTTAGAAATTAAACAAACTTTTTATTGCTGAGTTTTAGCAGATTATCTCAAGCAGCCTTGACTGCTTCTTGGTAAATTGTGTTATATGTGATGTGTTTCTGACTTTAACCTGCTTTTTTTTTTCCCCTTTCATTCTTTTTCTCTAAAATAATTCAAAATAATTTATGGAATTCACTCTGTGTTATAATCTAACTTTGATCTGGGGAGACAATACCAAGGCAAAATAGAAAAAGATGGATTATAGTTCCTACATTAATAGACTTGCAGGAAAAAAACCCCTCATACACTTTATGAAATGAAAAAGATAAGAGCATGAATTAATAATACTTTAACAGCAGTGGCACAAAATCCTTGAACAATAATGCTCCAAAACTACTCATATTGATTTAAAATCTATATTTAAGACAGTTAGGTTTAGAAGTCCCTCTTCAGCCACATCAGATATGGATTTTCAGTTTACAGGATTATTTTAAATTGTGGTCTTTAATTCAGAAAATATCATATAAAGCTTTCCACATTTAAAAGAAAATTCCTTTCTTTTGCTCTCTCAAATTATGCTAGTTAAAGTTTAACCGTGATCACTGATAAATGCTTCTGTATGATGATGTCAACTCAGAACTGCTGCATGACCCACTGAGGCCTTGTCCCAAGCTGCACGCTTATAGACTTTGGAGTCTGGAATGAGGGGAAACCCCCTATGGATACAGATCAAAAGAAGATGAGGCTAATGGAGCACTTAAGATCACTGAGGGCCAAATTCTGCCTGAGGTGACGTGTACCAATTGAGTAGCACAAGGGTTTGTGTTCATGAAAGGGCAGAGCTTGTCCAAATCGTTTTACTGCTAATAAATAGAGATTGATCTACTTAAAAATAAAGTTAGCCAGTTCTTTGCTTTATACTGAAGAAGCAGCATAAGAGAATTGCTTATTGCTTTCTTGAATTCCAAAACAGTTCTTGAGGACTTTGCTGGAAGCATGTACTGTTCATTCAAAGGGAAATGATTACAGCCTGCAGCTACATTAATGTGCTGATATGTAATTAGCACAGTGTCACTTTAAACAGCAAATTAATTCACAGTGGTTAGATATATTGTAACACATACTCACATCTGTTTTTCTATAAAATTACCAAAATTTTTAGTGTGCCCCAGCAAAAATGTCCTCTCCAAAGAAAAGTGTGAATTGGTGTGAAAGAGATGTGAAATTTAATTAGATCTAAAGGGTATTTGTCACAAACTCAAAAATTGTTACAAAGCATGGAGGCTGGGAAAAAAATTTTACTCCAACAGTGGCAAGAAATTTCTCTTTTAAGTAATGATAGAAATGGGCAGAGAAGAAAGTATCAGATCCAAAGGAAAGTGCTGGATTATATTTAATGGCTTGAAGATGAAGAAAAATCACCCTGGCTTGAGTTCAAATTCATATTCCGTGGCTTCAGTATTCCTGGAATGTGTTTCTGAAAATGGAAAATAATTCTCTTCTCACTTTGGATCCAGCCACACCACCGAATTTTATGTGTGGACATGGTGGTGGAAGTCAGAATTCCTCTCAGACCTCCAGTTTAGGGGTTTGATTTGATGACCAGGTATGGAATGGCATCTCCTCATCCTGGGGAAAGAACCCCTTGGACACCTCTGAGGTCATATGAACACATTATGTTCTTGCTCCTTATGCAAACCACTGAAGTAATGACTGTCGGGCTGATGACATCTGCCAGCAATGGATCTTGAATGACTCACTGTGAGGATTACACTGGCCAGCTTAGCTGAGAGGCCAGATTTCAATGATCATTCACTGCAGCTTCCAACTTCCTCTCACACTGGGGAAGAGGGGAGTGAAACACCAGGCAAGAGGTGATTTGCAAATCTCTGCCTCCATTCCTTCAGTATTCATCATGACTCAAAGTTTATGGCCCTGGAGTGAAAGATGATTGCCCTGTCAGACTAGGGAAATGAACCCTGAGGAATGAGCAGGTTTCCCATTTATCCATAAATCAACTTATTCTTGTTGGTGGTATAAAACAGGTAATAGGATGCTCTGTGTACAGCAGGTTGCTTGCTAATACATCCTGCTTCCTGTCTGAGGTGTCACACGAAGCAGACAATGAGACCCTTCCACAGAGCCTCGTGGGCTCAGACTAACTTCTCTCAGAAATGCCTTCAGTGAACAAAAGCAAGGAAACACAAAAGGAGGAAGTGCAGAATAATTAAGCGGAATCTTCTCTAACTCAGAGTATTTTCAGGCTTTTTCCACAGGGCATCAGCAAATCTTTAAGGATGCAATTTCAGCTCTAACCTTGAATTTCCTTGCTGTAGAAATGGAATAGTGTGAATCATTTAGTTTTATCTGAACATACTTTTTCTGTAAAAAGCAGATTAATTCTGGGTCCCAAGTTTCTAGTACTCTGTGTTTTGATTTCCTTTTAGTGCCTATATAGGCACAGTTTAGGGAATTGGTAAGACAGATGGAGCTTGGTTAACATGATTTTTTTTTCACACTGAATGTAAAAGCGGTTGGGTATTTTTTTACTATGCAGCTGAGATATGAAAGGCAAATGGCTGGAAATAACTAATTTCTAGATAAACTATATCATTTGTAGCAAAAATCTTAGAATACATGCATGAAAAGATTTGGGGATTCTTCAAGTTGCAGACTAATAGCTAAAAACTGTTGCACTCATCATTAGGCATCATTAAGAGTCATGTTACTGTCAAAAATACTGATGGCATTCCTTTTGATGCCCTCCTAGGGAAAGACCTTTTAATTCATATCTTTGTCCTTTGCCTAATCTGAGGTCTGACCAGTTGAACTGTACTTTATTCCATGCCAGATAAATCTGGGAATGAACAAACTGATAGCTGTGACTTTTATACTTTTATTTGAAGTAGATAGGAAAGCTTAAAAAAAATAAAATCTTTTGAACAGAAGTTTGACATTTTAGAGCAAACAGCTTATGTAATTTGCTTAATTCTGTTAATGTGAGTACTTATCAACAGAGTGCCTGAACAGGCATTCAGTCGGTCATCTTCATAAAAATAGCAGCCAAGTACACTTAATTTCCTCGCCCGCTTCTTCGAGTTTGTCTGGAGAAGCAAAAGTACCAATTAAAGTAGCAACAGCATAAAAGTAATATGTGGAGAGTCAGACACAAAAAAGCAATAAATCTGCCAAAGATTTTTTGAACTGAGATAGCAATAATGTTGTCTTGTGCACCTGGCTTCAAAGTGCTGATCTTTATTAGAATGCATAGCAATATGTTGTACTGGATTGACACTATATATATGGATATATAGATAGATAGATAGATAAAGATATAGATATAGATATATTCATAAGTATATGAAGGGATTTTCAAGCTCTGCTTTTCAAACCATTTCAGTTGGGAACAAAATGTAAGTCCACAGGGAAAAGAACAGAAAGAAGTAAATACTGTGCTCATAAGAAATTCAACAACAACTCTGAATATTTTTGTTAGCATTAATTTATGACTTGAGTTGAGCAAACAGTAAAAAAAGATGCTGTCCTGTGAATATCCACTTGGATTCACAAGTGAATTTCAATTTAACTCTTTGAACCCTTTCAAGGGGCTGTTTTCTCTGGATATTTGGTACTGAACTTTATTAGCAGAAACTGCTTTCAGAAATGCCTACCCTTTAAATTCATAAGTTTGAATATTCAACAAAAGGGTTTCTTGAGCTGCAAATCCACAATGTCAGTTAGTTAATTAGACAACTAACCTCATCAGGAATAAGGTTTACATGGCTTATATAATTTAGAAATGCAGTGTGATTTACAAATGTTCACAACTCCTTATGAGTGATCTGCAGACCTGAAATTATTAATTATGAAGGCATTCATAAATAATTCTGCATAACAAATTTGGAAATGTTGTGATCCGTGTAAGGGCAATTTGCAAACAAGAAACAAAAGGCAGCATTTGTTTCTACATGATTAGTTGCTAATTATTTGCTTAGCTTTATCTACTATTGAAAGAACAGGTGCTGGCAAAGTTGCCACAGAAATACTTTCAACCATCAAGATCTGAAGATCGTGCTGCAAAGTCATTAGGGCTGTTTCCAACTGCTGTGAGTTGGTGTGTCTTTGCTGAGGTCAACTGAATGGCAGCTTTAGATTCCAGGTCAGAACTTTGCTTTTCTACCTCAGGTTGGCAGCTACTCAGGTGCTTTTCCATTTGTTAACAGTACCAACAGCCCACGGTGTTATCTGTGCACCTGATTTCCATTCTTCTCCACTTTTCTTTCACAGATTGACACATAGGTTGAATTCAAAAGTGCAGGAAAAGAGCTTTGGCTGCGAAAGGAACCTGCACACCAGAGGGTTTGCTCTAAACTATTGTGAGACCTCCGGCTACAACACAGGACATGGGAGCTTTTCTGAACCCTCGTGTCTTGTGTTGCAGCCAGAGGGGCACATCTTTTCAGCAGAGTCTGAGATAAGGAGAAGAAACCAACGTGAAAGAGATGTAAAGAGAAAGTGAGAGACGAGTACAGGCGTGGGACTTCACTGAACATCTAAAGAAGCAGACACAGGAATGTTATCCTTGGCATTAACCTCTGAAGCTTTCTCCTAGATCCAGAGGAGATGTCAGATTTCTATCTGATCTTGAATGCAGATTGAAAGTTCTGAATCAGGTAGTAAAAGTTACTGTACTTGCAATGCCACTGACATTGCTATTTTTTGGGAGGCTTTTGCTGCAAATTTGACTAACACTAAACAGTTTGCAATTATCTCATGATATGGCCTTTTGAAACTCAGCTGTTTTGCATCTGTACTTCAGCTGTTGTAGGTATGAGCTTTCTGTAGAAGTAGAGCTAGAATAAGTATCCTCACATACTTTAAGCAGAGTGCATGCCTATGATTAGCACTGAACTTTGGGACAAATTTTTCACTTTTTTCAGCAGCTGACTTCAGAGTGTGCCTCATTTTGGGTAGGAGCTGCAACACAATTTCTTTGTCTTGGCTTACCTTTGCCACTTGTTTAAAACATTGCATGCCCTTTTGTCCCATGCAATAAAGTGTACTTAACTGAAATCTTCCTTTTTAATGCTGTATTTTCTTGGACACACTGGGATATAATGTTTTAAATATATGGATTAAAAATATATTGAAATAATGAAATACTCAGAAGAAGATTATGGATTTGTATTTTGAGTTATTAAAATAACATAATAAGGGTGATTAAAAATATTCGTGTTCCAGTCCTTCCATTTTAACATCTTTTAGGAAGCTGCAAAGACATATCTCCTCATGTGTCAATAGACACATTTAGATTTTGGTGTAGAAGCTGAATAATTTAGAATATGTTTCCAGACTGTCTCTGATCACTCAGACTTTGCCCCATTCTCTGTTGACTGATTTTAGTGGCAAGACACACAAAACAAAGCTCTGATCAAGGAGTTAAGGATAGCAGGAGGTAAATCTTGGGTCATCACAAGACAGAGCTTTTGAAGACTGCCTTAGCAGGCAGTCTATATTTGTACTCCATTTTGGATTACTATTTCCCAGGGGGAAAAAAAAGGTACTTTTAAGAAGTGTAAATAATTATTGTCATCTACATGTCTCTGATCAGGCTCAGTGTTTCCTGCACAGTTTGTGTTGTTATGATTTAAATGAGAGACAGTGCTTTCGTTAAGAAAGTAGCCTCCTGAGTCACTGGCTGACTTTTCCATGCCATTTCTACTTTTCTATATGATCTCCTGAGCTTTGGTGCAAGTCAGCAGAATGAATTAGCAAAATAGCCCACAGGAGACCAATATTCCAATGCCATCTATTATCCCACTGATTCCCACTGCATTGAAAAGCCCAGTTGATGCATCTCGGTGTGTGTGTGTCTCTGTCTCCAGCACTTCTTTCAGTCCTGAAGGATAAAACCTGATAAAATTGAAAAATTTTGGTAGAGGAGCTCCATCTTTCAGTATTCTCAAATTCAAGTCCTGTTTGAACAACTTCTGAGGGTAAAAGGGGTGAGCATAACTTTCCTGTCCCCGTGGAAGGCCTTGGAGGTGTCAACACTTCAGGAGAGAACAGGAACTCATGCACTGGAATAGAAGAACAGAACTCTGGGTGTAAATTTCTGCAATTGCAAAGTTTACTACAGCCTAAGCACTTTACCTAATGTTCTAATGTTTTTTTCCTTTTCTAAAATATCCCATATGGGCTTGCAGAAATTCCAAGAGCTTCTTAAAATACTCAAAATGAAGGATGTACTTCAGGGTTTTTTCGGTGATTTTTATTCAAATACATTGCTTCCTATTGCATACATTATGTTTTGCACTTGAATTACAAAGCAAATGGTTTGACAGAAAAATATGCCTATACTGTGGGAGAGGTGTAGTTTTTTGCTCTGGAGTCTGCCAGCTAGACTGTACCAGCTGAGTAGAGTTTTACAAGTAGTTAGCCATCAGATTGTAGCCAAACCCCTAGTTTAAAGAAAAAACCCAGCAGTTAAGTATAGTTTAATTTTTTTCCCCCAGGAAGTATTGTTATTATAAAATGTAATTAGTGGGTTTAACTCAGCAATATTTCATTTCTCTTACTGCAGAAAAAGCTTCCTAGCTGAGCATCTTTGTTAGAGCTGTCAGTGTCTGCATTCAGAAAAGGAAAAGAGCTGTGATCAAAAATGGGTTATTTCTTGGCAGTTTACATGCACACCCTGCCAGTCAAGAAAACTGAAGCCTCCTAATGATATTAAAATAACAGAAAAAGAAATTTTGTCTAACATTCAGGTGTTTTTCAGAGAACCTATTTGCTCAAGTGAGAAGTCTTATTTGTTGGCGGTGGCTGAATGCTTGATTACAGTAGCTGCGCTAAATATCACTGCTGGCGCTTGAGATATATTTAGATTCAGCTCCCTCTGTCTCAGAAAAAACAGCAATTAAAATGCAGCACTGTAACATAACGTAACTGATAATAGGTATAGGGCTGAGGAAGCTTTGAGGTGTTGCCAAATCTGCTATGGAAACCATGGATAAAGCATGAAAATGTTGGGAGCTATTTCTTCCTGTACTAGTCAGAGCCCATATTCAGTTCCATCAGTGAAACATGCAGCAGTGCAGGGATTTTCCAGGGAATCTGAAGGAGTTAGGTGCCTTTGACAGCAATAATCACTACAGCATTAATCTTACTGTCTATAATTTATCTGCTTCACAAGATTTGTTAGTCCTGCACAGACCTAAAGTACCTCTTTTAAAAGCCTCTCCTCTCCTCTCCTCTCCTCTCCTCTCCTCTCCTCTCCTCTCCTCTCCTCTCCTCTCCGCTCCTCTCCTCTCCTCTCCTCTCCTCTCCTCTCCTCGCCTCTCGCCTCTCCTCTCCTCTCCTCCCTCTCGCTCTCCTCATCCTCTCCTCTCCTCTCCTCTCCTCTCCTCGTTCCTCTCCTCTCAGATCGCCACTCTACCTCTGCCTCTCCTCTCCTCATCCTCTCCTCACAAACTCTCACCCTAGCGAATCGTCCTCTCGCATCTCCGATCGTCCACAGTCTACATCGCTCTACACATCTCGACGGCCTCCTGCAATCCGGGAGAAGATCTCCGCTACCTCTCGACATCGTCCTCATCCTCGGCCTTCAACTCCTCTGCCTGCCTACTCGTATCCGGTCGTCCTAGCCGTGACCTCACCTAGAGCTGCGCTCGAGCTCGCTCGAGCCTCTACGCGTCGCCTCGCTCAGTCCTGCGAATCGACCTCTCCTGCTCCAATCTCGCTCGTCCTCTCGAGCTCTCAGTCCTCTCCTCTCCTCTCCTCTCCTCTCCTCTCCTCTCCTCAACCTTTTGTGATTTCATCTGTTCTCTGCTTCCTGTTCTCCTCTTCCTCCTTCTGAATACTCTCAGAATATTCCGATTTAATGAGTGCTGAAGTCATGAGGCTCTGTTAAGGCTCCGACACCCTCAGACAGTCCCAGGATTGAGGGCAGAGCAGAATGCAAGCTCTAGTACATAATTCTTGACTATATTTTTAACTGTCATCTGTGTGCAGGAAATCCAGCACAGTGTATCCTGAAGGACAAAGTGGGAAGGAATTGTCTCCTTGGCACATACGTGTTTGACTTTGCTGGCAGAAACCTGTTTGGCAACAAACATGGAAAAGGCCTGCGCTCTTACAGGCTCTGGACTTTGAAGGAGTTGCATTTACCGTGAAAAAGACATGCAATAAAGAGCCACCCTTGTCTTCATTTGAGCTCTACTTAAGCTCTGTAAGTCCCATGCAATTCACTGAAAGAGTTTTTCCATCTGTCTTCAAAACATGGAACTTAGTGATTGTCAGAGCTCCATACTGACAGGATAAGGAGCCGACTTAGCCTGTTTATCTGTAAAGAAGTGGCACTGTATAAGTTACTTCGACCAGTGACTTTCCTGGAAAGCAAAGGGACCTGTTTATATTTGCAGCCTGAATCAGTCTGTGATCACTACACAGAGCATGAGAACAAAAGTGGCAATTACTCAAACCACAGAAAAATCTTTTCTGTAATTTACAGTGCCATTCTTTAAAGCTCCTTTCAGTGTTTTTCAATTGAATTATCATATGTATGGTCTATGTGTCTTTGATGCACTGAGAATTTAATTGACAAAAACCTCATTTTCAACTGAAAAAGGCGGCTTTGCTGGAAAAATAATAATCCATGCACCATTAGCCTTCGTTATAGTCAAAAAGGAACAGTAAAAATGTCACCTTCTAGCTCAGGTCAGCTTCCTGAGTGGTTCACAGGTGGTGTTTGTTCACTTTACTGACTAAAATAAATCTTATTTCTCTTGGCTGCAAGAACGACGCAGCTAATGGAGATTGAGGTGGGCTTCAGGCTGCATCGCATGTATTCAGCAGAGATTAATTTTGTACTTTAATGAAGAATGTTTACCAGTAGTCATGATTCAGGGGAAACATCCATTAAGAGCCTTGGGTGAACTTGCAGTAGTCAGAAAAGAGATTGTCCCTGTAAATTAAGCCTTGCCAAAAAGGCCTGGCAATCATGTGGTGCTCCTTGAATGGGACCAGGCCAGGCAAGGCAGACCACTTGTGGGTAGGTGCCTCCTCGCTGCAGGCAAAGGAAGGAGGCAAGGCAAGATCTGCCAGAGAAAACCTGTAAATCCAACAGAGGGCTGACAGACTCCCAGTGGGAGTGATGAGGTGAGTGACTGGTGCCTGTGGCAGGAGGAAAATGAGGAGGGATATTTTTTCCCTCTTCACACTGGCCTGCAAAGCCAGTTAGCTCTGAGAGGACATTATTCCAAGTTACCTACCTTTTTAAAGGCAGAGTGGCTTTCGTGGCAGTACAAGCCACGTCCTGAATCCTCATGCATCCTCCTCCTGGCTGACACGGTGACACTGTGGCAGCATTGCTGATCTTCATGCACTTAGTCCCAGGCTGTGCCAATTGCTGGGTGCTCTCACCTCAAGCACAGACTCCTGTCTGGCCTCACTGCACTTTTGATGCTTTTCTCCCTTGATTCTGCTCTCCAAAGAGAAAGAAACTGCTGGTGGAGCCAGCAGTAGAAGAGAGAATTGGGATTTTCTGCACAATGCCATTGGTACATTTTCCTCACCATCACTGTGCTGGGAAGAGCTCTGAGCTGTATGGACCCAGAGGGGGTCTGTAGGTTGTGTGGTGTAGCTGGAGCAGAATGGAATCAGGCTGGGATTAGGGTATCCTATTAGGCAGCATGTGAGTGGGCAAAGGCCACCATGTCAGTCATTCTGCTCTAAGGGGCCTGGGAGGGAACGAGGAAGAGTCAGGGGCTGAGGGAGGCACAGAGGAAGAGGAGGAGATCCAAACCCTCATCCTGCAAGACTGCACTGCCTCCTCTCCCAGATTTTGCAGTGTGTACTTGTACTGACCTACTATTTCAACTTTATGGATGTTTGGAATGCCATTGGCCCTCAGCATTTGGCAGAAATGCAAAGACACAATCTCTGCTTTATTTGCAGAAGGAGGCTGGGACTATTTTGAATTTTGAAGCCATGATAATAAAAAAAGTTTTGAAATGGAGAGTGGTGCAGAAAAGGAGACAAAAACAGAGTATGTGTGGGTGTGTGCAGGTGTACTCCCCAAATCTTGGGCTGAGGAGAGAAGAGATGCAAATGTTTGGGAGCCGATGTCAGAGACGCCTGTTTCCCTTGTGTTCCTCCTGAGCAACTCCATCAAATTCTGCTGAGCCACCTGGCTTCCCTGTAAAGGAATGGGTCATGAAACTTTGCTCACTGTCTTTGCTGCAGGAGTCATTTCAGTTTTTCAGAAGAGTTGCAAACCTGCAAGCTGAACCTGAATGTCATTCACAAACACTGTTCTCTTTACCTCTCCCCCCTGTGTGGGTGTATCACACCAGGTTATTCAGGCAGTGCTACAGTTCAGTGTTTTCTGTTTGAATTTGATAATAAACATTGCAAAAGGCAAACACATTTCCTTCTACTCTGCTAGCAGGGGAAAAGCAAGGAGTAGAAGAGGCACTGAGATGAAAGACATAACTACAGGTGGAAAGCATCCACCAGCTGACAAACAAACAATACCCAGAATAATGAGAAAATACTTTCAACACTGTGGCAGGGCAGGCCAGGCCAGGCTTCCCTGTTCTAACACACAGAGTGCAGATACAACTGGCTGTCGTGGGTGTCCTAAAGAAACACCAAATCCAGCTGGCAGAAGGTTCCAAACTTTCCATGGTGTCATCCTCCCCAGAATGCCTCCATTGTGTGTACTGGGGCAGTGCCAGGCAGGGAGCTGCATGGTTCCTGTGGCAGCTGTCCAGCTCCATGCATGCTGGAATTGAGCTGAGTCTCCATTGGGGACTGACTCTCTGCAGCACACTGACCTGGTGACAATGTCCTCCCTTGTCACTCCCTGCCAGCAGAAGCCCCTGTGTGCTGGGGACTGCGGCTTAGTCACTCTGACCCCTGCATCCCTCATCCTCCGTAGGATAGGGGGAAGGGAGAAGGCATGAGAAATTGGTATTACCACCCACAATTCTGTGTGGGTGCCTATGCCCTCTGTAAGGAGTGGGAATCACACTGAGGCTGGGGAGGTTGAATGGAATTATCTGCCTTTGAAAGGTTCATGGGAAATTTAAATGCTGGGTGTCTCTGCCTGGCTGTCTTCAAAGGCTTTTTTATTTATGGATTACCTTTCCTGCTCCAAAAGTATGTTTGTTCAAGCAAGAAAATTGACATTAATGCAGCCATTGGTAATCTAATATCTTCCTTTTGCTTAGTTTTGCCAATGTTATAAAAAGAAAAACAAAATTGTCTTTTTCCCTGGCCTCATATGTTCTCTGTCCTTAGCAGAAGCCAGTGCTGAGGAAGCATTTGAGGCGCTCCAGGTCTTTTGCTCTTTTTTCAGCAGTGAACTCCAATATAACCAAGTTAATTGGCCAAAACCATTTATTAGCAGTGCACAGGCTAGGTGATATAGTAAGGGCTGAATATAGTAAGGGCTAAGAAAGTCCTTGCAAACTATTTCAAGGGAGAGTCAATAATTCTTATGTTCTGCCTTCTTCTCTGCCACAGAACCATCCCCAAGTATTATAAGAAGAGCTGAATCACTGCATTATAAATAGACTCACCACGTATTTTTTCTCCCTGAAAATAATTTCGAATCGAACATGCCTACTCTATTCACTTTGAATTACTGCTCCTAAGAAAAGAGATGATGACATTTTCTAACTCTTTCTACTTTCCCCATTAGTAGTCTGACTGTTAAAAGCCTTGACTGGGATGCAAACTTGCTTCCATTTAAGTCAATGTGAGTTTTATCATTGACTTAATTGGAAGTGAGATTGAGCCATTGGGCATGTGAGTGGCTTTGTATAGAACTTTGAAAAAAATAATAAAGGAGACTGAGGCAAAATGTAGTGCCAGTTTTTTCATCACAGTGATAACCTAGCTTTGCCCAGCCTACCAAGAGTCATGCTAAGAGGAAAGCCTAGCCTCAAAGGAAGTGCTCATAATATTATAGCCTAATTAGTGTATGGGAGAAAAATGCTGAAGGGGAGTGCCGCTCCCGTTGTTAAATATTTCAGCATTGCAACGCTGACTAATGTTGTCTGCTCAACACTAAGTTAGCCAGAATCCTTGCCCTGTTCCCCTGCTGCCTGCCTACGATTCAGTGCTCCCTCCTCAAGCCTTGGTTTTGGTTGTCATGCTGGGTATCTCTGAAAGTACAGAAAACATTGTTTTTCTGTGTATCTAATTTGCCCATTATTAATATTATCCCCAGTCTTTTAAGTAGGTGATTATTAAGCAAAGAAATAGCAATGAAGCAAGGAAAGAATGTGATAGGGAGATTTACTGTGTGGGAAGCAGAGATAAAATTAGATTTCTTTAAGCTATGTAGTACAGTTATTAGGAAGTTAGGCTAATTTTTCAAGGAACAGTCGCTTAAATAACCTCATCTTATTATTCATGCTGAGGTATTTACTACAAAAATTCCTTCCCCCAGGTCATCATTTTTTCCAGCAGCAGAAGTTGGGAACTCAACAATTGTTTGCAGACCAGAATAATGCAATGACATGTTACAGTAATGCGAATGGTAGATTATTAAAGGACATGATTTAAAACCACTCTGCTGGTGCTAGTGGAATTTGTTTGTTTGGCCTCTTTTAGCATTTTCACCAGCTCTCTCCAAGTTTTCCATTTGCAGTCTCAGTGGAGACAGCAGTAAATTTTATCCACCTCAATTTGTTCTTAATGCTGTTTCTTATTATCTGCTGACTTTTCTAAAGGCGCCCCCAGTATCAATCTTGCTGACTGTTAATAGCGCCCAGTATCTCTACCACCACAGAAGTCCCAAGTGTATTTTGCCTTAATTAGTTTCTTTTTTTCCCCATCTCTATTCTGTTGCTCCCACCTAGCCTGTGTGTGAATTTATCAGACTGACTTTTAGGCTAAACTATAGGTTTCTAGGAGCACATGTAGCTCTTAACTGAGAATATATTTTCCAAGCCCTGCAGTGGGAGGGACTGTCAAATCATTTGTGGGTTTGGCAGTCCCACACAGTTTGGCAAAATATTTTCACTTACACTTCTATCAACAAAGTGACTCTCCCTCTGCTCCTGTTTTGTTTTGCTTTACGGTTATGTTTACAGGATTACCTCAGCATGTACTTCTCAGCTCCATCTTGCTGGCATACCACCCTGAGCTTCATGGGCTTACGCAGACCTCTCCTCCTGACCTTTCCAGTGAGCCACAAGAGGTCTGCATAAACCCCTTGGCTCTTTACTGCAAAGTCATCCCCTCAAAATTCAGGGCAGAACCCTAGCTCTTCTAAAAATAAGGATAATGCTGGAAGGAGGCAGGTTATAGTTTTTATACCAGGAAATATAATAATGGGATCAAGGGGAGAAAACCTATGCTTTTGTCATGCTTTCATTATTTGCAGTATTAGCTTAATCTCTTGCTGCTGGTGATTTGCCAGTAAAATGGGTCCTTCTTGTTTTAGAGAGGACACTTTTGAATCATTGACCTCTGCTGTGTTGTTGGCTGAATGAGACCTCACATGCCAAAGGCTCTGGTTTAGAAAAAGAGTCAGCACACCATGCAGAGCTCTGCTACTTTGGTTAGGCTGCTCAATACACATGATTTAATTTGAGGGCAGAGGTACTGAAATGGAGATACCTAAAGTCCCTAATAAATGGCTAAGATTGGAGAGACTCCTTAAAGTTGCAAATCCATGTGTTCCCTGGACCTCTCAAGATGAGGCAGTGAAGAGACACTTTCACTCCACAATTATTGGCTGCTGATCTCCTGTGTCAAGGTGCGTGTAGCTGTTCCTCTAGGACAAATTTGGAGAGATTGGGACTACAACAAGTTTCATTTTTTCAAAAGAAATATTTTCTTGCTTAAAAATTAGGTAAATATGAGCATGACAGTGAGAGAAAGGTTTCCTTAAAACATGGATTCAGTTCTAGTATGTGAAAGTGAAAATCTTAACCAGCTCCTGAGGTTACCTCCAAAGCAGCACCATATGGGGAAAATCAGCTTTCAAAGCAACCACTTTGATTCATGTAAATCAGTATAAAAATTCCTGAGGAGGCTCTGAAGTAAGCTGGAAAAGGTTAATATGACTGGTTTGGCTGGGGTGGGAGGTGGTGCATTCTTGAAAATGCTGAAGAGAAGATGAAAGCAGGGTTGTTACGAGACGTTTTTGTCTCTGGAACTTCAGCAACTGCAGTAATTAAGCAGCACCAAGGAATGTATTTTCAAGGCAAGTGCAGAACTGGCATTATGCTAACAGAGGCAGCGTACTAGTGATGTACAAACAGCTCTTCCCACCTCTGCTGCTAACTCCTCATACTGCTCTAGGTCCATGTTTTCCTCCTCCCTGCTCCTCTCTCCATGTTTCTTTCTCATTTCTTTCTCTTTCTTCAAACAAGGCCAATGCACATTCCTTTTACTAGCACCCATAGGGAAGGGAACAAAGGCTGAATCTGCCTGGCCAATTTGCATGCCAAATTCATAAGACTGTCAGGTTTCTCTCATTCCCAGAAGTATTTGTTCTTAAAAACACTTGTAACAGAAGTGACATTGTAAACAAGACAAGTGTCCCTAATGAGCAACTGAAGCTTTTCAGAATTAAGTTTTTAGGAATATATGTCAGCATTCAGTCAATTGTTTTCTTAACCTGATTATAGCATTGCACTCCTTGCAACAATAAGCATTACATTTGTCTTTTACAGGAAAAGAAAAATGGAGGAAAGGAATGTGCAGACAGTCAGGAAGACTGTAACTGGGCCATGGATTCAAGGCAGGACGCCTTGAAAACCCTCTTTCAGATTTGTTTTTCTCTTTTGGTGACCTTGTCCATTCTTTAAGGTTTCTTTTGCTGCAGTATATATGACTGTAGGACAGCAGGACAAACTCTCTTTGTCATGTAGGAACAAGAGACGGTTCCCCCCAGTCTCCAGTGTTCACATGCATGTGTCCCTGGGCTCCATGCTGCACTGTCCCCAACACATTGGCATGCAAGAGAGGCACAGGCCTGTGGTCACTTGGTTTCCTCCCTGCATGCAGGTGACAGGGGGTGTGTTGGCACATAGGGTTTCCATGGGGCTTTGCACTGTGACCACCCTGCCAGGGGTGACACAAGCTGGGTGTGAGCTCTCCTTAGTTTTTTCTAAGAGGAAAGCAGGACCTGAAAATGATCAGAAACAATATGTATTGTATTATCACAGCATCCCAGAGCCCTTGGCTCCCTGGGGCCTCCCAGCTGCAGGGCAGCATGGCTGTGCTTTTTCTGCAGTCAGCCTCAGCCCCAAGAGCTTGGTGCAGCACACAAATTGGTGTTTTGTGCAAGGATTCATTTCTGGTCACCTCCTCCTCCTTTGTCCGACTCCCATGGTCCCACAGGTGCTGTGGAATTCATTCCCTCACCCAGATTTTCCTTGGGGTTACTACACAACTTCCAAGGCCAGACATTCAAAACTTTGGCCTTAACTGTTCTGCCTTTTTCTGGACCCTTCAGTGAAATGCAATTAGCACATATTTACCTGGCTGAGAGGCACATTGTAAGGCCTAATGAATGGCCTCACAGTACCTGGTGTGCTGTTAAAGCCTAGAGGAGCCTGATAAGGAGGTGAGCTTTACTTAATTAAGTTAACCTTCAGATTAATCGAGCTGTGTGTTAAAAAAAAGAAGCAGTGTGAGAGCACACAGCTCCTGCAGGTACTGTAGTCTTGTTTCTGGGGCTGCCCTCATTAGAGTGAGCCAAACACAGTGTCTGTCAGAGGGGATGTGCATTGCTGGAGTGCACACTGATCCTCCCTGCTTATTTATGCTTTACAAAGTGTAAATTTCAGAAATAAATTGTTGATCTACTCTGCATGCAGCGAAATTTTGCCCAAGGCTGGACTGGTGATTTTTTTTTTCCTGTGTGTCTACTTGCTCCTTTGGATGATGCTCACATGCTGCTATTTCAGTTCCTAACCAAGCAATTATCCAGCTGCATGTATATGCAGCGAGCACACCGAGCACAGGTGCTTCCCTGGTGACTTCAAGGAAGCTCAGGTGTCTCTTTCACTGCTTTTATTCCATTGACCTTTTGTACATTACCCTGTAATTCTTCTTCTTTAGTGATTTATGGCTATAAAGGTATACCCTTTTAAAGCCCTCTCTACTCTCTTGGCAGATTGCAATTAGTTTTCTTTTTTTTAATTTTATTTTTTAATGACTAATTACCTAGGGGCTTTTTGAATAGGCTGTTGGTTTTAGTGCCTCACTGCAGGGCCCCTTTCTGCTCAAGTGTAAAAGACAGAGAGGTCACAATAGCAGTGCTCAGCATAATTTCCCCCCTCCTCCATTGGAAATCTGTCACCCACCTCTTTAGCTCTTGATGCGAAAAAAGGAAGAAAGAAGCAATATGTGGGAGAATCTCTGTGGTGTGTTGTCTGGCAGTCTGACATGCTAATGTTTCTTTTGCTGGGAAACAGCTGAAAAAGGAAAGGGCTTGCTGACTGGCTTCTCTTGCCATCCACGGTCAAGCAGAAAGGGGATGCTGAGTGGGAAACCAGAGCTGGTACAGCCAGGAAGCCATGCAGAAGCAGCTGTAAATCCTCTGTAGATGTGCAGATGAAACTCAGTCAGCAGAATGTTCTCAGATGCTGGATACAAACCTGGGTGGAAGAACACAGAGGATAAATAGTGTCACCCAGTGGACCTGGAGCCCTCAGAGATGGGGGTGTGATGGAGAGCCCAGAAGGGCCTCAACACAAGCCCATGAGAACTCCTGAAGAGGGGACTATACCAACAAGGGCCTCTGCCAAATCTCTGCTGTGTCTGATGGAAAATCTTTCCAACTGAGTAGCACTGTCTCTTGGAGGGGGTTATTTTGTCTTCCTGGGGTGAAAAAGGTGAGCAGAGCTGTCATGACTCTAGAGTGGTACCTGGTGTCATCAGGAGCTGCTTCAGATCTAGCAGAGTCTTGCTGCGTAAACCTTTTGGGTAGTCAACAGTTTAAATGTAGTTGAACACAGTAGGCAAGAATTATTAGTTTGGCTTTTTTCTAGGGAGAAAGAATTCTAAGGAATGATGAAGACTTGTTTGAGAGTTGATGTATCTGTGGCTTTGGTTGATCTATCAAATCTCAGAAAATATTCAGTATTGTATAAAGTAAAATGGAAAAGTGAATGGTTTACCTTTAATGGAAAGATCTGTAGTCTAATCTAGCATAGGACTAATTTATAATAAAAATACATTTATTAATGAATTTAAAGATGATGTCTTCCAGCCCATACTCATCATGATTGTAAGATATGTTTCAGGAGACAGAGCACCTGTAAGCAAGGAAGTAGACTGAAGACATATTGTATTTGCTGCTTTTGATCATGTCAACTTGGAGGAAGAATGCTCAGAAAGAGATCTAACAGAAATATTTACAGCGGCACAGATGACAATGCCACCCATGGGCTTTGGCTCAGGAAAGTATGATATCCAGGGAAATCACTTTTTCTTACTGGAGAAGAAAGAAATGCATTAAAAAGTGTCATTTAATGCATGCCATAGTTATAGAAAGGTGTTTTTTATATGGGGAACCACTGATGTATTCCCTTACAGACAGTATACATCACTGTAAGCCACCCTGCCTGTTTTATTTTGTGTATCTGTCTCTACAGATACCTCCTAGTCTAATTTCATTCCAAGAAACTGAACCTCCATGAAGGGATTTGTTCTGTGTGTGCTGATTTCAGACTTTACAAGTGAGCCACAGTGATTTTAAAAGATGATATAAACTTTCAAATACATCAAATGTCTCATTGGATGAAAGATTAGGATGAGCTTCATTTTATCTGGATTATCTTTAAATGACCAAATTACTTTTCACATTGTCTAAAGGGATGCAGAGCTCTGGATTTGCCTTTATGAAACTGAAGGTTGGGGCTGACTCTCACCTGGTGTCTGAATGGGAAACTGGATTTTTTTGGCTTTGGATAGAGCCTGCATTTCTCTAAGATAGATGCTCTTTCTCCATTTGGAAACTTTTCCCAGACACGGTTTGAAGATTTTTATGGTTTGTCAGGAGTTTCTGAGTGCTAAACAAAGCTTGCCAGGGGGGCAACACTGTACCTTGTGGTGTTCCACAGGTGGGCTATGGGTCTGTGTCTTGGCTTTTTGCTGCATGTGTGCCTAGGCTGCAGTGAGCCCCAGCATAACATCTGCTTGGAAACTGGCTCCTGAAGCCACGATAGCTGGGGGCTGGACCCAGTTTCCCACTGCCTCTTCAAATCTGTGGATGGCTGAGAATGCCTGGATGGGACCTATCCATGCTCCCCACAAAAAGAGAAACTATCAGTTCCCATTTCTAGTCAAGATTAAATGACAGCATCACATGCAACTACAAAAGGAAAGTATCCAGGAGGGAATATGTGATCTGTCCTCCCACGTCAATTCTCTGCTACTAGATTAAAGCTACCAGAAACTTAAAGGGGCAGGTCTAGGGAAAACCTAATCCCCCACTCGTTAGTGCTTGCCACTCAGTGGTAAGGTTTGTGATAGCTGATGTTTCCCCCAGTGCCCCAGTTCTTTGAGTCACACAGCTTGGTGAGAATTGTTTTCCTAAATGTTAACTTCTAGAAAAAAAGGCCTTGAAGACATGACCAAAGTCCTCCTTTCTCAATGAGAAGTGAAAAGAAAAAGGGCCAAACTTGTTGGTTTAAGCAGCACATTTGAAGTTTTTCTATGATCCAGCTTGTGGGTGTAGCTGTGACAGCACTTCGTTACAATTATGCGGCACAGTATAATGGTGCTTCCTACTGCCATCAATACCTCTTTGCTTTGCTAATTCTTTCTGCTTCTCCATTTCCTTCTTCCTGGGGTTTCTCCAGCCCCCATCTCCCCTCTTTATTGCCTTTCTCAGACTTTCCTCCCTTCCCACCACCTCCTTGTGCTCCTTCTCCTCATGCAAGCACCCAGTGAGCATCAGAAGGGTTTTAGTGCCTTGGTTCCATTCTCATCCCTTCCATCAGTGACACTTTTTCACCCCAGGCTTATTTTGGTGCTGAGATCCCTAGGGCTCCCCAGCACTGCCATAGCAGCTGAGGTTTGCCACCATAGGAGGTGTGCAGCTGCAGCCAGAGGTACCAGAGGGTCACAACTCCCAGGACTGATCTTCTCAAGGTGAAGGAACCTCACGTGTCCTTCCTTAGCAAGGAGAAAGAGACAAGAGAAAGAGATGATGGTGGTAGTTGTATAAAAGGTACAGAAATGGGAAGGGAGAAGAAGATTGGATTTCAGACTAATGTTTTAGTGGTTTACAATTTAGGCTTTGTTTTTATCCAGTTGAAATTTAGTCTGTGGGGCTGTGATTTTACTGTCTGTGGAAGGCAAGGCAAGGGAGGCAGGTGCACATGGAAACTTCTGTCTGTGGTGTCCTCTGTCCCTGGTCTCCCCTGACACTCACTGGAAAAAGCTAAACTCCTCTGCAGGGCAATCCAAAGCAGAAAATTAACTCCACGCTCTCCTTTTGCTGTCCAAGGCCAAAGTTCCCTTTTCTGAAAATGCCTTCCCTGCTTTTCTTAGCACAGTGCTTTGTTGAATTAAATGGGACTCGGCGTGTGAGTTGACCTGGACAACCATTAGCAAACACATATAAAAGCTACACCTGCGAGGAACAATTGCAGGGAGGGCTGTCATGTGGCTCCACAGGCTGCTCTGGCTCAGAGCAGAGGAGAATTGGCAGCAAAGAATGATGGCTTTATTTGTACACTAGTTTCAGGTGTAAACAACAACTGCTTCATGTAAACCCTTCTGTTCATAAAGCTTCTCACTTGACAATGGAGCCATTTAGCAATCACTAAACCCTGTTGAAGTGCAGATGCTCGTTTTTTATTCTGAAAAGATATATATATGTGTTTCCTTTTGATAACTTAGTGTTGCTACCAACATCTATCACCGACATCTGCTTGAAATAACTCTTCTGACCCATTTTCCCCTGCTATACGCATTCTCAGTCCTGCTGAATTTTTGTGTAACTGTGGGCTGTGTTGGCTTGTAGCACTGCACTAACTGTGAGTCAAGTGTGAAAAGGTGCCCATACTCAGCAAGTGACAATCACATGTGTCACCAGGTACAGCTGTACAGGAAAATGAGCTCTCTGAATGGCTGCTACAGGAGAGTGTCTGATGGTAGTCAGGTGTAAACCCCAGAGGTTGCTGAGACAAGGGGCTGATCATTTTCAGTTCCCAGGAATTCTTTTTCCCGGTGAGACCAGGAGGATTCATTCCCCATGGAGGCTTTGCCTTTTGTAGTACCCTGCCCTTTCCCCTCAAATCTCTTCTTTGTAACTCTTGTGGATGCTTGCTGATGTACAAGTCCTGCAGGACTTAATGGTGCTATTATGGTTGGCAGGAGTTTGCATTTCCTTGATGCATGCAAAAAGTGCCACCTCCACCAAGGCCCCTTAAGGTTTTCCTGTCTCCAGCTGATGACAAATACATCATTTAGAGTTCTTATGACCCTCCCAAAAATACAGCTTACCTCCTGAGCAACTTCCACAAGTATCCAGGACTCACCAGGGATAAATCCCCATGGGCAGCATGAAGCTTTGGAAGCACAGATGCAGAGTTGCTTGCAAATCTAGCTCAGAGCAAAGTATAAGAAGCCCAGAAAGAAGATGCCCCAGCTCTGCAGAGGTATCCCCATGCTTACAGACATTTCCAAATGATACCAAAACCAGGCACAGGCTACATGAATGTCTGTGGGAGAATGAGAGTAACTTGGCTGAGTGTGGAGACCCCTGCATTCAGCTACCAATTCACAGAGCTGAGTTCAGTCAGCTTTGGAGAAGGACCTGAACCCACCTCCAGAGCAAGACATCTCACCCCCAGCCTGTTTGAGAATGTCCAGCTCACACTGATTCACACCATCTTCCTTTGAGCACATGAGGAAAAGCTTGCCAGAGCATTTCTGCTTTTCCATAGAGTGAGACAGTTATCTAATTGGCTTCTATTTCCAGCTGTCCCAAAAAGCAGAGGGAGGGTCTGGGCTCATTTAGCTCTAAGCAGCAGGGTTTCAAGGACCCTTCCCTGTGGCACCTCTCTCTTCCCTGAGTCAGAGGTCTAACCCAGAGCTTTGCTTTCCATGCACTGGCCGTTCATGTAGAAGTTGGACTCAATGGTCCTTTTGAGTCCCTTCCAACTCAGAATATTCTCATGATTCCCATGTCTTTGTGTGATCAGTGGCCCTGGAGTGGAGGCCTTTCCAGACAGGGATGGCAGAGACTCATTCAGAAAACCCTCACAGTGAGAGGCCAATACCAGCCTTCTCCCCCTCCTGCTTTCTCCTCCTGGCCCTGCTCCCAAACCTTTTGCTGTAACCAGGCTGCTGCTGTCCCTGCAGCAAAATCAGCATGATGCATCTGAGCACTTCTCAGGCCAGGGTGGCTTCTTGTAAACTGTAGTGTTTAAGCTTTGGTGCAAGCACCAGCATGGGCAGGGAGGGGGTGCCCCATACCCTTGTGTTGTCTCTGTGAAGGTGAAGGTAACCACCAGCTGGATGAGGGGAGATACCATCTTACAGGAACACAATCTTAAACTAAGTGAATTGGAAGTAAAGCCCTACATATCTCTCAGGTTTAAGCTTGAAGCTCTTTACAGGCTCCTGAGAAACAAATTTCATGGTGCTGTTGGCAGGTTTTATAGCTCAGTGTTTAATCCTTGGTCTGTTAATAAGGCAGGTAATGCACAATGTTTTCCTCAGTCATATAATGTGGCATCAGCCATGTAAAGTGTCTCCAGCCCAGAATGGCAGGGTCCTGTGAAGCCAGAGAGGTGCAAAGCTTTCAGGGATCACAGAAATTCCTGCTGATTTTGTTTGGCATGGGGTGCATTCAGGAATGATCTGCCTGGGGCCACGGCACAGTCTGTGTCACTCTGTCTGAAAGCCATGTGGTCTCTGAGCCCTCCCTTCCTCTGCACCTGGACTGGGCTCTGCTTCCCTTGGCACAAACAAGAGAACTCAACAGGCTGCACCATTCCCCTAAGGACCAAAAAAAGTGAATGCTGGAAATGCTGTTTTTTGAAATATTAGTACTTGACAGCTCCTGCCAAGCCTTAGCAGGCCAGTAAAATCTCTCTACATAAATTGTGTTGTAATTAGTGTGATTTGTTTAATGTCACCTTGTCTAGCTCAATGAGAAACCGTCTCAAAATATGAAAACACTGCACTTCTCAGTTGAGAGAGTGGACTCTGACGTCACTAACACATTTTTATTTCTTGCCATTATTTTACCATGGCCTTTTCAAATCACTCAAACTGGAGAGCCTAAGCTAAATTAGGTAAGAATTCCCAGATGAGGAAAATAAGACATAGTAACAACAAGCATAAAATTTTCTTGATATAAGTAATACAAATAATAATTAATGGATGTTGTACTTCATTGGCAGGACAACACAGCAAAAACATTCTGATAGCCCAAAATACCTTGTCTGGGTGAAAACAAGGGGAAGCAATAGAGAGGTGAGAGGACCAAGTAATTTGCCTGCTGGAAATGTGTGTTAGGGTCTGACCTTTTTCCCCAATGTCCCTCAGCTCCTGTGCTGGTCTCACTGAGCTGCACACCCAGGTCTCAAGGGCCAACATGAGTGAATAATGGCAACTTTTCCACCAGGTGGCAACAAGGGCAGTAATAGGAAAGCATTGGAAAGTCTAGAGAGGAGCTGGGTAGCAGCACTGTGCCTTCCCAACAGACTCCAATACATTAAGAGAGTTCCCAGCTTGAATGTGATCCCATCCATCAGAGCCCAGAAAAAGCTCATGACAGACACAACAGGAGGAATAACTGCCAGGTCTTAGCCTTGGTTGTTGAAACCTGATAAAATAACTCTAATCTTCCCCATCCCATGAGCATCACCACCAATCTGAGGAACAGAAAGAAAAAAAAAATGAGTGGGGAGCCTTTTCAAGCATGGGAAGTATCTTGGGATGAGAAAGGTGCAGAAGGAGCATTGGATGCCCAGCTTAGCAACAGCATTTTTCAGCTTTAATCTTTCTTCCAAATGTTTTGCTTTTATTCCAACTAATTGAACAAATGTCTTAAAATTCAAAACACAAACTGAATTTGATTAAATCTAGCTTGGTTCACATGATAAAGCACTGCAGTTAGAATGCAGCTAAAAAAATACATTATGCTAGGACAAATAAGTAGGGTTAACTTCAATAAGAGCTGAGGTAAATTGCTTTTTGCGTAAGATGTGCATTTTTACCTCAGTACAGCTTTAATCAAAGTAAAATATAGGAGAAGGGAAAAAAACCAAAACAACAAACCTTTACAATGTAATGTTTTGTCTACCAACCACTCAGTAACATTTTAGTTTAAGTTGCTAAATAAAGCCTAGGCTACACATTATCTGTCCCCAGTTAGTATGTAAACAATTAAGGCAATATCTTGGCTATGAAATAATTTATAACAGATAAAATAAAACCCGGAGATGTGCGTGAAAATTTTCCATCAGAAGCTTGTCTGCCGCCAAAAATTTTACTGAAAGGGGAAGGATGAAAATAAGTACAGGTATTTAAATGGAGTTGGAAATTCACACTTACTTGAGTATTTTCACAGCCACATGAAAAAGACTGTAAATTAAGCATAGCAAATAAATTGGATAAAAAATATCAACCTTGCATTTGTGAGAAGGAATGTTGCTGTTCTCTCCTCAGTAGTCCATAGCTGATATTATGTTATCCATAATTATTGTCTGGATATTTTGTGGATATAATACAGGTGCTTCAAATTCCCACATAGAGCACTTTGCAGCCTGCCTTCCCTCTGGGTAGGACCTCTCTTTCTCCAGGGGTGTGCTGCTGCCATTCCCTGCTCTGTCTGGATGATGCCTGTTGTGTCAGAGCAGGATCACCTCTACCCCCTCTCACAGGGCCATGGCTGGAGCTGTACCTCCAGTTAGGACACAGCAGGAAGCTGGGGTAGCACAGTCCACGTGCTGGGAAATACCTTGATCTTTGATTCCACCTGGGACTACAGCCCCTGTGGCCAGGATGGAAACACACTGACAAGCAGCTTCCAAAAAAGGCTCAAAAGGGTTTTGCTCTCCCATATTTCTGTGTGCCACAGGACTGTACTGCCTAGCATGCAGTATACATGGGAGACACACTCTCCAAGGGGACACCTGATCATGTTAAAAGTGGATGGCACACCGGTCACAGCCTGCTCTGTTCACTGCAAGGCTCCTTTGGCACACACCCCCTCTCTTTGCAGGTTTCCCCTCAGCTTGCCAGCTGGGCAGCCAGTGTAACTGCAGAGCAGGAAACAGCACTGGAGGGTAAGAGTCATCAAAGCGTGTGCTGGTGAATCATCAAGCTGCAGGCTTCTGAGACAAAAAAAAAAAAGAAAAAAGAAAAACAAAACCCACCTACACATCTGTCTGCCATGGAGAAAATGTAGGGAAGTTTTCTGACAGTTCATGATCCATGTTGTGCTGCCCATAAGCATCATGACTGCATAGGGAGAACTGAAGCCACTGCAAACCTGAGCTTGGGCAGTGGCTGTGTAAGGGTGAGAGGGGCCTGCTGCCTTTATCATGGTGGTCAGAGTAACTCCTTGGCTCCCCATCCTGTAATCCACCTGAGGGAGGGCATGGAAGTTGTGTTTAAGCCACCAGTTCAGAGAGGATCTGCATGGATGATGATTTAGCAACCTGGAGAGCCACCAGGAATGCCTCAAGAGAACTAGTGAGGCAGTTCTCACCACCCTGTCAGCTGAAGTAAGAATAGACTAAAGCAAATATGTAAAGCCTTGATTACATCAAATGTTTGGTAGAGGCAAGATAAGGGTTCATTAGATAGCAGGCAATCTGGGCAGTCTAGCACTAAGGACCACATACAGTCGTTTCTCAGAGACAGAAAGAATTTGTTGTCTCACCATTCAACATGCTTTTTTTACTGAGTATCCCACCAAACCCATCTTCATCTGAATTTTATATGAGAATCTCAGCTTCTGGGAGTCAAGAAGAAGGAGGGACATGACACCCTCAAGTGTCTGCAAGTACAAAACTGTTTTGTGGAGGAACTAATTCTGGGATGATGGAAAGGTGCTGTGTGCCCTCAGGCATCCTTTGCACTCAGTGCAGAGCTCAAGGGAGACCTGGGCATGGCACCCTAACTCTGGGCACCACGCTTTGAGCCTGAGGTGTAAGGCTGCTTTGGCTGTGGGACAGGGGAGCAGAGAAGAGAGGCAGGCACTTCCTTCCAGGGGCATTCCACAGCAGACAGGTCACGGTCCTGTGTTGGGACACTTGGCCAGGCAGAAATTCCAGCTGGGGAATCAGGCATTCTCCTGGTCAGGAAGAGGACAAGCTGGTTCATCTCAGTGCACACAGAGGTCCTCATGAGCTAATTTAAACCTGGCTTTGCACCCTCGCCAGCAGACTACTGAATCTCCTGGAAAGAAAAGGGGGAGGGAAAAGTGAGCAACCAGCCTCTTTGCAGAGGTCAGTGAACAATTGCAATTACCTTTTACTGTCTTCCCAAGCTGTGGGAACCCTGGAAGCCAAACCTACTCCAGGGGTAGCCTGAGATGAGAGCACAGCCCATCTGAGAAGGTATGGGAGCACCAAAGGGAAATACAGATGATTTCTGCTTCAGAAGAGGCTCTCTCCCTCCTTTGGGATGGTCCTAGTGCCTCTTTGTATGGCCACATGCTTCCTGATTTCATGGGGAGCCCTGGAGGAAAATGGCTTGGTAAAAGCTGAGAGAGAACTATATTTTCCTGCCTTCTCCTCTTCCCTGTGTCCTCATTCCTGGCACATGGCAAAGCACAGCCCCTGTATCCTCATGCCAGAAGCCCAGTTTGGAGGGGATACAGCAGCTGTAGGAAAAGCAGGGTTTTCTGCTGCTCCCAGGACAGGCTGAGCTCTTCTGACTCATTGTGGCTCTGTGGGCATGGCCTCTGCTACCCTAACCTGGCCATGCCTATCCTGAGGTAGAAATGCTTCCCATGCCAAGGGAGGTGTTTTCACACAAGGACTTGGACTCATGCTGTAACAACCCACCTTGCTTCTCCTATTTTTGGAGACTGTCTAAAAGAGTGAAGCGTGTGCATCTGACTCCAGCTGAAATTCAGCAGATTTCACTTCTTCAGAAAATGTATCTTTGCAACTACAGGATTAATTTTAATCCACCACATCCAATGACCTGCTGCTCATGTCAGGAGGTCTTGAGGACAGACATGAGTGTTCCCTTCTGTGTAGCACCTCCTCTTTCTCCTCAGCTTCCTTCTTTCAACAAAGGATCTACCATCTCCGTCTCCTGGGTATCCACCAAACTTTTCTGCTTCATGTTTTCAGCTATGATTTATTCACATCCCTCCTATTAGACCAAGAGAGAATTTTTTTTCCTTTCCAGCCCCTCAGTTTTTTAGTGCACAAATGTGTTGGTTGTGCCAACAGAGGCTCGGACGTGATGGGATTTAATTGGGAGCATTTCACCCGCCAGATCAGAGTCTACCTCCTCTTGACTGTCCACATAGCCCTGCCTCAAGATTCAGTACTTCATGTAATTTTGATTCTGACAGTAAAGGCTGCACTGAAATCTCATCTGGGCTTGTTAGTGATATATTGACTTAACCTGCTTTAAAGAAGGCTAGGAAAGCAAAGCAAGGAAAATCTCAAATCTTCCACTGCAAGCCAGGCCTTTCAAGGGAGAATGAGCAGTTTGTGTAATAGAAGCATTTTCAGTCCAAGGGAGACAGATACTGTGTATTTCAACAAAGCCAAAATATTTCTGGTTTATGTGGTCTTAATAGTTCATGTTTTAGTAAGTGTAGCCAGTGCTACAGTCTGAAGCCACATTGGTAAAAAACAATCACTTACCTCATGCTGTCTATTACCAGCTCCTTGCTGCAGCCTCCAAACAGTTTAAGCTATGCTGGCTGTAAAAGAACTTAGAAAATTTTCCCAGTGCAGGCAAGCTTGAAGAAGAAACCAGTTTATTGCAATTCATATAAGTGAAAAATACATGACATTAAGTTGCTTCCCAGAGGCATTGCTAAATGAATAATGGATAAACAATGTCAGTGACCCCCCTGTCAGTGAGGCACAAAACTGAGGCACAAAAAAATGAACAGCAGTGGCTGAAGGTTTTGTTCAGCCTGGTGGGAAACTTCCCACTAGAAGGAGTCCCAAACAGAGAGGTATCTGGCACTGCTTTATATGGAGATTACTTTCCCCATGACCACTCATTTTGCTATAAATTTCTTCTGCTCTGCAGATTTACACACCACAAATATGTAATAGGGAAGGAATATAAACTCTGTCTTTGTGGTATTGCTGGCTCACATACTGCAGCTCAGCAGTCATGGACAGCATCCAGCATTAACGCTCAAAGGGACCTGCCATATTTATGACTTCTCCAGCCTCACAAGAGCAAAAAGGCTGGCAGAGAGTGATTGCAGCACAGCTGAATGAAATGCATAGAAAAAGAGGGCAAAAATAAAGTATTTTTAGAGTCTGAATTCCTAGAGAAATGAGATCTATGCAGTGCAACTTGTCTGGGCAAGGATGTGTATGTGGTGGGTTGCTTTTTCCACAAACCCCACAACATAGTTTGATTCTGCTCAGCTGCTGCCAATGACTTTTAAAAGGAGAATGTCAGCAGTCTTGGAGGCAATTCAGTTGGTCCATCATGGATGGAAACAGATGCTTATGCCTAATAAGCTTATGTTTGTTAGCCTTATGGAAAGGCTAAAAAAATTACCATCATTAGGCGTCAGACTACAAAAAGAGGGTAAAGGTTTTTGAAACTGCACTCACCTATTCTGGAGCCCACAAAACTTCTCCTCCATGGCCTAAACTGGCTGAAAAATATCCCTGTGTGTTTCAAATGTATTTGCCAGCTTCTCCAGGAATAAAACCCAAAACTGATGTACAGGACACCTGGGCAGAGGTGACTGCAGTCACAGAGCCTTATTCTTCTGCCACCTTCTGATTTCTCCGAAACCATCTGCAGATGCAGTTGCTCCTCTGTGGGGGCAAAGCTGCCATCACCCAGCCCAGGCTTTGCTGAGGGCACAGTATGTGCTGCTGCTTGCGATTTACACCAGTGCACATGCACTGTGGAGAGGGTCCTTGAATTTATAGTGTCTGTTCAGGCTTCTGGATAAGCCGAGAAAGTGAACATCACCATATCTACAAGCTGGGCAAAGAGCATTGGGAAGGTTTTCCAAGCTGTGCTCTGCCACACAATGAACGATTTTTTTTTTCCCACAAACATAACTGGCAAAATTTGGTTTGAGAAGGAGGGAGAAGTTTAGAAATATATAGTCAGACGTTGTTTTGCAAGGTCACCAATTTTTTACATATCCAAATGAACAGCTTCCATTAAGAAGATTCCAAAATATACTGATTTCTGCTGTAGGTAAAGAAATCCTAATAATGAATGCAATGACATCAAAGACAGCCAATTACCTGTGTTTATAATTAATGTGATCTTAGTGTAGCAGTGATGAATGGGTATGTACTGCTTCTTATTGCAAACAATAGTGGTACCCTGGTTTTTGCACCCACATTCGTAATAGAAGAGAGGGAAAATTTCAAAACAGTGGCTAATATCAAAAGCCTCCATCCAGAGAAAGCTGTGAACATACTGTCTGATGTTCTGAGGTGAAAAACCACCAACAGTTTCCATTTCATCACTTTTAAAATCAGATCACTTGTTCAGGTGCTGCTGTGATTGATAATGCCAGTGTTTTCTTCAGGAATGTTCAGGCTCGCACCTCTGTGAAGAATATCCAGGACTAGGAAAGAGGTTTCGGCCTACACTGCATCTGAATGAAGTGGAGCTCACACTGTGGTACTGATTATTTCAGGTCTGTGGAATTGAAGAAAGCTCTCTCTCGCCACACACAGTATCAGCTTTCACTCAAAACCCTCCCAAACACTAAAAACTTTGGGCTTGATTGCAGCAGCTGAAGCAGGATTAAATGTGTCACCAGTGTATGAACTGAGATCCCTTTGACTCTGAAGAGAGCCTCGAGCAATGATTCAAAACTAGACGAACTTTCAACTTCAGTTCACTCAGGGCCGTGGGGTCTTCACTTGTAAGCTGTGTTTTTCCAAGCTTTGTTTTTTTTCTTTTTCTTTTCCTT
This sequence comes from Serinus canaria, assembly GCF_022539315.1. Classification (NCBI taxonomy): domain Eukaryota; kingdom Metazoa; phylum Chordata; class Aves; order Passeriformes; family Fringillidae; genus Serinus; species Serinus canaria. Next base: position 85,638,697 of record NC_066315.1, read on the forward strand.
TGCTACAGGGTTCATTATTTTTCAGAGGATGGGTCTTTCTGCCCTGCAGGGATCTATCTATCACTGCTGACTCTCTGCATCTTCTCCACATGGAAGAAGTAATTGGATTGTATTTTCTGCACACGACCAAGACAGCAGGGAAACCCACAGCTGTAAGCCAGAGAACTAAGCTGTCTCGAGAGTAAGTACCTGATGCCTAAGAAAACGAAATGTCTGGGTCTACCCACAAGATCTTTCCTTTCTTTCCATGGAGGGGCTGAGACATGCTGAACTGCATTTGCCAGACTGCTCAGGAAGGTGAACTCTTCAAGGACCAGTGAAAAACATAAACACCCAAATAACCTCTTCAAAAATGCAACCCAGGGGCATTAAATCATGTGACTATACAAAACAATAAGTATGCTGTGGGATGCTAATTGTACAGGACATTTCATGAAGTTACAGTGAAGTTATTGCAAAATCCACTAGCTTTTTTACATTGCCAGGGCCTCCCTGTGCTACCACATGGCTGATGTATATGACTGTGCAGGAACAACTGCAACACCTCAGCCCAGACAAAAAGGCAAAAAAAGTGCTCTTATTTTACATATTTCCAGATTGCATTGTATTTTTTATTACTATAAGGCTGCAAAATGCTATGTTGTAGTCTTAAACATTGTGCTCTTTTTTTTTCTAAGAACACCAAAATCCTGATATTATTATATTTGGGGAAAGTGATGGGATTGCCAAGGCTTTATGCTGTTAGTCTTTAAGAGTTTAGTAGATGTATTACTTTCCTTCAAATGAATGCCTGCTTGTCATTGTCATTCTTCTACTGTTTGTCGCCCCACCCACCTCCTTAGATCTAAGCCTAAAAAAAGAATCTCTTTGGAGCTTGATTTGTTGCTTGTAGCTATGTTAGAGGAACTGTACTATTCTGGGAACACTCAGGCTCCTCCAAACAGCTCTTCCAGCAGTAACACCATGCATGGTTTTCGTCTTGGCCTTAAGGACTTTCATCAGTCTCCCATCAAGCCTCATCTGCCAAATCCCAAGTGCCACAGAGGAGGAACTGCACTACACCAGAATGTCACCCCCAGACTTGCAGTTATCATCATCATCATCATCATCATCATCATCATCATCATCATCATGTTTCCCATGCAGGCTGATTTGTGCATTTCTCTCCAAGAAATATTTTATCAACCTTGACTGGAATAAAAGCAGTGATGCGGGAGGAACACTGTCTGCTATTATTTTCCACTTATAAAGAACACAAATCTGCATGATGAGCCAAATTCTCCTATTGCAAAGATTATTTGTTACATGAAATAGCTAAAACAGCAGAAAGAACCCATTCCTGGAATTTATGAGGAAAAAAAATTACTTTAGAGCAGCAAAACACCACAATTGTCCCACTCAGCATATTAACACCCACAGTAGTGATGGTAGTTGCAAATATGTGGGGGAGTATATGATTAAATCAGTATTTCTTAAATAGTTTTGGAGTGTGCAAGTGATATTTTGGAACAATAGTGGAGAACGCTCAGTCTTTTGAGCTGTCAGAGTTTCTGAGGGGGCAGATTCAAAGGTCTTGCGTCACTTAATGCCTCCCAGTCTCCAGATTAATGGAAGAGAGGCAGCAGGACATGGTGTTTTACTTGCAAGCTGGATGAGTTATGATTTGTTTTCTTTTTTCTTTTTTTTTTTTTTTTTTTAAGAAAAAACATAATTTAAATGCTGCTGTCATGGAATACTAAAAGTACACTGTGCCATACACAGATTTCTTATGAATAATAAGAGCTAGTGCCTATACACATGCACATATTTGTGTTGTAATTTAAAACATAACATCACCACAAGCAAATCAGGTTTAGGAAATTTCTGTAAGAGAAATTCTTTACCTCAGGAAGAGGATCCATGATAATGAAAATCAATGTGGCAGACAGAAATAGCATTTAAACCTTTACTAGCAAGATATGACACATCAAAGGAGTTAAATTGATCTCCCAGCCTTCTGTCCCAAATATTGCTGCAGCAAGATGAGCCTCCCTTTCTTTGTGCTGACAGCTACACAATGTTCCTGTCCCCATCAGTGTACATTGCATGCTGTCATTGCCACCACCCTCTCTCCACTGCCAGACATCTGAGCTACAGTGAAAGATTTGGATTAACAGGAGCAGAGTTTTGCATGGGCAGTGATGCTGTGAAATCAATGAAACCTAAGACATGTGGACCCTGAGCTTGTGAGCATCCACAGACACTGGAATATCAGTAAGCAGCATGACTGAGGCTAAACTTGGTATCATAACAAAGCGTGGGTCTAAATAAAAGCTGCCTTAAACTCCCTGGAGGTTTGCTGCTTCTACGTGAGGACTTGTCAGAGAGTAGCTCTCCTACAGAAACAGCCGTACCAAATATAGTGTGCTGGAGTAAATGCAAGAGGCACTGCTGGAAGAACACTAACATTTTTTTTGCTTTCTTACTTTCTTTCTTTTCTTTTTTTTTTTTTTTAATGGATGCTGTATTTTAAGGCATTTGTGTATTTGCCCTTCTAGCTCTGTGATTCCCTCAGTTATTGATACAACACAGCCATTTTCAGAAGCTCCAGGTCTTTCTAAAGGCCTTGGTTTGGGTTTAGAGACTCCGTCATGTGCCAGCCCCAGAGAAGCTGGTGAGCAAGTTGCTCTCTCAGATGTCAGCCTCCAGGAGACCCCAGTTTTGTCACCTTTTCTGCTGGTCTGCTGCAGGTCAGTTGCATAGTTAGCTTTGATTTAGATGTGGATTCGTGCAGGCAGCAAGGTGCAGCTAGGACAGGAAGCAGCCAGACACAGTAATACAACATTTGCCCACTTTACCACGATGGTGTCTTTTTATAGAGTGGTAGAATGGCTTGGGTTGGGAGAAACCTTAAAGACTATCCAATTCCAACACCCAGGGACATCATCTGGTTCCACGGGTGGGACACCTTCCAAAAGACCATTTTCTGGCAACTTCCCTGCTGCCCTTTCCCTCCTGCTCTCTTCAGGATGGCATGGGTTCCTCATGCAGCTGCTGTGACCTGTAGGAAATTTGCAAGCATGCCGCGCAAGAGGACCTGTAAAGACAGCAAAGCAGTGACCTCACCTGGAAGCCTAGGTACACCAAAGCTGAAGGCAAAGCTCTCCTGGTTCAAAGAATCTTGGATTTTCACCTGTGGGTTTCGAAGCACAGCAGGCAGTAGCACTTATGGGAAGTTTCATTCTTTGGGCGTTTTTATTCCACACGGTCTTCCTCCTCTGCATCTACTTTTTAAATTTTTTTTTAGTTTAGAGTTGCTCAAACTTCAGCATACAAACCTGGGCGCAGTGAGCCCCTTGTATGTCTGTACAAAACCCTTGCTGGAAATGGTTTTGATGGAAGCCAGGCCAGCTCTCACCTGCCCCAATCAAACACTCTTTCAGTGCCCCTGGTGGAAAACTCTGCAAGCCACTGAGACTGGTGCAGCTCCGTGGCAAGCCAGAATAAAACCAGCCACACTCCTAAATTCCCCTCTGGGCTGTGAGAGGGATAAGATATCCCAGCACTTTTGTGTCAGTACAGAGTACATTTGCACCCTGCAGAGTGTGGGTCTTGCTCTCTATGGGGAGGGACAGAAACCGAGCGATACCTTCCCTAAGGACCCGTGCTCTAACGCACCCCTGTAGATCCCAGAGCAAGCCCAGCCTAAGTAAAAGCAAGGCTTTGGACTGCTACAAAACAGGAGATGTCCTAGGAGAGGGTACATGACTCTGAATGAGAGATGAGCCATCTATGGCCACCCACGCGGCAGAGATCACCTGATGCTTTGAACATCATCAGCAATCTCATCGATAAGCCCACACCTTTCTGTTTTAAAATAAAGTAATATTCTGAATAGGAGTACACTCATTCTTGGAAAGAGTAGAACACATAGGATCTTTTTTATTTCAGTGTTAGAAAAAAGAAGGGGACAAAGCACCAGGAATTATTGTTTCTTAGCTGAACTCCTGTAGACTGAGTTTTGGTCCAGAGTGGGGTGTTTTTGTGTGACACAGTGGTAAATTTCTGAACAAAGAACTTCATGATACAGAGACAATACTTGTAAGAAGCTTTTAACTCTAGGTGTGCTGGAGGTCGTTTTGAAAACTTCTGATATCTTTTCTTCTCACAGCAGTGTTTGCAAATGGATTGAAATCTTCCTCGGGGATTTCTGTAACAAAGTGGGTAAAAATTTAAGTGCTTTGTAATCTCTGTGGGAAGAGATAGTATCAGGTAGAGTAGGTAATTTGAATTACTTAGAGCAATGATGCTTTTGAAAGCCTTGCTTCACTCTTGTGAAAACAAGTTGGTAGCAAAATTACATTCCAAAAGCTTCTCTGCATACTCCCCTAATGAACTTCTGATTTACCTGCAGTTTGTAGATATGACTTCTTTCTCCTAATGTCATTTGCTTCCTTTTATTCAAGGCAGATTTCTGGTTTAGGGGGAAATATTATGTAGCGTGTATAGCCGCTGTGGAGGAATTATTGCAAATACCTCATTTGTAATCCTTTTGTTCTCCCACTCTGAAACCCCACGTCTCGCTTCTCCATGGAGGAGAGGATATTGTGTTTGACTTAATACAAAGCCTAAAGCATGCTTAGGATTAACTGCAGCTAATCACTAAAAATATGCCTTCTTATTTTGGAACTGTTGGTACTCTTCAACACGGGAAAAGTGCTTCCTACTTAAAAATCTATTATACTTCTAATTTTTGTTTCCCTCCCAGAGGCTGGGCTTGGGCCTGGGCTTTACCAGCATGCCTAATAATGTCATCAGGACTAAGAACATGAGGAGGATGAGGTGTCCTGTACCCAGCAGTGACACATGCCAGTACAAACCAAAATTGACTGGACCTCAGACAAAGGAGAAGAAGGGAAGTTGTTGAGGTCCCCACACAGATGTCCGATTACAATTCCACCAAGGTGCATTTGAAACTGTGTCACAGCTCAGCCTCTTCTCCCCAGTGCCCGTGGAGGCAGCTTCCAGCATGACACATCACATCTTTGACTCACCAGGTAAGGCTGGGATATCAGTATAAAAATTGGGCAAATATTGACTTCTTTTGGCACACAGAAACTTTGTTGTACCTATGAGGCAATATATTTATGGAATGTTCAGCTTACACATGATTATGGGCTGGAATGAGTAGTTTTTTGAAGGATGATGCTGAAGAAAGTGATGTCAGATACTGTCAGTGCTGGGGTTTAGAAAACTGACTGCTAATCTAGTGTTTTCCAATAAGTCACCCTGATTTAGAGAACAGAATAAAAGTTGTCTCCAAAAGTAAGTGAAATGAACTTGTACTTCAAGGCATAAACAAGCTTCATGAGAGGTGGGGATAGGAGCAATATCCCTTTCTGACACGTCACTTTATAACTGTGGAATGTGAAACTGCTTGCATCTTTCTCTGAAGGGTCTAGTCTGGGCACTTTTAGATACTAGGTAAGTAATCTTTAAAATTTATAGATTCTCCAACTTCTTTCAATGGAAATATGAGTTTTCAAGGATATTTTACACCAGTCAGTTGCTATGTAGAGACCAAGAACTTCATTTCCTCCATCACATTTCATGATTGCATTAGAAAGAGTTCACCGATGCCCAGGGACCAATGAACCACATGAGGAAAACCATGAGACAACTTAGACCAGGAATGAGATTCTGTCTGACAGTTTTCTAACACCTGATATCTTTAAATCAATGCTTCATTTTTGCTTTTTTTTTTTTTTTAACTGCAGAAGACATGCTTCAATTCAGCTAGAAAACAGGAACTTAAGGAAGGAGCTTGAAAGTCTGTGGCAAGCCTATAAGGACTGATGTACAACACAATTATAAAGTTTAATTCCATAATGAAAATCAATGAATATACAAAGATTAATGTTTCTAAGAAAACAAAGACATAAATCTACAGCCATTTTGACAAATGATGTGCAGATTTCTCCTGGGGAGCATGCAAAGAAGGCCCACACCTACAGAAAGGCTGTCCCAAGATTATGTCACCTACATGTATCATGAAGGAATTTTCTTCTTGGCTGCTTAGAGGAGGATTTTTAACATTTGCCTTTCATTTACTCCACAACATTTCATTGCTGAGTAACTTGTACTTCTTCACACCACTTTAATTTGATGGCATGTACGAGTAATGCAGAGACTTTTCTTTCCTAAGGGAAATTAAGAAAAGAATTCATTCTTTTGCTCAGTAACTCTACTGAATTCAATTTGGGTTCATTCTTTTAGGAAAGGTGTTTACCTAGTTCTGTCAATTAAGATATGGAAGGAAAAATGCCAATAATACTGACCATCTTGTCATCACAATTCTTAGTTCTTTTATGCCATGCTTCCTCCACAGAGACTTTAATTTTGCAGAGGGAAAAACTAATATAAAGTCTTAGAAGGTTTAAGTCACATCTGTAATTTCTGCATGTTACTAAATACTAACATACACCATGTGCATGGAACAAAACTTCAGCAAACGAGTTTTCACACTGATTTGGTTTTTTGGGCTCATTTGAAAGGTTTTAATTTTAATTTTTTTTCTAACATTTACTTCAATATATACTTGGCAGATGAGTTGCATGCACAGAAAAAGGTGTAACAAAAGGGCAGGAGTATCAGTTGCATTATGTGCTCGCAAGAGACAGAGAAAGAACATTGTTTGGAAATTTCTGTGGCACAGGGCCCTGCTGGCAGCTGCTGATCTCATTCCTATCCCTTACATGGGGTTGTTAGCACAGGGACACATGTGGGAATGGCTGAGGACTGGAGAGGCCATGACCAAAGTGAATATTGGCTCTCTTTTTCCTTGGTGTGGCTGCCTGTGTAGAAAACATCGATCAGTAGTGCAGCCTGAGAGAAGACTGAGTGAATTAATGGAAGAGAGAACCCTCTCAGAGCTACTGAACACACAGAAAATCAGCCTGGCTCGGGATGTGTCCGGGCTGCAAGTGCTTTGCAGTAGAGAGCAGAGGCTGCTTGTGATTCTCCGGTCTCACGCTCCTCGTTCCAACACCAGCTCTAGGGCGTTAGCATTAGCTGTTCTTATTTCATTATGCTTTTATTTACTGTTGGCAGGAGAGGAGGACTGGAAGCTGCCCAGAGTGCTGGCTGCAGCCGCCGAGAGACCTCTCTTTCCCCGGGGCTGGCTGCAGCACAGAATTGATGGGCGCTGAGTAAATGTGTTTCATATCCAGAGCAAATTTTCCAGAGTGCCTAAATGGCTTGAAACTGCAGGTTCTGTTGGCCAAGATCAAGTAACTTGCTTGGGAAACTGCTTCCAGTTAGTTTTCTCTCTTTTTGTCTCTCTCCCTGTGTTTGTGCATTTTCAATTATGCAGAAATGTATCATTTAGCTCCACTTCCCTTTATTTAAGCAGGCAAGGAACAGTGAGCTTCAAAACTGCAGGATACCTTGAAATCTTTTAACTTCAAACATTCTGTCTCTGATAGAAAAACACGTATTTCCTTTTTAATCTCAGTCACGTTAACTGGCACTGGTAACTTTGTACCCACAAGCACAGAACACTAGATGGATAGACTGCAGCAAAACGAGTTACATGTTGTATTTAGAAACAAGTACCTTTAAAAAATTTACCTGTCTGCCAAGACTTGGAAAAACGAGAAAGCAAGTTCAGCTCGGTACACAGAGCAGTTCCTCACTGCCTGACTCTCCCCATGGCTTCTGGGAATGCCTGGCATGTCAGGTAACACATGCTGAGCAAGAGCCAAAAAGCCCTTCATTGCTTGTAAAAATGAAACAAGGTCCTTATTGGAAAACAGCTCTTTTCAGAGGCATTACAGCTGTGGATGATGCTGTAGCCACTCTTCTCAGCCATCAGGCAGAGAGCCTACCAGGGACCAGCTTTCAGCAGTGTCAGTAGGTAAGGTGTATAACAAGGATAGGTCCAGTTGTCCTGTGCCAGAGCATCCTACCTTTCTTTATACCTCCATTGCAAAAACAACACACACTAACAGCAAACATTTGCATGAAACAAGCAATGGTGAAATATACCTATTTAATTGTTCACAGTCTGCTAAGTCAGGAGAGCCCCTGGGTCACCCTGCGCTGTTTGGACCTCCTGACTCCTGTTCTTTCCTGACTCATCTGCAGCTCTGCTGTTTCATGGTGGGAGATCTTTCAGTTTTGTCTTTGCCCTGCCAGTAGCACGTGGTGCAGTTCTCTCCTGGTGTGACTGCTCCTGGCTGCCCCTTCCTGAGGAAAAGAGATGATTTTTTGAGGCTGAGGTGATCTGGTGTGGCAGGTGCTAGACAGTCTCAGATAGGAGGTCTTGACCAGTAGAGTTTCCTGTCTGTTCAAGAGCTTACAAGCTGAATGCCTTTGTAACTTCCTCCTGGGCTTGAGGGCAGCATCAGGTGCTGGGGCTGTTTCACACTGCAGGGCTTGTGACATCTGGCTGATGCCATGGGTTATAACAATCAATGACACCACGCACAACAAACATCTCCAGGGCTTTCTCTGACTTCAGCCTCTAATCTCTCAGGCTTCCTGTACCCCGTATCTGTCTATAATGTTTTTGAAATGACAATCCTAGTGATTTTGACATGGAGGATTCATGTGAAGCTGGTGCAGAGGCTGGTAAGAGGCTGCCCTGACCCTCTGGGCCTGGGAGTGTCACATTCTCTCTGCATTTGAACTGAAAGTGGAGAGGGTGCAGAAGGGTCAGACAGACATCCATATAACCCTGCTTTCCTCTGTGTCATGGGACTTTGTGCACAATTGGCAATTACAGATGTAGCCCTGAGACTCACACGAAGCTTCTGACCTGTTGTCACACACTATTTTATGCAGCATGTCATGTCTGACATGACTGTAATGTCTTCTGTCTTACTCACATCCAGCTCTGTCGCCTGCTTTTTTTAACTTCTCTCCTAGGAATTTCTCTTAGGCAGACTTTTCTTCCATTATTCAGACTCAAATCACTTTTCACCACTGTTTTGTTCCACTTCAAAGCCTGTAGCCTCACCCCCTTTGCACTGAGGGCTCCCAAAAGCCTAGAAAGCTTCTGAGGAAGCTGGTCTCTGTGGAGCTGGGGCAATGAGCTGGGGTGGCTGTACACCTTCCTGTTATTGAAAGCAAACAGACCTGTCCATGCTGTTTCATTCACCACCCCCAGGGATTTGGCTGGGCTATCTCCCTGCCAGTTCACTGTTTTCCCTCTCTGGCAGTGTTTGCTGTGGGCAGTCGTGCTTGGCCAGAGGATATGCTCCATGGCTCTGCTCAGGCAAGCCTGTCTCCCACATGTTCAGCGTATGTGGTGGAAAGAATGTCAGACCTTTGCTGGAGCTACTGGGTGGCTCCTTAAGAGAAATACTGGGACTCAGCACAGGCACATCCTGCAGTGCCCACTGTGGGCTGTAGGCTGTAGTGATTGCCAGAGCATCCCTTCTGGGCTGTAAAGGTTCTGCAAACAGCCCTTCTGTGTGCTACTCTGTGCAGCTTATCCAGCTTGCTGTATTCCAGAGACATTGCTGGGCACTGCCCTTGCCTCACCTGAGAGCTTTGGAGGCCCAGAGACATGTGTTATACTTGTCTGAGAGCTCAGCAGTGACCTTTTTGTGATGCTGGCTGATCTCTCCAGGGCTGGATCTGTTTCTCTCAATAATTTCACTTGCACTCTGGAATCCCACAAGCAGTTCTTGTTTTTAATTAGGGGCTCCATGATGTCTCCAAAGACGTGTGTAGTGTCAGAGATCTTACATCTGAAACATAAGGCTCAATTGCCTCATATTTTTATTTTCAGTTTTGAGCACAATTACTGAATCCCTCTACAGTCTTATTCTGTCCAGGTCAAGTCTTCAAATATCTTTCTTGATGGTTCAATTGCTCCAAGTATTATTTTGAAAATAATAAGTGACTCTCTCAAGTCACTTCTTGTCCTTCGTGTTCAGTGAGACAGTGAAAAGTTTTACTTCCATCTTTTCTCACTCTTTCATAGCCAACTCCATGTATCAATTCCCTGCTCATGTGAACACTTCAAACTGGTTTTTTGAGCTCTCAGTGACCCAAGTCCCTTCTGGAAGTTTGCCTGCTTCATTCCCAGGCTGTCCTTCTGTGTCTGCTGCTCTGGCTGATGACGTAAACTCTGTCCCACCTCTCAGAAAGGGACAGTTTATCTCCAGCTGCAGTTCAGCCCTTTGGACTAGCACTGCTACTAATGTTAATAAGAGAGAAGTCCTCTTAGAGTGTGTAGCAAACATCCCTCAGGTAGCTGCAGCAAATGAGGAAATATTTAAAGGTGAGCTATGTCCTAATATCATCTGTTGGAAAGGACTTTATGTTTCATATATTTCATGTTACTGCTCTGAAAGACTAAACGCAGGAGCACATTTCCAATTGAAATGCTTGTGGAAATTAAATCCATGTTTAAATGAATTTGAAACTTTTAATGCAAAATTGAGCACTTAGAAATTTTGCGTCAACTCCAACTTAATTAAAATTAATAAGGTTTCAGAGAGTTTTAGTTGGGATAGATGAGGAAAGAATTTGGCCTTAAATGTGTAATTAAAATACAATTACATTGGAAGGAAGTAATTACCGAGGATGTACCTCAAAAGCATACCTAATGGGCTATCAGGAGAAAAGGTTTATGTGTTTGGTTCACCAGCTATATAAGATATAAAAGGATGTAGTCATTGAAAAAAAGAGATATTAGCAAGATCATTTAGGTAGATAGTAGTAGCTCTTTTATGGTCAAATCATTCTGGCTACATGTAGGAAGGGGACCACTTCATCTTAGTTTGGGGTGTGCAAGCACCTCCACAAGTTTTCCTTCTGACACATTTAATTGTTTCCCAGCCCTCTCATGGGGCTGTGAGAGAAGGAAGTGTTGTTCAACCAGGGTCAAACATCTCTGGATGAGAAAAAAGTTAGCGCTGAAATGTCACCGACATGTTTTATGAAAAATCCTTTCCTTAGGATTTTTCCTCCTGAGAAGCTGAGAGGCCTCTGGAACAAATGTAAACATTGATTAGCTGCTGCTGTGGAATGCACCAGGCGGATCTGTAATTGGTCTCATCTGGTTGTTTCTAATTAATGGCCAATCACAGTCCAGCTGTCCAGACTGTCTCAGTCAGAGACAAACCTTTGTTATCATTCTTTTTCTATTCTTAGCTAAGCCTTCTGATGAAAACCTTTCTTCTATTTTTTTAGTACAGTTTTAATATAATATATATCATAAAATAATAAATCAAATCTTCTGAAACATGGAGTCAACTTTCTTGTCTCTTCCCTCATCCTAAGACCCCTGTGAATGCCATCACGCTGAAAGACCTCAGCTGTCAGATTGTAGGAACTATTTGAGAAAGGACTTCTCAAAGTGAAGGACATAATTTGACCCTGGTTAAAACCATGGAAGGAATGCTCTTCTTGGTCCCTGCACCAATCTGCATGAAGCCCTGAGCATACAACCACAATTGTGGTGTCAGTTTTGTATAAACCTAAACTTGGTGGTTTTTTTACATTATTGCCCTGGCACACCTATGAAAAATGGTTTAATAAATATGACATTCCACAACAAGCACAAAACAGACAGGTTTGGGAGTTAGAAGCATGAGCATTAAAACTGAAGCCACTTTGTGCTCTGTGGAGACAGAACAATCCATCATGCATTTGTTTTGTTTTGTTTTGTTTTGTTTTGTTTTGTTTTGTTTTGTTTTGTTTTGTTTTGTTTTGTTTTGTTTTGTTTTGTTTTGTCTTTTTTTTTTTTTTTGGGGGGGGGTAACATGATGGATTTTGGTTTTGAGGTCTGTGCTGAGGTTTCTGTTGACTATACTGAAGTTTGGATTAGGTTCACGGAAATAAATGAATGATATCTTATAATAAACTATACAGATAGTCAAAGATGCAAGGTTCACAGGCCCATTTGGATCAGCTCCTTTCCAAAGGTTCAGAGTCATGGATTGCATTGAATGGCCTGGAACACCTGGGTGGAACCTTGAGTTTAAATCACATCAAGATGATTTGATTGTAAGTTCTTGATTTAAACTTGTTTCTTCACATAACTTTCTGAGGTGTTTAACTGTGATTTTTGCAAGTTCAGTGTGTTTTGTAGAAGAATTGTGGGAGGGGAAATGTGCAGTGTCCCATGTGATGCAGTATCAAACACAGTGTAAGTAGCCTGATGTTTTAATCAAAAGATACATGTCCTTGGCAAGGAGGTGATTTTAGCACTGCTGAACTGTTGACATTCAGTTAACAGTCAAATTTTTCTTAGAGAAGAGAAACACACCCTTTGAAGATTTAGCTCAGTAAAATAAAAACTAGTGACAGAAATTTCTCTCTATCCTTACGTTCCTTGCAGCAATGCTTGTTACATGGATAAGGAACATGTAGAGCTTGACTTAACCTTTTTCACACCCAAACCAGATGTCTTCAGTAATACTCAATCAGGATATTTTTCAACCTTTTTTTTTTTAATTATTATTTTAAATTTTTTTTTTAATGCAATACTGAAGATGTGGGATTGTCAGTGTTGTGGTACTTCATCACCTAAAATTGTTTCCATGTTAGAGCTCCCAAAAAAGCCTGAGAAGGGGTGTTTCATGTATGACATTATCAGCACTTGTCAACAGTGCAGGAGTGAGTGAACTCAGCTTTCTGTGGCTGTAATAGCACAAGCACTTCCTTCCCTTAAATAGTTTCTTTCTCTTCCCCCAGGGTCTTGTAGCAGCTCACACCTGAAAAAGCAGCCTTTATATCTTCCTCAAGCTAATTAAATTCAGATTCAAGCAGAGGAGCAATATTGCTAAGTGTCCTTTTGTTAACTTGTTGGTCTCTGAAGAATCTCACATTTCAGTCGTGACCGGCCTAAGTGGCAGCAGAGTTCTCAGCCATGGAAACCACATCTGGAGAAATCCCACCTTGCAAAATCACAGGGCTCTCAAGGATTTACATGGGGTGACATTAACTACCAGGATCAAATAAATGTACTGAAAACATACTCCCAATCACAAAGGTCACTGAAAAGCCACTCAGGTTTGGCTTATGCTGAGTTTTGCCTTTTTGTACCCATATGAAACATTTTTTAATGCCTCCAGAATGGGTGGAGAAATTCATCAGAGCAGCTAATGGCCTGAAGTACACTGCTGAAACAGGCAAAGACTATTGCTTATGTCCACACAGCATCAATATCAGCATATTTTCAGTGTGACTTACCTCCTGCAATCTTCAGTTTCCCCCGGAGGTACTGGTGGAGCAGGTGCTGCCAAATGGAGAGCATCATGGAGGCTGAGCCCTATTGGATGTGTTCAGAGGCTGGATGGAGGCCATTCAAGCTTTTTCACCTGTATTTTATACCAAGTTTGGAACAATGTGGTTTAATTGATACGGTGGTGTTCAGCCAAATGTTGGACTTGATGATCTTGGAGGTTATTTCCAACCCTAATGATTTTATGAATATAGGTATTCACTTGCAGACATCTGTGCCATTCAGTTTACAGGATTGCCCCGGTGCTAGGGATTTATATTTTGTATCCTTTACACAGATTAAAAAACGCCTTTTGTCTAAGTTTTTAATTTGTAAGCCCTGTAATAAGACTGTATGAGTTATGTCCAAAAATATCAAGATTTGGCAACAGTTTTGCACAGGGATAATGCTTACTTCCTTTTTTTTCCTTTTTTTCTTTTACTCATTAAAGGCGAAACACAAATATGTGCATTTTTAAGCAGCTCTCTGAAATTTCATGACCTTATAATTACAATCTATTGGACTGAAAACTAAATCTGAAATTAGACATAAAACTCACAATATTACCAGTCCTGGATTTAAGGCTTACATTGCTGTGAATTTCTACGAAAATATTTAAGAATCAATTTAAATGCTAATGGACTTGTTTGCCATAAAACTAGGCAGTAGTCACACTCAATAGCTGCTTCAATAGAGCCATAGTATGGGTCTTCCCTTCACTGGACTTCACTTGTGTCTTTAAATTTAGAGATGTTGCTGTGTATCATAGACCTATGCAAAACGGGGGGGGGGGGGGCAGGGGGGCAGGGGTGAGGGAGGGAGGGAAGGGGTGATTTCCTGAAACCCTGCAGAAAGCAACTTCTCAAAACCTGAAATTGCTCATGTGGACTCTGAAAATCTGACTGGAGAGCCAGACATGAACTTGTGGAATCCTGAGGAAGAGTTAATGGCAGAAACACTCGTCTTTTCCTGCCCTGTACTTGGTGACCTGCTGGTGGTCCCCAGCTTGGAATGTGGGATGTCCTCTGTAGTTCAGACACTTCAGAACTGGATCCCTCTGCCAGCTTTGTGAAGTTCCTTTGGGCTGCGCTTTTGGGGACCACAGGCACTTCCCACTCTGGATGGTGGTGGGGAAAGAGCCCATTAGAGGCTCTTTCCATTTAAATCAGGACCAACTGCATCATTGCTCTGACCTCTATCACACCGTCTAGGGCTGGGTCCCAGACCGTGTGACAGAGAGGACGGTGAGGTGGCTCCTTTGCCCAGGGCACCACCAGTGACCTTGTTAAACTTCTGATGTGAGGGCCTGGGAACAGCAGATTCCCACACATTTTCTGAAGGGGTCATGGGCAGGGCTGTACAAGCAAATGGCCCAGGGTCAGGCCAGCCACACAGACCTGGAGCATCCCCATCCACAGTCACTACCAACTCATTTCTGAGCTGATGCAATCAAGTTTGTTGTGAGGCTGTCTCCTGTGTTCAGGCTCTCCAATGTCAGCAGATTGCTTGGTGTAGGTTCCTGGCTCTCTGCTGTCTGGCTTTCATCTCTGTTCAATTTTCCAATGTATCAATATCCATTGGATACATCCATCTGAGAAAACAAGATGTGGCCATGGACACACTGTCAAGTGTACACAAGCACAAGATGGCCCCTTACCCCATTTTGGCCTGTGCTGACCAGGCACAGCAATTCCTGGATATAGAACTCAAACTCAGGACCATTCCAAATACACAGTGTTGGGAAAAAGTTGTTGAATCACGTGGGCAAGAAAGAACTGTTCTGTGCCAGTGAAACAACTCCAGACATATTTAATTCATTGTTGTATTTGTAGCATTTGAAGCCACTTTCATTTGATCAAAAGTGTTTGGAAACTGCCTAGCAAATCCCAAGGTCATTTGGGAGAACGGGCAAGGAGAAAAAGAGAGAGTGAAAAAGCAAATAAACACATTTGCCAGTAGCAGTTTTTGCTAAATAGCTAGGCTGGGAAAAAAAAAAGGTGAAGAAAGCTTCCCTCCTGGTACTTGTGGATTAGGTCAAAACAGGGCAACCACAGATATCCACAAGCATGTTCACGATCCACAAAATGTGTATGCAAGGAAATGAAAGATCTGGGAGTGACAAGTTGAAGGAGAGTGAGAAAGTTGCTCCAGTGGTGCTGTTGATGAAGGAAGGCTGCTCCTGGTGTGTCTCCACAAAACAGAGTGCACTCACCAAGACTGCTGAAACACCTTTGGACTTTCTGTCAGAAGAGGAAACATGATTTTTGTAATGCAGCCCAGTCTGAAAGAGGATGGAGGGACAGGAGCCTTGTTAACCTGGTGATAGTATAGCCTGTGGGACAGGGAAGATGGGGCAGTTCTGGAGAACCAGACACTTCACAAGCCCAGCAGCTGCAGTGCATGTTGTCACCTTGTTTGTGCTGTATTTCTGCTGTGGTTGTACCCAAGAGAGCTGTGGCATGAGTGTGGCTTCTCTGTGCTAGGTGTCAGACACCCCAAGGCAGCAGAGAAGCGTGGCCCCTGCCAGCAGACACTCACACCAGAGAGCAGAGCCACCTTCACCCCCTTCCTGCAGGCAGAGGGAGGGATGGGGCACCACATCCCCCTTCAATATCTCAGAGAGAGCAGCAGCCTTGGGTGGGACCAAGGTGTTGTGTGACAAGAAGTGTTGCCTGCACCACTTCTGAACAATTGGAGATTCATTTTGTTGATTGCTCATCACATTGATTGTTAGTGGGTTTGGAATTTAAATATTAAAGGGCAGCTTCAGAATTAGGCAGGCAGAAACCTTAGCCCTTTTTCATTAAGAAAACATCTGGAGGCTTTTTTGGCCTCCTGAATAAGGTTTGAAAAGACAAGTTGTCCTCATAAAATCTTACAAACGCCCACAGGACAATTTTACTTTGAAGTATCAATGTGACAGGGCAAAAGCAGAACAATTTGATAGTAATGATTTCAGTCACCATCCTAATGCTTCATGTTTTAAAGATCATTTTGCAATAAAGACATCATGATTTTACAGTCACATTAGAATAATAAACCGTAGCACTTAGTGAGTACTTTTCCTCTAAGACATGAAATAAATTGGAACAATAAGTGTTTTTCTCATTTTAGAGTTGGAGAAACTGAGGCCCAAGGACGTGACCTTCTCATAGCACAGTCTGGGAGAACCTCACCTGTCTCCTTGTTCTGGAGCTGCTCTTTGGGTCATAATGTCCCTCACCTGCTAGTCCAGACAAGATGACTGATGACAACTCTCTGCAGGAGAGAGCAGATGCAGATTGATGTTCTCTCTCCCTCCTTTGTAACTTCGGGCACTTCACCGAGACATCTTAGATAGGAGTATTGAAACTGTCATCAGGAAAAAAAAATAAAAGCAGAAAGAAGAAATGTCAGGATGTATTCACAATAGACAAGTTGAATACAATTCACCAGACCTGCTGATAATCTCAGGAGGGAGGTGGGATGGCCACTGAGTCACCTTTTCCCATCATTTTTGCTGGCACATTCTCTGTCCTCTCATCTGTCTGAGAGAAGCAGTAGTGCTGTCCCCAGCCTGGGTGAATGCATCTCACCTGGTCTCACAACAGGCTCCCTCAGTGGCACTGCAGTCACCAGGAGGTGGGGAACACAGGGACGTGCAGCTGCTACTGAGCATCCCTTTGAGTGCAGCGAGCACAAAGGCGGGAGGCCGATGATATGTCGCATTTCTAATTAAGATTCACCGGTCTCCAACCTGGCTCAATTCATTATTCATCTGGAAATTTTACTCCCTAACTTCCTTCTTTTCTTTTGCTGTCACCCACTAAGCAAAGCTATTCTTTTCCCTCCTAGAAGCTCCATCTACATCTCTGCTAATATGTCACCCTAAGATGGTGACAGAAGAGAAAGAAATAAGTACAAACTAAGTCCTGGAGCAGTCATCAATATTTACAGGGGTCTGACAATGACTTATCTTAGACCATTTACATTTAAACTGCAGACATGCAAATGAGGTGTTGTTTGCATTGTGAGCAGCAAGGATGGGATATTTCTACACTAGTGGAGATCTGTGTCTCTTCCAGAAATATTTCTTTTTGTCGCTGCCCTGGCATCTCACTGGAACATACAGTCAGGTATTCAGTTAGGAAAGGCAATACAAAAGACAGAGTGGGTTTCCTGGCTCAGAAACAGGTGTACATTGCTTAAAATTTTGGCAGAGGAAAGAAGGGAGGAAAAAGTCTTTGCAGCAGTTGTTCGCCATCAGAGCCTCTGCTGCGCTCTTTCGTGGCAGTTGCCCAGCAAGCCAGTGAGTGATGAACTGATATAAAAGATTGATCCAGATTAAATATTTAGGCATTGACATGATTAAATATGCAGGGTTTGAAATGAACATTTCACTCTCCACCGTTCTTCCCCAAAACATGACCCCATATTGCACTCTGTGGGTAAGATGGCATGGGGGAAAAAAGGAAAAATAAGGAAAATCTCTTCATTGGATGCTCTCATTTTGAGCCTTCAGAGAGGAAAAGTGTTTGTGTTGATGGGGATGTAATCCTCAAGATGAGGTTTCAATGCAGAGTACCTGCAGGGAGAAGGAGTGCTGCCTGCCTCCCTGCAGCCCCAGGGAAGGGCCTGCAGGTGCTCTTGCTGTGATGGTCGTGTTCACTCACCGCAGCATCCTGGCCCTGGGACACCGCTTGAAAGCCATCCAGAGCATCAGATGGCACATCAGAGACAGAAAGCAATTTCAGCCACAGAATTGCTTCTGGTAGCAGCACTCATTGCCAGTTCAAGGTTGAAGCCTCCTAAACTGACTTTTATTCTCAGCTAGGGTGGTTGTTGGTTTTTTTTCCCTTAACATAGCAATCTTTATGCTAGGCATCACTTGCAGAATTGGCTGGAAAGATATAGATTATCATTCCGTCAAGTTCCCTAGATCTGAATCTTCATGTTTATTTGTCTTTGCATGACTGAGGAATGCACTCAGGGCTGCTCTGGGAGTACAGGCTGCCCTCAGGAATAAGGAAAAGTCCCATGAATGTAAGAGATAATTTCACTACATCTTGGATGTGTGAGATGTGGGAGGACAACCCCTCTTTTTTTTGCTCCTTGCTTATATTGCTGTGTGAGTTATTTCCAAATGATGAAAGTGTTTGCCAGGAGTAGACAGGTTGTTGTGAATGGCACAGCTTTTGACTTCTGCTTATAATTACCCTTCATTACTGTACATTTTTTCCCTTCCTTTTATTTTATTTTTTAATTTTTTTTATTTTTAGGCCCAGAATCTAGTACATTTCTTGCCTTACACAAAAATCTTCATAGTCCTTTGCTTGATTTACATGCTAATTAAGCGTGTGTCTTCTCTAAATAACTACCACATCCTCACTTACTTAATATGTACTTTTATACCCTTAGCAATGATCTGATAACATTGTCAGAGCAAAATACAGAACAAGAAACTGCAGGGATTAGATATCAAGGAGGACACTACAGGGACTGTGTTAATTGAGGCAATCAGCAAGATTAAGATAAGTCTTGCTGCTTCCTCATATTGGTCTTAATGACACAACACAGACCCCGAAGCACTTTACCTGCTGTACAATGTGGTTAAGTCACTCTCTTCCCTGGGGTGTGTAATCTAATCTGCTAGATAAAACACTCAGCAGACTCAAACCAGCTGGTGTTAAAAGCTGTATTTCTAAGATACAGCAACCTGTGCAAGGCTTTAAAGACTACTAAAAATAGTGAAGGCCAATATAAGTTGTCATTTGGTGTGTATGTACATGCACACAGAGACAGAAGCGTGTGTGTGTGTGTTTGTGGTGTGTGAGAGTGCTCAGACTGGACTGACACAGGTTGATGCTGTCCCAGCTTCAACACCAAGGCTTGCCCAAGTGATCCCCAGGGGATCCCTAAACAACATTTCCCTGAATTTCCAATAGAATCCATGGACATGGATGTGACACAATTTAGCATTACATTTTTAAAAACTATTATTCCTGTTTCAAAAATATTCATTTTTCTTTTTCTCCATCCCCAAGGCTTCTTTCTACAATTAAAATGGAAATACCTGTAGAACAAATGATTTTGCATAAATAATCTTTGAATAATGGAACTGTTGACAAGTAAAAAAAAAGGCACTACTGAAACCTTTTCCAAATCAATTCTTGACAGACTTCTTCAAACAGAGATAAACATTGCTTGTGTAATGATTTACCACATGACCTTGCACTTCAAGTGCCAAGCAAAGTGAAAAATAGCACATTCAAACAAGAAAAAGTGCTGATTTTGATTCCCAAAATAATGTTTTTGTGGATGGAACTATTTCTGCTATGGACTAGCATGCACATAGAGAGAGAAAGTTAAGATTTTCCTACAGCAATATATGACATTTCCCTCTCAGCTAGATAACTGAGAGGCTATTTGGGCTCACTAAAAACACTTCTGCACATCTGGGAGCAATACAGCTCAAAAGCAATTCTGGAGGAAGGATAAGTCTTGCAGTCAAGGTGGAGGATTAAAAAGGAGAGTTCAGTTCAACCCTGACCTGACCTTTGAGCCAGCCTCTTTTTCCCTCCAAACTTCCCATTCCCATGAGTCTCTGTGGGTCAGGGGTTTCTGTTTGACCAGAGACCCTCCCCAGCTTCTGTGTCATCAGAGTCCTTGTTTTCCATGCATTTATAGACAGCTAAGAGGAATTTGGGAAACAAGCAGGAGAAAATGAAAGTAATTCCTGATGGGAAGAAATCCAATTTAAGTGGCCTGCTGAAACATCTGGGAGGCTCTGTATGATGGTGGTGCTAAAAGTGCTGGGTAAAACCTGCCTGGGGAGGGCAGAGGCTGTGAGGGGGAAGGTGACACTTTCCCCACTATTGCTGGCTTGGGGATGGCAGGCACGGCACATCAAGGACTGCAAAACTGCTCTGCCTCTGTGTCAGGGAATGGCTTCATAAACTGCACACTCCTATGAAACCAAAACAGTGTCCTGCAGGGAGAAGAGACCCTTTGCAGCCCCAGTCCTGGTGCAGATTGGGGTCCTCCTTCAGCAAGAAAAAGTTCCTGCTGAAACAGGAAGAACAGGCTGCCTATGGATAGCTGCCATCACTGCCCTGACAAGCTGTGTAACTCCAAGTGCCACATACACTCAATAGTTAAAGATACTAGTTTCCCAAACTGGAAAAAAGTTGCAAGTGAAACTGAGTGTAAAAAATTGTTAGGCAGAAGCTCATATTAAATGGCCAAAAAGCCATTACTTCACAGTCAAGGAGCTGAATAAAATTGGTGAAAAGTACATTCTCTTTCAGTGGAAGAGTGAAGGCAGGAATAATGAATTAAAAAGCAATATGCAACATATGGAAAAAAGGGGGAAGTAATAAAAATCTATATAAATAAGAGTTTATGAGGTGTAGAAAATTGATAAAGGATACTAAAGACATCAGAAGAAACTTCATGGCTGGCCAGACTTTGTTTAAGAAGAAGGGTTTTCTTGAAAACATATAAATATTAGCAGGAAAACTATCAATGCCATAGAATCATTACTAGCTAAAGATGGCCCAGTCATTAATAACAATGAAGAAAACCCCAAACAGTTCAACAATTATTTCCGCTCTCTATTTGGAATAATGCATTTTCTGACACATTACTAATTAGGAAAGATATTGAACAATTTTTGCTAGTGTTAACCCATTTTTTAAGTTGTAAGGTCCACAAAAATGGCCCACATGAGTCAATGCAGGATATTTTTAGCTTGTGTATGTAAATTCTTAATATTATTATTAATATTTTGAATAATGGGGACATTCTCATAGTTCAGTGTCAATACTGTGCAAAAATTCAGCCGTAAATGAAAACATGCAGGTAAATATAGTCCAGTTTACTTGATATCAATATCAGGCAGAGTATTAATGGAAAATTTAATTAATAAGGAGTGATAAGAGAGGCATATAATTAACATGGCCATACTGAGAAGGAGTTTGTGGTTTCAGCCTGATCACCTGAGGTGGGAAGCATGGTTACTAGAGGGTGACCAGGCAGGACCAATCTGTTCCGTGCAAAAGGCTCAGGCATGCAGCAGACCCAGGACCAGCACAACAAAATCCAATGTGCTGCTTCCCTTCATCCAAGACAGATTCTGTGATTCCCCTCTCCAGCTGTACCCCAGCCCTGCAAGGGCTGATTAACCCCTCACAGGGTGTCACACAGTGGTCGATGGCACTAAGGAAAAGCCACAGGAGCCAGGGACAGAGTCTGAAATGACTTCCAGAGTGGAAGGTGGAGGAGCCTGGTGGCTCCTGGTGGCAGGGGTAGCCCAGAGGCCAGGGCAGTGGATGCAAGAGGGCTGGGGCTGTGACAAAGAGCAGGACACTGAGACAGGGACAGGGGGTCAATTGAGGCAGAAGTAAAGGCAGCAGAAAGGTAGTGGGAGCTGTGGGGAGGAATGAAGAAAGTCTGAATTCGTCAAAAAGAAAGCATTTTCGGAAAGGGCTGTGTCCTGGGCAAGAGATGAGACAGGCTCCCATGGACAGAGCCATCAGGTCCAGTGCCTTCACTGTCACATGTCACATGCATGGTCTTCATAAGAAAGACAAGCTTTCAACATTGACCAGCTACTCTATTTGCAGGGAATGCCCCGACAAAGGCAGGAATGATGAATCTGACTCCATGTTCTCAGAAGGCTAATTTATTATTTTATGATACTAAATTATATTAAAGAATACTATACTAAACTATACCAATACAGAAAAGATACTTTCAGAAGGCTAAAAAGATAATAATGAAAAGTCATGACTCTTTCCAGAGTCTTGATACAGTTTGGCATTGATTGGCCAATGAGTCAAAACAACTCACACCAGAATCCAATGAAATAACCACCTGTGGGTAAACAATCTCCAAACACATTCTACACGAGCAAAACAGAGGAAAAGCAAATGGGATAATTGTTGTTTTCATTTTTCTCTGAGGCTTCTCAGCTTCCCAGGAGAAAAATCCTGGGAGAAGGAATTTTTTCAGAGAACGTGAATGCCACAACCGGCAAATCTCAAACGGCTTTTCTGTTTTAGTTTGTTGTTCTTTAACACAGAAGAGTCATTCAGGTAAATAAATAAGGTGGTTGTGCAGAAATTTGTGAAGTCAAAAATGGAATGGGGGCAGGAAGCAGGGCAGTGTAGGTGCTTCAGGGAGTGAGAGGAGCAACTGGGCTGTGGGATGTTCAGTTGTCAAAAGAATGAAAAAGGAAAAGCAGGAAAGGGGCATGTCATATAGACTTTAGAGGCCTCATCAAATACCCTTAACCATCTTTCATGAAATGATGAGTGTGTGGCTGAACTACCCTTTCACAGGAGTGCTCCAGCAGATTGGAGGGGAATAAAATGAAAGGTCATTTTTCTCTTGGAGCTCTTTAATTCCTTTCTTTTATTGAATCAGTGAATTGCAGGTTTTTCTTATCAAAGGTCCAGGTTCCTTTGGAGCTGTTTGATGGTGAGCCATATTCTGCCTTGACTTCCATCCCAGGCAACCCACCAAGTTCAATGGCATCTTGCGGAGAGTAAAGCAGGACAGACTTTAGCTTGATGTTCTTAACAGTGTTGTGGCTGCTAATGAAGCATGACCTGATCTGGTACTGCTGCCAAAGTCTGCAGTGGAATAGACTGTCTTTAATGTGAAGATGCAAGTAAGTAATCAGTACATCATGTATACAGGAAAGTGGAACAAGTTTTCTCTTCTGTTTGGTTTTGTTCCCATTGAGGAGTCCCTCGGACAAAACATGCAATAAATAAGTTGGGCATTTTAGGTAGTGAAAAGGTTTATTTCCTCCTGCTCCTGCCTCACCCAAGAGTAAAGGAGCTGATTACCTTGTTAGATAAGAGTGGAAAGGTTTAAGACTCCAATAAAATAAAAGATAGAAATGTTGCTTTTATAAGGAAGAATTTCAGAACTGGAAATGATCCATATTTGGGACATGAATGCAAGCTGTTGTGCAGATCAAAGTATCTATTTGAAGCTGAATTACTCAACAGCATCTATCTATGCCTCTTCAACACCTGCAGATTAGCAATGTAATCATGTGGATGTTGCTATAGCTACATCTCTAAAGCAGGTGGAGTTCTCATCTCTTGGAGCATTATCTTCATTCTTTGCAAATAAACCATGTAAGAATATATTTAAAATGTCACCCTAGTGGTATCAGCTCCTGTCTCTTGCTTACAGTGTCATGTCTGATCTGTCCTTATTCAATTAGTCCCTATTGTTTTCTCTAGAAAAAATGCCACTTCATTCTGAGCATCAACCTACCTTACAAATGCACAGGAACAAGCACCAGGACCTTGCCAACCCAGACCTAGTAAGGTCATAAAGCAAGTGCTTGAGCTCAAGCTAAGGAGGACTGCTCAAGAACAGCTAGCAAATGTGTAGGCTTGCCTTGGGGCTGATGGCATGTAAGACTGTAAGCTGGAGTTAAATACAACACGCAGCAAAACTACCAGCCTGGAGTTAAATACAGCGGCAAAACTACCAGCCTTCAGCAACAACACTTTCCAGGGCCTGACAAATGGTCAAACAGCAGGAGTGCTGGTTGTGATGGTTTTCAGCTGGTTGTTTGCCTAAGTCTCTTTCAGAAGAAATGCTCTAATCACTCTGTTTTGGGTATTTTTGTTTGTTTTATTTTTTTGCCTGGAATATTTCAATCTTCTTGTTTGGGTTCCTCTACTGTTTACTATAGCAAAGGGCTGTCCAGATGACCTTTCCTTCCAGCTGTCTTTCCGCAGTGACTGGCATGTGCTGTAACCCTTAACCCTCTGCCAATCAAGACCGCAACATGCTAACCTGTGTGAAAACTCAATAGCAATCCCTGTGCAAAAAGCTGGTAGTCTAAAAGAGGAGCCCTGAAAAGTAGCAAAATGTGAGAAGAAGCTAAGAGAAAGTACCAAAGAGTAGATAAAAAAATCATGGTGCTTTGACTTGTCTAATTTTGTCATTCTCCTTGTTTGTCTTTTGCTCTAGCTCTGCATCAAGTGCAAACTTTTCATTCCCCAGTGAAGGTAGGGAAGGAGAGATTTCTTACTAAAAATTGACAACAGCAACAACAACAGAGCATGTTCTCCCTCTGTGGCAAATTTTAATTACTAGATAGAAAGCTGAGTATCAGAAAATGCTCCAAACATAACATTACTTCAATAGCTTCTCAGTAGAAAACGCTGGTTTTCCCCAGAAAGCTGATGCTGTTGAAAGGGTATTTAGCAAAATAGTAGAAATTTTTGCCAATGCCCAACTTAATTTTCATCACTGGTCTGTTTCCACTTCTTATCCCTCCAACTGTCCCTTAAGCATGTCTTTGCTACACTGACTTTTAAAACTTTTACAAATTACTGAAATATGGATGCTCCTCAGAGCCTGCTAATTTTTGTCTGCCCAAAAAGCAGTGCTCTCAAATTTATTTCTATAAATGCAGGCAAATAAAAATATCCCATGTTGCTTTGAGAGAAATCCATCTTCAGGTCAACTGGTGCATTACATGTCATAGAATCATAGAACTGTAGAATCATTTAGGTTGGAAAAAAACCTTTGTTTCTCTCTCTATCTTCAGGCTGTTTCCTTTCTGCCAGTTTCTTCTACGTGTTCTCCAGACTGCAGGTGCTGATGACAATCACAAAGAGGCCTCTCATTAGGAGAGAGGCTGTTTAGTGACGGCCTTTCCATTTACTTCCCAAATGGCTGTGGAGAAAAGGTGAGCCAGACAAAGGCAGCACAGAGAAAATCACATCAGCCTTGTCTTTCTTTTCTTCTGATGCTGCCATGGTCATAACCAGCAATCAAAACGTTGCCAAACGCAGAATGTGCATTCTGGCTCTGAAAAGGGCACGGCTTTAAAACATAGAGGTGAAGCCAGTGACGGCACCTGGGCTGGGAGAAATGGCTCCTCCCATCCAGGGGCCGAATTCCCATCAGGATTGAGCCATTACAGAGCAGGAACTAAGCTCTGGCAAATGTAAGACTTGGGAAAGGTGTGCCCAATGGACAACTATGAAAATGGATTTGTTTGCTTTTTAAAGCTCCAAGTCCAGCTTTTATTTCCTCTTTGAGCTGTTTTTTCTCTAAGGTCTATTAAAGTTTGTAAACTGTTAATTTTGTACTACAGCAAATTAAGAGTAACATTTGTTCATGATTTAGCTGCCAGGAACTTGATTTTGCTTTTTGTGGCCTGCCTGACAAACAAAAAGCACACACAAATTTGCATGACCAAGGTTTTCAAAAGCAGCTGGCATTGTGGGCACCTGTGTTTCCCCACCCTGAGACTCCTGCAGTGAACTTCCTTCCCTGAAATCAGGCCTTCCTTAAGATACCTCCAGTGAAGCAAACAAAAGGTTTTCCCCATATCATTAGTCAATTTTAACATACACCATCTTAACCATCAAAAATGAAGAACATGGTCCCAATAATTGCCACTGTGCCTCAATTGCCATGGGCACCTGCAGAACTTTTCCTGAAGAGGAAAATCACCTGCTGGGAAGTCTCCTGGATGACTTTGTTACAGAGAAAATAAAAGAAAGTCAGTCCGTTTAAAGTGGTAGCAATCAGTACTCTAGCTGAGGCAGAATCTTTTTTTTTTTTTTTTTTTCCTGAAAAAACTCCAAAAGGAAGAGAAAATCCCACAAAACATGGCATCTGTTTCTTTTGAGGGGGAGCAGAGTGGGAGGAGGAAGCCAAAGTCCATCCTGGTGCATCCACAACGGCTGAGGGTGGAGCCCCAAACACGCTGGCCAGCCCCGTGCTGCCGCTGCGATTCGGGGGCCAAAGAGCTGCAGTGGGTCGCCCACAATCTGCAGCACAGCTTCCTTTCTATTCCCATTGCTATGGAAATTGTTTCTGGAGGCAACCCTAATTTTCTTTTCATCAATCAATTAGGGGCAGGCTTTGCACTGGGCTGTTTGTTTCCCCAGCACTGCTCCGTTTGATATTATTTTCTCCATGACAAATTAACCACAGCTGGACCTGTCTGAAATTGCTAAGAATTCTCTCATATAAAGTAGAGAGAAAAAAAAAATGAGAAAAAGACAGAATAAGCATGAGAAGCAGGAATAAATTGATATTTCATAGGGGAAGGAGTGGGAATAGCAGGGACCTGACAGCTGCCCCGGGAAGAGGATGTCCTCTGATTGCCTGTCTGGTCAGGTCCCACCATCTCCCAGGGTCAGGCAGGCTAACAGTGTGATACAAAATCCATAGCTCCTGGGTGTATTAGTGGTGACACTTCTTGTTATGCTGAGCTATATAACCAGCCAGAAGCCTTCTGGAAAAGTCCAGTTGTGAGGTGGTTCCTTATCCCTTTACCACAGACTCAGTCAAGCCAAGACTCCGGTGTTCTACATAAGGACATGTCCTCTCACAAGGAATAAGAAAAAGGTGAGGGGGGGCTGTGGGGGAAGTTCTTTTTATTTGCTACTATAAAAGTCTGGTACAAGGAGCTTTGAAAATCGTGTGCTCCCTCAGTTCAAACAAACTTGTTTCACATTTTCCCTCTGCCTTCCCCCATCTTCTACGCTTCCTTGCTGCAAGTCTCCTATAACACATGAACAGATTGAAAATAACCTCTGCCACCCTTCATCTACTTTGGCCCATTTAAAACTAGACAAACTACCCAGCTACCCCAGGCACTGTGGATGTAATGTGTGCACATGTGTGTGCAGATGGGCTCTGTCCTAAAGGCAGCAACTTTCATAGCAAGAGGCAAGAGGTTATTTTTATTTCCAAGATGTCTGATTTCTCACCCTCCCTTTTCTGCTGGTTCTGTTTTTTTCTTCTGCTAAGACAATCAGCCAAAGGTCTAGAAAAGCAGTAATTACAGTTATTGTGTGGCAGGAACAATGATTCATGAACAACAGGATGCACAAAAGACCCCATGAGCACATTCATGGTTGCTGAAGTGATCGGGTCCTAATGATTAGAGCTGAGTGAGCAGCAGAGAGAGAGGGATACAGAGAGAGATGCATTGAAAGGCAGAGCTGTGCTAGAGAGGGATGCAGAGAGAGATGCATTGAAAGGCAGAGCTGTGCTTTGAGTTGGCCCTGGGTGCAGATATTTCTCAAAGAGTTGTGTGAAAATGGCTATTAGCTGCCATCCTCCACACCCCGCCTCCGTTTGAAGTATTTTGAGGGGACCTTTGGTTCAGAAGTGTCAGCAGGGGAGTGAGCACAGCACCAGGTGCAGAAGCAGTTACAGTCCTAAGGCAAGTGCAGCCTGTGCACTGCCTCCTGTGCTTGCAAGGAAGGATGTAAGGAATGCAAGGAATACAGGGCTTTGGAACTGCATCATGGGAGTTCTTGCAAAATTATAGTAACTGCAGTGCCTTTATGTGCAGGATGAGTTTGGACAGGAGCAAAAAACATGTGGGTTATGGGGGAAGGAGATGCAGTGATCTGTGTCCTCTGTCCACCCGGCAGCTGAAAGGCTCAGGGTACCTGAGGTCTGGCTGTGTGTAGGGCAGAGTGGGAAACTGGACAAGAACAACCCCTGCACCCTGTGGATAAACAGCACCCACCTGTAGGAAGGGATATCTGGGCCATGTAAGTGGGCAATTGCCATCCCAGCTGATGGTCACCACTGGTTTGCTCCTGTGCCAGAGCTCAGTATTCTCTTCCACATGTTGTCTCTTCAACATCTCCATAAACTTGGACACAGGACTTGGAGGTATAACAAGTATGTTTGCTGATGAAAGTAAATTGGGAGAAGCTGTTGATTCCCTCAGAGGCAGAGAGACCCTGCAGGGAGACCTTGACACATCAGAGAGCTGAGCAATCACCAACTGTATGAAGTTTAACAAAGGCAAGTGCTGGATTCTGCACCTGGGATGGAGCAACCCTGGATGCATGGACAGACTGGGGAAGGAGATGCTGGGAAGCAGTGCCATGGAGAGGGACCTGGGGGTCCTGATCAAAGTTGGCCATGAGTCAGCAGTGCCCTGACAGCCAGGAGGGCCAACCTGGTCCTGGAGGGCATCAGGCACAGCATCACCAGGGAAGGGAGGGATTGTTCCACTCTGCTCTGCACTGGGGTGGCCTCACCTCCAGTGCTAGCGGTGATTTTGGGTGCCACAATATAAGAAAGACATTCAACTACTGGAGGGTATCCAAAGGAAAGCAACAAGGATGGTGAAGGGCCTTGGGGGAAAGCTGTGTGAGAAGCAGCTGAGGTCACTTGGTCTGTTCAGCCTGGAGGAGACTGAAGGGAGACCTCAATGCAGTCTGCAACTTCCTTATGAGGGGAAGAGGAGGGGCAGACACTGATGTCTTCTCCGTGGTGACCAGTGACAGGACCCAAGGGAATGGCCTGAAGTTGTGTCTGGGAGGTTTAGGTTGGATGTTAGAAAAAGGTTCTTCACCCAGAGGGTGACTGGACACTGGAACAGGCTCCCCAGGGGAGTGATTACAGCACCAAGCCAGATAAAGTTCAAGAAGTGTTTGCTCACTGCTCTAAGGCACATGGTGTAATTCTTGGGGTGTCCTGTGCAAAGTCAGGCGTTAGACTTCAATGATTCTTGTCCAGTTAAGTGTCTTTCCAAATAGAGATATTCTATGATTCACACAAAATGTTTTGTGTAGCAGCCTAAGATACACAAACCCTTCAGCAAGGATTTGGAACAGATTTTTCTAAAATATTTATTAATTTGCTTCAACCATTTGTGATGGCTATTAAGTGGTGTTAAGCAGGTTCAGTCAATCTATAAATTGGGCTGGATGGCATCATATAGAAATTTCTGGGTAACCAGGGCTGACACTAAATCTGTTTCCCCACTGTGCTCCCTTGAGAACATGCAAAAATCAATAGCTCAGAAAGCCCTTCAATGCCTCTGTCCCCACACGAACTCTATTTATTCCCAGCTGCTGCTCATTTACCTACCAAGGCAAACAGATGCTTCCTGAGGTTTGCTGCCAATATTGTGCCATCAAAGGTGAGCTGGTGTCAAGACACAGCAGAGCATGTGCTGAGAGACTGAGCTTGTTCAGAAGCCGCGGTTTGCTTCCCCCAATCTTCACACACATCTCTACTTATTCACACATGCACACATAACTAGAGGAGCACCTGTTATTGGGAGAACCATCTCTGCAAACTGGTGCATCCTGTCTGCTTCCCTCAGTCCAGAACCTCAGCCTCCCTCCCTCTGTGAAATGCATCGAATTTCAGGGTAGACCCAAAATGCTATTAACTTGGATCTATCCAAGAACTGAGCTTCATCACAGAAACATCTCTGCCCAACCTGTAAAGTCAGGAGGTTTTGGAGGATTGCTTTCTCCTCTGACTTTGTATAGAGCTGTTCATTGCATGTGGAAAAATACAATATCTTGTTACACAAGTCCTGGGGCACTCATCTCACTCATCTCACTCATCATGGCACTGGGTGCCATGGTTTAGTTGAGATGTTAGGGCATGGGTTGGACTCTATGATCTTGAAGGTTTCTTCCAGCCTAGTGATTCTGTGAATTCTGTGAATCTCTCTGGTACTGCTGTGTGGCTGCACCCCTGGCATAAATCAAGGACTCTAAGGTCCTGGTGACTCTAATGTCCTCAGAGTTTCTCTTGTTTGCTGCATAAAGCTTTTAATGATATATTTAGGATTGATATTAGTTTTGTTCCCTTCATGTGAATTAAAAAACATTTCCTGGCAATGGAGTATTGAATAAAAGCTTTGAGACTGATGGACTTGGTTGCTTTTGTGGGGGGAAGTAAGGACATTTCAGCTCTGACAATAGCTCTTCAGATCGCCTAGTTAGTTAGCTGGGAATTTTCTTTCAGATCTAAATACTCTTCAGGATGTAATTAAAATAGTGCTTTTTAAATTTAGTGCACATTAGGACTTGTAAGTTCTCCACTGGTACACTAGCTGGGGAAGATGCTCATTAATATCTGTTGTTTTCTTACTGACAATAATTCTTAAGGTCTGTTCCACAAATACTTTGTGCAAAATGCTCTGTGGTGGTAATTTCCTCAGAGCACTAAGGATTATTAGGGTTATGAGAGAAAACAGTTATAGCCTTGCCTTTTTTTGGCTTGCTCTGCCTAACCACTCAGAGAGAAAAAAAAACCAACCCCAAACAAACAAACAAACAAACAAACAAAAACACACAAAAAAAACCCACCAAAAAAACCCCACAAAACAAAAAACTAAAGAAACCCATCAAGACAGTAGCAGTCATTTTCCATTTCCCCACTCTGCAGCCCTGAACTAATAACTCCCATCTTTCCTGTGTGTAGGGACCAATTATTCCATGCTATTATAAATTCTTTCAAAATTAGGCCTTTTTTTTTGTGCAAGAAAATTTTGGCATAATATTTTGCAGCTTTCAGCATAACTGAACAACAACTGGTTCTCCCAGCAACACTGCTTTGGACTGCCCTGCTCATGGGGGGAAGGAGCTTCCTACTGGAAACCTTGGATGGGAGGTGACAGCTCTGGGTGGGACAACACAGGTGACATGCCCACCATCCCACAGCTTTCCTTCAGCCTGACTGGAGTCAGAGGAAACCTCGTGTCTGTGCCCATACAGGTCACACTGCAGTCCTGGGGATCACTTCTCCTGGATAAAGCAAAGATTTCCTCCTGGTGGGCACTGTCATGCTCTCTAGCAAGCCTCGACTGAGGAAGCTTTTTCCACTGGCTGGATACCAGCTGATTGGTACAGGACTCCTGGGGCACTGGAGAGTCAGATGATGAAATGCCTAACCCTTAGCTGCTCACAGTCTCATGCTGCTTCCTCTCTGCCATAATGCTCCCACACTGACATCCATTTACTTATCTAACCACGGGATAACTTTTTGTCTGTTGTTTTCCTAAGCTGTTGTGGGATTTGTCTCCAGTAGGCGTATTTCTTGATTAATGATCTTTCTGTTAACACTTGCTCATATTCCATATGGGATCTTCTTGGGTTATCTAAATGCACAAAATACTTAAAACAATATTTTTTTTTCTCAGCTCATCTCTGTTTTTAACAACAAAATTTATTTCTCCCTCCCCCAAAGGAGAAAAAAAAAAAGAGCATTTTTAAGCTTGCTCAATCTCATGCTGAATGCTATTTGTGATTCATGTTATCACCTTGTGCAATATTCTTAGAAAACAGCATGGACAGGCTCTGTCAGGAAGGGTTTTGTAATGTATTTGTCATTTCTTTTCTGTAGAGATTAAGGGCTAAATATTTTGATGGTAGATGAATTTGTAGACCCCATGTTTTTGAAATCACAGCAGCTATTCAAAAGAGAGAAGATGCTTTTCTTTCAACCAACCATAGTAGCACTTTCCTGGATGCAAGTTGAAAAATATTTACATCAGTTTAAATGAGCAGTGTGTAACTATAAATAAAGAACACAGGTAATGAAGTGTTATCATTGAAGCTGAAATTAAAATTGAATCCTGCCAAAACCTAAACACGGATCATGACAGAAAAATCCAATACTGTTCGGTTTTTTGGTTGTTGATTTTTTTTATTTGGAGCTGCTGTAATTATAGAC
Organism: Serinus canaria; assembly: GCF_022539315.1. Classification (NCBI taxonomy): domain Eukaryota; kingdom Metazoa; phylum Chordata; class Aves; order Passeriformes; family Fringillidae; genus Serinus; species Serinus canaria. The sequence goes on from NC_066315.1 coordinate 85,670,393, forward strand.
TAGGTAAAGGAAAAAAGATTATACAGCAGACATAATTTGCAGTGATTTCAGTAACATTTCTGATGCAATGCCATGAAATGAATGATCACCTGTTTATGGTACCTTTACGTGCATTTACAGCCTGCCTCAGGGAGGTGCCATCGGCAGCACTTGCATCTTAACCTGGGTGATGTCACAGACTGTGTGACCTTGGGCTGTGTGACCTTGGGCTGTGTGACCATGGGCCTGTTTCCACAGGGGATGCACTGGTGTCCCCTGTGTGACTCCTGCTAGGGCTGTCCCTGACCCTGGCTCCCTGCAGCTTGATGCCCCTGCCCAGGGGAGCCCCTGATGGAAGATAAATTAAGAAACCCTCGGGCAGAGGGATGTGTTCACTATCCCTAATCCAAGACAGAGTAAGCTACTTTATTGACAGGGCTTGGTTTGAGTGCTGTGCCCTCCACTGTCAGAGCAGGAAAAGACTTGCATCCATTGGAAACACAGGACATTGTGGAAAAGTGCAAGTGGGATCAGAAAGGCCCTCTGAGATGCTCATGCTGAAATGGAAAGCATTCCCTTTTAGTTACCAAGGGTGAAGTCTCTTGTTGCCTTTCTGGGAAGCAAGGCTCCAGGCAACTTCTTGTACTTCAATAGCTGAAAATAAAGCCTTAAAAAGAACATGTCAGGGAATTAAATGAGAACCACAAATTTAGCAGGGCTAGTGATTGCCCAGGAGAATACTGAGGTGAAATGTATAGAAAAGAGGGGGTTTGAGACAGAGTTAAGTGAATTACTGGTCCTATCCATAACATCTGTTATAGTCTTGGCTGCTGGGTACTTACTTTCAAAGAAATCAGCTTCCACTGCTGTCTGCTGAGGAGCCCTAAATCAGGTGTGCAGGCACAATTACTGAAAATGAATCTGTCAGAGCAAATCTCAGGTAATCAAGGGATCCTGATTGGGCTCCCCTCCTGTACCCTTCTTTGCTTTAGGGATAACCTAAACCAATGTTCCTCAAACCTGATGGGAATAAGCAACACAGGTAAAAGGTAGACTTGCTAAGAAGGTTGAAACTTTAAAACATTGGCCACAAGCTGATAATGTCATCTGGGAGTCAGCTATTCACGGGGCATGTCAAATGGTGCTGTATTTGTATTGCCATTGAAAGAATCAGGTTTTAGTGCCAAGCAGCAGACATAACCTGATCCCATTTTCAGAAGTACCAGCAGCCCCTTGTGGACAACCCGTACCCAGAACTTCTTACACCTTCGTGCAATAGCAGGTACCGCTTCTGGCAGGGGTTCAGTGCTCAGTGCATGAGAGCTAATTTGTAAAGTGCATACTGCTGAGGAATGAGCACGAGGCACTCATTTCCTCCTCTGAGCTCAGTCCATGGACTTGGGTCTCTGAGAAGAAATGTCTTTTTTCATCAGCTAGACCTCTGTTTAGCTGTGCCTTTCTTATTATAGATGGGATTCCCTCCAGCTTGTCCTTTTTCCTCCATCTGTACAAGTTTGTGCAAGAAGTAGCTTATGAATATATAAAAGGCTATACACAATGTCAAGAAATGAGTATTCAAGCATTTCTGGTTTTCAGATATATTTTGTGTGGTTTTGTTTTTTTGTAATGGGGATCTGGTTTGTTTGTTTCAATAAAACTTTGCCCAAGGGATGGCTGGTGACTGAAGTTTGCAGCATGCTCTTGCTTCCGTCCCTGCTCTGCACAGCAAAGACACGTGGAAGCCCATTGAGCCATGGCTCCTGATTAACTGCAGGCAAATGTTTCAGAGCTCTCCTGAAAGGGGATGAACTCTTTTTCAGAGCAATGATTTCTGTACTGTCCCTTCTGTGAAACAGGCAGAAAAAAAAGCAGGCATTGCCTTCTCACAGCTACTGTCAGAATTACTCAGAACACCTTTGCTCCCAATGGATGCATAACTCAGATGAAAATGTTACACAGAAGTTTAGGTCTGGAAAGAAATTTTCAACTTTTTTTTTAAAGAAAATATTAAGTTTTTTCTTTTTTGTATTTTTTTTCATCTTTTATCTTTTTATTCAATCTTGGGCAAGGGGAAAATTTCCAAATCCAATGCTTATATTTCATGAGAAAAAAAGGTATTCTTCTTGTTGGTTTGTTTTTTTAAAATTCTATTTCAGCTTCCAATTATTTTTCCAAATATTTTTATTCCCCTCTGTACTCAGGTCATTTGATTTATATGAGGCAATGATCTGTTTAAACTTACTAGCACTTAAAGCAATAAAATATGAAATCGATAGGTGAAAAGGGATAACAAATCCCAATTGCAGAATTGCCTGGCGTGTTCTGTGTCATGGAGAGATTTACAAAATAAAATTTACTTAATACTGATGAATGTGACAGTACTGCACCTGGAGAGAAATAACAATAATCAACACAAATATTTAGGAAATATTATTATGGGAAAATACCGTGGGGTGATAGTAGGTAATGAAAAGAGTTCCCATTGTGAGGAAAGCAATGCCTGTCCCAGGGGGTATAAAGAGAGATCTGCCATGTGACAAAAAGGGAGTGATGGGTGCAGCATTATGCAGTCTGGGTAAGGCTGGAGCACAGCACATATTTTTAAGCCTCACTTTCTAGAATGGACAGTGAAAAATGTCCTTTCACAAAAAAAACCCTGAGGATGGGCAGCAGGAATGGTGAAGGGAACCACAGGTGGTAGGGAGAGTGGCAGAAAGCAATTCACAGGGCAGGAGGGAGCCCCAGCTAGCTCTGGGATAAGCACTTGCATTAGCGTGCTGCAGGATGGACCTTCCCTGCAGCAGAGATGGAAGAAGGGTCTTGGATTAAGAGTGGAACAATCCCGTTTAGATACAAGAGACATGACTTCATAATAAGGGCTGTTACACACGCTATAGAATAAGCTGAGTGATGAGCAGCTGAACATGACTCACAATTGGCAGAAGGTTTCCAAGGAGAGGCTGGAAAATGTAGCAGTGGGATTATCATAGAAGAGGCCTCTCAGCATCATCTGAGCACGGCTGATCTAAAAGCTCCTCTGCTGCTGTTTTCATTTGCCATTCTGGGATCTCATAGGCTGCAAAAAAATGACTCCACACACAACAGAAGAGCTTCATTAATTAAATCCATCTGCCATATGTGATAAGCCTGGACAGTGATTGGGACAAAAGGCCCAGCCCTGCAAGCCTCACCATCGCTGTCCCATCTGCTTTACAAGCACTTGCAAGTGCTGGTCCAGAAACTGGAACTGCTGCGCTCTGAGCCCTCCACAGAGGTGGCTTTTACCTCACGCATTTCCAAAGAAGGCTGGCACAGCTCCTGCCTTTTTTAAAATGTTTGCTTCTGGAATTCACGATGCTTGTACCAGTTAAATACTAAATTATCATAAATGTAATTTACATGTTTCCCAAATAAGGGAATGCAAGCGGAGAAGAGCTTTTCTGAATGTTCATATTTCCAAATTAAAGGAATGTAAATGAGCCTGCTGTTCAATTCAGTGTGTAATGTGTTATTTCACGGTTGTCTCCTTGATATTACAGTCCCCCTTTACATTAGGCAATGTCATATCCCACCCAAATCACCATGAGATAAAGATGTTCCCCTTTAATGTAATAAAGGACAATGACAATATTCCAACAGAGGAAAGAGCATGCATTCTGATTTGTACAAATGCACCATCTCCCACTGGAAATATTCCACCTTGTCCCCTCCACCATGATGTGCAGTGTTGTGCAGCACCTTTCAACAAAAATCCCTTTGTGGCGTGGCTCCCACTGACTCCTCATCCTTGCCTCAGCGCCTGACACCTTTCTGAGGCAGCAGCTGCTCCAGAGCTTCAGAAGGACTGCTCAGGCTGATGACAGCACAGGTGTGATGTGATGCTCAGGAGCTCTGACTTCTTCTTGCCAGAGGATTTCTGCTCTGCTTGTTTTCCCCCTGTTCTTATAGCCAAGCAGAGGGAAATTATAGGATGACTCAACATTCATTCATTCATTAGGTGCTGGTGACAGCTGTTCCCTCCCTCTCCTGTAATCTTTAAAAGAAGAGCTGGCACTCTGTGTAGCGTGGTTAAAGGGATAGTGGGAGGAGATTGATTTGTTAGACTTTAAAGGAATGATTTGTTAGACTTTAAGTCAATCATAGCTTAGTCTGGACAACCATAAAACATCTTTATTTCTACCAACAGGTGAAATTTATAGTGCTGGTTACTGGAAAGTGAAATGTTCCCACTGGGTGAGGGGAAATCCCGAGAGTTTCTTATTCAAGGGGGAATTGGTGCTCCTTGCTCTTCCCTCCCCAGATTTACTTCCAGCAGCCAGCCAAGTGCATCCATTTTGGTGACAGCCCTTTGGTGGTGTAGGGAAGCAGAGAGCACATTCCCAAGTCACAGTGGTTTAGGGACAGGGAGATCTTACCCCTTGGTGTTCAGGCTTCCTCTGTCCCTCCCATAGTCTCAAGTTTTTCCCCCAGGTTGGCTGAGTTCACCCCAGGCAGTTACTCTGGCCAATTCCTCAGCTGTCTGAGCTGCTGGATCTCTTGGGGTGCACCCAGCACCAGGGCATGGCAGCTGCTCCTCCCCTGCCACCAGTATGCCATGGCCACCTCTCTGCTTGGGCCTGAGTAAGTGGGAGAGGAGTCTCAGGTGCCCTTTGTGTTACAGCCCCTGATGTCCTCCTGCTGCTTGCACCATGCCTCAGACAGAGATTTCTCCTGCTGGATCCTCCATCCTCCTCTCTCAGCTGGGCAAGCATGCACATGTCCTTCTGAAAGGGTGGCCCAGAGCCCTGGCTCCTGGTGCCCTCTGGATTGCTGCCAGAGGACATATTTTGGGAAGAGCGGCAACTTCCTCACCAAAGAGTACAAACAGCATCCAAGGCATGAAAGCTTAGGTAAGTCCGACATTATTTCCTTCAGCTCCTGACACCATAGGTAAGCTGTAAAGGCCATTTTTTTAGAAGAAGATAGGCAGCCCACTAGAGTCTTCCAGCTGGACAATAGCCTCTTGCTGCCCCCAGGAGCTTTTAAACTGAGCTGCTGTAGGAGTAGCTCAGCATGGGGAATCTTACTGTCTCACAGGTCTCAGCAGAAGCAGGCTCAGGGCAAAGTGATCCTATTACACTGAATCCCTTTCACTTTCTAATATTTGCTTTGCCTACACAAGTATTACTTTATCTAAACACAACTCCTCCATGTGATTTGGCCACAGCCTACAGAGACACAAAATTGCTCCCCACGATGCTAACCAAATTTTCACTGGGTTACCCTGATGTAATTGCAGCCCCCTGACACTTAAAATCATGTAGATATCCAGATTCACAGCATTGGATGGGAAAACACTCGCTGCTGATAATACTGCAGTTGCTCTCCACAGCCAAGTCTAAGGCAAAGTGCTGAACGCGCAAAACACTGGAAACTTATGTCTTACATCCAGCTCTGCCACAGGTTTCATGATTATGACATATTGTCCTTCCTCTCTGAGAAGATGATGCTCCGATGCTGACTTGGGGGTTGGCTGGTTGGTAAAATAATTTTTTCTGTCTGAAAAACTGTGATATGACAAAACAAGTCTTCCCTAGGAATATATATGTCATAACAATTTCTGTGTGGCAGGCAAGTTCCTTTGGTCCAGGGGGAGATGTCCCATTTCATCAGAGAGAGTGCTCTACCTCAGCTGTGGAGGAGTAAATGGAAAACAGCATCTTAGTGCTCCGTCTCAGGCAACAGGGAGCTGGCACAAGTTGCAGCTCACAAAGGAGAAATAGGTGAAGAGCCTCTGCCCTTTACCATGTCACTGGAACAGAAGAAGGGGCAGCATTTCCTCTTACAGAAGGTGGCAAACCCAAACCAAACTGGCATGAACCAAGACAGGGATTCAGAAGTTTGGCTGTTTCCATCATCCAGCCAACTGCTCAGTCACACACCCATGGAGCCTGGCTCATCCCTGTCAGTGTGAACATCTCCCACCACAGCAGCAGAGTAGTTAGGGCACATTTAAATGCAAGGCCTACTCTGGGCATGAAGGCAAATCCCCCTCAGCTTGGATGTGCTTAACATATGGTGTGCTGGTTTTTATTAGCATTTTTGAAAGGCTGGATTTGCTTCTACTTCAGAATGGAAAAACCCTGGATTTTTTTTAAATGAACCCATATCTGGTTAGCCCTTATTCTGATCAGCATGAAATGCCTTGGGAGTTATCGATTAAGAGCACTATTTAAGAGGTATTATTTCTCAAGTGCCTTGGAAGACTTAAGATTTACTCCATGGGCTCTAAAATTGTCATTAGTTTGCATATTCAAAACACCAAATATTTCAGACAGAACAAAGGCAGTGCTCTTCAGCAAGTACTAATTTCACAGGAAGTTTTAACTTCCAAGACTTATCCATATTTTAGCATAAGTCTCATTTGCAGTTATTTCATGCGGTTTTCTGCTTGAAAAAACAGTCTTAGCTTTAGGAGATAGTATATCTTGTCAGCCTTCATAATGCAAGAACTGTTAAAGCCATTACTTGGCTTAAATGCCTTGGAAGAGAATTTCTCCCCAAAGAAGTTTTGCAAAAACTTAAAAGAAAAATGGGAACTGAAGTTCAGAATGGAAATAATTTTGCAGCCTGAATTGCAGTGGAGGTGAACGGTATGGGCTAGAACATAAAATCCTTATTTCTGCTATTGCAGTGCCGGAAGGCAGAAGTTATTCACCAGAAGGGACCAAGATCATAAGTCCAGCCAGTCAAAAAATAAAAGGACTGGTCTCTCAAGGTGGTTTTCTTTCATAAACAGCACTGTAATGGCCGAGTTATTCTGTAGTGCTGGCTGACTGAGGCTCTCAATTGCGTTCCCTCTGGCAGCAGGAATACCACTGGACAATCAGGTTAAAGTGAGGAATTTTTAGTCTAACCCATGAGCCACCATCCAGCAGCAGCACGTCCCAACTGCAGCAGAGCCACCTTGAAAGTTGTCCTCCTACTCCTGTGAAGTGGCTGCAGGCCAAAAGGAATTAAATCTGCTGCCACTCATTTTTCTAACAAAATGGAAATAAAGGTATCAAAACAGAAGAGTGTCCCAGGATCAATGCCTCCTGCTTTGAAAATAAACATCCCAGCTTCCCTTCTCTATTTACTGCATTTACCATTTATGCAGCAGCAGGAGACCATTATTGTGTGACAATGTTCAGCTCTGCTGACATTACCTCTTAATTATATCTTCATTAAAACCAAATTAGAAAGCGGTCAGGAAAGTTAAGCCAACTGAATTGCTCATTTGGCTGAACACCCTGACACTTTTTTTAGAAAAGTGATGCTGGCTCATGCAACAAAATGTTTAATGATCTGCCTCACTGCTGGGAAGTGTTGATTTTCACTTTAAATGGTGAACTTGCTGCTCAGTCACACTGCATTCACTCTGGATGGACGCTGCTTAGCTAAATGCTTCCGTGGCAGTACAGCTGGTTTAGCCATTACCTGCAAGGTAATGCTGCTAGTTTGGCTTTGCTACTGCTGTCTCTTGACACTGTTTCTTCATTAAAGCTGCAGGCAGAAATAATCCATGCCCTGATGAGCACAGAAAGAATCAGGGAATTGCATTCCCCAACAGCAGAGCTGGGACCTCCCCTGCACTACAAGGAGGATGGTGAGGGATGCTGGGACAGCCGTGGGCTCAGCCAGCTGCTGGAAACCTGTCCAGCTCCTGCAGAGCAGGGCGAGGGCTGCCTGCCAGGCCAGCTGCAGCAGTGCTCCCTGCAGCACACCCCCAGGAGAAGGTGCCACACGCTGCCAGACCGGGCAGGGACCTTTGACATGGACGAAGCTGGGCTGCCTGCACACACCCTGCCTACATGCTGGGGCAGGCAAGGGCAGCACGGCTCCTGAGGCAAGCCTTAGCCAATTCTCTGTCCTCCCTCCACGCAGACACCCTCTTACTGGAGAGAAACCCATGCTTCATATCTGTGTCTGGCCATATTTGTGCCACAAACATCAGAGCAGAGCTCAGACATCCAGTCCTTCAGTTTTACAGTTCCCAAGTCTTTCTCATATCTCAAGGCTGCAGCACCTCCTAACAAAAGTTTCTCTATAGCCTACAGCAGTCAGGATCTTTGGGAATGAATTGCAGCATCCAGACCTAAGAGCTCAGGTTTTACCTGACAAGTATATCCACAAGTTATCTGACAAACATCATCAGCCAGATGAACTGGGGAGAAACCCTCCATGAACCTACAGACACGGAAAAGGTGCCACAATTCCCAGTGCTCAGCAGACACACTCCAAATTATCTAGTGTTTCTGTCATCACAGTAAGCTGATTTCTAGGGAACAATCAATAAATATCTAGGTAAAATACAAGGAAAAACACTTAGAGAGGAATGTGATTTTTGAGGAGATATTCTACATAAAGCTATGTAGGAAAGAAAAGAAAAAATTTCATTTTGAGCAGATGATAGAAATCAGATTCCTTATGGCACAGGTCTACAAGCAGAGAGGATTTGCAGAAGCTCAAGTGAAGAAAGCCAGAGGCAAAGCTTACCTGCAAACCTGGACAGCTCAATAGCATTCATGCTTAGCAGCTTTGACAGCCAGAATCAAATGGAGACATGGGAATACTGGGATCATGGGTCCCTTGGTTCCAGTGATCTGATACACACTAGCAGCTGCAGTTTAAATAAGGCAAAAGATATATTTTTGCTCTGAAAATTGAGAGCCAATGAAGGAAGGATGTGTTAAATATGTCTGGCTTCTTCTTGTTCAGAGTTTAGAGGAAGGGAATTTGTAATGGTATTACATGGATTCTACAGGGCAGAGCAGGCAGTATAAAGAAACCTTGCCCTTTCAGAAACAAGTTACCAGCTCTCTATTATACATTTGACAAGCAATTTAATATGAAATTTCCAAAGAGTATCAATGCTGGCACAAATGTTGGGAGTCAGTGAGTGTGGCACATATCTACAATATCTGACATAAAAGAGAAACTCCTGCAGTTTGGAGCCCTCAGTCCAATCTCTCTTATTCCTCCACCTCTCAGATGTGTAGGTGTAAGGAAATGACTCCACCTGTCATTAAGTGTAGTAGAGGAGTCATCCTTAAAAGATGATGATATGCCCAGGATGCAATGGATGGATTGTGTTGCATCTGGGGTGGGGAAAATAATCAGAAGGAAAATGAGCACAAAGAGGAGGATACAAACCTTTTAATCCAGGAGTTAAAATGAATCTCTTTGGTTAGGGTACTCTAACCGAAACCCAGAGAGGAGAAACTGTTTGTGTTCAGCCAGCTGTTGTTTCCCTAAGGTCTGTACCTTATATTTAGTGGCTGAATTTTATAGATAATTTGTGATGCTTCATTTTCAGTTCAAAATAAATTTGAATTAGAAGGAAAAAAGGCAGAGAGACAGAGAGTAGGAACATGCAGCAGAAATGAAGTTGATGCAACCATTTCCAGTCCTTAAACAGAGCAAGTAAAATAAGAATGTGGCTGGCTTAGTGATCAGCATGACTGACTGCTTACAGGTGACTAGTTTTCAGGTTTAGGGAGGTAAATGGAGGCTTAAATAGTTCAGCTCTGTGCTAGCACTACAGGTAATGCAAGACAAATGAGCTGTGAACTCCTAACACCAAAGAAATTATGTATTATAAGACAGCACAGAATGTAGACCTGGGGTGAAGTTACAGAAATACAGATTTGGAATCAGATGAAGTTTTAAACAAGCCTTGAGGTGAGTTTTCTTTCTTTTTAGTTTTTGCTCAGATCCATTCAGCTCCATCTGTATTTCAAACAAAAGTGATCATAACACTTTCATGGGTAAATGGAGAGTGGATCTTGATAGATGGCCATTATATTTCATTTCACTAACAGTTGACTAACCAACAAGAAGAATTAACTTAATACAGCGAGAAGTGAGGTTCTGAGAAAGAGGAATGAAGAGCAAGATTAAAGATTATTAAGTTAAATGAACTAAAGCTGTGCTGGACATCCTAATTATAACATAAAGAGGAAGAATGAAGCAGGGCACATGAGAATCGACAGATGTAGATAAATAGCACAGAGGAGGAAGAGAGCGTGGGAAGAGCTGAAGTTATTGTAGGAGAAGAGAGGTGAGACAGCACAGGAAGGCAAGGTGCCTGAACAGAATATACTTCTGTTCAAGAAGAATAAGGATGCAGGGGGCAGAGAGACCTAGGGCTGGGTACAACTCAAGGAGTGTGACTCCAGGAGCACTCAGGATGAGGCAGGTTGGAGGTAAGACCCTGCAGTGGCAGAAGCTTGCAGAGTGCTTTGACTAAAATAAAACATTACTGCTCTTTTGCTCCCGTTCCACACTGACATTACAACCCCCTGAGAAGGAGGGGATACCAGGCACATCCTAATGATAGGAAGACATTCTGTTCTGTGCTGGATAGATGCACTTCACAGGAAAATACACCAATGTACTTTTTTTACACTTTTCCTGAAAAAAAAAAACCAAAAAACAAACCCAAAATGAGTGCCAAACACAACTTTGCTGAAACACAACAGGAGAAACCTTCCTAGAGAAACCTGAGCCTCCCTGCTGCTGGGCACTAACAGCCCCAATAAAGTTGCATCCATATTGGTCATCCAGGTGGCCCTTGCACCTGGACGTGTCAAGGAAAATCACCAATGAGTGCTGTTATTTACAGTCCCTGTTTCTCTTGGCAAAGTCTAGTCTTAACCAAAGGCAGTTCTTTTCAAAGGTGAGATGACAAGAAAAGGGGACCCCCACTCCAGCCTCTCCCAGTCCTGTCTGGCACAGGTCCTTGGCAGTGGGCTGTTGGCTGTGCCACTGGGGAGCTGCAGGGGCACAAAAGCTACAGGGGCTTTGGTCTCTAAAACTGCCTTCCAAAGAGGGAAGGCATGGTGTGCTGCAGCCATCAGCGGGTGCTAGATCCCCCAAGGGAGCGAGAGACAGCCTGGAAAGGAGCACTGAGGTAGGGCAGAGCAGGAGGGGTGCACAGAGGAGGTCAGGGCTGGGGGACAGGACTGGAACAGGATGAAACAGACTGGCATGCCTTTGTCACACAGCTCTTGTCTTTATCAGGACATGCTGAGGGGAAAGGGGCAAGAAGTTACAGAGGAAAACAAGTTCAATGAGTGACCTGAATGAGTCCATGCTGAATTTCCAGTTTTATGAGGAGCCCTTCAGGAGTAGAGACAAAATCCAAGGAAGAGAAGGGATGCAGGGAAGTAGAAAAGCAGTACAAACAACACATAACAGGTACAGGTAAGACAAACTGAAACAACAAAGTGAAGAAGAAAAATGGAACAAGGTGATGTTTAATGACTGCACTTTCCAAGCTGAAAGGGCAATGAAGTCTATATGCAACAAGTGAGAAAAAACTTAATTTTTTAGCAAATCTTTATCATGGGATGGCTCAACAAAGTGTGTTTTTTTCCCTCTACTGTCTTTCTTCAAATCTTAAGCATGTCACTAAGCCATAGACCCCAGGAAAAATAATTAGATTGCACATGGCTAAATTTTAGCTGTTGTAAGCACTGAAATTGCTAAAGTCAAAGGAGCTTTTCCTGCCAAACATCCAATTCTTCATGAAGAGCAGCTTCCTTCCTACACTGGTTCTCTGCTCTTTTTCAAACACATGAGGTGTTTGAAATATCACCATTTTAAATCAAAACCATTAGTATGTAAGTACCTTCACAGTGACAAATGTGAACATTATCCTCTTTCTTGAGGAACGCATAGCAGCCACGAATTTTTCATTTCAAAGCTAATACAGTGACCCATGGATTACATTACACTGTTGAAAAAACAAACTAGATTAAAGGAAAAGTATTTTTAGTTTTTTAAAAAACAAGGTTATCTTGAAAAGCATGGTGAAGCTGAGTGGTGGAGTGATGGGACACCATCACAAGCAATTCTCCACACAGTGGGTGACTGAGATAACACAGTTACTATTTGTTTTACTTATCAACACTGAGCATTTTTCCTTTAAAAACTTCATGTGGAGAGCAGTGTATTCCTCACCCTCGGTGGATGGCACATATCACAGCCACATCAATGTGCCCATAGCATCTCTGCTGCTTTCAAGGCTCAGCAGGGTGACCTGCAGACGATGGGCAGCTGAGGGCTGGGAGAAAAGGGGCTCTCCGTGGTACTGAACTTTTCTCAAGTGTGTGAACAAGACCAGTTTCACTGGGCATGGAAATCCAGGATTTAGGGCAGGCCCACAAAGAAACTCTCTATGCCCTGCTCCATGTCAGCTTTGTTTAACTCATATGAGCAGAGTGAAATCAGCAGCAGAGCAGACCCAATGGCAACATTTTATGTATAAGGGACAAGCAGTCCTTAGTCCTTGCCTTATGATTGGAAGAGCAACTGAAGAAACAGAATCCCACAGCCTGTCCATGAATGGGAACAGCACAAATTTCTTCTTCTGAGACATATATTGTACATACAAAGACAGCTTACCTAAAATTTGGGTAAGGTTAGGAATTTTTGCTAATTATCCAACATAGATAAATTAATGAGCTACAATAATAAGCTATAATTTGCCTATATGCCACTTCTATGCCTTCTTTTTCCTCTTTCCACATCATCCTGTATTTCCAAACCACAGCCCTTCCTATGACATTCCCATTCAATGCTTTCCATTTTTCAAGTCCACTGCACCCTGATATCATGCCTTGGTCCTTCACCACATCATGAGAATGCAAATCCTGCTGGGTTCCTCTAGGCTCATTGATAAAAGAACCTCTGCATTAGCTGGAGAAAGGACACAAAACCCCAAATAGTGGCTGCCAATTTCCTCCTTTGATGCTGCTTCACAGGGCTTGAAGGAATTCAGCAGGACCTGGGCATTCAGATATAGGCTGTGTTTTTCCACTGTGATAGGCAGAGACTTTTGGCTGTTAACAAATATGCTTGAAAATTAATCCAATGCTTTACATTTGAGTAAATATGATGTATTTTTAGCCCGGCTGGAACCTAACATCACTGCTTGCAGACGGAAGGAGCTGTCATATTCCTGCAAGCATTTTTATTCCTACAGAATTAATTACAGCATCAAATCGAATTTGACTCTCCTCTGGCACCTGATTTGCAGCTGCAAGCCAGCAACTAGACATGATAACCCAAGTGAAGGGACAGAAGCCCAAGTACAGCTTGAGCCGATAAACAGAAACCTATGTTTTTGAGACTGTGTATCACAGACAGCAGCGCTGTGCTCCCTTTGGCAAAGAAAATCATCCTGAGGAAGAATTTATCTAGTGACTGACAGGAAGCAGTGGGCTATGAGCCTAGAAGATAATATTTTGGCTGGCTCATTTCTTCTCCTCAGAAACTCTCTCCTGTAGAGCTCTGTGCAGCACAGCACTTACCAGGGTAACCGGTAATGAGGCTGCATTTTGATCTTGTTTATACTTTACAGAGGCTTTCCCTGTATATAAATTTACTTTTATAGACTACAGAAGATGAGTACTCTCTGATCATTCAGCTAAAAAGGGTTTGCTTTTAATACAGAGTCTTCCTGTGCTGCTTACATCATATCTGGTCAGGTCCCAGACTTTATATCTGGTTGCCTCAGAACTTTCATGTTTTAAATATCCCCTCACCATTGTATTTGTTACACTTTCAGCATTTCAGGTTCACCCTGAAAATAGAGGTGGACATCTTCCCACCTGCTCATTTTGAAATGTTTTTATCAGAGATCAGATGATATGACCATGTTTGTGTCATGATGAGCCAGGACAAAGAAACCAGATGTGGAAGTGAACTCAGCCCAGGACTCCTGACAGCCTGCACTCTTACTGTGCTGACCTTGCCCTTAGAGAGAAACAAGGCTGGACTCTGCTCTACAGAAGCAAGGCTGCACTGTCAGAGGTACATGACCTTCTCTTTGCTGATGAATGTTTGTTGACCAGGAAAAAAGAAACTCTGCACAAAACCCCCACTTACTAAGTAAAACAGAGAGGTGGAGGTAGGTAGAAATTCCTTGGCTGACCCATTACATAGACCTAGGCTGATGAGAAAGCCACTGCCAGCCGAGCCAAACTGAGATATGGGCATGTGTTTCCACACAAGGGTGATGCACCTGTCCAACCATGGTTTCCTTTCCCTCCTCAAGGTGAGGCATGAGCAGGCTGTTGAACTCTGTCCCATGACCAAAGAGAAATTAGGTTGACGATGCCTAGAGGAATTGTCTCTTTTAGTCAAAGCTCTGGATTATTAGTGCTGTGATAATACAATTCATTAAGGTTATCTGAACACCTGTTTATAAATTTCCTAACTCATTCAACAAATATGTGACCTCAGCTGTGCTATTCCTTAGCTAAAACACATGATAGCTGACTGATATGCAGGCAAGTAACACTGCTGATTAATGTAGTTTAAATTCAAAGGACACGTGGGTAGAGATGTCATCTAAGGACCAAAGTAATTAAAACAAATTATGCCCATCAGCTGTCATGAATTTATGAGCATGTGGGAGTAGGTTAAGAAAGGGATTTACCCCCTTCAGAATATCTTTCATTAGCAGAAAGTAAAGCCTTTGTGAGAGGGCACCACAGCAGCATCCAAATTGCCTGATCTGAAAGCACGGCTTCCTGTTAGCTGTCACTGTTTCCTCCAGCTTTTCCTAGGCTGCAAGCCAGCAACAAGCACATCCCGACAGCCAGCCCCAAGCTCAGCTGTCTGTGTGTGTGTATGGGCATTTATCATGTGCAGTCTTCAATTTGCTCCCCCCAAACTGCCATTTTGGGACTGCGAGTAGAAGAGGATGAACATTTCACAGCATTTAGGTTGCCAGTATGTAGAACTACTGTTTTCCCTGCTGGCTCGTGGTGTATTGTTGTTTCTTTGTGCAAATCCCTTCCTGCTGAACCCAACCCTACCTGCCACTTGTGTTGACCAGTGGCAGGGAGGGTTGGGTTCAGCAAGAAGGGATTTACATGGAACCTCAGCCCACAGCACTCACAACAGGGAAGACCAAAGAGCAGTCAGAATATCTTTACCTGTCCCTTCACCCCCTTCCTCTGTGCTCCTCCCCAGCTGATAGAAAGCTCCACACTGGGGTGATGGATAACAGAAAAGAGAAGCATTGGATGGACAATGCCCCAGGGAGACATTTCTCATGCCTGACCTGGTCACTAGCTTCTCCTCACGGGTCAGAACATTATCTCGGAGATGAACTCTGTTGTGGCAGCACACAAGAGAGAGCTCACTCTGCTCCCTGGATAAAAGGAAAAAATCCTCCCTTCTCAGTTCTGCCATCCAGAACAGTGTCAAGTCAAGGAAAGGTGAGATGCCATTGCCTCTATGCACACACAGGAACTGTGGCACATTCAGTGGTTTTCCAAATCCCACTCCAAGATGGGAGTGAACAAGCCAAGGGAGCAGTGCCCAGGTACACGACCATAACATGGTGTGCCCAGGACACAGCCAGACAGCTGATTTCCCAAGGAAGGTCACTAAACTGGTTGGAATGGAGTGACAAGAAGAAAGAAATATTAGCAGCTGGCAGAGGAGGGATAGGAAGGCAGACCACACACAGCAATGCCTCAGTGACAAGATGGCTCTTGGCTGGCATCAAAAAGAGCAATATGCTCTGAGACAGGCTCTCCTACACCTTTCTACAGCTGAGAAACTGCCTCATAAAATTATTATTGTACACCGGCACAGAAATTATTTGGGATATTATTAAAAGGCTGACTTAATCATCAGGATTTAGGGCATGGCTAGGACTTCTCCAAGGTGATAAGTCAGAGTGTACCAATTAGAAAATACCAAGCGCAGCACCAGCTTGATTTAAAAATCATCCAAAGTGAATCGGAAAGCAGATGTGCCTTTAGCTGATAACAGTGAGGAAATGAAATCTCTAAGATCTGGGACTGAGAGGTGGGGTGTAGGAGAAATAGATTTGACTAGCAGCATCACCTTGTGGGAAACTTCTAGGGCAAAATCTGTTCTTTCATAAATACATTTAGTTGCTAGGAACTGAAAGTAAAATCTGTGGCAAGCGCATGTGGGGCCTGAGGAGAGGCTGAGAGAGGAGGGACTGTTCAGCTTGGAGAAGAGATGGCCAGGGAGATTTTGTCACTGTGTTTAAGTGCCTGATTGGAGGCAGTAAAGAAGATGGAGACAAGCTCTTAATGGTGCCTGGTGATAGTTAAGAAGCAATGAGGACTAACTGAAATTTTAAAAAAATCAATTGAAACATAAGAAATAAAATAATTTTTACTGTTAAGTTGGTGAAACATTGGGACAACTTCCCCAAAGAAGTCTGTGAAGAAGTCTGTGTTCTTGGAGGTGTTCAAATCTGACTGGACACAGTCTTGAGCAGCCTGCTAACAGTCCTGATCCTGAGCAACCTGTCTAGCACATGCTGCACTGAGCATGGGGACTAGACAATCTCCAGGGGCTTCTTCCAGCCTCAACCATGCTGCTCCTGTTTTCTCAGGGCCTTGACAGTGGGAAAGCTGACAGAGCCTTCCAAAGAAGAGGGGCTTAAGGGTAAAAAAAGGTGCTTGTTTGCTACAGCATACTTCCAAGTGGCACTCCCAGCTGAGTTATTACACTGGTGGCCTAATTAAACCATAGCCCTTCCATCTTGGTTTTTCCTCCCAGGTTTTCAAAGACAATGTTCTCATCTGAGTAGTACCATTCTAGTCCTAAATATGCTCCTACATCCCTTCCAGTGCTATGTACAATATTCCCTGTTGCCAGAGGCAGCTACATGAAAACAGGACTTTAATTAGCAGAAAACTTTTCCTAGTCTCCTCACCTCCCTAGGGCCTGTCCTGTGTCTCTAAGGGCATCTGTCTATCCATTATTTACCACCCCAAAGGCTCAGGGACCTCCAGCAAGGATCATGTTTTCAATGAAGCAGGGTGTTCCCAAAACCTTTGATGGTGTATTATAGGGCTCCAGAGAAATATTCCCACTTCAGGTGAGAGCTTTTGGTTAGGACCTTGCCTTTCAGAACAGGGATGCCAACAGTGCAAAAACCAAACATGTGCCTAGAAGAGCCCCATTCCTGTGACTCTGGGTCCTCACTCACTGAATGTCTGTGTGACTGCACTGAAGGCAATAGACCTGTGCTTGTTTGCCTGTATGATCCATGTCTCATTGTTAGTGACTGCACTTGCTTTCACAGATTTCAGTTCTACCCACAAGTTGAAAGACAAAAGGTAGCCCCCCCTGTAAAATATGGCTTTGGAGTTCACCAGCTGCAAAACAAGGAATAGAAAACGCACAACCTAAGCAACAATTTCTCATCTGTGTAAAGGCAGTGATACTGTGTGCCAGGACACAGCCTTGGCCCTGGAGAAGTTATGCAGAACTTCCCTGCAGAGTTTCACGGGGGATGTTTTTTATTTTTTCTTGAATTATTCTAGGTAGATGTGACGAGGTTTCCTGCTGCACAACATTTCCTCTGAATGCATGTAAGCAGTATCCTCCTCTTCTGCTGAGCAGGGTACTTAAGTAGCATTTGCCAGCAAACGTGAAAACTCCTGGAGCCTTTTGCTTTGCAGGCATTGTTTCTTCAGTTCATTATCTATTTATAGTTCTTGCCTTTGATCGATGTTTGTATTTAACCTTGTATTTCTTAATTTGTAGGTCAGTCTGCATTTACCATGGTTAATTTATTAGGGCAGATTCTTCTTCTCAGTCAGCTCGTTGGGGAGGAAAGTGTGTTTAGGAGCTGTAAATCATTCCAAACAGAGCTCATCTAGTAACCTTAGTAACCAAGTTTTGTACTGGAGCAAGTAATATTTTTATGGTGATATTTTTTCACTGTGAATAATAGAAAAGTAATGATAAAACAACACATTTGAGGTTGAACTTGCCAATAAAAATTGCTATAAAAGCAGCAGCATTGTTTCAGAACAAAATTATAGCCAATTCTTTCCCAGAACCTCTGTAAATTGTCTCAGAGCAAAGCTTTTCTCCTGTGTACACTATAAGCTAATTCCTCTATTACTGGATCTTGTAATGCAGGCTCTTAGCATATTTTATAGAACCTCAAGTCACAAGCTTCGTTAAACAGTAATGCATGCTGCTTTGATCGAAAGGATCATGTGGACTGTCACTTTCATCAAATATCAATTTCTGTGATAAAGAAAAGGCAAATGCTTCAAAAGACATCAGAAAGCTCCACAGCAAGTAACCCTGAAAGTCTGGATAAGCACGAGTTCTCTGCACGGCATTGCATCTAAAGGTGCCATTAGAAAAATCCTCATCTGAGCAGGGCACTGCCAGACTGCTGACTTGCGAGGCATGATTTCTTTCTCACTCAGATGTTTCAGGTGTCCAGAGCTGAGTTTTTGCAAATACTCCTTCCTTGAGCTTAATTCTTGTTCCGTGTCCAAATGGGATCATAGAATCATGGAATGGTTTCAATTGGAAGGGACCTGAAAGATCATCCAGTTCCAAACCCCTGCCATGAGCAGGGGCACCTTCCACTAGACCAGGGTGCTCAAAGCCCCATCCAACCTGGCTGTAAGCACTTTTAGGGATGAGGCATCCACAGAGTCTCTGGGCAACCTGTTCCAGTGCCTCATGACCCTCACAGTAAAGAATTTTTTCCCTAATGTCTAACCTAAACTTGCTCTCTTTTAGTCTGAGTCCTTTCACCTTTGTCCAGTCACTAGAAGCTCTTACAAAGAGTCTCTCTCTCCCTTTCTTGGAGGGTCCCTTCAAGTACTGGGAGGCCAGAATTAGGTCACTCTGAAGCCTTCTCTTTTCCTGGCTGAACAATCACAATTCTCTCAGCCTTCCCTCATAGGAGAGGTGCTTCATCCCTCTAATAATTTTGGTGACCTTCTCTGCACCTGCTCCATCAGGTCCATGTCCTTCCTGTGCTGGGGACCCCAGAGCTGGGTGCAGCACTGCAGGTGGGGCCTCACCAGAGCAGAGCAGAGGGGCAGAATCCCCTCCCTCCTCTGCTGGCCACGCTGCTTTGGATGCAACCCAGGATTCCATTGGCTTTCTGGCTGTAAGTGCACATTGCTGGCTCATGGGAACTGGACATTTAGCTGTGATCCACAAAATAACCGATCTGAGAGGTGGTTCCAGAACACCCTTAACTCATGTCACACCCTCAGACATCACTCTCTTTTCAAACCAAGCCACAAGAGGAAGACAGGGACAGCAGGCGGCCAAAGCCCATCTTCCCCTCAGCCCTGCCCTGGGAAGGAGGGAACCTCAGCTGAGGGACAGGCAGGCCCACACAGACAACATCTCACCTCTAGTCTGCACCTCCTAATTAGTGTGGGTTTGGTTCTTTCAAGACAAATGAGGAAACGAAATCTTACCTTCTTGCCTCTTGGGGAAACAGCTCTAGCCTTTGCTTCCAGGACCCCTGCTCATCGTTTTCAAGGAAAACACAGGGAAGCAGATTCTGGCCCAAGAACTCTGTCATTCCTGAAGGATGAAAGTACCCTCCTACTGCCTCCCAAGCGCATCCCTAGCCCAGGTTACACCTCTGGTTAGCATTGGCCACATGCTCAGCGTGCTGGCTGGGAAGCCCGGGTCAGAATCAGGGGACTGCCCAGGCTCACGGGTGTGCAGTGCAGGGCTCCAGGTTCTGATTGCTCATTTCATCATCAAGTGATGCAGCCTCTGAGTTCCAGACATACTGGTACCTTCTCAGGTCTAGCCTGATGGAGCTTTTCTCAGCATGCTGCGAGGTTTTGGACACAAACCACAGCCATGGTGGCTCCTCAGAGACACAAGCACTTTGTCAAGTCAGCACCAAGCTACGTTTTGTCACAGGCCTTGTCATGCCACCGTGTCTGAACTGAAACCATTTGCTATTCGGTACAAGAACTGAACAATTCTTTGGGCCAAGAACAGTAAAGGGCCATGGAAACTGAAGTGGGACATTATGTGTTCAGGGCAAAAGTCCTTTGCTCTCTCTGTGCAGAAAGTGCCATCAGCTCTTGAATAAGTACAGGCACTCAGGACTCCACCTTCTGCTTTACAAGAAAAATAGACTCTCCAGCCATGTCAGACTTCTGGTTCTCATCCAGGAGGGCTTAAAAGCCATCAGGAAAGCACAGGGAGAGGCTCCAATCTTCTGATAGCCTGAGTATTCCCACAGACTTCAGGATTACTCCCTGTGTGAAGACTGTGACTGGCGTATCAAGACATTCACCTACACTTTTTCTGGGACACCCACTTTTCCTTCTCACCCACTTTTACTTCTCACCCCATTTCTGTGCCACCCACAGCAGCTGACCTGCTTCAGAAAGATACTCAACCTCACTCACCTTCTTTGACAGGAGATAGCAACCTCTGTGAGACACAACTATGGCACAAGGTTTTTTCCAGCTGGACAGGTTTGGTGGCTTGGCTGGAGGACAGACCAAAGCTGCCTCATACTCCCATCTCTGTCTGGTTTCTACATCTGTCATCGTCAGTGTGAGAGCCTAATAATGCCCCAGACACCACTTCCAGCAAAGGACATCATCAACCCCTGCCAGGACTTTTTTTTAGTGCCACTGCAGATTTACAGAATGGACTTTTAGTCATTTTTTATTGCTAATATCACTTTGTATCACTCTGCTCATCTACTCAGACCATCTTTTTGGCCTTCTCTCGGCATGAGATGAGCATCCTATTTGAAAACTGAAGCAGAAGCAGGCTCTGTGTCCTGTCTCTGCAAAGAGCAGGCAAGACTGAGGAAGAGACTTGGCACAAGAGGCAAGGAAAGAAGGAAGTGAGAGGAGTAAGAGTAGCCTTAGAGCTAACACAGCTATTCTAGTCTGAATATGTGGTGGCAGAAATACTCAGAGGCACGTCTACCATATCTTAGGTGCTGTATAATGTCAGACAGAAACAGCAGGAGCTGAGGGCATTAAGCATCCAAGCATCCAAAAATATTTGATCTTTTGAGATTCAAAGTCAACTATATATATATATATTTTTTTTTCTTTGCACAATCCAAGAACCTTTCTCAGAGACTCAAAGGAGAAATGATGGTGGTCAGGGTAACTTTTGAATTTTGGCCATTGGCCTTGAGGCTTTTCTAAGAGATTTTCTTATTCTGACTGTTTTATTCTTCCTTTAAATATGAGACTGAGTTGTATTTCACCATATAAATGTCAGAAAAGCCTTACATCAGACCACTTGAAGTATAGCTCTCCCCTGATACCAAAACCAAGAATTAAAGTTTGTTTTTGGCGAGCTTACAGAGAGTCTTCGTCCCTACCTGCTAAATATGTTAGGGTTCCAAATAATTTCACAAGCTGTTCCAGATAATCACACAGTAAGTAGGTGAGGCAAATAGACTTATGACTTCTGTTTTTTTCCCAGCCAAGTTTTTAATCTCAGAAGTTACAGCAGAAAATCCCTTGGATATTTCTGTTACTGGTGACTTCTAGGCTGTGCTGGCTCAACAACAAATAAGAGAAGAAGGACACAGCAGCACTGATATGACCACAGTGCCACAGAAACCCACATACCCTCACACTCTATGGGACACGGATTTGTGAATGGCCCATTGGAAACATTTGTGGTTTTACTGTTGTTTTCAAAGCTCACAAAGTCAGGCTGGAGTATTTGTGACTGTTGAGTGGGTAGTCAGGGTGGGAGGAGGTAGGAATGAAGGCGAGAGTCCTTTCTGCATTTGAGCTGGCCACAGTGCTTTTCTTCAGCCTCCATCAGAGTGCTAACAACAGGGAAAGGGACTGCAGCTTGGAAATGTTAGTTCTTAAACTCATTCACTCTTGATCAGCCCAGAGACCACAGAGGTTACATTTATATTAGTTTAATATTTATGAGCCATGAAACAAGGTATTTCTGGTGAATAAAAGGTGAACTTCTACGTGAGCATGTAAAACTGAACTCTGTTTGGCCTTGATAGTTTGAAGATAAAGTGTTGAACTTGAACCTAGAAGAGGAATTTCTGTAGACCCTCCTGACCAGAAAGGTGACACACGCTTGCCCATGTGAATTAAATTGCTGTCTTTAACCTCTTGCTGCTACTACTGACACTGACATCACTTTGCTGCAAACAGTCCATCCCCTTTGTCAAAGAACTCCAGCTCCTGCCATCAAGGGGTTCATTAGTTTGAAATGAGGAGCCCTGACACAGTTTGGGCTTCTTCATAACCCTGACCTCACTGCTCACTGTGAAGCAATCACATTACTTTAAGTGCTCCCCTCTTGTCAAGTTGCCCCCCCACCTTACACTGATGTTCCTGTTTTCAGCAGTGTCTTTCATGTAAGAAGCCAAATAGTTTCTGTTAAATTAAACAAGTACTATCACCTCCCCTTTTCTTTCACATCTCTCAGGAAAATCAAAACCAAAGAACAACAAAACCTGTTCTATCTGGAGCACAGATCTGCCCCTCATTGCACATGGTGCCAACCCCCAGTAAGAGAGAGCCAGTGAATTTTCCTGCTGTTTGCAGGCAGAAAAAGGGGAGCACAGTTCCTTTCACAGCACTGGTGAAGGCTTCAGCCATTTCGTGCAGCCCAGCAGTGTTTCTAGTGTGTCTGCTCTGAGTTTGCCTTCCTGAGAGGAACCTGTGACAAAATGTAAAATATACATAAGCCCAATCTTATTAAGAGTGGCTTTCTGATTGCTGCTGGGTTCTCCCGGCTTCTAAACCAAAGGCTGCCATCCTCTATTCCCCGATAACACACGCTCAAGTAGGTGTGGGTGTCCCACTAAGCACATTGTCACCAGCTAGCAGTGACTGCCTCCACCTCTGAGCCCAGCCAGTGCAGCAATTGCACACAGCATTTGCACTCAGAGCTTCACACCTAATAATACTTCAGCACCTCTTTAGACTGCTTTATCCATTTTTGCCCATTTGCAAGCCTCAGGCTTCTGATAAGTAGATGGTAAGTGGAGCTTGTAAATTAAAAACCTACATGCTTCAGGCTTTTAGCATTAAAAGACCCCAAAGTTCTCCTAGTTCATACCACTGGCCATTAACATCGACTTCACTGTCAGCAGGTAAATCTGGTGGTAATATTTGCCTATTAAAAAGTCTATCACTGGCTTCAATTCACCAGCATTATCATTTTCCAGTGTTAGAGAGCAAGTTCAGAGGGTTGCAAATACCTGAGAGTGTTCTGCCCAAGGAAGATAAATGCCCATTTTTAAATCAATGTTTGGTGGCAGAGAACTGGAAAGGACTTAAAAGAAAGAAGGAATTAAATCTGTGTGTCCTGGTATAAGGAGTTGCTGTTAATGGGCTTATCTGATAACACAGAAGAGGCAGTTGTGTCCAGCCACAGCCCCAGGAGGTAAGAGCTGTGTTCTCATCTGGACTCAGATATTGATGTGCTGGGTAGCCTGGGGCTTGCTGACATCTCTTACTCTTACTTCTCTCAGCTGATGGCAGGACCAGGAGCCAGAATAAACCAAGTGTATTTGCACACCAAGGACAAGTGGCCCACCTTTAAAACATAGATCAAACCCTTTTTTTTTTACTTTCAGCTCTCTTATGGCCTATGCTCTTCTCTGGGAGATTGTTTTGACTGTAAATTGTAACCAAATAAGTTCATGACTGTGAAAAAATTAGTGACACCATTCTCTCTATTCTATCATGTGTTTGAGAAAAATGGAGAGAACACATGCAACAAGTTTGGAACTGAAAAATTCAGGTCAGCTTGAATGCCTGGTATGAAAACATTTTGGATATTTGTGCTTTAAATCTTGTGTTTTCTGACCTGCTCCATGGGAATACAACATATCCTACAGGAATGTTGTGAAGAGCAGCTAGAGTATCACTGGGAAAGTCAATAATTTTTACAGGGGATGAAAGTGGGCCATGTTCTGTTGGGGAACTTTGGAGATCTCAATTACCATGTAAGAACAAAATGCTCTTGGAATGTCAGACGTGTGGCAAGCCTGGCAGGGTAGGCTGATTCCAAGGCAAGGGGCAGAACACTTCTGGAGCACTGGTTATGTTTGGTGCTTCAGGACACATAAAAAGCACAGAATAAAATCCAGATCAGATAAGTAAGATCATCTTTCTTATGAAAGAGAAAGTGGTATTTAATATTTCTCCCTCAAGGCTTATAAACAGCTGCCACTCAGGCAGAATAGATAATACAACTTTCAGAATAATCTGTGAAATTGGGAACTGGAATATGAACCTTTCCAAGTGTAGTTTTTCCTTCTGGGTACCATGACTGCTCAGTGCCACTGAAAAAGGGGTCTGCTGGCCCCCTGCAAGATGTGTTCACAAATCACAGAGGAAGAGCCTGCCTAGAATGGAAAGGCAGAAGGATATGTTAGACAGATAGAGATATGCCAGCACAAATCTCTAAGGATCAGTTTATGAATATGTTCTGGTGTTATTAAACTCTCCTCAGATATTAATGGTATCCCACACTAAAACCAGGTAGATTTTACCTTTGTTAGCAGGGATCAAATTCAGATTCTGAGCAAATTCAGAGGCTTGAAAAACTATTCAGCTCTTTGCTAACTACTGTTTTTTTCTTAGTAACTTCACAAATTCACTGGAAATTGCCAGAATTCTGCAGCTGGGAAAAATATGTGTTCCTCATGCTCCTCCTCAGCAGACTATGGAACTCTCACATCAGACTAGTAGTCCCTTCCTGTTCTCACCTGCTCTCTGCTTATCCTGCTCCTCAGCCTTCCTGGCTGCAGCATTCCTGGAATAAGGAGCAAACCCCGTGCATGCCCAGGCTGGAAGAGCAAGTGTATCACCACCAGGGATATGCACAGGGAGCTCTGCATGACTCCAAACTGTGGAGAGATGTTTTCCAGGGTCTTTTGCAGCTCTTAAGGTTTGGGTGGGATCAAGGGGGCAATAAGACAAAGTTTCAGTGGCCAACCTGCTTTTGTGTGGAGAAGCATTGTCACAGGGATGGCTGGCAGCACGGTGATGCTCATGTTATCTTTTAGGCATCCCAATTCTGGCTGCAGATTTGTTCACTCTGCCACAGAAAAAGACATAAGCACAGAAAAGCAGAAAACAGCTAATTAACTTTCTCAGTTGGCCAGGGAACCAAACTGATATGTTTCAGAGAGAATCACAGCCTTCAGGCGGAGACCGTGGGTGAGACGGATAAAAAGTGGTGAAGTAAGGTTTTCCATAAGAAAACTCACTTGCTAGTGTACTGTGTAAAGTTGATAATGAGCATTGTCATGGCAGCATTCAGCTGAACCACTTCCCAACAAGCTCTGGAGCAAGCAAGCAGAAAGAGACTGAGCCTCCATTTTCTCTCCTGGATTTCTTCCTTGTCCAGAGATGGAGAACAGAACTAGAGGACAATAGGAGTGAACTCAGGGAATTCATAAACTACCTGCAGCTTTCTGTCGACTCTACAGTAGCCCCTGAATGACTGGGCTTTGGCATATGGATGCTAAGAGAGGTTTGAGCTGTTTATTACAAATCCTGCATTTGTGTAGGAGCCAAAATGTTTGCACATGAGAAATGTATTTCCCTAAGAGTTTCCTTTTATCACACGATCAAAACCAGCCATTACCCATTCAGCGATCTGAGATCACACATGGAAATTTGGGTGACCACTTGTGGCCTGCTCAGCATGAAGAGTGGATCAATGAAGTCTGCAGAAAATCTGCTGAGTAATATTGGGTTGGGCTTCTCACCAAAGAGATTGCCAGAGACTACAAATTACTTCATAAATATTGGTCTGTGAACAACTTATAAGCAAGAAGAGAAGTGAATAATTCATCTTTATTTGCAGGGAAACATCTAATCCTTTTTTTTTTTGCAAGCTAAGCAAATTAAATCCAGGAATTATGAGGAGATTGGGAGAAATATTTAAGATTAGAGTTGTACTTTAAATGTAAAGTTCCACAACTTGAACATTTTTCTTTCATTTCATTTTTATAGAAAGTTTGGCCAGGAACTTTTCATTACCTGAAGCTTTGTATTGACAGCCAGGAAGGAATCGCTGCAGCAAACTTCCAAGATATTCCTCAGAATGTGTTCCTCAGAACGTGTTCCATAAATAAAATTAGAATATATAAATATAAATAAATAAATAAATAAATAAATAAATAAATAAATAAATAAATAAATAAATATATATATATATATATAATATATATATATATAATATATTATATATATATATAATGTGAAATTACCAAGACATGAGCCCTGTGGTGATATTAAAAAAGAAAAAAACAAGAAAAGGAAAATTTAGTAATAGAGAATTTATTAGACAGAGTTGCAGCTTTCAGCTGACTTCAGTAAATGTCCTTTATTATCCTTGAAACTCCAGATTTCAGTGGCCCCTGTCTATCTAAAGTTCTGATTGCCACAGCATGGAGCCTAGATCAGAGTGAGAGCATGCTAACTCAGTGAGACCCTCTTTGCTGGCTTTAGCCAGAGCTGGCACATTGCTACATCACAGTTTGCCTTTCCTATCTCATGAACACTTTCTTCATGCTAAAGTCTTGTGGGGCATATTCCTTAGAAATAGAGAGTTTTAGAGACAAAGAGCTCTCTGCTGGGTGTATATGAAACTGCTAGGCCAAGAAATAAAATAACTGGGACTTTTTGTGGATTAGGTTTGTTGTCAAGGGCATGCCAGAAATTGCCATGCTGTTTGAACAAAAACACACAGCTTGTCCCAGGCCTGGGAGACAGAGTTTCTGCAGAGGTCTACATCTCCTGGTTGTTTAGGTAGGATCCCAAACATCTGCTTTTGATAAAATAGAAAATATTAAATTTCAAATATGGCAAGCTCTGTCTCTAATGTCTGGTGTTTTAAGCACCTAAAATTACATGTTAGCAGGTCCCATGCTCTGGGGGATCATGCTCTTATTTGTTACTCTTCTGATGTGTCTAAATTCCAAGATAAAATTATAAATTCAGTAACTGGCATTTAGAAAAGCCTAAATTTCTTAACTCATTATGCAAGAAGATTATCTCAGGCTGGCACGTCATCTCAAAAAAGTATTTTTATACAGCTTGAAAATTAAGACTGTATTAGACTTGATTATGTCACATTTGACCAGCACATTGTCACAGAATCTATTTTAAACATCCAAAAGTATCATTATCACTATTATTACTGTTCATTACCTAGACTAATGGGAGCCCCAAGCTCCTGCCAAGGTTCTAGAGCCAGTACAAAAGGAACTTTCCAGTTAACATTTCCTATACAGTTCAAAACCTGAAAAACCTTTCAAAAGTACCTTTAAAAGAAGACAGACCTCTTTCTTCAAATTCTGCTCAGAGGGGATTTTCTTTGTCTGAAAAGAACAAAGAACCATATTTTAGATTTGCAATCAGACTGAGACTGAAAACAAATGCAGCCATATAACCTGCTGTGAGAGAGAAAGTGTAAGAAATTATTTTCTGAACAGTGTTGCAGCAGAAATTAATTTTTGAGCAGATAAAGAGGAACCTTCTCATTAAATAACAGTACTAGAGCAAAGTCTGAACAAACAGGGCTTGCCTGCTTTTCTTCAATTTTATACCCTTTGTCTCATCATTAAACTTTGCAAAACACCTACATCTGGTGTAAAATTGTTATCTTTCAGGCAGCCCATAGCTACAAGATTTGGGGATGTGGACATAAATGTGACAAAATTGAATATGACACACTTCTGTGTGTTATACACTGAGAGGCAAACAGAGCCAGCACCAGTGAGTAAATGTTGAATGAATGTGTCCCTCTGAGCTGCAGACTTGCTTGGTTGCGGAGGGACTTTCAAATGGATGGCAACATCTAAGGGAAAAGAGCCAATAACCAGCCTGGGGCTGGCAGAACACATCCACCTCCTCTGCTGCCGTGAGCTACAGGAAGGGGCACACCTGCCTGTCAGGAGCAGTGTAACCAGGAGCAGTCCCTGGGGCCTTCCCTGCCCTCCTGTGAACCATCAGTCTGGCCAAGACTGAGACAGGCTCCAGCCATCACTTCCCATGTCTGAGGGGACAGCTTAACCACACCGTGTGCTGAATTTAAGAGTCCTCTGCTATCAGCCTTCTCCTCAAATGGTTATTGAGGGAACATGTTCAAGCCACCTCCTAACCTTCTCTTGGATAACTGAACTCCTAAAGGATGATGTCCTTTGTGTTCATATTGTCCTTTGTTTTTGGCTTGTTTTTAAAATTTCTTTGCATCTTTTCATCATCCTTTCATCATCCTAGCATCAAAGTCACCAGTGCTAGAGACAAATGCAAGGGGATCTTCAACAGCTCTGCACATGGAGGTGAACCTCAGTCTCCATGGCAATGGTGTGCATCCTCCTAGGTGTTTACCCAAAACCAGTGTTTGCTTGTTCTCTCTTTGCTATTAGCTTTTGAGGACCTTCCTTTCCCTTGGCCATCCTCCACAACATCTTATGCATTTCAAGTGGGAGTGCCTAAAGAATGGGGAGTTTTCAAGCCTAACTGATGGCTGAGTGTGAGGCAACATGGCAAATATTAATTGGGACTCTGTTCTTGATATGCTAAAAGACAGCAGGGAATAAAGAACAAAGTCACAGCTAGCAAATTGTCTGGAAGAAAAAGATGCTGCCACTGACTACAGCAAGTCACCTACTGTGTTAACAAGATGGACTTTCATTAATGTTTTTAGGGTTTAGTGTGAATTTCCTCCACACATAAAAATATTTTCAATCATGTAAGGAAGAAGAGGTCAACTTCATCCACTATTTTTTTCTGGGCAACAAAAATGCCCATGTAATGGGAATGCTCACAAAAGAGCTGAAGAGCAGAGAGAGGGGAGTGTGATCAGGGACAGTCACTGCCACCTCTTTACCAGGGTCCTGAAACACTCAGCTTCCTCTTTCGAGTAATGATGGAATTTCAACAATCTGAAGTGAAACATCTGTGAGTGAGCATGGAAAAGCTGGGGACATGAACAGCTTCTGCCAGAGCAAGATGAACAACCTGCATTATGCAAAAATATAGTGAGAAAAGCATGAGGCTCCTGGAGCAGCAGGGTGATAGTGGTTATGCAGAAAAATCTAGACAGTGTACAAATTAAATGGTGAGGGGTTATTTTCCTTTTTCACTTTTTTTTCCCCCTTTTTTTCCCTTTTTTTTTTTTTTTTAATTTTAATTAACCACCTTGTTTCCAGCCCCACCATCTGTGGTATCATGTTTGGTCTTTATAAGGTACTCTCAAAAGTAGGATAATTATGAACTTAGTAGCAAGATAGTATTTTTAATACTTCCTGTAATATGTTTCTAAGGTCTTAACCATATGTTTTCAGAAGACTGTATCATAGACAAACAGTGGGAAGCCAGGAACATGACAATAAATTCCTCTGGTAGAAAAGCTAAGAAAGAAAATAATAGTGGTCTCCCCCAGACCTTTTTCCTGCACTCTCTCTAAGGCAATAGGTGGTAGCATGTTTTCATGTGCAAGTATCTGGTCAATGGAGCAAAAAAGTCAGTCCACCATGAGAAAAATGAGTAAAATAGAGGCATATGAACATGAAACAACATCAAAGAAGAGAATAAACAATTTTCCTCCTAAAAATCAGTTCAATTTTAGGGTAGCAGCAGCTTCAAATGAGAAACAGGTTGTGTGAGCTGCCTGACATACCACATTACATTACATTACTCTGAGGACAGCATGATGACCCACTCTAAAAGCTGCAGAGATGAGTTTGAGAGCTGGTACCACAATGACAGGAGAAAAAAAACTGCCCTAAATCTGGGAAGAGTTTTTGACAATTATCTATTCAGAAATACTTCAAGCACCACAAGAATAGTGTCCAAAGCACAGCTTGTAAACTGCCATCATTTATTACAGTGAGGACATTTTGAGACCTGGGAGATATAAAACTGAGCCTGTGGGAAAAGAAAAGACCAAGAAATAAAGAGTCAGAGAGCACTGCTGTGAAAGGTAAACCATTTTAAAAAGTTAAAGATGGAAAAGTCTTGCTAGGTCATGTAAGTCAGTGCCCTTACAAGTGCAGGAGAGAGAGACACAACAACAAAAGCGCTCTGGGCTCCAACATCACACACTGGCTGAGGGTGAAGTGACAAATTACAGAGAAAATGGCCAGCCACCTCCAGGGAGGGGCTCTGCTGTGACTTCAGGGGAACCAGAAACACAGGGCTTGCTTAATCTTGACACCTGCCTATTACATCTCTCTTGGGAAGAGAAGTCTCTTGGAAAGACAATCATAAATATCTCCCTAAAGCTATTCCTTTTTCATTGCTGATAAATAAAAGACAGTGAAAAATTCTAGGTAAGAGAGGATACCAGGTCAGTGAGGGAGAAATGGGGGAGAGTTTGGTAATGGATTGGATCCTTCTGGCCCAGCTATGTTTCCAATTATTTGCAGGAATAGGTCAGTGACAGCAGTGCCAGCTGCTTCACTCAGAGGTAACACAACCCAGAAATGAGCAGCAGCAAATAGAGAAGAAATTGTAGAAAATAGGAGAAAAGAGAAATGACAAGGACAGGAGAAACCTTGCTGAATTTATGCTATCCCAAGCAGTACTGGGGAATAAGAATGGCTTTAACAAATGTCCTGTAGGGGAAAGGAAAGCCAGCCAGAAAGCAGTTTCCTTTATAAGTGAGAGGAAGATAAAAAAAAACCAGTATTTCTTTCGGGAACAAATCACCCCCTATTTTTTTTTCCAAATAAAACAGTAAAAAAAAAAAAAGGATCTAACAATTAGGAAGTAATGAAAATCCTATCTAAACAGCCATTATTGTAGTGCAGATTGCAGGAACAGTTGGAAATTTTGAATATCCACCATACAGATCAACTGGTCTGGTTGCACTCATCCTCAGGTGATGAGGGAATTAGCCAATTAAGTTACTGAACCATTGGCAATTATTTTTGAAAGTCATGGAGAACTATGGAAGTCCCAAAGGCTGGAAATAAAGCAAATATAGTATTGATTTACACAGAAGGAAGAATGATCTTGGCAATTACTGCCCAGCACTTTTATCTTCAATCTCCAGTAAAATAATCGACCCAGCAGTACAAAAAGAGCTATTAGAAAACTTCAAGAGGGCATTGGAAACATGAGCAACAAGTGCTGTGGGATAAAGAAAGAATCCATTCTAGAGGGAGTTATCGATGTTTTATACATAGAAGATTAGAATCAAAAGGTAAGGGATAAAAGTAATTAAATCAGAACAGAAGCCTCCCTTCAGCAACACTTAAGCACATGCTTAAATCTTTCCAAGTCAGTTTTGAGCAAGCATGTCATGAAAGGACAGGCTTGTTTGCATTCACAAAGTTCACCAAGGAGCATAAACAATTTGCTTAATAAAGACCTACAGGAAGAGCAACAGCAGAAGGGAGAGTGATAAGGAGCCCTGCACAGAACTGCAGCAGAGAGACTGATGAGGTAGCAGGAGCAAGATGTTCACGGGGTTCCTTCCAGTTCTGACTCTGAGTAATACCTTCATTAGAAATGCAAAAGATATTGCAAAGTGCACACTCAGGAACAGAGGGGAAAGGGCAAAAATACAGCAATACATATGTATCTAGAGAATTACAAGTGAGAAGTAACAAAAGGAAATCCAACGTAAAACAAAACCTGCACTAACCCCTGCTAATACGATACAAAGCAAGGTGCTTCAAGCAGGAGAAACCCAAAATAAACAATGTCAGGCGCTCAGGAAGAACAAAATGGGCCAGTAAATTGTTCACTGCTTAAAATTATGGATAAAGCCAGTGGATCATAATGAAGAGAGGTGATGGACTTTCTCACCTACTCCGTGCTGGGGAAGGAGAACTCACAGAGAGAACCCTCGTTACGTAGCAGAAAACCTAATTAGAAAAACTGTAGAGGGTCCAAAGGAAAAAAGGCAAAAATGAATAAGGTGTCAAGGTACAGCGTTTGGGGAGAGAATATGACATTAAAGTTTCATTATACAGCTTTGCTGTGTTACAAGACTTCAATCATGCCATCCACTGCATGTCCTATACAGAGAAAATTGCAGAATGGTGTCTGAGAGCTGCTCACACACAATCACTTTTTCTGATGTCTGTAGCTCCATTTCTGGCACAAAGACAAAAATTATGAGTTTACTACAACCCAAATACCTCCACACAAAATGGAAAGGTAAAGAGTGAGATTTTGTTATACTTCTTGCAAAAGCAAAGGTCAGATGTCATAGCTTAGAGAAAAGGGGAGTGACACGGATTTGAGGCATGTATTCCTGCTTCTAGACCCTAATGACTCCAAAATTTTCTACACATAAGACAAAATTACCTCTGAGATTGCCCTGTGGACTGCATAATCTCTACAGCCTTACCTACATGAGATAGATGTTAACAGCACATCAGATGTATCCCTGGTATCAGGGTTCAGGATGGGAGTCCCTCAAGAATATTAAGCACAGGTTCTGCAATTATTTTCAAAATTTACTTTTTCTTACTGATGGTAATAGATTTTTTTCCCCCTTATATAATTTCCTTTATTTCTTGCCATCTCTCATTCAGATCATCCCAATTATTTATCATTACTCCGTGCTATTTTTAAAGCTTAATACCTGTTTGAAGAATGCACACTCAGGCCTTGAAAAAGAGCAACAGTAATTCTGCCAGTTTATTGAAGAAAATTATAGGTAGACAATGGTGAGAAAACAATGTCAGAATAACACAGAAATGAGGGAACATACGTGGCTGGAAAAAATCTGATATATTAAATACTGATATAACTGCTTGGCAGAAGGTCGTGTAGGTGGTCAGCTATCATTTCTAAACCCCTGATTTAAATCAGGCAGGCCAGAGTTGACAAAAAACTTAATAACCATTAATGATCTCGTGCTGTCAGCTCAGGTCTGATTGTTAGCAGGTAACTGTCCAAAAGAGGTGTGGGCTCACGTGCACACCCAGAGCAGCTGATTACCTGGGCTGCCTGATTGCCTACTGCTAAACAGGTCAAGATGGGTATGAAATATCTTTTTGATGGCTACACATCAGCTCAGAATTCAGGACTGAGAGCTGTGCCTGAATGGTGTTGAGAAAGAGCTCTCTAGCTGCATTCACTCTCTGGCATTTCCCTTTGCAAGAGGCTTAACCAGGGAGGCTACAAAAGACTCAAAAGCACCTCCTTTTGCCTGTGTGCTGCTGCATGGCTGTATCCTGACATGGAGGTGGAAAAGCAGCTGTCCCCTTTAGGGTCCCCTGTCTTTATCACAACTCCCAGCCCCATTTCAGTCTTCCAGTAATATTATCAACCCCCCAGCTTTTCTAGATATAACTAAAACCACCATAGCCACACACAGTTATGGATGCTGTAGGATTTTGTTTCCAAGATCTTATTTTCATTTTTGCAGAAATATCTGTATCTTGAGCCAAAACTTCCCAAGACTGCTCTACGCCTGAGGGAAAATTTTGTTTTGTCTTTTTGAAGGCTTGATCAAATGCTGTACAGCCAGGGGTTTAGAACAAGGAGACAAAAGAAAAAGAATATGGCTTTTTTTATAGCAAAAATAGTTGAGACTTCATTTGAGCTTTCTTTATAGTTTCAGCCACAAAGAGATCAACTGCAAAAATGTTTGACAGGATGGTAGCTTTTACAGAAGGCATGATGAGGTTTTGAAAGTCATATTTAGTGACGCAGGGAATTTTTTACACGCTCTCCTCTCTCAGCTCCAGCATCTCTAATAATACAACTTCCAAACAACATTCTCTGAGAGGGCTGCTTGCTGTCTCAGTCTTTCTGACTTTGCCTTTTTTTTTTTAATTTTGAAATGCTTCATTTTAGATTCAGAAAACTGATGTGAGTTACAGAAATGCTGGCATAACCTATCTGCATTCAAAACAAAGGAGTGAGAATGGGAAGAAATACAAAAACGCCATCTCACAAAATAATACATTCAAATCCTTCAGCAATATTGAGGTAGCACTATCCCTGGGGGTTACCTATTTACTTTTGACACTTTTTTGGCTTAATCTCTGCCTAGATGAAACACTAACTTGTGACCAGTTATAGTTCCAGCCTCTTAGGGAAAAAAAAAAATCAGGCAATGGTTAATAAAAGCAAGCAATAGGTTATTTTCCATCAACTCATCTGAAGAATTTCTTCAACCAAAATACCTGACACAGCAGCTATCACATTTCTGAGGGCTCTCCAAAGATTTACAGCAATTTATTCTCAAAAAAATTAAAATTAAATCTGATTTTAGGAGCAAAGAAATGGGGGAATTATTGCCTGGAGGATTAAAAGAAAAAAACCTCACTGAAAGTCAGGTAATAAAGTCAGAGTCTTTCAGCTTTGGACATTCACCGGTGGCATTTTTCAAATACCCATGTATTAAAATATATTAATATTTCTGCTGGCCTGTGAAGTATTACTGACTCTGCCACAGTCTCAGCCATTCCTGAGGAAGCAGTCTCAGGTGCCAGTGACAAGCTTCAGCAGCTACACAAGGAAGCCTTCCAACTCATCATGGTGAATTAGAAGCCTAGCAGCACTGTGTTTAATATCCCCCTTGGAAAGGCACAATTCTGTTAGCAATATAGCACTCAGGAACCCCTTCAGAGCCCTAGTCTGGAAATCCCTAGGCCATCCTATCTCTTCATGCCTTTCTGAGCTGGCTGCTCCCTTCCCTCAGACGTCCTGAGGCAAGAATGCCTGCTCCCCAAAATAGCTCAGAGCTGACATCTTTACCTGCAATGCTTGCTCAGCCCCACGGTCTCTGATGCACAAACGAACCAGCAGTGCTGAAGTGAAAGATAAGAATTTTTTAATTGCAGTCGATGAACTACCAGGATTTTGAATCCTTTTTACATCTTCAGCAATTTTTTGTTAGCATCGCTTTGAGGAACATTAAAAAAAAAAAAGAAAAAAAAAAAAGTAGTTCACGGATTCTTTTGGGCTTCGCTCTGATTTTGGGGTTGAGCTAAATGTTAAATCACAAAGGACTAAAAATATTTCCTACTAGGCTTTCTTTAAATTTAGGATGGTGAGTAACATTGCAATTTCACTCCTCTTTAGTTGGCACTGGTCAGGCTACACGGTAATTATTCTGTCCAGCTTTGTGTCCCCAGACACAAGGAAGTTGACCAACAGAGTAAACTAAGCAGAGGGCCACCAAGATCCTTTGTGCTGTGTGCTATAAGGCTGAGGAAACAAGGCTCTGTCATGCTAGAGGAAAAAAACCCAACAATCTACCAGCAGTCTGCCAGTACTTACAAAGAGGTTATTGAGAAGATGGGAGCAGGCTCTTCACTGAGATGTGTGATCACAGAGCAGGACTGTGGCCATAAAATGAATAAGGGTGTACCCAGACAGGATGTAAGGAGAAACTTTTCCCCAATGAGAAAGTCAGACTTTGGGGCAGATTATCCAAAGGTTGTGCAGGCTCTATCCTTGAGGGTTTCCAGTGCCTGACTGGATAAACCCAGAGAAGCCAGCTCTGGCTCCAGCAGGCTCTGCTTGCAGGTGTGATCTCCCTAAAGCCCTTCCCTCCAGACTGTGTGGTTCTGCAGCTCTCCAGGCACTGCACATTACAAACTCTACAAATTGATCCACATTGTGGACACAGGCTGTGGTGACTTTATACACTGATTATCTTGGTGGAGCTCAAGGATTGGGGGGAGGCATTGAAGGCCTCCATCCTCTTTTGCTGCACATCTGGGAGTTCCAAGAAACTATGCCTTCAAGCTCTGGAGCATTACTATGGCCCATAGTGTTCATGACTTAATGTACTGACACTGCATTCAAGCCAATCCTTTAGATATCCTGGATGACTCTGAATTATTTTGGTCCTCGCATTCTATTCCATAAAGCAGAAACATCTACAGAAAGAAGCAGGAAACTTTCAGGGAGATTTTAATCCAGTGTCTTTCTACTGAAGGCTGCCTTGTCCTGCTTTCCATTTGCGCAGCTCCTGGAGCACAGTGTGCCACGGGGATGTGCAGCTGTGGCTCACAAATACAGCTGTTTCCCTGACTATTTGTTGATGTGCTTTATTGCTCTGCTTGGAACCATTGCCCACTTAAGAATACTATTATTAACTGCTCATGCAATTGCAGTTCTGCAAAAGCTGCTTCTCAACACAGTATTGACATGTCTAATGATTTGCACAAAACCATTTTTGTGGTTACTGAGCAGGCACACACAGCCCCACACCTGTCAGAAACAGCATGCTGAGAAGCCAGAGTTATCCTCTCACTTGACTTGTTCCTCTTGTGCCTACTTTCTGAAAGTAAGGGGGACACACCAGAGACTTTTCTGTCTAAATTGGGAAAGTTATTTTCAGCATGACTAGTCTCTGCCATACACGGCAGTGGAGGTGGAGGTGTTCAGGGCTTAGGGACTGAGCTCTTCCATATTCCCACTGCTGGATGGCACTCAAATATTTTATCATCCTGGCCTCCTTATCCATCCAAGCAACAGTTTCTCCATGTAGTAACACACAACCCTCTGCTAGAAAATTAATGTAAATCCCAGAGCTGTGGAGACAGTCCTGAGGACTTCAAAAATTCCCCCAGATTGTAGGCAGATCCATGCACATACCAATATGTTTTAAACAGGCACTCTCCCCATCCAAGCTCATGCTCCTGTTTTATCTGTGCATGCAGCCACAGGCTGCCTCCCCAGACAGCTGAGGACAGTGATCTGGGAAGTACACTGGGCTCCTCCAACCAAACCATCCACAAGGAACGGTGGTGACAGCGGGGAAGGCTCCAGTGCCAGCTCTGGCACAGACTCATGGCTTTCCCTGCTGCAGCTGTCTCCCTGCCAGAACCCAGTACAGGGCTTGGTTTGGGTTACCTTACTGCAAAGTTTCAGAGCAGAAGGAACTCTGACATTGTTTAATGGAACCTCTCATGTAGCAAAATTACACCTTTTGTACAAAATAGAGAGGAGACCTGGATTTGATTAAAGACACCAGCTGGATAAGCATTGGTGGCACAGAAACCTTTGCCTGGAGTGCAGACTTTGGCATCAGGAACTGCACTGCTGTTTGCCTGGGACAGAAAACCATCTGCAGTGTCTGAAGAAGGAGGGAATAATAGCAGCCTTTTCTTTCCCTCTGCTGGCAGAAAGGAGAGGAGCACTGTGGCTTTGTGCTCATCCTGAGCCTTCAGAGCTGGGTGCCTCATACTTCCTTCAGTAAGGGACATGTAACTAAAAACAACTATACGGATTTTTCTCTTCTTTTTTTCCCATTATTGAAATTGTCCTCCTTTATCACACTCTGCAAATTTTTTAGATTAGAACAAGTGTTTTCAGCCTGGTTATGTACTCTTGACAACAGCGTTTTATAATGAATAGACTTGACAGCCCTCTAACTATTGACTCTCACATTAAAAGAAATGGATTGAGATTTCCAGCAGAATAATTATACTCATATAAAATCAGTGATTAATGAGCTTTTTCTAGGAGAGCTAAAACCACTGAATCATAACATGTAACTTTCATATCAAGGGCAACAATCACGGTGTCAGGAATTTGTAGGCATGCATAAAAACAAAACCCCAAAATGTGTACTCATTTTACAACCCATGCAAGCTATCAATTCCTCTGAAGTGGCAAGGGATGTATGTCGGGGGGAATTTGTGCTTCACAGTTTCACATTAGTTTTTATCCTGATATCACCTCTGCATTGTGAGACTTCCAGTAGATCCCGTGGCCCC
The DNA here is from genome assembly GCF_022539315.1 of Serinus canaria. Classification (NCBI taxonomy): domain Eukaryota; kingdom Metazoa; phylum Chordata; class Aves; order Passeriformes; family Fringillidae; genus Serinus; species Serinus canaria. Next base: position 85,707,870 of record NC_066315.1, read on the forward strand.
CGTCCAAATCAGCCTGCTCACATAAAATAACTATTCACCTTTGCATTCTTCCTCTCCCAACCTCCAAACACATTCTTGTAAAGCTTAAAAAGGAAACTTTGGCTGGCTAGGAGTTTTGTTGTTTGCAGGCTGGGCCCTTAAACATGATGATGACAAAGGCCAGAGGATGGGGAGACTGAGAGCCTGCCCCTACATACCAACACCCATCATGCGCTTCTGCCACTTCTCATTTGCTGTGGACAGGAAGACAAAATGTAGAAACAGTGCAGGAAAGGTCATTCTCAAGTTATTTCAAACCCAGCTGAAGCTCTGATCTGCCAGATGTCTTACAAGCAAGTCGAATTTTTTCATGAAATTCCGTATCAATTTCCACACCAAAGAGGTTCAGAGAAGCTTAAACCTCTGTCTGAGCCTCCAAACCTTTTGAAGTTTGCCATCACTGCCATTTTTCTCCTATGCTGCTGTTTTCTCTCACTCTGACTTTGCTCTTACAGAACTACCCAGCCCTGATAACCATGAAGAAAATGATAGGAGAGAGGACTTATAAATAGAAGGAAAAGTAGTGTTTTTAGAAATTACAGGCTGGCACATGGAAAATTATGGCCAGTGATCCAGGGAAATCCTAACACAGGGTATCTGGTAACTGTGACTTTGAGCACAAGCCAGTAAACCTAACACAGACATTTGCTTGTGTTATTTTATACCTCTGCTCGTGCTCACCTGTCGTGCTCAACCATTTAATCTGAGATGACAGAAGGAAGACCTACATGCAGAAAGATGTGGGCCTGGCAGTCAGGAGATGGCTTTCAATTTCTGGCCCTGCTGCCTGCTGCCCTGGGCAGGTCACCTCACCTCTTACAGAGGAGTCAGGAGATCTCTCTCCTTCCTAGGTTATGGTGAGGCTTCACTCATCTTGCACTGAAGACAATCTTCCAGTGAACTGCCAGCATGTGTGACTAATATGAAGGTGGGCCAAATGTTGGTGCTCTTATTCATCTTGGACCATGTGGAACCCCATTTTATCCCCTGAAAAGCTGGGATCCTTAAAAATGTAGGATCAACACCTTCTTCTTTGAGACTGTAGATGGCAGAGAAAACTGAGAGGGCATAGAGGAAATTTTAAATAATGAAAGTAAATTAGGAAATTGAACTGTTGCCTGCAAACCAGAGGCACAATTCCCTACAGTGCCTTTTCCTGGGGCCAGGAGCACAGTGGCTATTTGTTATGAGCAGAGGTGTAGTGCTGCCATGGTAATTGAAACAGACTGCTCCCTCTGGCATACACCAAGCAGCAGTAGTTTACTGTGAGGGAGGGCTAGACAAGTAGGAGAATGGAAGAAAAAACATGTTAAAATATGGGTAAAAGTGCCCATGAATAGCTAAAAGCATGACCTCATTGTGTTCAGCATCACACCAAGTCCAGCAATGCCACAGGTGGCAGATCAGCAGTGCCTATTTACCTGCAGCTTTGCTTCCAGGAGAGCAGGGCTTGCCTTTCACTCTCAGAGCTCTCCCTCAGGCCGACAGGTTGGCAATTGCTGCTTGATCACTGGAATATTTAATGCAATAGGAATCTCCTGCAGGGATATGGCAATACAGTCCTGGTTTCTCCAGCTATTTCCCCCTTGGTTTCTCCAGCTGTTCCATGCCCAGCTATGTCTTTGAGCATTGTAAAGTGTTAGCTGTTGATCATGATGAAAACATCTATAGCTGGAAGAAAAGAGAGAGAACTGCTTCACTTCTCTATGGTCAGGACAAAGATGCACAGTATTTTGTTGGTAATAGGGTTTTGTTCTGTTTTGTGTTCTTTTAATGTACTCCCTAGACTTATTCTCTGTAATTTCTCACTTTGTAGAAAAAGACCTGTGGGTTTCCTTCAGCTCTCTGCCAGTATCTGCATAATAATTCTGGATACATTAAAACATGTGGACAGAGCACCAAAATAGGTACTCTTGACCCTTTCTTTTATTGTTAGTAATTGGGAGCATTGTTAGTGCTCATAACCACAGCAACATTCAAAATGAGCTGGATGTTGGTGGGCAAGATTCAAGAGCACAGCTCCAGCCCTGGGTGAGCACGGTCTGGGATGCTGCAACAGCCAGTGGAGAGACTCAGATCTGGGCTTTGATGTTTGGTCCTACTCACTGAAGCCTAGAGTCAGATGTAAACCTTGTGTCTCAAATTATCCCTCTTGAAAATAATATTCCTAGTGATGTTAGGACAGAAGAAACATCAGTGAATAGCTGCAATTCTGCAATCCTTTTTCTTAGTGCACACAATATTTCAGGAGATGCCAGAAGAGAACGTGGATGCTCAATTTCCATTTCTTTAACAAAGGCTGTTGCAGGAATGCAATGAAAGCCATCAGTTCCTTTCATCATTTTGTCTTCCAGAGTGGCAATGATAAAGCTCTGGGCTCCTGTTTCGTGGTGTTTCCAAATGAACAGCATTTCTTTTGCAGCCACTAAGCTGGGAACTTGCTGTGTCATGCTGTTCTGGAAGCTCACCAAGAGATTTGGAACCACTCGGGATTTTTTCTTCCCCTCATACCTTTACTAGAAATAGAAGTTTTAAAGGCCAGATTCTGGAGTAGAAGCTTCCTTGTCACCATTCCACCTATTAGTCATGACCAAGTCCACTTCTTCTGTAACAGAATCATGGGATCTATGATGCTAAGATGAATAGGAAGCGGCAAAAGATATTTTAATTACCAAAGATGGAACACATTTTCAGGACAGATCTAAAATCTACAGATCTCAGTGGAAGCCTTTTTCCACTGAACTAGGCAGGCTTTTGAGCAGATCCCCAGTTAATGAAAATTGTGTTGCTGCTATTTAGTTCTTTTTCACCGTAGGCTGATCAACCTCTGCCTTTGTCACTCATCTCAGAGTTGGCCCTCCCTCCAGCCTGGACAGAAACTCTGGCTCCTTGGCTTGGCTGGTCATTCTGCCTTTTACTTCACCTCTCCATTTTCTCTGCTGCTCTTCCTGGCTGCTAAATGCTCTTTTTGCTGACTCCCAGGAGGAGAGACAAAGTTTTACAGAAGAGCAGTGAAGCTGAAATGGCTGCTACTGAGAAAGAAATCCCCGGGTCTTCACAGCCCTGCAGAGCTGCTGAAAAGTACAATAAAGATGAGAATGGTGAAGAATGTATAAGAATGGAAATTGCTTTAAAGGGCCCACGAGATTGATATTGCTCATGAAGCATAAGACACCACCTCTCTAAGTGGCAGGGACGGTTTCTCCACTCTCTAAGAGATCCTTATCCTCCTCAGGACATCTGCAGGAGACCATTTCTGTAAATTGCAGTTCGAGAGCCTGTCACCTGATGTGGCTCCTGGGGGCAAAAGCAGCATCACTTCACTGCAATCTCAGCACGAAAAAGTTAAAAAAGTATATGTCACTGAGACCAATTGTACCTGCAGAGTAAAAAAGGTCACACATGAATGCATGAAAACTGGACATGCTGCATAAACTGTTGACTGAAATCTCCTTTTCACTCATATGTCAACACAATGAGTGTAAACTGGATCAGGACACAAAGAGAAATAAGACTGACAATTTTTCAGATTAATGAACTTTGTCTGCATTTTCTTTCATTTTGTTTTTCCCATGGTACAGTGGCTTCTGAGACTTTAGGTGGGCTAGACATACTTTCTCCTTCCACTGGTAATTAAAATACTGAGATTACGTACAGGAGAAATAAAGTAATTGGGGCTACTGACTTCTTCTTTCATGATGTGAAATTCTGGAAGAATTTTATGGCCTTGCCTCTGAATTTCAAAGCAGATGTTGGTTGTTGCCGGCAGTTGGATCAGTCTGTGGTGTAAATGATTGTGAGCACAGTGACAGTGCCGTTGATTTCATTACGGCAGCTCCTATAACACTGTGTCATGTGCTTTATGGTCTTACAAATAACAATTGCATAAGCACAGCCTGTGGTGCCAGCAGTTATATTATCTCCAGGACAAAAAGAGATGCATGTGGACTTAATGAAGAGAAAGTGAAGCATTCGTTAAGGCTGTAAATGAAATAGGAAATTATTTCATCTAGAGGAGCATATTGGGTGCCATTGCTTTGTTATCTGATTTCCTGTTGCACTAGTAGAGACAGTGTGTTTTAATTAAGGTTTTATAAAGACTTCATTGAGAAAAGATTTATGGAGCCAGATTCTGTTAGCGCGGTTCTATCAAAACCAAAGGGCTGTGTGGAATTGCCTAAAATTTTCCAGAATTTCCTTTTAAAAGCAAGCTGGGGAAAAGCTGTGATTAAAATATGCAGACATAGCCTTTCCATATAGTCATATGACATTTCCATCATCCTGATTTGAAATAATTTTTTGTCTTAACATTTTAACAAATTTCATGTTGTATAATATAGTAGCTTGCACATAGTCATAGGCATATTCATAGCACTCCAATTTGCCCTTTGTATGTTTTGCACATTATTCAGTGCAATATAATGCA